>NC_061115.1:45354754-45990135 GCF_002878395.1 Capsicum annuum
TTTGCCCAAAATCCTTAGCCCCAGCTCCATCCTCAGCAAGTGCTCCTGTGTTAAAATTCAGAGATGGTAATAGAGATAGGGCATCATGCCCTAAACCCAAGGATAGTGTTAGCAGTGCCCGAATAAATCTTCTCTGCTAGAAGTATGGCAGAAACCATCAGGGTGTCTGCATAGCCAGTAGTGATGTATGTTTTGGATATGGAAAGCCAGGCCACAGAGTCAGATAATTTCCTCAGGTTTGTTCATAGAGTTAGCTTAACCATCCCTCAGCTCAGTATGATTACTCAAACCAGCATGGTTCTGCTTCCAGTGGGCAACACCTGAATAGACTCTAAGCACTTTAGTCCTAACAGAATCAGGAAAGTTCTCCAGATATGGCAGATGGTAAGTTACAAGTTTATCATTTGCCTATTTATTCTTTGCTAGATCCAGGAGGTTCTTTGTCTTTTGTAACTCGTTATATAGCTACTGAATTTGAAGTCAATCTTAAAATTGTAGTAGATCCTTTTACAGTCTCTGCTAGTGGGTAAATCTATCATAGCCCGATGGGTACACAAGAACTGTAAAGTTATAGTATCTCAAAAAGTCACTTCAGCAGTCTTAGTCAAATTAAAGATGACCAATATTTATATCATTCTTGGCATGGATTGGCTTTATTCCTGCTATGCCTTAGTTGTCTGTAGAAATAAAATTGTCCAATTTCAGTTTTTAAATGAGCCTGTCCTAGAGTGGAGGAGTAATACTTTTGCACGTAGGGGTCAGTTTGTTTCCTACCTTAGAGAAAGGAAATTGATATCTAAGGGAAGTGTCTACCATCTCATTTGAATCCAGGACTCTAGATCAGAAATCCGTACTCTTGAGTCAGTATCAATAGCCTATGAATTCCCAAATATGTTTCCTGACGATCTTTCTGGTGTCCTTCCCATAAAGGAAATTGACTTCGAAAGAGACCTTCTTCCAAACATTCATCCCATATCTCTTCTTCATATAGAATGGCACCTACAAAACTCAAAGAATTAAAAGAAAAATTGAAAGATCTCTTAGATAAGGGATTCATCAGACCTAGTGTATCCCCCTGGGGTACACCAATTCTATTTGTGCGTAAGAAAGATGGTTCCTTCAGAATGTGTATAGATTACCGTCAGCTTAATAAAGTCATGGTCAACAACAAGTATCCACTTTGTAGAATTGATGGCTTATTTGATAAACTTCTGGGTGCCAATTACTTTTCTAAGATAGACCTCAGATTAGCTATCATAAGCTTAGAGTAAGAGAATGTGACATCCAAAAAACAACTTTTAGAACTCGGTATGGACATTTTTAATTCTTAGTCATGTTATTTGGTCTTACCAATGCCCCAATAACTTTCATAAACTTGATGAACCATGAGTTCAAGCAATACTTAGACATGTTCATCATAGTCTTCATAAATAACAACCTTGTCTACTTCCGCAGTGAGCGTCATAATGCAGTCCCTCTCAGAATAGTATTATAAACTCTCAGAAACCATCAGCTATTCACTAAATTCAGTAAGTGAAAATTTTTGCTAAGGTCAGTAGCCTTTCTTGGCCACATTATTTTCAATAATGGCATTAGAGTTGATCCCTAAAAGACTGAAGTGGTGAGAAACTAGCCTAGACATATCTCTCCATTAGATATTTGGAGTTTGTTAGGTTGGGCTGGCTATTACCAATAATTTGTTAAGGTATTTTAATCTATTGCATCCCTAATGTCCATATTGACTCAGAAGAAGATCAAATTCTAGTGGTCAGATTCTTGTGAGAAGAGTTTTTAGGAGTTGATGACTCGACTCACTATAACCCTAATTTTGACTCTACCAGATGGTTCAGATGAATTTCTGGTATATTATGATACTTCTAGGGATGGTTTGGGGTATGTTTTGATGCAGAGAGGTAAGGTCATAACTTATTCCTTAAGACAGCTTAATCCCTATGCAAATAACTATCCAACTCATGATCTTGAGTTAGCAACAATAGGATTTCCCTTAATGATTTGGAGGCACTACTTGTATGGTATGCGCGCCGATGTTTTTACGAACCATAAGAGCCTACAGTATGGGTTCTCTCAAAAAGACCTAAACCTCCATCAGAGAAGGTGGTTAGAGTTTTTGAAGGACTACGACATGAGCATCCTGTAGCATCCAATAAAGCTAATATAGTGGATGATGCTCTATGTAGGATGTCTATAGGTAGTGTTGCTCACGTGGATAATGGTAAGAAGAAGTTAGCTTAAGAAGTTTATCACATTTCTTGACTAGGTTTTCGCTTAGTTAATTCAATAGAAGGTAGTGAATGGGTGCAGAGTAGTTCAGAATCATCCATAGTTTTCAAAGTAAAGGAAAAGCAGGATAGGTATCCCAGTCTAGTTAAGTTGAAAGAATCAATTAGAGATCAGAAGTTAAAGGTTTTATCCTAAGGGGGAGATGGTGTATTTCATTGTCAGGGTTGGCTATGTGTTCCAGGTGTAGATGACCTGAGATAGCAGATTCTTGAAAAACCATATGGTGCGCGTTACTCTATTTATCTAGGGGCCACTATGAAGTACCATGATTTGTAAGAGATCTATTGGTGGAGTGGGATGAAGTGAGACATTGTAGAGTTTGTATCTATGTTATCTAAATGTCAGTAGGTTAAGATTATGCATTGAAAACCCAGTGGGTTTATGCTAGAGTTTTGTATTCCCACTTGGAAGTGGGAGGAGGTAAACATTAATTTTTTGACGGGTTTGCCTTGTACTCATCGTCATAATGATTTATTTTGGGTCATTGTAGATAGGATAACAAAATCAACTCATTTTTTACTAGTTCATACCTCTTATTCAGTTAAGGACTATGCCAAGCTCTATGTTAGGGAGTTAGTTAGATTACATGGAGTTTCGATATCTATAATCTCAGATAGAGGTACCTAGTTTATCTCTTATTTTTGGAAAGACTTCCAAAAAGGTCTTGGTACCCAAGTCCACCTAAGTACAACCGTTCACCAGCAGACAGATGGTCAAGCAAAAAAAACCATTCATATGCCATTGATTTTAAAGGTAATTGGTGTGACCACTTGCCTTTGATTGAACTTACGTATAACAACAATTACCATTCCAACATTTAGATCACTCCATTAAAGGCGCTCTATAGGAGGAGATATAGATCTTCCATTGGTTAGTTTGAAGTGGGTGAGGCCACAATGGTAGGGCTTGACTTGGTATTTAATACTTTAGAAAAATTTTAGCTAATCAGGGAGAGGCTTAAGACAACTCAGAGCCAACAGAAATCATACGTAGATGTGCATAGAAAGGATCTCGATTTCGAGATTGGTGATTTTGTCTTTTGAAGATCTTTCCTATGAAAGAAGTGAAGAGGCTTTGCATAAAAGGGAAGTTCAGTCCCCGATATGTTAGTCCTTACTGAATTCTCAGCCGTTTTGAAAATTTAGCTTACGAGCTTGGGTTTTCATCTGAGTTATCTTCCCTCCATCCAGTATTCCATGTCTCTTTACTAAAGAAATGCATAGGTTACCCAACAGTTGTATTCCCTGTAGGGAGTATAGACATTTAGAACAACCTCTCTTATAATGAAATTCCAGTCGAAATCCTTGATTATTAGATTCGTAGACTGAGGAACAACGAGGCCCCTCTATTCAAAGTTCCTTGGCAGAATCATTCTGTTGAGGGAGCTACTAACGAAGAAGAAGAACATATGCAGACTACGTATCCTCACCTCTTCCTCGCAAACTCAGACTCAGCCCAAGGTAATAGTTTTTTCTTCAACTTACTTAGTTCTATGCTCAGATTTTATTTTAGAGGATTAGTACCACTTACCAGTGTATATTCATTCATGACTTCATGCATTAGATAGGCATGTTCAATATTAGAAACTCATCTTATTAGCAATCTAAGTCATGCCTTAATGAATCATGTTCAGCTATGTACTCTTGCATCAAATATACATGTTCAGTATAAAAATTCAGGATATTAGTAGTGTCAGTTATAAAATCATGTTGTAGTTGTGCATATCTAGTATCTATGTTTAGTCTATCAGTATTCCCAGATTAGTCAGTCTTATTCGAGGATGAATTTTCCCAGGGGGGAGATATTATAAGACCCCGCAAAATCCTAAGCTTAACTCTGTCCTTTCAAGCTTGTTAAGGCGTCCAAGACTTAGAAAGCTTTAGCTAAGTATTCAAACTTAATGTTATTTTAGACTTCATAGGTTGGAAACTCTATTTCAAAACCCTCATGACCTTAAAGTAATAATTTTTAGGTTGAATCATGATAAAAAATATCAGTAGGTGTTCTCGGACAAGTTTTGAATTTTTTGGACTTCATTTGAAATACATTTGAAAGCTTAAACCAGTAGTTCAACATGATCTCAATGCGTCGCATCGCCCATTGAGTCAATGAGTATTTTTCTCCAGCTCTCAGTGCAAATTCTAGTGAATCAATATAGAGTCGACGTGGTGCATTGGCTATCGTGTCAATACCAATGACGCGGTGCATTATTCTGCGCGTCACTAAATAAGTTTTCAGTCATTAAAAAGTCGCATCCTCAGGGGTAATTTGATCTTTTCCTACCTTATGTCAACCCCCAAAACATGAAATTAAGCCCCTTTAGAGGTAAAATCCATTCACTTTCTCAAGAAGCAAACCCTCGGATCTCTTATTCGAGATTCAACTTTCAAGAATACTCCATCATTCTTCGCAAATTGTAATACCAAGGTATGCGAAGTGTTCATCCAAGGGTTTCCTTCTACCCTTGGAGTTCAAGAAACTCTTTCTAAATACAAGTTAATTGATTTCATAGATTTCATATTGGATCTTGAATATATTAATGATTATGATGTTAATGGTGATCTAATTCCATGATTTGTCCCAAGTTTCATGCAAACTAGTTTAATTGTGAACTACATGTCAGACTCTTGAATTGTAAGTTGAATGTAGGATCTTTGATATTACTATATGTTTATTGATATGTGAAATACCCATGCTCCCCAAGTGTTTGTCAAAATGCTTATGTGATTTGACTAGTCCAAGAAAAATATGTTATAGTGTGATTTCAATCATGTACAAGATCATGTATGACAAGTGTTTGAGAAAAATGTCTAAGTGAATGTATTATTAGCAAGGTACTACCATTATACTACTAAAGTCATTCAGTGATTTACTTTTCATGCTATCGAGTCCTGGGGGTATTTTATACCCGACCATATAGTTGTTTACCTAGATACAGTGTCAGTTACAGAATAATCTCTGTCATTTCACGATCAATAGTGTTTGTAATCAGTTATAGAACTAAGGAAAAACTCAGTAGATTCAGTATCATTCTCGTTCAGTTTAGTATTTATTTCAGACATCAATAAATTCAGTTAATTAATAAAATTCAGTAGTATTTCATCAGTCAATGAAACTCAATGAACTCAGTTCAGTTTAGTTAGATAATATAATTAGTAATAGTTCAGTCAAGCCCAGTATAAACTAGGAATCAGTTCAGTGTCTATTCAGTTGGGAGTAGGATTTAGCACCGAGCAAACCTACGGATGAGGGTATTCTTTCCACTAGAGGGTTTGACCCTTAGTAGCAATCCCTGTGTTACAGAATTATATAGCTAACATAGGTTGAGATATCGTCCCACTAGACTAGGGTTATTTTCCTTCCAGCGAAGGTTGAGGAAAGAGCTTTCTGTCATAGAGGATTAACTTACAATTGTCTTTACTCATGGCACTGTACTGAAACCCTTGCAACCGGGGTTACAGGTTGGACCCCAATCTATTCAAAAAAGGGGTAATTTTATTACATTATTAACTCCCACAGTCTCAGTTTCAGTCTTCAGAATAGGACTCAGTTCAGTTCTATAAAAAGCACAACTGTTAGACACAGTCACTTAGTCAGAGAGAAACTCAGAATAGTCTATAGAATCAGAACTGTAAGACATTGTCACTCAGTTAACAGTAATACAATATCAGTAAACTCAGATATCAGTAAGTCAATAATTCTGAACATAGTATCCAATGTTATCATGACCTGAGTTATAGTTTATGTATTCATGTATGTACTCTTATTTCGTTGTACTTATGTTATTTCAGTCAGTATTGCTCATGCATATTAACCCATGCATCTTAGCTTACCTCACTTAGCATACCAGTACATTCAAAGTACCGATGCATACCTTTTTTTATGCAATGATGTCTTATATGATAGGTTCAAATACATGAGCTCCCGATCATACTTGACTGCCTTATCAATCAGCAACAGAGTAGTGGTGAGTCATCATAGTTCAAGGACATGATTGTTACTTCAGTATCACAGTTTATCAATTTTCAGTAGTTGGGGTTAGTTGGTGGCTTATCCCATCAATCCCTTATTCAGATAGTAGAGGCTTTTCAGACTATAGTATTTATAGACATATATTTATTTTTGGTAGTGATGTACCATACTCAGAATTTATTTACAGTTTTGAACCTTATGAAAAGTTTCTGCCTAATTTTCGTATAGTAAAATACTATTATTCAGTTATTGTGCAATATTCTTCTTCATACTATTCCACTAATACACTTTCTTTAAATCATGGTACATCTTAGTGACTATTGGGTGAATAGAATATTGAGAACCGGGGTCTCTACTAACATCCACTACCTCAAAACATCAAAATTCAAACACTATAAGTGAAGTATACCATCTCTCTCATTGGAGAAAACCTCGAACCTATGATCCCAAACTGCCTCCTTAAACTTGAGCAAACTAGGAACATTATCTTTCTTTTCCTTTACCTCAAACCAAGGAAGTTTTTGAGCCATTCAGAACTCATACACTACCTTCAGCAGAATCAACCAATTGAATTCCCAACCTAGAAAACAGATAAACCTCACAAACTAGGTCCTTCTTTTCATCCATAATGTGGACAACACATCCCATAGATAATCCGCTAAGGGCATCAGCCATATTATCGGTCTTAATTTGGTGAAACAACACACTCATATCATAGTTTTTAAAACTTTAACCATCTCCTCTGATAAAAATTATGATCTTTCAGACTGAAATTATACTAGAGACTCTTCTGAATAGTGAACAAATCAACATGAACCCCATAAAGGTAATGCCCCCAAATCTTTAAGACAAAAACAACTCCCACCAACTCAAGATTATGAGCGAGTTGTTATTCTAAAGAAGAATATGCTATAATCTTAACCCTTTAAATATACACACAACCAAGTACAACTCTAGAACAATCAAAATACATAAAAAAAACCATCTAAGCCCTTTGGTTGAGTCAAAACTAAGGAGGAGGTGACCTGTATCTTCAACTCCTGAAAACTCTTCCTCAAGAATCATGCCACTAAAATTTAACCTTCTTCTTAGTCAGTTTGGACATTGGTGAAGCAATAGAAACAAATTTTTCTACAAACCATCTATAGTAATCGACTAAAACCCTAAGAATCCTGATATCTGATGAAGATATAAGCCTAGGAATTGTATTACATCTTTGGTCTTTAGGGGATCAATTATAATACCTTTACCAAAAATATTATGACCGATGAAAGCTATTGATTTCAGCCAAAATTCACACTTATTGAATTTAACAAATAACTGATGATCTTTTAGAGTCTATAAAAACCATTAAATGGTTTGTGTGCTAAACCTCACTTCGATAATAAACAAGGATGAAAATCTAAAGTCAAAACCACAAGTGCAGATGACTCCAAAAAGGACGCAGCACAACGTGGAATATTTTCTAAGCACAAAATGGGACACAATCTAGAGAGGGACGTCAAACTCTTTGGATGGAAGCTAAATGATGATTACTACCACCATTAAATCAAACCGCTATTAGAAGGCATTTGGGTATGTTGAGATATTCTAGTTTCAGCTTCACTTTTAGGATGTTTCTAAACTTATATTGAGGGTAACCTTCTCTTTCCGTCAAATCTAAGTGATATAACACCTAGAGTTATGGAAATTATATTCGGGTAAATTCTTACCTCTAGATGTGAAGAGCTTCACGTTCATTGTTAAGAGGATACAAGCCTTTTTTTCGCTACTCAATCAACTTATCACTCATATCGAGCCAAAGATCTTCAAAAATAAAAGACTATTTTTTATACTAATCGAGTTGAACTACAATCAGTCAGTAACGTAAGGAATTTAATAACTCAAGGTTGAGAAGAATGGATTACATAATATTGTGAGGAATTACAATTATAGGCCTACAATGATCATGAAATTCATGGTAAAACATGGGTTTATATCTTCTTGATAAAAAGGAATTGAATTATCAAAAAATCCATAGTATTTATGAACCAGGCTCTGAAAAGGAAGTAAACTGATTATTTGAATTAAATCTGGGACTCAATGGGTGGAAGAAATCCATTGATAAAATCCCACATTGAAGACTACAATTGGACAACCATAGTTTCCCTATGGAGGAGGAAAGTCATCTCTTTCTCTTGTTTCTAATTAATTCTCGAATGATTTTCGAGTAATGAGGGACTTATGGTAATTTTATTCTTAATAATCAGCCTCGAGGTGACTTAAATGACTTGTTTTGATGTTAAAAGAGAGGGAAAAACTGCAATGTCCTTTATAAAATGTAACTAAAATCCTGTAGAATTAAGTCTTATATATCCTCCCATGATTGTAGGGACCCCCTATAATCATCAGTTGTATTTGTGGTTGGGTGGATGGAATAAAGGTTATATGTACTTGATCAAATGAGACATGATACAATCATTGGACCTACTAACAATTGTTCCTTGGTTTGTAGGTTGGAATTCCTAGTCGAATGAGATTTTGGACTTCTGAACTTACCTATGATTGTGGTTTCTACATGGTTGGAATGTGTATTTGTCAGCTTTAAGTTGTTTGGAACTATTTTGATTAGATGAGAGCATTGTATGTTCATATGAACAAGATCATACCTATGCTCATATGTTTTCACTGTGGACAGTGCTTTACTAAAATATTATAATTTTTATCTCTGAAATCAGATTACGACGAAATTGGATGTATTGGAAGACTCAAAGACCTTTTATTTTATGGGTTTTGAGATCAATAACACTTTAAAATCTAGGAGTTATGCTCATTTGAAGTTGATTATATAAGTATTCTTCACAAGAAATCAACCGAAAAGGAAGGTTTCAAATTGGCTATGATCTAGGAGTTACCTATTCCCTTAATACATGTCTAAATCACTTCTCATACTACCAAAATATTAAGTTTGATTCTATACTTGAATCATGGTTCTAATCTTAGATTTTATTTATGGGGTGTTACAATTCTATTCCAATTTTTATCCCTTGATTTCTACTAGCAATTATCCATTTATCCTATTGGTCACAAAGAAATTGAATAGTAAGTATAAGATAAAGAGAGCAAAACTTGGATGGTAGAAATATGGACATTCCAATCTATATAAAGAATATGTTGTTCATACTATAGTCATAACCCTACATATATGAATTTTATTCACTCTTAATCTAATTATAAGTAAAGAATTCAAGTAAATAACAATAAAAAATACAAAGTAAAGAGTTAAAGAAGTAACTCAAGATGAGTTGAGACTTTCGTCTTGCTATCTTCTCTAACAATATTCATTCTCTTCTATAAATAACTAAGGTTAGATATTTATATATTTTTAAAAATTCAAAGAAAACTCTCCAAGTTGGATAGGTACAACGACATAATTTTTCCCTATGCTGTCCCCTTGCAGTGCGAGCATGCTACCTCAGCTTAGCCTTCATGTCACATGATTCTTTGCATCACATTTCCTTGCTTTATGATGGGTATAAACTTCAAGGAAGGTGAAATATGACCCCCATTTTCATTGGACTTTGCTCGGCAAGCTTCTACACTTTTCATGGTGAGTTTTCTAACTTTTTGACCCATACTTAGGCAAATTCTTGGGTGTGTCCCCTAAAATGTACAAAATACACCACACAAGCTTTAAATAATACAAATAGGGTGAATAAACAAAGTATCATAATGTTTCAAGATAATTTCATTCTACTTTATTTAATATGGATGCTAGGTATTATAGTCAAGTCAATAAGAGAAGCGATGTAAAACCACCAAGTTCAGGTGCACAATTAGAGAAGACGAAGGTCGCTTTATCTGGACTAATAAAACTAACCTAATTCCATTAAATTTTCCAATTTGTTCCATCGTCTAATATTCAATATGAGTTCACACGTTAACGACTTATCAAATGTTCACATAGTACACTAAGCATACTACCTAAAGAAAGAAATATTGGGGCTCGCAATTGGTCCTGAAAGTCAATGATAAGGGAAACCAACCACCAACTAAGATATGGATTTATAATATCATACCATGATATTAAGTATCCGAAATGAGTTCTAAGGCATCAATATAGTCCAAGATGAGGGGAGACGAGTCACAATATACCAAAATAAGTCTCCAACTGGCCAAATAATCAATAGTTACTTAAATTATCAACCAACACATAAATAACCTTACTAATCTAGCATAATACCACACTAATATCACAATAAATCACAATTTAAAAGTTAGGCAAGCCAATCCCACCTCGACGTCGTCCAATGCTCGAGAAAGTTTACTATTATAAGATTTTGCCTTTCGATAAGCCTCAGAGCACTTCCATGTTGTCTAAGTAATAATATATATTACAATGAGAACCATGGGGCCCTTATTAAATATAAATTCTTCAGATCAAGAATAAAACTAAAAATCCCAAGTGGGGCCTACTTGTGGAATCTCACATTTGAAATTGTCAATGCATCCCACTAATCTCAAAGATTATTTACCCTAAAGTTTACGTGAAATCCTCGCATAAATGGGGCCAAAATAATTCCCGATAATAAAATAGGGGTTAAATTTAATTGGAGAATTAATCAAGAAAAATAAATGAAAACTTACAAAAATAATGGTGAGAAAATGATTTAAATGACATATCTCCAAATCACTCCCGACATGTAATGATCAATCTCCATACTTTTTATAGCTCTATATGGTTTTTAATGGACTCAAAACTTGAAATAAAATAAGGAGAATTGGGTTCCACATCTATAATTTCTTCCTGACATCCCTTCATTGCAATCTCAGGGACCCTATCACGAACACGATACTTAACCACCGTGTCCCTTGCAAATGCACTATCTTATCGCGAATGCAAAGGGAAAACTTGGACTAGTTGGCTTATGAATCACCGTGCATGAAATGGCTAATAACTTTTTCCTTTGAAAATATGTCCAAGGTTTTGCAAATACGAATGTCATTTTTAGCCTGCACCAGCAAAATTGGGTGAGTGCCAAGTTTGTGATTAGACCCTCAGGATTCATTCATAATCTCATAAAAGCAAATGAACTATGATACCCTACAAATTTGACATTTTATACTAAATTGTACCGTTTAAATTTCCATTAAAGGTCATTTTTATTAAAAGTGGATCCCACACCTAAAGGGACAAATCAAATTTCATCCAATAGCCCAATACGAGTTGGGAAATTTTGGGAGTACAACTAAGAGTCCCTAAAATAAAATTGACATTCCAAAGCTAATGGAACTATCAGAACTGGCATCCCAAACTATTTTACTAATGCTTAGGTCTGATACCTATTTCTTAATAGTAAAAGCTCAAAAATAGGGAATTGGATCTAAAAAACTAAATAAACTGCCAGATGATCGAATTGTTAGTACCAATATGTCAAAAATGACTTAGGGTGGATAAGGGAAATCTCTAACATAAAAAAACCATGAAAAAATAGGTAATGACCTGGGGGCATTACACTATCTAGTAGTAAAAGAAATTTTATCCGTAAAAGTAAAAGATCAAGATGTACCATAAGGTTCAAACATTTGGGGATACAAGGTCTGTATCTCATTCTCAATATCTTAGATAGGAACCTTGATTTGATGGTGTCTCCAGTGAACCTTAACTTATTTTTTCTAGAGAACAATCATCTGACATCCGTATCTAATATAGAGACTAACTCCTCTACAAAGGCCATGTCACAAATCATGAATGTCCCTTAGTCGTAATACGGTTCTTAGAGACATAACTGAACCTAAGCTAACCCATGGCATGACATAAGCAATGTACCCTAAAAGAAAGTAACAAACATTGGGCGGAAGCTAACTAAAATAAATTGATGATGAATAGAAATAAAGTCAATGTCAATACAATGTAAAATATTCAATGAAAATAAAAATCTAAACATCTGTCTAAAAGCCTCTAAACATCATGTATTATTAGAGTAGGACCCAAACTAACTCTGACAAAGTAAAATAAATAAAGTATTGAAAATAAAAACCACATAGCTAGTCCTTAACTTATAAGGACTCACCAAGATTGTAGTTGAGTGGCGCGTGGATGTGCTAAGAGTAGTTTGAATACTGAACGTTCGAACCTATATTATGAGAAAATATAGCACAAAAAATTATGCGATAAGTACTTTGAATGTATTGAGTATGCAAATTACAAAGCTAAATAATATGTATGCGATGAGTAGTTTTAATGTATTGAGTACGCAAGTCGGGAAGCTAACTAATATTACAAACTAAACATGAATGGAAGAATATGTAAACTGAATGACAGACCAAGTATAAACATGTGATGGATAAACTAATTAACTAAACACTCAGTTAAGTAAACCTAGACTGAACATTTAATGAAACTAAACTTAGGACTTTAGGAGCTATTAGTAACCAACATAACCCCAATCTAAGCTAATCGGGGTCAACCTACAACCCCAGTTAGAAGGGTGTTAGTACTTTACCAAGGGTACTAACAATGGCTAGCGTGGATTCACTAAACCGATGTCCCGAAGGACTAGGGTTTCATACCTCTACTGATGGGGGAACCCTTATTACCTATAGTGGCACCGTAGTTGTGGAACTTATAAATTTTTACTAATGGTATCTACCTAAATTAAGAGGAAGCTGTCATCCCTGCGTTTACTCTTTGCTAAGTATTACTCCCAACTAATTGACACTGAAGTATAATTGCAACATAAACTGATAACTAATATTCCTAAGGCATGGTATTCTAAAAATAATAGTGCATGCATAATCTGGAATGCTCAAGGACATGTACACTGATATCTGTTTAAACTCCTAGCTATTGGGTGTTCATAACCTACCAACTTCAACTAATGTAATTGAACATGATAGCATTAATGAAATATGGTACAATAATTTAACATTTAAAATCAACAAACTTAACAACTTGTCATGATGGGAATTTTAAGATTTTGAACATCGGAGAACGTTAATCTTATGGAAAAAAAGGAATCATGGCATTGCTATAAGGTAAACTAAAGAATTTGAGAATATTTCATATTTGACCTAGAACCCAATTCAAGAGGAAGGGAATTTTGCTTGATAATTAAAGAGTTCTTGAGACTCAATGGATGAAAGCGACCCATTTATAAAATCCCAAGTACCTAAAGTGAATTACTTGGGGAATCGTTTGAAGCTTGTGCTTCAACTTTGAGAACCCTACTTTCCATTTGGAAGAAGAGAAAATTGCCCTTCTTTGTTTACTGTGGATGGTATTATGACTTAATTATCAATTAGGAGGATTCTAGTCTTTTATATCACCCTTGAGAAAGCCTAAAAGACGTGGGTTTTAGGTTTTAAAGAGTTGGAGAAGTCTTAAAATCCCTTTAAAAATCATGCAGGAAATTTTGGTTCCAGTCGCCATGAACCACCCAACGAGTCGTTACAACTGGTCACGAGTCGTGGTGAGTCATGACCGGAGGTTTGGGGTCATTTATATTAAGGTAATAACTCCCTCATAATAACTCATTAGTTTTGATCATGAGTCGTTAAGAGTAGTCGTTATCTGAGACTCAATTTCTTGATTTGTTATTGGTATGGAAATAGGTCCATGCAATGATTCTTAGGTCTTATAACGAGTTATGAGGTGGACTCTTTTCCAATAGGCCAAAATCTAAGACCCTCACTGGAGTGGAAATAACTCATACACAATGAATCATTACGTATGGTAATGATTTACTGTCAAAGTCATCGTTACTTGCAGTGAGATTGGCCCATAGGAAATTTCCCCTAACCTTTTTTCCATAAAATCTTATTAAGGCGAGACTAGTGGTATTAGAAAGATAATATATTGGCCTATATTTTGATGGGTCTAGAACTTACAAACATAGGGGTATTACAATGTCTCCCATTTGGGATCATTTTTCCTTGAATTAAATTGACTAAGCTGAGAGGTTAGAGAAGACCAAAATTTTGCACTGAATACCTACGAGCTGAGTCATGAACCGACATCTAAATTGTATGACTAAAACATAAACTGAATTGAACTCATGAATGCATTCGATAATATGAAGACGGCTGGATGGATGATATAGAAATGAAAAAATTAATTAATTAAGGAAAAATATTACCTCAATCTGGAACTGGGTTTGAAGGGACAAGATGGGGGGGGGGGGTGATTGGTCATCATATCTGCTTCTGCTTCCCAAGTAGCTCCCTCAACTGATTGATTTCTCAACAAACCTTTACTAAAGTGACCTCTTTATTCCTCAGCCTACGAACCTGATGTTTAAGGATATCAACTGGGACCTCTTCAGAAAAGAGACTATTTTCCATGCCAATCCATTCTAAAGGGATGACTGAGGCTAGATCACCAATGCATTACAAGGAAACATAAAAGACTGACTGCACTGATGCCAATATACATGGAATTCCAACTCCTAGGCTACCTTCCCATACTATCTCAAAATGTTACAAGGACAAATATAATGGGTACTGAGCTTCCTTTTATTAGTAAATCTATTTATCCCTTTCATGGGTGAAGTTTTCAAGTAAATAAAATCACAATCATCAAATTCTAGCTCCCTCCTTCTCATATCAATATAGGATTTTTGAAGACTTTGAGCAGACTTTAGCCTTTCTCTGATCAGCTGAACCTTCTCTATTGCCTCATGCACAGAATATAGCCTTATCAAGGCAGCTTCACCAATATCAAACCAACTAATAGGATATCTATACCTTTAACTATAAATAGCCTCAAACGGAACCATCTACATACTAGAGTGATAGATATTAGTGTAAACAAACTTATACAAAGGAAAATAATTATCCCAACTACCATTAAAATCAATAACACAGGTCCTCCAAAGTCTGAGTACTCTTCTTTGCCTTACCATTTACTGTGGATGAAAATCCATACTAAAATGAAATTGGGAACCAATAACCTTCTAAAATTCCTTCCAAATCAAGAGGTAAACTGGGTACCTTTGTCTGAAATAATTGTCAAAAAAACTACATGCAATCTCACCAACTCTCTAAGATAGAGCCTAGTATAGTGGTCTGCTAAATCTTATGTATTAACTAATAAGAAATAGGATGAATTAGTCATTCGATCCATAACAACCCAATTAGAATTATGTTGATGACAAGTACATAGAAACTCAATGATGATGTCCATAGTCACCACTTCCCACTTCCAAGTGGGGATGCTGAATTCTTGAAGCGTACCACTACGCCTCTAGTTGTAAGACCCCACAAAATCCTATGCTTAACTCAGTCCTTTAAAGCTTGTTAAGGGGTCCTAGACTTAGAAAACTTTAGCTAAGTATTCAGACTTAGTGTTATTTTATCATTTGTAAGTTGGCGACTCTATTTCACGACCCTTATGACCTTAAAGTTATGATTTTGAGGTTGAATCATGATCAAGAATATCAGTAGGTGTTCTCAGACAAGTTTTAGATTTTTTGAACTTCGTTTGAAACATATTTGAAAGATCAAACCAGTGGATCAACGCGATCTCAATGTACTGCCTCACCCATGGCGTCGATGAGTATTTTTTTCCCAGCTCCTAGTACAAATTCCAATGAACCAATGCAGACTCGACAGGATGTATTGGCAATCACGTTGATGCCAATAATGCAGCACGTCGGTTTGTGCATCTCTAAATTAGTTCTTAGTCATTCAAAAGTTGCATCCTCAAGGATAATTGGGTCTTTTCCCACCTTATGTTAGCCCCTAAAATGCGAAATTAAGCCCCTTTAGATGAAAAATCCATTCATCTTTCTCAAAATTTCTTAAGAATTAAACCCTAGGATATCTAATTCAAGATTCAGCCTTCAAGAACACTCCATAATTCTTCGCAAATTTGAACACCAAGGTATGTGAAGTGTTCATCCAAGGAATTCCTTCCACCCTTGGAGTTCACAAAACTCTTTCTAAATATAAGTTAATTGATTTAATGGATTTCATGTTGGATCTTGAATGTATTAATGATGATGATGTTAATGGTGATCTAATTCCATGATTTATCCCAATTTTCATGCAAACTAATTTAATTATGAATTGAATTTTTCGAACTACATGCCAAACTCTTGAATTGCAAGTTGAATATAGAATCCATGATATACTACATGTTTACCCAAGTGTTTGTCAAAATGCTTATGTGATTAGACTAGTCCAAGCATAACATGTTATTGTGTGATTTCATTCATGCACAATCTCATGTATAACAAGTGTTTGAAAAAAATGTCTAGGTGAATGTATTATTAGCAATAAAGTACCATTATACTATTAAAGTCATGCAGTTATTTACTTTTCATGTTATCGAGTCCTAGGGTGATTAATACCTGACAATTTAGTTATTTACCTAGAGCCAGTGTCAGTTAAAGAATAATCTTAGTCATCTCATGATCAGTAGTACTCTCAGTCAGTTATAGAACTCAGGAAAAACTAAGTAGACTCTGTATCAGTCCAGCCCAGTTTAGACCCAGTAAATTCAATCAGTTAACAGAATTCAGTAGTATTCCATCAGTCAATGAAACTTAGTAAACTCATTTCAGTTTAGTTAGATAGTATAATTAGTAACAGTTCTATCAAGCCTAGCATAAACTAAGAATTAATTCAATGTCTATTCAGTTTAGAGTAGGATTCAGCATTGACCGAACCTAGGGATAAGGGCATTCCTACCAGCAGAGAGTTTAACCCTTAGTAGCAATTCCTACATTACAAAACTATGTATTTAGCATAGTTTGGGATATCTTCCTTCAAGACTAGGGTTGATACATCTCATATGGGTTTTCCTACTAGCGAGATTTGGTGAATGAGCTTCTTATTAGAGAGGGTTAACTCATAGTGGTCTTTACCTATGTCACGGTATCGACAACCTTCCAACTAGGGTTATAGGTTTGACCCAATCTATTCAAAAAGGGGTATATCAGTTAGATGATTAGCTCACACAGTCTCAGTTTTAGTATTCAAAATAGGACTAAGTTCACTTCTACAGAAATTAGAACTGTCAGACACAGTCACTGTGTTCAATACTGAACTTAGAATAGTTTCACAAAATCAGGACTGTCAAACACAGTCACTCAGTTAAAAGTAATACAGTATTAGTAAAATCAAATACTACTAAGTTAGTAATTCAGAACTTAGTATCCAGTGTTTTCATGACCTCAGTTATAGTTTACGTATTCATGCATGTACTCTCATTTAGTTATATTCTTGTTATTTTAGTCCGTATTGTTCATGCATATAACCCATGCATCTCATCTTAACTAACTTAGTATACTAGTACATTCAAAGTACTGACGCATACCTTTGTTTTGCGCTATGATGTCTTATATCATAGGTTTAGAATTACGGGCTCTCAATCATACTTAGCAGTCTGATCCATTGGCAACAGACTTGTGGTGAGTCCTCATAGTTCGTGGATATTATTATTACTTCAGTGTCTTAGTTTATAAATTTTCAGTAGTCGGGGTTATTTGGGCGCTTGTCCCATCAATCCATTATCTAGATAGGAGAGGCTTTTCAGACTAGAGTATTTTCAGATAGATATTTATTTTTAGTATTTGTTTTAGATTTGAACCTTAGGGTCGCAGATGCAGGGGCCATAGAATGGGAAGATTTTGCTATTGCTTTTCTGGATAGGTTTTTTCCACTTGAGTTGAGGGAAGTGAGGGTTTTTGAGTTTTTAAATTTTAAACAGAGCAACATATAGGTATAAGAGTATTCTCTTATGTTTACACAATTAGGTAGATATGCTCCTCATGTGGTAGCAGATAGCAGAGTAAAGATAAGTAAGTTTGTGTTAGGGGTGTCTAGCAGTTTGGTTAAGGAGTGTAGGATCACAATGCTGATTAAGGAGATGGACTTATCCAGGCTCATGGTCTACGCTCAGTAGATAGAAGAGTCTAATAATATGGAGAAGGAGAGGGAGAAAAAGAAAACGAGAATAAGAAATTTCAACTTCGCTCAACCTGAGTTAGGGGGAAGTAATCATTCTTAGTTTGTCCAAAATCCTCAGCCCCAGCTCTGTCCTCAGCCAGTGCTCTCGTGTTAAAATTTAGAGATGGCAATAGAGATAGGGCATTGTTCCCTAAACCCTAGGACAATGTTAGTAGTTCCCAAATTAATCCTCTCTGCTAGAAGGTTGGAAGAAACCATCAGGGTATCTGTAGAGCTGGCAGCGATGTATGTTTCGAATATAGCAAGCTAGGCCACAGAGTCAGACAGTGCCCTCAGGTTGGTTCACAAAGTCAACTTAACCATCCCTAAGCTCAGTGTGGTTTTCCGAACCAGTAAGGTGCCGCTTCCAGTGCTTTCAGTGGGCAATGCCCAAATAGACTCTATACACTTCAGTCACGACAGAATCAGGAAAGTTCTCCAGATATGGCCACTAGTAAGTTACATTTTTATCATTTGCATGTTTATTCTTTGATAGATCCAGGAGGTTCTTTGTCTTTTGTAACTCCTTATATAGCTGTTGACATCAAAGTCAATCCCAAAATTCTAGTAGAGCCTTTCTCAGTCTCTACCCTAGTGGTTAAATCTATCATAGCCTGACGGGTATACAGGAATAGTCCAGTTATAGTATCTTAAAAAGTTAGTTCAGCAGTCTTAGTCTAATTAGAGATGACCAATTTTTATATCATTCTTGGCATGGATTGAATTTATTCCTGCTATGCCTTAGTCAAATGCAGAAATAGAATTGTCCAGTTTTAGTTTCTAAATGAGCCTATCCTAGAGTAGAGGGGTAGTCCTTTAGCACATAGGGGTCAGCTTGTTTCCTACTGTAGGGAAAGGAAAATAATATATAAGGGTGTGTCTACCATCTCATTCTAGTCCAGGACTCTAGATCAGAAACCCCTACTGTTGAATCAGTATCAATAGCCTGTGAATTCCCAGATATGTTTCCTAAGGATCTTTCCAGAGTCCTTCCCGAAAAGGAAATTGACATTAGAATAGACCTTCTTCCAGACACTCAGCCCATATCTATTTTCCATACAGAATAGCCCCTACAAAAATCATGGAATCCCATAACTATTCTCCATATACATTGGCACCTATAAAACTCAAAGAATTAGAAGAACAGTTGAAAGATCTCCTAGAAAATGGATTTATCAGACCCAGTTTATCCCTGTGGGGTGGACCAATTATATTCGTGCATAAGAAAGATGGTTCCCTTAAAATGTGTATAGATTACCTTCAGCTAAATAAACTCACGGTCAAGAACAAGTATCCACTTTGCAAAATTGATGACTTATTTGACCAACTTCCAGGTGCCAATTACTTTTCTAAGATAGACCTCAGATTAGGCTATTATAATCTTAGAGTTAGAGAATGTGACATCCAAAATATAGATTTCAGAACTTGGTATGGTCATTTCAAATTCTTAGTCATGTTATTTGGTCTTACAAATGCCCCAGTAACTTTCATGAAATTGATGAACCGTGTGTTCAAGCAATACTCAGACATGTTCGTCATAATCTTCATAGATGACATCCTTGTTTACTCGCGCAGTGAGCATGATAATACAAACCATCTCAGAATAGTATTGTAGACTATCAGAAACCATCAGCTATTCACTAAATTCATTAAGTACAAATTTTTGCTAAGGCCTGTAGCCTTTCTCGGCCATATCATTTTCAATACTAGCATTATAGTTTATTCCCCAAAAGACGAAAGTGGTGAAAAACTAGCCTAGATATATCTCTCCATTAGATATTTGGAGTTTTTTGAGTTTGGTTGGTTATTACTAATGATTTGTTGAGGGATTTTTGTCGATTGCATCCCCAATGTCCAGATTAATTTAGAAGAAGGTCAAATTCCAGTGGTCAGATTCTTGTGAGAAGAGTTTTCAGGAGTTAATAACTTGACTCACTACAACCCTAATTTTGACTCTACCAGATGGTTCAGATGGATTTGTGGTATATTGTGATGCTTTTAGGGTAGGTTTGGGATATGTTTTGATGCATAGAGGTAATGTCATAGCCTACGCCTCTAGATAGCTTAAGCCCCTTGTAAAGAACTATCCAACTCATAATCTTGAGTTAGCATCAATAGTATTTGCCTTAAAGATTTGGATGCACTATATATATGGTGTTCACGTCGATGTGTTCACTAACCATAAGAGCCTACAATATGGGTTCTCTCAGACATACCTAAACCTCTATTAGAGAAGGTGGTTGGAGTTGTTGAAGGACTACGACATGAGCATCCTGTATCATCCGGGTAAAGCCAATGTAGTGGCTGATGCTCTATGTAGGATATCTATGGGTAGTGTTACTTAGCTGGATGATAGTAAGAAGAAGTTAACTCAAGAATTTTATCAGCTTACCCGACTAGATGTCCACTTAGTTAATTCAATAGAAGGTAGTGTATGGGTGTAGAGTAGTTCAGAATCATCCCTGGTTTTCAAAGTAAAGGAAAAGCAACATAGGGATCCCAGTCTAGTTAATTTAAAAGAATTAGTCAGAGATCAGAAGATAGAGGTTTTCTCCCAAGGAGAGAGATAGTGTATTAAATTGTTCGGGATGGCTATGTGTGGTAGGTATAGGTGACCTGAGATAGCAGATTCTTGAAAAAGTATATGGTGCATGTTACTCTATTCATCCAGGGGCCACTATGATATACCATGATTTGTGAGAGATGTATTATTGCAGTGGGATAAAGAGAGACATCGTAGAGTTTGTTGTTAATTTCTCTACATATCAATAGGTTAAGATTGAGCATCAAAAACCCAATGGGTCTATGCTGGAGTTTAGTATTCCCACCTGGAAGTGGTAGAAGGTAAACATGGATTTTGTGATGGGTTTGCCTCATGCTCATTACCAGCACGATTTAGTTTGGGTCATTGTAGACAGCATGATCAAATCAACTTATTTCCTACTAGTTTATACCTCTTATTCTATTGAGGACTATGCCAAGATCTATGTCAGGGATTTGGTTAGATTACACAGAGTTTTAATATCTATAATCTCAGATAGAGGTATCTAGTTTACCTCTTATTTTTGGAAAGCCTTCCAAAAGGGTCTTTCTACCCAAGTCCACCTCAGTACAACCTTTCACCCGCAGATAGATGGTCAAGCAGAAAAGACCATTCAGACTTTAGAGGATATGCCATGAGCATGTTCCATTTACTTTAAAGGTAATTGGGATGACCACTTTCCTTGGATTGAATTTACGTATAATAATAGTTACCATTCCAACATTTAGATGGCTCCATTTAAGGAACTCTATAGGAGAAGATATAGATCTCCCATTGGTTGGTTTGAAGTGGGTGAGGCCACAGTGGTAGGGCCTGACTTGGTATTTGATACTTTAGAAAAAGTTTAGCTAATCAGGGAGAGGCTTAAGACAACTCAGAGATGACAGAAATCATACGTAGATGTACATAGAAAGGACCTTTTGTTAAAGATTGGTGATCATGTGTATTTGAAGATGTCTCTTATGAAAGAAGTGAAGAGTCTTGGCAAGAAGGGGAAGCTCAGTCCTCGATATATTAGTCCTTACTGAATTCTCAGCCATTTTGAAAATTTAGCTTACGAGCTTGGGTTGCCTTCAAACTTAGATTTAGTCCATCCAGAATTCCATGTCTCTTTGCTAAAGAAATGCATAGGTAACCTAGCAGTTGTATTCCCTGTAGGGAGTATAGACGTTTTGAACAACCTCTCTTATGAGGAGATTCTAGTCAAAATCCTTGATTATCATATTTTCAGACTGAGGAGCAAAGAGGTCCCTCTAGTCGAAGTTCTTTGGTGGAATCATTCCATTGAGGGAGCTACTTCTGAAGCCGAAGTACATATGCGGACCTAGTTTCCTCACCTCTTCCTCTTAAATTCAGACTCAGCCTAAGGTAATAGTTTTTCCTTGAACTTACTCAGTTCTATGCTTAGATTTTATTTTATAGGCTTGGTACCACTTACTATTACATATTTAGTTGTGAATTCCTGCATCAGATGTGCTTGTTCAGCATGAGACATTCAACTTATTTGCAATCAAAGTCATGCATTAATGACTAATGTTCAGCTATATACTCATGCATCAATTATGCATGTTCAGTATGAAATTTCAGCATATAAGTAGTGTCAGTTATGAAATCATGTTGCAGTTGTGCATATCCAATATCTAAGTTCAGTCTATCAGTATTCCCAGCTTAGTCATTCTCATTTAAGGACGAATGTTCCCAAGGGAGAGATATTATAAGACCCGGCAAAATCATAAGCTTAACTCTGTCCTTGAAATCTTGTTAAGGGGTCCAAGACTTAGAAAAAAATTTCTAAGTATTCATAATTAATATTATTTTAGCCTTCACAACCCTCATGACCTTAAAGTAATGATATTTAGGTTGAGTCATGATTAGAAATGTCAGTAGGTGTTCTTAGATAAGTTTTAGATTTTTTGGACTTCGTTTGAAACCCATTGGAAAGCTCAAACCAGTAGATCGACGTGATCTCAATGTGCTGCATTTCCCATCATGTTGATGATTATTTTTCCCCAGCTCCCAGTGCAAATTCGAGTGAATCGATATGGAGTCGGCGCGGCACATTGGCTATCGCATCGATGCCAACAACACGTTGTGTCAGTCTATGCGTCGCTAAATTGATTTTTAGTCATTAAAAAGTCGCATCCTCAATGGTAATTGGGTCTTTTTCTACCTTATGTCATCCCTCAAAACATGAAATTAAGCCTCTTTATAGGTAAAATCCATTCATCTTTCTCAAAATTTCTCAAGAAGCAAACCCTAGGATCTCTAATTCAAAATTCAACCTTCAAGAACACTCTATCATTCTTTGCAAATTATAATACCAAGGTATGTGAAGTGTTTATCCAAGGGTATCCTTCTACCCTTGGAGTTCAAGAAACTCTTTGTAAATACAAGTTAATTGATTTCATGGATTTCATGTTAGATCTTGAATGTATTAATGATTATGATGTTAATGGTGATCTAATTCCATGATTTGTCCTAAGTTTCATGCAAACTAGTTTAATTGTGAACTGAATTTTGTGAACTACATGTCAAACTCTTGAATTGCAAGTTGAATGTAGAATCTATGATATTACTACATATTTATTGATATATGAAATGGCCATACTCCCCAAGTGTTTGTCAAAATGCTTATGTGATTAGACTAGTCCAAGCATAACATGTTATTGTGTGATTTCGATCATGTACAAGCTCATGTATAACAAGTGTTTGACAAAAATGTCTAAGTGAATGTATTATTAGCAAGCTACTACCATTATGCATTGATTTACTTTTCATGCTATCGAGTCTTGGGGGTATTTTATACCCTACCATTTAGTTTGTTACCTAGAGCCAGTGTCAGTTACAGGATAATCTCTATCATTTCACGATAAGTAGTACTCCCAGTTAGTTACAGAACTCAAGGAAAATTAGTAGATTCAGTATCAGTCTTGTTCAATTCAGTATTTAGTTCAGACCTCGATAAATTTAGTTAATTAATAGAATTCTATAGTATTTTGTCAGTCAAAGAAACTCAATGAAATTAGTTCAGTTCAGTTAGATAGTATAAATAGTAATAGTTCAGTCAAGCCTAGTATAAACTAGGAATGAGTTCAGTGTCTATTCAGTGGGGAGTAGGATTCAACACCGAGCGAACCTAGGGATGAGGGCATTCCTGCCACCCTAGGGTTCGACCCTTAGTAGAAATCCCTGTGTTACAGAACTATGTAGCCAAATAGGTTGAGATATCTTCCCACCAGACTAGGGTTGATACATCTCATATAGTTTTTCCTTCAAGAAAGGGTTGATGAAAGAACATCCTATCATAGAGGGTTAACTTACTATTGTCTTTACTCATGACACGGTACTGACACCTCTCTAATCGGGGTTATAGGCTGGACCTCAATCTATTCAAAAAAGGGGTATGTTGATTATATGATTAACTCCCACAGTCTTAGTTTCATTCTTTATAATAGGACTCGGTTTAGTTCAACAAAAATCACGACTATTAGACATAGTCACTCAATCAGTGAGAAACTCAGAATAGTTCCACAAAATCAGGATTGTAAGACACTGTCACTCAGTTAATAGTAATACAATATTAGTAAACTCAGATATCAGTAATTCAATAATTTTGAACTCAGTATCCAATGTTATCATGACCTCAGTTATAGTTTATGTATTTATGCCTGTACTCTTATTCAGTCGTACGCATGTTATTTTAGTTAGTATTGTTTATACATATGAACTCATGAATCTCAGCTTACCTCACTTAGCATACTAGTACATTCAGAGTACCGATGCATACCTTTGTTTTGTTCTATGATGTTTTGTATGATAGATTAAAATGCATGAGCTCTCGATTATACTAAGAAGCCTGATCCATCAGCAACAGACTAGTGGTGAGTCCTCATAGTTTGAGGACATGATTATTACTTTAATAACTCAATTTATCAGTTTTCAGTAGTTGGGGTTAGTTGGGGGCTTATCCCATGAATACCTTATTCAGGTAGTAGAGGCTTTTTAGACTAGATTATTTATAGACAGATATTCTGTTTTGGTAGTGATGTACCGTACTCAGAATTTAATTACAGTTTTGAACCTTATGGCAAGTTTCTATCTAATTTTTGCCTAATACAGTATTGTTTTCAGTTATTGTAACAGGTACAAGTCATGGGTTAGCTTATGTTCCCTTGGGTTTATGAGCATCGCAGCATCCGCGGTATAGACTCGAGGCGTTACACTAGTGCACAACCTTAATCTGCCGGCAATTTGGATATTTCACCACAAATTCCACAATATCTTTCTTCGTATTATTCTATTAATAGACTTCCTTAAAATCACGGTACATCTTAGTGACTATTGGGTGAATATAATATTGAGAACCGGGGTCTCTACTAACATCCACCACCTCAAAACATCCAAATTTAAACACTATAAGCGAAAGATACCATCTCTCCTCTGGGAGAAAACCTCGATCCTATGATCCCAAAATGCCTCCTCAAACTTGAACAAAATTGGAACACTACATTTCTTTTCCTTTACCTCTACAACCAAGGAAGATTTTGAGCCATTCAGAACCCATACACTACCTTCAGCAGAATCAACCAATTGAATTCCAAACCTAGAAAGCTGATAAACCTCACAAACTAGGTCCTTCTTTTCATCCTTAATGTGCACAACACTTCCCATAGATAATCTATTAAGGGCATCAACCATATTATCGGTATTACTTTGATGATACAACACACTCATAAAATAGTTTTTAACAACTCTAACCATCTCCTCAGATAAAAATTAAGATTTTTTAGACTGAAATCACACTAAAGACTCTTGTGACCAGTGAAAAAATCAACATGAACCCCATAAAGGTAAAGGCCCCAAATCATTAAGGCAAAAACAACTGCCACCAACTCAAGATTGTGAGCGAGTAGTTCTTATCATGAAGCATATTCTATAATCTTAACCCTCTAAATAAACACACAACCAAGACCAAATCTAGAAGAATCAAAATACATAAAGAAAACCATCTGAACCCTTTTGTAGAGTCAAAACTAAGTAGAAGGTGAGTCGTAACTTTAACTACTAAAACCACTTCTACAAGAATCCTACCACTAAAATTTAACCTTCTTCTAAGTCAGTCTGGACATGGGTGAAGCAACAGAAGTATTTTTTTCTATAAACCATCTATAGTAACCGACTACAACCCTAAAACTCCTGATATCTTATGAAGATATAAGCCTATGAATTTTCTTACTTCTTTGGTCTTTAAGGGATTAACTCTAATTCCTTCATCGAAAATATTATGACTGACAAAAGCTATTGATTTCAACCAAAATTCACACATATTGAATTTAGCAAATAACTGATGATCTTTGAGAGTCTATAAAAAACCTTTAAATGGTCTTCGTGCTAACCCCTACTATGAGAATAAAAAAGAATGTCATCTATGAAGACTATACAGAATATGTCCAAGTACTTCTTAAACACCTCGTTCATCATGTACATAAAAGCTGAAGGATTATTCTTTATTCCAAAACACATAACTACAAATTCAAAATGACCAATACCGAGTTTTAAAGGCTAGAAATGTCATATTCCCTGACTCTGCATTGATGATAGTCAGATCTGAGGTCTATCTAAGAAAAAAAATTTCACTATGAAGATGGTAGAATAAGTCATCAACACTGGGATGGGATACTTATTCTTGATTGTGACTTTATTCAACTAATAGTAGTCGATAGACATTCAAAGAGAACTGTCTTTATTATGCATGAAGTGAATTGGAGAACCTTATTTAGAGAAGCTAGACCTAATGAAACCCTTATCTTGGATATCTTTCTATTGTTCATTCAATTTCTTAAGCTTGGCTAGATTCATGCTGTTAGGTGGAACTGAAATAGGCTATGTATCTAGAAACAGATCAATTTTAATGTCAATTTTCCTCTTGAGAGGAACTCTAGGTAGATTTTTAGGAAATATGTCTAAAAAATCATTCACTACTAGAACCGACTCGAGACTCAGGATTTCAGAACGTGAGCTCTTAACTCAGATAAGATGATAGATGCACCCTTTGGAAGTCAATTTCCTTACCTTAAGGAAAGAGATAAAATGACCTATGGGCACTAAGGTACTAACCTTGTATTCTAAGACTTACTCATTTGGAAACTAAAATTGGACTACTCTATTTCAATAGTCAACTGCATCATCACAAGAGTGGAGTCGATCCATGCCAAGAATAATATCAAAGTTGGTCATATCTAACTTTAAAAGATTGATTGAGGTGACTTTCTAGGCAACTAGGAAATTTTGGTACAAGGATTTCGAGATTGATGTCAAAATCTACTGCTATATAAGTAGTCACAAAAAAAGTGTCGTTTTTGGGTCTAATAATGCATATACATGAATATAAAAGACTTGTAATGTACCAGTGAACAAATTATAAGAACCCTCCTAATCCTATCAAGCTTGACGAGCATAAAGTCTATTCTAATTCTACCCACTAGTTGCACTAGAAGTGGCACCCTACTGAGTTGGGCGACCAACTAGAACTGATGAGGAGTTAGCTTGGACCTACTGATGATTATTTTTAACCCTTCATATACCTGATAGGCAATCCCTTATTCTGTAGCCTGACTTGACACAACCCCAACATACATCACTGCTAGCTATGTGCTCATCCTTGTGGTTACTATCATATCTCCTGTAGACTAAATTGGTGCGACCATTATTCATACTACCCTAGGCCTTAGAGCCTGGTGCTATATCATGAGTATTCTATTTAAACTTAGGCACTGGAGTACTACCAGATGATGGGGCTGGAGCAGAAGATTTTTGATAAAATTGAAAACAATTTCCATCGTCTCACCTTTACTGAGAGAAATCAAAACTACTAGTCCTGACCCTCCTACTTTACTTTTCCTTCTTCTTGATCTTTCTTCCTTAATCTACTAAGAATAAACTATAAATCTAGAGAGGTCCATATCCTTGATCACCCTTTAACCATATCCTCAGAAATACTAGATACAAACTTGCTCATTCGGGCCTTAGCATCAACCACCATATTTGGAGCATTCCTTGAAAACTAAGTAAACTTGAAGAAATACTCCTCGACACTCATAATTCCCTACTTAAAGTTGATAAACTCTTGTACTTTGACTTTTTTCAACTCAAGTGGGAAGAACCTATCTAGAATAGAAGTAATAAACTAATCACACTCCACAAGCCCTGCATCAACACCTTCATCCACCTTTTACTGCTTAACCTATGTGTGAACCACCCCTTGTAATTGGTAAGAAACTAAAAAATTTAACTCAAGGTGACACCCATGATATTAGTCACCTTTTGCACATTATCCAAAAATTCCTGGGATTCTCCTTAGGCTTGGATCCAAGGAACATTGGGGGATTCATTCATGTGAAGTCCTAAATCCTACTCACAGCCATATTCACTATTGGGTTTACTGGAGAAACAACTTTTTAGTTATTCGGAGCAGTTATAGATTGGGCTAATATTGTGAAAGAAACACTAAATTTAACATGAGAGACCTGCTCATTCAGAGGGTCTTTGGGAAGAGGCGGTAGAGTTGGCTGGTCCCCATTCCTTCTTCCATTAGCCCTTCAAGGAGAAATTTTCTATAAATAGGCAGAGAACGAATAGAAGAAGAAATTTAATAGATCTTATGCTCTATCGCATGACATGAACATTGAAAGAAATGAGACTTTCGTAAAATATTTTTTAGCCTTGCGCCCATTAGTATGGCGCACTTCACACCCATGATCAAGACTTTACTTTAAGTGGCATTCAGACACCCTATAAAACCTTAAAACTTGTGCACTGATACCAAGTTTGTCATGAACCGAGATTTCCCCTAGTCATAACTTGTTTTTAGAGCTACAAGTGACACCAAGATAACCCATGGTCGGACATAAGCAATGAACACCGAAAGAAAGTAATAAAAGCTGGGCGGATGCTAGCTCAAATAAAAAGATGATGAATAAAAATAAAGTCAATTCTAATATTGTCTGAAATATTCAATGAAACTAAGAATCTAAAAATCTATCTGAAAGCCTTTAAATATGATGAGTTATTAGGAGAGGTCCCTATGTAACTCTGACTAAATAAAATAAATGAAGTACTTAAAATAGATAACTCATAACTATTCCTCAACTTATCAGGACTCACCAAGATTACAGCTGAGTGGCACGTTGATGTTCTAAGAATAGTTCAGGTTCTAAGTGTCTGGACCTATATTATTAGACAATACAGTGAAAAAAGTATACGATTAGTGCTTTGAATATACTGATTATGAGAGATGTAATGCTAACTAATATGTATAAACTGAACAAGAATGCATGAATATATATATATTGAATGCAAGAAAAAGTATGAACATGTGCTGGATGAACTGAATAGCTGAATACTAAACACTTGGTCAAGCAAACCTTGACTGAACATAGATTGAAACTAAACCAAGTACTATGGAAGCTAACAATAACCAACATACCCCAATTTAAGCCAATTAGGGGAAAACCTATAACCCCAATTGGAAGGGTGATCTAACAACCAGAGTTTATACCTCGAATGCTACATGGTACTCATAATCCTGAAGGACCACAACCTAACTCATGATTAGTGCCTGCTGCAATAACTAAGTAATAATACAGTAAAAATGCAAAAAATTTGCAGAAACTTGCCATAAGGTTAAAAATTGAGAAATAAACATTGAATACTTAAAACTGAATACTAAAATATCCATCTAAAATACTCTATTCTGAAATCCTCTAACTGTCTAAAATTAAAGTTGATGGGACAAGCCCCTAACTAACTCCGACTACTGAACTACTGATAAACTTAAGTAATAACTTTGTCTTCAATATATGAGGACTCACTAATAAGTCTGCTGCTGATAGGGTAGGCTTCTAAGTATGGTCAGGAGCCCGTGCATCTAAACTTATGATATAATACATCATAGCCTAAATAAAAGTATTCGTTAGTACTTTGAATATACTAGTATGCTAAGAGAGGTAGGCTGATATGCGTGAGTTCATATGCATAAACAATAATTGACTGAGTAACATGAGCATAAATGAATGCGAGTACATTCATGAATACATTAACTATAACTGAGTTCATGATAAAATTGGATACCAAGTTCTGAATACCAATTTACTACTATCTGAGTTTTATTGATATAGTATTACTGATAACTTCGTTACTGTATATGACAGTCTTGATTCTATAAACCTGATCTAAGTTATATACTGAGCTAGGTAACAGTATCTAACTATCATAAATTTATAGGACTGAACTGAGTTTGATATTGAAAATGAAACTGAAATAGTAGGAGGCAATCATCTAATCGACATGCACCAAATAAGAAAACAGAATTGAAGTCCAATCTATAACCCTAATTGGAAGGGTGTCAGTACCGTACCACGGGTAAAGACAACTGGTTATGGGGTCAGTCGTAGCATAGCGGGTGATCGCTGAGATCAGTTCTAACTAGCGGGTGATCCCTGAGTATGTCAGTCCCATCTAACGGGTGACATATCATAACCTACCTAGGCTACATAGTTTTGGAACATAGGGATTATTTCTAGGGATCTTAGTCCTAACTAATGGGTGAGCCCCTATACCTAGGCTCGCTTGGTGCTGAATCCTACTCCAAACTGAAAGACACTAAATTGATTATATGAACTGGATTGGAGTAATACTGAGTTCTATGAGTACTTTATTGATTACTGATTGAATTCTGTTAACTAACTGAGTTTACCAAGTTTGAAACTGAATACTACTGAGTTCTAAACTAAATACTGAACTAAACTGGACTAATACTGAATCTACTAAGTGTTTCTTGATTTCTGTATCTGACTGAGAGCACTACTAATCATGACATGATTGAGATTATTTGATAACTGACATTGTCTCTAGGTAAACAGCTAAATTGTTGAGTGTTAAATACCCCCAGGACTCAATATTATGAAAAGTAAGGCATCATATGACATTGCATGATATAGAAAAGCACACTTGTTCACAATCCATCTATAGAGGAATTTTATCAAACACTGGAATGACATGAACTAATATACAGGCTAACATGATATAACATCACTATTTAATTCACATGAACAACTTATCAAACACTTTGAAGGAATTGTATATTCACCTAGTACCAATCAACACATGTGCATCATAATTTTAAGGCTTTTATAAGAATTCACATGATACTACATACAGAATAATTATTTTTTACATAAATCTTGCACTTAATGTTGGAATAGAAACCCAATAAACATTATAATCATGAATAAACTTGAATCCAAATCATGGAAATCATACAATCAATTTACTTATAGTTTAAAAGAGTTTCTTGGACTCCAACGGTGCAAGGGACCCTTGGATGAACATTTGTCACACCTCAATTCTTGAATTCTTAAAGATTGATTGAGTGTTCTTGTGAATTTATTTTGAAATTGATGTTCTAGGGTTTTCCTTTTGAGAGAAATTTGAGAGAAAAGAGTGTAATTTGCTTTGTGAAGGCTGAATTTCTTATTTTAGAGGCTGGGTCGAAGTGAGGAAAATCTCTTATTTACCCCTCTGGATTCTGTTTTTAATGAATGAAAAATTGGCCTAGCGATGCGCAAACCAATGCGCTACTTCATTGGCATCAACGCAATAGCCAACACACTATATCGATTCCACATCGGTTTACTAGAATTTGTACTGGGAGCTGGAGGAAAATATTCATCGATGTGTTAGGCGATGTGGTGTGTCGAGATTGCGTAGATCCACTGGTTTGTGCTTTCAAATTTTTTTTAAAAGAAGACTAAAAAATCCAAAACTTGTCCAGAAACACCGACTAACATTCCTGATCATGATTAAACCTAAAAATCATTACTTTAAGGTCATGAGGGTTGTAAAATAGAGTCTCCAACTTACGAAGGCTAAAATAAGTACTAAGTGTAAACACTAGTCTGAGATCTCTTTTTAGCTTTAACAGACTAAGTTAAGCTTATAATTTTATGGGGTCTTACAGTTGCTATTACCTTACCAAGGGTACCAACAATTACTGGTGTGGATCCACTAAACTGATGTCCTAAAGACTAGGGTGTCATGTCTCTACTAATGAGGGACCTCTTATAACCTATGATTGTGCTGTAGTTCTGAAACTTAGGAACTGCTACTAACGGTGTTTACCTAATTGATAGGGATCCGTCATCCCTATATTTACTCGATGCTAAGTATTACTCCAAACTGAATTACACTTAAGTATGACTAAAACATGAACTGATAACTAATATGTGCAAGTCATGGTACTCGAAATAACGAAACATGTATATTGGAATGCTAAAGAACATATAAAATAATATCTTCTTAAACTCCTAGGTATCAGATGTTCATAACCCTTCAACTTTGACTAATGCAATTGAATATGATAGAATTAAAGAATTATGATACAACAATTTCACAATTTATAATCAACAAACTCAACTACTTTTCATGATGGGGAATTTCATGATTTTGAACATGAGAGAACATTAATCTTATGGAACAATAGGTAATCACAAAGTTACTAAAAGGTAAACTAAAGAATAAGTGGAAAACTCATATTTGACCTAGAACACAATTCAAGGGGAAGGGAATTTTGCTTGAGAATTAAATAGTTATTAGGACTCAATGGGTGGAAGGGACCCATAGATGAAATACCACATAAGTGAAGTGAATTCCTTAAGGAATTGCTTAGAGTTTGTGCTTGAACCTGGAGAAGCCTAGTTGTTTTTAGGAGAAGAGAAAATTGCCCCTCTTTCTTAAATGTGGATCGAATTATGACTTAATGATGAACATGGGAGATTCAGGTCTTTTATATCACCCTTCGGGGAGACTAATGGATTTTTTGTTTAAAAGAGTGGGAAAAAACTTAAAGCCCTTTAAAAATCATGCAGGAATTTCGGGTTCCAGTTGGCACGACTCACCCAATAACTTATTTAGACTTTTCATGAGTTGTGTCTGAGTAATGATCTGAGGTCCTAAGTTCTAGGATCTTTTTTGTTAAGGTAAAGACATCCCCCTAATGACTTGTTAGGTTTTAATCATGAGTCATTAGGAATAGTTTTGATCTTAGACTCGATTTTTGGATTTCTTACTGGTGTGGCATTGGGTGAACGCAATGAATCATTATGTCTCATAACGGGTAGTGAGCTGGACTTGTTTCTATTGGGTAAATATTTGAAACCCTTACTAGAGTCGCAATGACCCATACGCAATGACTCGTTATGTCTAGTAATGACTTATTATCATATTTGCTGTCACTGGCAGTGACAGAGACCCATAGAAAATTTTCCCTAACCTTTTTTCCATGACATTAGATTAATAGGAGACTAGTGGCATTGTAAAGCTAATTTAATAGCCTATATTTTGATGGGTGTAATAGTTGAAACTTGGGGTATTATAACCTCTTTTCAAACTAAATCGAGTCCAAATGAATCACGTCAGACTTATTCCAAGTGTAGCCCTGCATTATGGATTCATGAAAAATTGGATGAAAAACTTAAAATTCTAGGGGCAAGGCTAACTCTTAAGCTACCTCTCTAATATTTCAAAGTATCTCAAATGGCCTGATATACATGGGGAAGAGCTAGTACCTTTTCCTAATCATACCTTTCATGGGCTACACTTGAAGAAACACTCAACCGCTTACTCCAAACTCTAAAGCCCAAACCCTACGGTCAACATAACTCTTATGTCCACTATTGATTACCCATAGCCTATCTTGAAACACCAAAAATATATCTAAAGGACCATTAATCAAGTTGGTACGATGGGGGCTAACCTTAGAAGTCTCAAACTATTTGATTGAAGATCGATAACATCTATGACACAATGCCTTAAATGGTGCCATATCAATACTCGAATGGTAGCTATTATTCTGAGCAAACTCTGCTAGGGCTAAATATTGCTCCCACTAACCTCCAAAGTCTAAAAAACACGCACAGAGCTTATTCTCAAAAACATAAATGGTATACCCCAACTAACTATCATTTTGAGGGCAAAAAGTTGTGCTAAGATTAACCTGAGTACTAACCTCCTTTTGAAATGTTCAACAACAGCTAAAAGTTAACACTGAGACTTTATCTGAAATAACCGATATGGGTACTCCATGTAGGTAACTACCTCTTCAACATAAATATGGGCTAACCTCTTAGCACTAACAGAAATCTTAATTAGATAAAATGAGATGATATGGTCAACCAATCTATGATAACCCAAATGTTGTACATACCATGAAAAGTGTTAAGAAAACTACTCATAAAGTTGATATTAATCCACTTCCACTTCAATTAAGGAATGGGTATTCTTTGAAGCAAGCCACTAGGTCTCAGATGCTAGGCCTTCACCTGCTAACAATATGAATAGTGAGCCATAAAGTCTACTAAATCATTCTCCATGCCACTCCACCTGTAATGCTGGCTCAAATCTCACACATCTTAGTTGTCCCAAGGTGAATAATATCTTGAGCTATAAGCCTCCTGAAAAATCAACTTAATGAAGTTTCCATCTTTCGAAACACAAAAACGACTATCAAATATAAAAATGCCCTCAAAATCTAAGTTAGCCATACAAGACTCACTTCTCAATACCTGATCATGAATACCACAAAGACTGTTATCCTAAAAATAATAATTAAATCAACTCAAATTGGGCGGATCTAGCCTCAACACTGGCAATAATTCCCTTGTGGTCTGAAATGTCAAGCCGAACCATCATCTTTGCTAAGTAATGAATGTACAAAGCGAATGAATTCTTTGAAATTGAGATAAAGTCCAAGCTACCCATACTCACCGCCTTCGAATTCAAGGCATCTTCTTCTACATTCGCCTTTCTCAGATGGTATAGAATAGAGATATCGTAGTCCTTCAACAACTTGATCTACCTTAGATACTTTGAGTTAAGCTCTCACTGGGTCATAATATACTGAAGACTATGATGGTTAGTAAATATCTCACAACAAATACCATAAAAGTAATTCCTCAAAATCATAAGTCAAAAAACTACCTCGGCCAACTCTAAATCATGAATGAGGTATTTTCACTCGTGAACCTTCATCTGACTTAATTCATAAGTAACAACTCAGCCCTAGTAGATTATAACACAACCCAAACCAACACTAGAAGCATCACAATATATTATAAACCACTCACCTTAACTAAAAATGTTAAAAAAGGTATTGAAGTGAGCAACTCCTTAAGATTCCAAAAGCGCATCTTATACCTATCAAACAACGGAAGAGGAACCTCCTTCCTAGTCAATCTGGTCATAGGTTCCATAATGGTAGCAAATCTCTCAACGAACCATTTATAATAGCCCACTAAACTAGTAAAACTACAATTTTCAATTGGTAATATAGGTCTGGCCCAATCATAAATATCCTAAATATTTACCAAATACACTATAATCAATCCCCAGACACTACGTATCCTTGGAATTCCATAGACTCTAACCAGAACTCAAACTTTGAATTTATTGCTCATGCTCCTCCCTACCTCTTGAATAAACAAGGATATCATCATGAAAAAAATCATGAAAGATTCCAAATAAGGCCTTAAAATGTAGTTTATCAAGTCCATAAATATTGCTGGAACATTGGTCAACCCAGAAGACATCACCAAGAACTCATAATGGCTATTGTAAGTCCTGAAGGTTGTCTTAAGGATGTCCTCTGGATGAATCCTCATCTGATGGTAACCAAATCACAGGTAATTCTTCTAAAATGCTGCCATACCTTGAATCTAGATTATTTAATCATCAATACTAGGCACAAGATACCTATTCATCACTATCACCTTATTCAACTGCCTGTTGTTGATACATATATGCATAGAACCATCATCTTTATTCATGAATAAGATAGGAGCACCCTAAGGTGATAAACTAGGACTACGAAAACCTTACTTAAAAGATCTTGAATTTGAGAATTTAGCTCTTTAAGCTTATTAGGAGCCATATGGTAAGGTGCCTAGAAATAAGTTGAGTGCTAAACTAAAGATCAAAAACAAACAAAATACCATTCTCAACAGGAAGACCAGGTAGGTCGGTAGGGAAAATATCAGGAAAATCATGAATAATAACGACAAATCAAATAAAGGACTTTCCGCACTAATATTATGAACATAAGCAAGTGAATACAGGCAACCCCTCGACACTAGTATCCTAGCCCAAAAATAAGAATGAATCCCTTTTGGTGCATATCTAAAAGAACCCTACACATAGTCGATGGTATGTCAAGAACAGCTAAGGTAACGGTCATGGAAAAGCAATCCACAATCCCATCATAGGGGATAACCAGTCCATGCTCAGAATCATATCAATTCTACCATATCTAGTACAATAGTGTCATCCTAAGTATCAACCTGTTTAACCATAAAAAGGCCCAAATAAGAGAGAAATATCCTAATCGAGCCCCTAAAAGCCTGATAGATGCAAACAAGTAAAAAATATTGATAATAGAAATCCTAAATTATTCCCAAATATAACAACATACTTGGAAGTCTCTTTGAACCACAAATCCTATATTTGAACTAAGATTTAGAAAAATATCATCATAATAATGTGTTGCATAAATATCATATATGTCGAATTGCAATTGTAACTAGTAATTAAGTTCCACATAGTAAATTTCCATGAATGAACCCAATATAATCAATAATTAGGGAGTTATAAATTGTCGTACTTGAACAGAAACTAGGGTAAATAGACCAAGTATCACAAAGTTCCAAGATCATGAATTTGTTTCTACTCTATATATCATGACTACTAGGTATTACAGTCAACTCAAAAAGAGAAGCAATATACATCCACCAAGTCTAGATGCATGATATCCAAAGTCAAAGATCACTTCATTTAGACTAATAAAACTAACCAAACTACATTAAACTGACTAAACTATACCAAGGTCTAACTTTTAATCTAATTTCACAACTTAACGACTTCTTAAATCTACACGAAGCTATGCTAAGCATACTACCTAAATAAAAAATTGGTGAGGCCCGCTACTAGTTTCCAAAATCATTTCTAAGGTAAGCACCAACCCAAAACCAAATTGTTGGATTTATAATCCCATCCCATGGTACTAAGTATCCAAAACTAGTTATAAGGTACCAATATAGTCCAAGATGAGGGGAGATTAGCCAAAATATACCAAAAATAGGTCTAGCTGGCTAAATAATTAATAATTACTAAAATTATCAATCAGGACATAAATACGTACCAAAATCTAGCATAATACAATATTAATATCATAATAAAGCTCAGTGTAAGAGGGAGGTAGCCTGCCCTACCAGGACTTTATTGAATGCTGGAGAATTTCATTATTTTAAAGCTTTTCCCTTTTGAGAAGCCTTCAAGCACTTACATGTTATCCAAATCATAATATACGTATTACAATAGGAACAATGATGCCCATATTACATATAAATACTCTAGATCAAGAATAGAACTAAAAATATCACATGGGGCCCACTTGCAAAATCAATTATTTAAAATAGTCAATGTGTCCTACTAAGACTAAGGATTATTTACCCCAAACTTTAGGTTAAATCTAAGCATGAATGGGACCAAAATTATCCCCACAATAAACTAGGGGTTAGACTTAACCAAAGAATTTGATAGATCCATGTTCCAAGGTCATACAAATAATTTATAGTCCCTTGGTAATTTTTTCAGTAAGTTTGATGGTTATTAAGGCCTCAAATAGTTCCAGTTATTAGACGAATCAAAATAATCCTTACTGATTTACTTTTTGATGTAAATGTTGCTTCAGTTAATTTCAAACGAGCATATATTTTTATCTATTGAGAATCTTATAGCACAATACCCACCAAACTATAGGAAATTAAATTATCTTTCCAATTATACAAATTTTACCTAAATTTGATACTCGGGTGAGAATTTATGGCACTTTTAGTGAAAAATTATAGCCCAACGCTATAAGGCCGCATTGCGGTGATGGTCAAATTCTCGTTCATCCTTTTCTAGGGTGTCATAGAGATAAGCATCACATTGCACCAAGGGGCATTTTCAAATTTATTATTTTCCAGTGAAGCATCGCGATGGAGGCGCGTCACGCCAAGGTTCCAGTTCGGGATTGTCCTATTTGTAGTGGCGCAATGCGATAGCACCATATTGCACCATTGGAAAAATGAAGATTTTCCTTTTCTACTGGTCCGACGCGATAAGCACCGCGTCACACCAGAGAAAAAAATAGAGATTTTTTAGTTTCATGATTTAAAAATCTTGGGACCCATTTGTCTTTTCCCATGGCCCCAAATCCGTCCAAAACACGTAATTAAAACCCTAAAGGGGCATTATGTGCCTCATTACTTACAAAATCCTCTTGAAAAAATTAATTATCTTTCAACAATAAACTCTATCCTTTAGGATTCAAGTTCAGAACTCAAGAATTCACTATTAATTCTTACAAATTCATATATCATGGTATGATTAGCGTTCATCCTTGGGTTCCTTATACCCTAGGGGTTTAAGAATCATTTTTAGAATTTAAATTATGAATTACATTCTTGAATTGAATTGTCTTCATGTATGTGGTTATTTTATGGATTTTAAACTAAGAAGATTATGAATTTTAAGTAAATAAACTAGAATGTGTGTTTATTTAGGTACTCCCCATGTCATAACCTACAAATTGTGAGTTGAATGTTGTAGTCATGATATCCTCATGTTATTCTTTGTCATATACAATAGCCATGCTCCCCAAGTGTTTGAAAAAATCTTTATGTCAATAAATTGTTCATGATATCCTAATTGTAATGTTTTAAACTTGTGATATGGTTCCATTATCTATGCCATCAAGTCCTGTGGTATTGTATACCCAAAATTAGCTACTTACTTAGTTTCTAGTTAAAGTAAAATAATTATATATTATCCCGAACAATAGAATTCGGTCAGTTAAAGAATTAACATGAGTTAAGTCAAGCTTAGAACATCCTAGTGATCAATGTCGATTCAGTTGGGAGTAGGATTCAGTACCGAGCAAACCCAGGATAGTGGAATTCCTGCCAGTATAGGGTTTGACCCTTTGTAGAAGTCCCTAAGTTATAAAAATACATAGCTAGCATAGGGTAAATGATATTTTTGCCAGACTAGGGTTGACGTAACCATATACATCTATGAGTATTCTTTCCAGATTAGGGTTGACCTAGCCAATATTAGTAACCCGTGGCACAGTGCTAACACTCTTCCAACTGGGGTTACAGGTTGGACCCTGAATCAGTCTATAAATGTGGTATGTTGGTTAGATGATAACTCCCACAATCTCAATTCCAGTATTCAACATTAATTATTCAGTACAGAACTCAGTTCAATTCTACATGATCATGACTTACAGTTATCTTTTATTCAATTATCATAAATTTAGTACTTCAGTTTCAGTGTAATTTAGACAGTCTATATATGTTTGGTAGTATAGGTTCATTACCTTTAGTAGTCCTAGCCTTTCATATACTCTCATCTAGTCACTTCATGATATTTAGTTATTATTATTACTCATGCACACGAACTTATGCATATCATCCTAACCCCACCTAGCACACTAGTAAATTCAAAGCACTGACACATACCCTCTCTTTGCACTATGATTTCTCATATAATAGGTTTGAACTCTAGGGTTACTTACTGTACTTATCTAGATTAGTCAATCAGCTGCAATTACAGTAGTGAGTCTTCATCCATCAAGGACGTGGTACTTATTTTGTCTTTACATCATTTCAGCATTTTAGTTATTTTACATAGCAGTTATGAGTGAGTTGGGGCCTGTCCTCCTATGACCTTTTTTATTTCAGATATTTAGAGGCTTTCATACATTATCAGTTAGCAGTAATTCTATAGATGTATTCAATTTGATTTAGTTTTATGAACCTTATGAAATTTTGAATATTACTTCTGTATATACTTGATGATTATTATTCAGTACTCACAGCAGGTACCGGTCATAGGTTAGCTTGTGGTCCTTCGGGGTTGTAGGCACTGTGTGATGCCCAGGGTGTAGTCTCTAGGAATTACACCTGCAAAATTCAGGCCCTAAGATCAAGTTGTTAACACTTAAAACTTAATATCAAAAACCATAAAATTAGAGAATCACTAATTATACTAGTTCCCTACAACGGTAACCAAAACTTGTTGCGGTCAAATGCATATGCAAGTGCATGTGATTATACAAGTAATATAGTGACTAGAATAGCCGAATATCATATCCATGGGTACTATGTAACTAGAAATTCAACCAAGTTTAGTTTCTAACAAGAATGTATTAAGTGTTCAAAGTATCAAGATGATTGTGAAGTTTCAAGTAAAAATATAATTAATAACAAAAAAATAAAATGCGAAAACAGCAACATAAACTAGGTTATGAAAAATAATTGTGAGAATTCCAGGGTTGAGATACTTTTGACAATCATACAGATCTCAATTTCTATCGTAGATTAGTTTATTATTGGTTATTGATCCGTAGTGTTTAGAGTATTATAATACTCTCTCGATCCTCAAATAATCTTCATAATGGGACATTACAACTACATCATTGAGAGGGGATGTAATAATAAAATTAGATGATTATCATTCTACATGTGAACCGAGAAAGGCTTCAAGGTATATTTCTATCCTTGACTCAAATTCAAATTACTTATTTTATAAAATAATAATAACCTTGATCCTTAACTTCTTCGTTCTAATATATGATTCTCCTCTCGAATGCACATAGGAATATAGGTTTATTTTAATTGTGTCCACTTATCGAAATAGTATATACAAGAGATTAAGAATAACACATATCATAATTCAATGCTAAACTACCATAAATAATATCAAAGTCCAATCATATCTTCACCCTCAACCCCAGAACAAGTATGTTTATCCACTCATGTTTGAATTTAACATCCAAAAAACGTAATTAAACATACCACAAAATAGTCATTTAGTAATAAAGTTTAAAGAACCCTAAGAGTAGTGTTGAAAATAGTTATGCCTATGATGTACACTCCCAAAAGTGCCCCAATTGTATTTAAATGTTGAATTTTATAATAGAATTAAATTCTCTTGTGATAAAATAATCGCTGCATCACGGGAGTCACTCAACTGTAGAGCAGCCCGCGCCACTTGCTATGTCCTGCCGATGTAAAGATTACATCTCCCATATGAGATCCACCGCTATAAAAGACCGTGCCGTGGGCTAATTACCCGGGTTTATTGTAATTTGGCTCTAGAAATTTCATGAAGGAAAAAATCTTCCTTAGCTAGGTTTTTCTCTGTATGCTTCTTCCTTCCAAGATGCTTTCCAGGCTAACTGCAAGTGTCTTTTGCACTCTATAAATCAATCTCATAGCATGGATCATCACTTGCTTCCGATTATTCATCCTATTGGATCAAAACTCATTAACAATCCATCCTTCATTACTAATCATATCCGTTAGCATCACATCATGAAATTCCACACCAAACATAATAAAAATACATATTTTATCTCATAGAACAAGGCCTATTATGGGTGAATATTGGTGATTGGACATAAGATCATTCCCAAGATCACCAACCCACATTTAGAACCTTTTTTGTCCTCGAACACTTCAAGCAAAACTACATTCAATGAAGCTTAATCATCATAACCAAGGAAAAATACTTATGTCGGGGACTCCTAGACCAAACATAGATTCTTATCTTAAGACATGTCAATTAACTTTTAAAAACATAGACTACTCTTTTTAAACATCCTTATCTTGAAAGGGAACTTCCAATCTATTGGCAAACTCTACTAAGTTATTCAATCGAGAACATTCATACGTCACCTGACTATCATCCATGTGCACCCTCACTATAGGAAAGTTTCCCACATTCACTCTCAATCTTACAATATATAACAAAATTAGAATATCAAAAGATAACAAACCACTCACTTTCAAATAATAATTCATACATGATAGATAATGAACTATAATCTTTCCCTTAGTGTACTACTCTAGTAATATTCAAATGTTGGGATGAAGGATCAACTAGCTATTTCAAGTTTGTAATGTAAGCAAAGGGCCAGGTAGGAACTATTTGGGTAAATAGTTGATAATCTTACTAAGCACTTTAGTACATAACCTAAACACTTAAACCATCAAATTAATAACCCAATTCTTTTCTCATAATTTTCCCTTTTTCTCTTGCTTTTGCCTTATCTTATAATATATGTTATGCACACTATTGTAACACCCTGTATTTTTAGGCTAGACTTTAAAGCTTGTTCTTACATGTGTAAACTATAATCACAAGATTTACTTTTGAATTCATGTGTCTTGATCTTTATCTTAGTGTGTGAAGTGCTTTCGAGGTGAAAACTTTTCATACAAATCGCTTAGAAAAAAGTTGAACAAAGGGCCTTTGATTCATCAAAAGTTCGGTATTAGATTCTAGAAGGATATACTTTGAACATGTATAACTTTTAATATACGTTGAATATTTCAGCTCAAACTGTCCAAATTGTATATAATTAAGTTATCTTTCCAATGTTACCAATTTTGTCTAAATTCGATACTCGAGCAAATAGTTATGACCTTTTTCGTGAGAGATAGTATGGTGTCGTGATAGCCCCACACCGCGAGGGATATTCAACCCTACTAGGATTTGCATCGCGAGGGCTTCTTAATCTGATCAGGTTTCACGCTATGATGGTGATTTCCATAGAAAAAAGTGGCCAAGGGGTTGTTTAGGCCTTTCCTCTCAACCCCAGCCATCAAAACTAGATTTATAACTCAAAAAGAGGTGTTATTTGTCCATCTTCCTCACAACAACTCAAGTAAAAATTTCCAAATTCCCATACACAAATTTCAAGGTTTTCTCTCAAGAATACAAAGAATTCAAGTCTTAATTTCATGATTTCTTTAAGAAATCTAAGAGTTCAAGTTTCAAAGTTCAATAATTCATCAAGAAATATCAAGAATAAAGTTTTTTTCACAAATTCATCTTTTAAGATCCAAGATTCAAGCTTTCTTCACAATTCTAGAAAATTAAGGTATGTGGGATTATGAACAAGAATACTCCTTTCATCCTAGTTCCCAAAACTAATTTTAAAAGTTAAATTCAAATTATTTGTAGTTCAAGGTTCATACCCAAATATCATTGTTTGATGTTTATGAAGTTACCAAGAGATTTAACTGTTGAATTACATAACAACTTTCACCTATTTATGCATGTGATTTAACATGTCATGTTGAGAATTGAATTTCATTATCTTCACTAGAATTAGTTAAGTATTTCAAGATTATTGTTATTGAGCATAAATTTTGTTATGAATTGACATGAGTTTAAAGAATGGGTCTTTGAGCCCAAAGTTTAAGTCTTGTGATTTCAGGAAGACTATGTTTTAAGAAATCTTTGATAAGAATGTATTAATACTTTTAAGAAAGAATTGATCTTTTGGTCCTTAGTTAAGATAAGTAATCCACACATGTTAGTTTTGATTACAGTTTAAAGAAAATAGATGTATAACTTGTTTACATTAGAAATTCTTATGCTATTTTAAGGTGGATTTCCTACAGAATGAGCATACAAATTAAAGAGACTAGTAATTAGAACCGATTTGAGTATGATCCAAGGTCTCATATCCCAGAACTGTAATCCAATGTAGGTATAGATTCAAATTATTCCTATTTATATGGATGTAAATACAGATTGTGATTGCATACCTCTAGTTATACTCCTTAGTAAGAGTATGGCACCACTCCCCAATATGAGGTTTACCTTTTAGGGGAACTAGACATTGTACTCCATGATTGCTCACATGGTTTAGGTCGGTTAGAAGAACATCCCTAATTAAAAAGAATAACAGAAAAGCTTTTAGAAAAAACTCCTGAAGTTCTAAGATAGAATAATAGAACAACTTTTAGAAAGTAAGTGTAAAGGCTCACAATTTTACTCAGATATTGTTTTATATAAGACATTAGCTATGAGATTTTAGATTTCAATTTACATATAAAAAAGTGAGTCCTTTTTACACTTATCCTGCATGATTTGAAAATAGACTTAACTTCAATCCTACTTTTCTACAAGCAGAAAGAGTAATAGCACAACTTTTAGAACTAAGTGTGATAGATAACAAAGATTATCTTTATGCTTTACTATAGTATGTTTATATTTCATAGCTTTTATAGTATTTAAGCCAATATGAGTCATTTATACTTAGTATGCATTCTTTACAAGATCTATGATTAATTGAGTTACTATTATACTTATTCATTCACCCCTACATGCTTAGTACATTCCAAAAGTACTAATCCATATATATGTCTATATTCTACATTATTTAATAATGTAGGTACCAATTTAGTTGTAGTGCATATACCATGATCAAATAGTTGCAGATTTCAACCAGCAGGTGATGAGTCCTCCTACTTTGGGGACTTCATATAGATGCTATTCATGTACATAACTTTATTACTAAAATTTAATGATTAGTAGTAGTTGGAGTCGTGTGCCAACTATCTGTAGTCAGTATAGTAGAGGCTTTATAGATGTCAGTTAGAGTCAGTCAAGTAATTTTAGTTCCACTCTTCAGTTTTATCAGAATGTAAAAATTGTATCAGTATCATATTTTTCACAAATTTCATCATGATTATTTCTCCAAATAGTAAACTCAGTTATTTTATACATGTTTAAATTAATTGCCTAATAGTATGCCAGTTCATTGGTTAGGTTGGGATCACTCATGGTCCTAAGTACCATATGACGCCTATAAAATAGTCTTGGGGCATTACAAACTTGGTATTAGAGAATAGATTTCAAGTGTCCTAGGGTGTCTATGAAGACGTATCTAGTAGATTCATTAGAAATGGTGCAAAGACAACTGTACTTTTCTTAGAGAGGCTACAGGGCATTTATGAAGTATTTTATTTCTTTTGTACTCTAGATCGTGCAGTAAAGTTATTCTTGTAGTAACTCCTACCATTTTGTGTGTTACTCTATATTCCTTCATCTGTGACTTATTCTTTAGATAGAATGATTAGTAATTTCCAATTTCTCCAAAGATGATGCTCTATTATTTACTATTAGTAACTTTAGAAGTCATACAAGGGGCTTGGAAGAAGCTCGCTAGTATGTTATAAGTTCTTCAAGTTGAAATTTATGTTCTCATCCTTATGATTGATTCAATTAAGGCAAAGTAAGATATATGTTCCGATACCTTATTAACCCTTCAATACAGATAGTGGTTTTGCTCATGAGAGAGATAGTATGCACCCAGATTATTTAATAGAGTTGGCATTTAGGGGATAATATCAACGTAAGTGTTATGATTTATAGGTAGTAGAACCTTCTTATAGTTTGCAGTATGTGTTTAGTAGTTCAGTTACAAGAAAATAGGAATGACGATTGATACAAAGTATAGAGATAAGCTTATGTATTCTATAGATTTTATATTATGGTGATGTGTCCTTCTGTGTTAGTTTAGTAGAAGGTAAAGAATGAGTTATTAGTTAAGGTAAATTATTAATTGCTTGAAGTATAAAAGGAGTTATTGATGATATTTATTATGTTAGAAAAGTATAGCATATTCATGAAGTATTTGGTGGTTGAGTATTGTTAATATAGGCTTCTCAATATAGCTATGAAAAAGAAGATTTGTTGATACTTTAAGAGATATGAATGTAACTTAGGTTTATAGATGAGTAAATAGTTGTAATGTTTAGAAGAGTATGTGCTAACATATTTTAATAAGTTACACCATATGATTACGATCGATTATTATTGTTATGAGGTTCTAGTGGACTAGTTTTTCTTGATGTCTTGTTTTATAGATTCCAAGTGAGAATAGTATGTGAAGTTGGGTTGTTAATCATGCCTATCAATATTCACTAAGATTGAACAGTGAATAATCATTAAGTTGGATGTAATGGTTGCTTGGTTAGTGATGCTAGTTATTTGGAGATGAACTAATAGGCTTGAAATAATAAATGCAAGAATTTAAGTTTATTGATTTTAGATTAAGTGTGATGTAGAGGTGTGCCCAAGGTGATATGTGGTTGTCTTATTTTCCTAATATTATTAAGTGTTGTGTGTGGTTAGTAATACCCTTGAGTCGCTAAATGGAAAAAGGCTAGTTATATAGTATATAGTGTTCTTAATAGCTAAGTTGAGGAGTTTTGGATAGATGGTGTTGAATCATTTAAGTTGTATTTTGATTCTTATGATTTGGAAAAAATATAAGTATAGAAGTGTTATCTTTGTAGGCTATGATTATATGTTTAGTGAGGTAGGTATGTTTGCAAATGAGAGTGTAAGTCTTTGATGATGCTTATTAAAGGTAGAAATTTAAGGATGGTATATGAAAGTGTTATTCAAGAATGAAGTCAGTAAGTTCAAAATATAGTTTATTCTAATGAGTTTAGCATTTATGTGTAGACATTAGAATGAAGAAATTATGGATCAGTCTCGAGGATATGGAGTACACCCATAAGCATATTAGAGTGAAGAAATTTTGGTTCAGTCTCGAGGATATGGAGTAGACCCATAAGCTTATAATATCAGCTTTAACCTAAGGAAGAGATGGTAGAGTTCAGAACCAAATCAAGTTTTGAGAATTTGATTGTGATACATGTCAATAAGAGTTGTGATGAGATTGTAATCCCTTCTTACTCTAGAGTATTCCATGGATTTTTGTCATTATCACAAAAAATCCATGACTTGCTTGATATATCCATGCTAAAGGTCAATTCATATACACTTCATGCATACTCAAGTCCATTCTTAATTTTTAGCAAGCAAGTAACAGTTTTACTCTGTGATTTAATTTATCCCTCGTAAATCTATGAATGTCAGTCTTATGCTGAATAGCTTATGATAAGTATGAACTCATGTCTTAGATTATGATCAGTTCTCAGAAACTTATGATCCTAGTTAAATACAGTTTATATCATGTATGTCCTCGTTTAGAACTCTTTAATGAATCCATGCATTTGACATTCTATTTATCAGGCCTCTATTTATCAGGCCTCTGTTAAGTGTCAGAGTTATGTATAGTATTCTTTCGTGCTTCTGGTCCTTATGTGTTAACCCTTCAGTAACCTTTTCCTATGTTAAGATAATGGTGATGATAATGGATAAGCAATGGTTTTGAAGAGAGAGAGTTTATGATCCTAATTAAGAAAGATTACCTATGCTTTTCTATCGAAGGCTAACTTATGAAGTAAGATTGAGGCCAAGGCATTCATACATGTCACGGTTAGTTGAAAATTGGTGTGTATGTTCTTAAAAATAGTGGAATAAATCTTTTATGGATTGAGGTTTACGGAATATGTGAAGTATTTGTTTATGGGTGTTAGCCTTGAAGTTTATATGTGGTTATAAAGATAGGCTTAAATGTAGTGTTAGGGTGTAATTAGAGGAATTCAATATGCGCTAGTGAATCCATAGGAAAGTTCATAGTTAGTTATTAAAGTGGTAAGGTACGTTCTTCTTAGGGTGTGAGCTCTGAAAGTGACACAGAAGATTGAATCATATGGTTTAGACTAGTATTATTGTGTAGCGTGTTGTATCTTGTGATTTTGAGTTAAATTTGATCACGGTGAAAGGATTTGGTTCAGTTTAGACATTAGTAGATAGATTAATGAATGCTCATGAGAAGATTATAAGTTTAATCAATTGAGTATGCTATTTAAGGGGAATAGTATAGTTGAGGGAGTATTTGAGAAGTGTTGTTAAGATTTAAAGTTGAAATTGCATTGCATAAGGCTTAGAAGTTCTATCCAAGCTTACGATATATATGTCTATGCTCCATGCTATAGAGTTGTATTAGTGTTGTGATTCCTTAGTCAGATGTCTTGTTCAAATCATGCCGAAAATTTTTTCTCCCTAATGTTATTAAAATTTCTTAGAAAGAGTGCTAAAGAAATACTCCAATTGATTATAAACTTTTAGTATAATTCAGTTTGTATAGCCAGCAATACACTCCAGCAGTCAGACAGATAAGTTCATATGGTTTTCCATCTGTCCATCTAGCCTTACTATCTGAAGTTTCATTAATATGGCTATTCCATGAGGTAATTTGTTCACATATATGTAAGTTGCAAATTCTGTTCATCCCATACATCATGTCACAGATTCAACTATCTAGTCATGACTCAGTTCATAAGTGTTCAGTGCATAATCTCAGTTTTCAAAGTATTTCAGCACAAATAGTGTACTACCCCTTATACGATCTTAGTCTCATTTTCGCATGGTTCGTGCTTGCATAAGGCATTACTTCAAAGTTCTATAAGTATACTTGTATCATGAGAACTTCAAGAGAGTTCTAAACTCTCACCATGAATCATCTCCTTATAATAAGTAAAGTCAAGTTAGCTCAGAAATCAGTCTCTTAATGAAAGTTTTAATGTTTAAGTTTAGTTATATCCTTTTATAGCAGACAAATAATGTCTACAATATTCCGTACTTCTAAGACTTCAATGAATTCCTATCTTTCATTGGAGGACATATGATGCAAGGGGGAGATAAAATTTTGTAACGCCCTGAGACTACCCCCTGGGTGTGACACGGTGCTTAGGACCACGAGTGAACTGGCATACTATTAAGCAACTAATTTAAACATGTATAAAATAACTGAGTTTACCGTGCGAAGACATAATCATGATGAAATATAGGAAAATTACAACATTGATACAATTTTTACATCCTAATAAAACTGAAGAGAGGAACTTAAATTACATGACTGACTATGAATGACATCTATGAAACCTCTACTATACTAACTATAGATAGCTGGGATGCAACTTCAACTACCAATAATCAATACAGATGAGAAATAAAGTAAAGTACATGAATAACATCTCTCTGAAGTTCCTGAAGTAGAAGGACTCATCAGCTGCTGGGCTGGAATCTGCAACTTTCTGACTGTGATATATGGACTATAATTGAACTGATACCTATATTATCAAACAATGTAGCACATAGACATGTATGTGGATCAGTACTTTAGGAATGTACTGAGCATGCGATGGTGAATGCATAAGTAAAATAGTAACTTAATTAATCAGATAGCTTGTAATGAATGCATGCTAAGTATAAATGACTCACATCATCTTGAATACTATAAAAGTTGGGAAATATAAACATACTGTAGTAAAGTATAAAGATAATCTTTGTGAGCCATCACACAGTTCTAAAAGTTGTTCTATTAATCTTTCTTTTTTCAAATCATGCAGGCTAAGTATAAAAAGGACTAACCTTTATATCTGTATATGTAAAGATGAAATCTCATAGCTAATGTCTTATGTAAAACAATATCAGAGTAAAATTCCTTTACATTTAGTTTTTAAAAGTTGTCCTGTTATTTTATCTGTGAACTTAGGGAGTTTCTTCTAAAAGCTTTTCTATTATTCTTTTCTGTTAGGGAGGTTCTTCAAACCTAACTAAACCTTGTGAGCTATCATGGTGTTCAACGTCTAGTTCCCCTAAGGGAAAACCTTACATTGGTGAGAGGTGTCATACTCTTGCTAAGGAGTATAACCTGAGTTGAGTTATCACAATCTGTATCTGCATCCATATAAATAGGAATAATCAGAATTTATACCTACATTGGCTCATAGTTCTAAGGTATAAGACCTTGAAATCATACCTAATTCGGCACTAAATACTACTCCCTTTAATCTGTATTCTCATTCTGTAGGAAATCCACCTTAAAATAGCATTGTGGATTCTAATGAAAACCAGTTATGCATCTATTGCTTTAATCTATAATCAAAACTAACATGTGTGAATTCCATATCTTAACTGGCGATAAAAAGATCAATTCTTGCTTAAAAATCTGAATACATGCTTATCAAAGATTTATTGAAACATAGTCTTCTTGAAATCACAAGTCTTAAACTTAGGGCTCAAAGACCCATGCTTTAAACTCATGTCAATTCATAACAAACTTTATGCTCAATAATAATAATCTTGAAATACTTTAAAAAATTTTACACTTTCAAAGTAGACCCTAGTAGAATCGAATACCAATCTTTCGATGAATCAAAGGATCTTAGTTCAACTTTGTTCTAAGCGATTTCTATGAATATTTTTCACCTTGAAAGCACTTTAAACACTAGCATAAATATCATGATGCATGAATTCAAAATTAAATCATGGAATCATAGCTTACACCCGTATGAATGACGCTTCAAACTCTAGCCCAAATATACGGGGTGTTACAACTATGTGGGAGTGTCATTCATTCACCCCTTTTTTCTTCTCTACAAATTTTCTCTTTTAATCTTTCTCTCAACACTTATTTCTTTTATTCATTTCACATTCTCAATCACCACATATGTCACTTCCTATCTCAATAGCAATCTCTTAAGGGCTTTAATTTCAGATAATCCTTAGTTAAATTTCTACTCCTTATTCTAATAATTTTCACTAAAGCACTTTGGAGTTTTTTAGATAAAATTTTAGTTAAAAAATAAATAAAAATAGGCTACTCATGAGGCTACCAAGAAAATTAGGATATAGACTCAACGGGGCTAAACAGGAATATGTACAAGGGTAGGTAAATGAGGTCTAAAAATTTGGCAATAAAAAAATGCCTACATGATTTCCTAAACGAAACATTCTGTATTTTGCTTTGTAAACATACGAAGAAAGTTCTATACATTACTATACATGTAGAATATTGAAACACCTCTCTTACTCTTGGTGCATGCTAGATTCAAGCCGTCTCCCTATTGCATTCAAATCTCTCACTTTGTCTAATTCAACTTTAAACTAACAAATCAATAATCACACCTATTGAGATTGAGTGTCTAAAACTAGCTCCATCTTTAATTTATGACTTTTATTTTATTCCAAACAAGTATCTTCCAAGTCAATCAGCCATATGTCCCAAACAAAGCATTTCTCCTACAAGTTGTGATTTGGTTTTATCACTTCTCAATTTCCTATTACTTACAGCCCTAAAGATGGTCATCGTCCATCCATCATAGGGGAGGGCACCTAACTATGAATAATTATTAAGAATAGCCTTGAGGGAAAAAATAAATTATTTTCTCCTACTTAATCAAAAGTAACTACTAAGAAGAACAATTAAAAAGCAAACTACTACTAAGCAAATTTTATCAATAATAACTATTTCAGACCTTATAATTCCCAATATCTAGAATGAATGAATCCCATATACAAAAAGGAAAATAAAAATATGCTACACAAATAAAATAATAGTACAAGGAATGAGATTCCACCACCCCACATATATAATGAAGAACTATCCCAGTGCTCGCAAAATAAACCAAGTATTACATGGGGAGCACCTCTCTGTTCATATCGCATCTATGTCATAACCAGAGTTGGGACCATAAGCCTCTACTCCCAAAACAAGGTCATCTAGATCTACCTTCTTTGACTCTAAATATGAATCACGTAGTCGATGCTCCTCATCGGTAGGTACATCATCAGTAAAAGACTTCACAAAATTAGGGCAATCCACAACATGGTCCTTGCATGATGACCAAGAGGATAGTCCAAATCTTAATCTCCAATATGTTTCTAGGTAGTTGGACACCCACCAATCTGCAACGGAAGCATCTGAACCCTGTATATTCGGGCAGTGATATCATTATTCTGAGCCTGATGCTCGGGCATAGTAAATGCAGAAATATAAGTTGTACACCCCTTAGTATGGGATACATTAACAGGGCGAGTGTGCTTAGGCAACCTATAGTGCAGGTCCTTCTACTCTACCCCCTGATCTCATATGAATCTCGTTAGTAAGCCTTCAAAGCCATTATTGTGCCCAAAAGCTTACTTTAAGTTACAAATTTCTGAATTTTGATATGATTTTCATAAAATTAAAGTTAGGGTTTATAACCCGTGTTTCTAATTGTATGATTTTGAGATTTTAAGTGGTTTAGAAATTGAGTTTCATGTCTACTTTCTAATATTCATGCACATAGATTTTAAGTTGAATTATGAATAATTATGTTATAAAGCATAAGCCTTATGGTGTTTGATATGAAATTGAAGCATGGGTCAGTAAGCTCTAGTTAGTATGTTGAAACTTAAAGAATGATCATGATTTAAGAATCCCGTGATTAGCTATTTTCAGATATTGATAACAAAAGTTGATCCTTTAAACCAAACTAAGATAGGAATCTACATTATTCATACAGTTTATGATTTAAAGCAAAGATAAGAATAATTGGTTTTCTTTATAAGCCCTTGTGTTGTTTTAAGGTAGATTTTCTAAAAGTTCTGAGCCTAAGTATGGGAGTAGTATTTAGCACCAAGTTGGGTATGATTCCAAGGTCTCATGCCCTAGAACAACGTGCCACCATAGGTTTCTGATTTGCCTATAGTGGGATGAGATAGTGATAACTAAATTTAAGATTCTATTCAGTTATAGTCAGTATTGTAATTTCAGTCCCTCTCTTTAGACTTTATTAGAATGTAAAAGTGGTATCAGTATGGTGTCTTATCGATTTTAGCATTTCGCTATGTTTCCTTATAGTAAAGTCCATCATTATTCATATTTAATAGTTGCTAAGTAGTATGCCATTAGAAGGGTTAGCTTGAGATCACCTGTGGTCCTAAGCACCATATGACATCTTGGGATAAATTTTTAGGGTGTTGCAAACCTGGTATCATATCACAAGGTTCAAGTGTCCTAGGGTGTCTGTGAAACTGTGTGTAGTAGAGTCTTTCAGAATAGTACGGAGACGTATATACTTTTCTTTGAGAGGACACAAGGCATTTAGGAAATGTCCCCATCCTTTCAAGTCTCAGATCATGCTATAGAAAGGTTCTCTATAAAATTTAAACAACTTCTCATCCTATTGTATTTTCTCCACCTCAGCCTCATTTTCAAGGTACCAAAAACTATCAAGCTTAATTCTCCACAGATAGTTATGGGATTATAAAAATGCTAGAAAGTATCTAATCATTACTTTTGAGTTCTGAAGATTTTGTCATGTTTAAAAAATATCATCCACTAAGCCCAAGTCAGATGTACTTTTAGATTCCTCCTCAAAATCCATAATGTTAATCTATACTTCTCTATCTATGTAATGTTCTGGAGATAACATAATCGGCAAGTTCCAATTTTCTTTCCTGATAATGCTCTTAGATTTGGTGGCAAGAAGTTTTATAATGCACCCAAAGGTTTTCAGAGGAGCTCTTTAGTGTTTCATATGTCCCTTAAGATGAAAGTTATGTCCTTATTCTTATGAGTTGTTCAGTTGATGTAGAATTAGATATGTACTTAGATTGGTCGATGACCTTTTTAATACAGATAATGCTCATGAGAGGAGATAGTATGAACTTCGACTATTAAGTGTAGTGTGCATTCAAGGGATATTATGAACTTTAGTGTTATGATTTATGAATAGCAGAACCTTATTATAGTTAGAAGTATGGGTATACAAGAGTAGTGTCAATAAGATGTGGGAGTGCCGATTAGTAGAAAATATAGATGTAAGCTTGTGCATGTTATCGAGATGCATTAAGGTAATATGTCCTTGTGTGTTATTTTAGTGAAAGGTAGACATAGAGTTATTAGTAAGCTGAATTATTATTGCTTGAAGTACGGGAAGAGTTATTGATACTATTTATTATGTTTGAAAAGTATACGATATTAATGAAGTATCTGTTGGTCTAATGACACTAATTTAGATTTCCCTTGAGGTTGCAAAAAGGGTGTTTAGTTTAGACTTATAGAGCTATGATAGTAATTCAGATATATAAAAGGGTAAATAGTAATGAGGTGTAGAAGGAGGATGTGTTAATGGATTATGATAAGATAGGCCATATGAATTTGATCAATTATTGTTGCTCAGAAGTTCTAATGGAATAGTGTTTCTTGATGTTATATTTTTTAGTTTCCGAGGGAGAATTATATGTAAGGTGAGTGGTCAAATCATGCTTGCTAGTAGAAATTAAGTATGAACAATGGATTGTTACAAAGTGGGTGTAATGATTCCCTGGTTAGTGCAGCGAGTGATCTTGTAAGCTTGAACCATGTGTGAAAGAGTTTGAATTTAGTTATTTGTCATTAAGTATGGTGTTGTAAGTATAAAGTGTAACTACATGCTCAAGATAATATAGTGTTGCTTTGTCTTTCTAAGGTTATTACGTGTTATGTATGGTTGGTAATACCCTTGAGTTGATAAGTATGAATGAGGTTATGTAGTATATGGTGTTCTTGTTAGTTAACTTATGAGTTACTGATGTATGAGGAGATGCTAACACATTTAAGGCTTTTAACTAAGAATAATCGCAAAGTCTTAAGAAACTTTTGTCATTTTTGATTGTTTTCTATTTGATGTTGTAGTAAAGATCAAGATGCAAGAGAACCAACAATAATAGAAGTAAAATCATTTATTTTTGAGCAAGTAGAGAGGGAAGTATAGCTAATGACTTATCTGATAAGTCGTCAGCCTTATGATAAGCTATCAGACTTGCTGTTAGCCTTAGACAGAGAATAAGCTTCAGTTGGAATTCATGATGTCATCTGTGATATGCCGTCAGAAGTGTGATAAGCCGTCCGACACGTTTTTATGCTTAGGAAGGGAATGGGATTTAAAGTGAAGAATCGATGACAATTCTGATAAGTCGTCACATGTCTGATAAGCCATCACGTCTCATCGTCAATCTAAGGCAGAGATTGTCAAAAGTGAAAAGTAGCTGACGGCATTCCTAATAAGTCGTCAGACTTCTGATAAGCCGTCACACACATCGTCGCCTGTCTGAGAAAATACTGTGATCTATGATTTTATTTCCATGATTAGGCTGAAGTTTTTAAAGCATATGTTAGGGTTTTCTAATCAAGGGGGTAACTGGCGCTTTGATAATCTCTTCTCTCTAGTTTTCTAACTTAAACTTTCCGATTATTTTTGGAGAGATTATTACAATTGTTTTGGGAGTTTCTACTGTGAATCAAATCTGAGAAACACTTGTTTCTATTCATCATGCTGTAAGTTCATATATAAAACTATGAATTCAACTTTTTGTCTTAATTGTTTTTTTATGAGTAGCTAAATTCCCTTAACCCGAGTTGTGGGATCTATGGGTTTAGGTTTGCAATGTAACTATGTTTTCAAGATTCTAATGGTGGTAGAAACTTCTTGTTAATTCCATTATTCTATACTCTGACTATTGGTTGCAAACAATAGGCCTTGCTTACTGGTGATTTGTTTGAGATAAGAAATCAACCCTAGTAAGAAGTGAATTATCAACAGGGACTTGGAAGCATCAAACTTCCATTTAATAATTAATGTTGTAACAAGATTAATTAACTTAAGATAACATCCTATTATGAAATATAAATTCCCTAAGTTTGAGAGAACTAGGTGGTTAAATGTCTAAATAGGTTAAGAAACATTTAGACATAACTTCGACAATGGTAGTCTAATGTTCCTACCTACCACAAGAATCTTGAACCGTTACTAACGTCTGTCAAATCCCAACACCCATAGTAAACATAAATATAGTTTTCCTTATCATATTGATTTCAAACACTAAATTGAGAAGTAATTAATTGTTACCTTTCCAAAAACTTTCATTCACAGGAAACTGATAACTATCAGTTAATTAACCCACAGATAACTCAAATTCACACCATATTCCCTATGGGATTCGACACAACCAGTTGGGTTATATATTGACAACGATCACTTACATACTCGTAAGAGAGGTGTAGTTTGATCATTTTCAAAAATAGCGCCGTCGCCGGGGAATATGGTTGAAAATTGAAGTTATGTGCGCTAATTGACTGTTAGTTGAGTTTCCTAGTTTTACCTTTATTTATTGTTTTATCTTGCTCCAAGAATTTTATGGTGCATGCTAAGAACCAAAAGTTCTGGAGAACCATTATTATCATTTAATCGGGAACCACAACGAATCGGCAGAATGGCAGACTAGCAGGAGGCTGACAGGTTAACAGCCTTAGCTAGAGCTCAGGTGAATGTGTAGAATTACGATCAACAAGTACGTCATCCAAATCTTGAGGATGATGACTTGGGAGATGAGGAGTTGCTGAACCCTAGTAACCCAAGGCGTGTAGAGCAAATAGCTGCACCAGTACAGCATAATGCTAACATGAAACATCCATTTTAAGGAAAGAAAAATCACCAGCTAGTCTAGTATGACCTTAATGATAATGATGATGGAATGGATTGAGCAGGTCAAATAGGTGCAATTATTCCTCCACCATTACTACCTCGGGCAAAAGTTAACATTACGAGTACTATGATTCAACTCCTTAATCTGAAAGGGTTGTTTGGTGGACTTCCTGGGGATGATCTGAACTTGCATATGATGAACTTTGTCATCATTTGTAAATCTTTTCATAATGCAGGAGTAGGTCAGAATGCTATCCGGTTGATATTGTTTCCATTGTCTCTGTCTGGGGAGGCAACATTATGGTTTAATGAGATGACACCTAATTCTATAACCAACTGGAGAAAGTTGAAAACAGCTTTCCTAGAGATGTTCTTTCCACCATCCAAGAGAATACAGTTGAGGGATAAGATCAGTAGCTTTAGATTGCTCCCAACTAAAGCCTTGCATGAAACCTGGGAGAGATTTAAAAAGAAGCTGACGCAGTATCCGAACCACAACATAACGGGCATACACTTGATGGATACTTTGTACAGGGCTTTTAACTCTGTGACAAGACCAATTGTAGATAATATTGTTGGTGGTTCATTTGTTGATCTTACATTCCTAGAGGCTTAAAAAATGCTTAAGAGAATGACCAAACAGAATCGAGCATGGCATACCTAGGAATCTGTGGTAGCAAGTCCCACTATTTCTATTGGTATGACTGCAGAACAAAGCAGGAGAGATGAGAAGAATGATCAAGACATAACTCACCCAAAAACACAGATGGACTTGCTAACCAAGCATTTACTATAAGGTAAAATTGAGAAAGTAAAGGTTATGGGATTGCAGAGCAAAGTGGAGCCTGAATCAAAAGAATAAAAAAACTATGTAAATAATCAGGGTGGTTTTCAAGGCAATAGCTAAGGAAATCAAGGTAGGACATATTATGACAAGGATGGATATAAGAACTAGGAGCAAGGTAATAGGAGGAGCAATAATGATATGAGTGGGTTATATATCCCTCCTGGAAATTGTAAAACTGCTACAAAAAGTTATGAAAAGATGTCCTTGGAGGATATGATGGCTAAATTGTTAAAGAGAGTGGAGGATACCAACTCAGGGGTGACTACCATAAAAACTAATTTATCCTCTATGAGTTAGTTGGTAAATTTGCGCTTCACTTTGATCAAACAGCTGGAACAATAAATGAGCCAACACTCTGCAGTGCTGAACCAGAGGAACAGTGGAACGGTACCAAGTGATATAGTTCAAAATACATGAAGTGGTAAAATATTACCTGGCCCTTCTGTGGGCAAAAATTTGATTAAAGATGGGACTGAAGCAGATGATGAACCTAAAGAAGAATGTCCAGTGGTGTCTGGGAAGCTGGATGTTTTTTATGATGCTCTGGAATAAGGAAAAGAGAAGAAAAAAAATGTAGTGGTGAAAACTCTCCCAAGACCACCACCTTCCTTTCCTCAAAGATAGAAGAAGAAGGTTGACGACATAAAATTTAGTAAATTCATGGCAATGTTAAAGTAGTTAACAATAAATGTGCCTTTGGTGGAGGCACTCGAGCAAATGCCAGGCTATGCTAAATTCATGAAGGAACTTATGATGAAGAAAAGAGCGGTGAGCTACTAACCGAAGGATAATCTCCATCATTAGAGCGCTATTTCTATAAGGTACTTGGTGTAGAAGAAGATAGACCCAGGAGCATTCATTATTCCTTATACGATTGGGTCTTTAGAATTCTCTAAGGCCTTATGTGATCTGGAAGCGAGCATTAATCTGATGCTGCTGGCTGTATATAAAAAGATAGGTTTGGGAAATCCCACACCCACCAACCTACAACTCGTAATGGTGGATAGTTCAGTAAAATGACCTATGGTATTTTGTATGATATGTTGGTAAAGGTAGATAGCATTATATTTTTTGCAGATTTTGTCATTCTAGATTATGAGGTGGACTTCAAGGTGACCATAATCTTGGGTTGACTTTTTCTTGAAATCAGAAGTGTTTTGATTGATTTGTGAGCTAATGAGCTCTTATTTAGGATGAATGATGAGGTGATACGATTTGATATGTGCCAATCAATAAAGAAACATAAAGAAATGAGTGTGTTCTCAATTGTTAATGTATATTATGAAGATGAGAAGGAGGTGTCAATAGAGGTGAAACTTGTAGTTGAGCCTTTAGTCGTAGTTCTGATAAATTTTAATCGTGAAAGTATTGAGGAGTATGAAGAGACTGTTTGTGCTTTTTTAGGAATGGGTTGATACTTTTATGCTCCTAAGAATCTAAATCTTGATCTTGATAATCGACCAATACCACCGGCTAAGCCATCCATTAAAGATCCACCGGTGTTGGAATTAAAGGAACTGCTAGGGCATTTAAGGTATGTGTTTTTGGGCAACAGAAACATGATACCCATTATTATTACAGCAAATTTGGGAGAGCAGTACATAGAAGAACTTATTTTAGTACTTCAAAGGTACAAAATATCAATAGGATGGACTATCGCAGATATTATTAGCATTCCCAGTGGCATCTGCATACATAAAATACAACTTAAGGAAGATTGTACTTTAACCATCGAGCACCAGCACTATCTTAACCCACCAATGCAAGATGTGGTTAAGAAGGAATTATTCAGTGGTTTACCGGAATTCTGACAGTAAATGGTGAGCCTAGCTCAATGCGTGCCCAAAAAAGAAGGCATGATTGTTGTTGTAAATGAAAGGATTGAGTTGATTCCACTAAGGCCTATGAATGGGTGGAGAGTTTTCATGTAATACCGTAAAATAAACTCATGGACTTTGAAAGACCACTACTTGATGCCCTTTATGGACTAAATTCTTGATTGATTGTCCAGAAGGGGGTGGTATTGCTTCTTAGATAGTTATTTTGGATATAACCAGATCTATATTGCTTTTGAAGATAAGGAGAAAATGACATTCACATGCCCATATGGAACCTTTCATTTAAGAGGATGATATTTAAGCTATGCAATGCACCCACTACTTTTTAACAATACATGATGTCTATTTTCTCAGATATGGTGAAAGACACCTTAGAGGTGTACATGGATGATTTCTCTATGGTGGGAGATTCGTTTGAGCTATGTTTTGTAAACCTGAGTATGACCTTGGAAAGATGTGTTGAATTCAATTTGGTGCTTAATTGGGAGAAATGCCACTTTATGGTAAAGGAGGGCATCATTTTTTAGTACAAAATTTCAGCAAAAGAGATAGAGGTTGATCGATCCAAGGGTGAAGTTATCGAGAAACTACCACCTCCTATTTCAATAAAGGGAGTGCATAGTTTTCTTAGATATGCTAGCTTTTATCGGAAGTTTATAAGAGACTTCTAGAAGGTTGTAAATCCACTTTGCAAACTTTTGGAGAAATATGTGAAGTTCTCTTTCAATGATGATTTCTTGAAGTCATTTGAATACCTTAAATTGAAGCTGGTCGAGGCCCCTATCATTGTTGCACCAGACTAGTTAAAACCATTTGAGATCATGTCTAATGCAAGCAGTACTGCCCTTGGAGCTATATTAGGACAAAATAAGGACATACTGTTTCATCCAAAATATTATGCTAGCAAAGCACTAAATGAAGCGCAAAAGAACTACACCATTACTGAACAGGAACTCCTGGCTGTAGTGTATGCTTTTGAGAAATTCAGGGCTTACCTGCTTAGGACCAAGCTGGTGGTCCACACTGACCACGTAGCCTTGAGGTATTTGATGGCTAAGGAGGATGCAAAATATGGCTGATTAGATGGGTGTTGCTACTACAAGAATTTGACTTTGAAGTCAAAAATAGTAAGGGTTGAGAAAATAAAGTTGTGGATTATCTGTCTAGAATGGAAGGTGAGTAGGCAGCTAGTGATGAGATGGAAATAAATGATACATTTCCTTATAAGGAGATCTTGGCTTCTGCTATGGATAAAATTCCTTGGTACTCTAATTTTGCAAATTATGTTATAAGTGAAGTCATTCCAGAAAACCTTTCTTTTCTTCAAAGAAAGAAATTCCTTCATGATGTGCGACATTACTTTTGGGATGAGCCATATCTTGTTCGGCGATGTGCTGACAATATTATAAGGAGATGTGTTCCAGAAGTGGATGTATTATGTATATTGGAAGAATTTCATGCTTTCCTAGTTAGAGGTCACTTGAACCACTACAAATGTATTACAGAGTGGCTACTATTAGCCAATATTATTCAAGGATGCTCATGAGTTTGTGCTAAAATACGATTAATGTCAAAGGCAAAGTTCGATCTCCAAAAGACGTGAGATACCCTTGACTAAGATGCTTGAAGTATATCTATTTGACGTCTGGGGCATTAATTTCATGGGTCCTTTTGTAAGCTCGTATGGGATGAAGTATATTTTAGTTGCTGTTGATTATGTCTCAAAATGGGTCAAAGCTATTTCCTTGTCTGATAATGAAGGAAAGAGGGTTATTGCTTTTCTCAAGAAGGACATCTTCTCTCACTTTGGAGTACTACATATAATTATAAGTAATAGAGAATCTCATTTTTGCAACAAAGTGTTTCGAACTGCCTTAGCGAAATATAGGGTGAAATAGTATAAAGTAGCCACTCTATATCACCTATAAATTAGTGGTAAAGTGGAGGTGTCAAATCAAAAAATTAAAGCCATCCTAGCCAAAACGGTGAACGCTAGTTGGCAGACTGGTCTCGAAAGCTCGATGGTTCCTAGTGAGAATATCAGAGTGCTTTCAAACCACCCATTGTCATTTCACCATTCCAATTAGTCTATGGTAATGCATGCCACTTACAAATAGAACTGCAACACTCGACTTTATAGGTACTCAAAAGGTTAAATTTGAATTGGAAGGTGGTAGTAGAGCTAAGATTGGGAAAACTAAATGATATCGATGAATTCCATCTCAGGGTATATGAAACAGCAGACCAATACAAAGGAAATATGAACAAGTATCATGATTGGAAGATCGAGAAACGGGATTTCCAAAAAGGTGACTTGGTGCTTCTGTTTAATTCCAGACTCAAACTGTTCCTAGGTAAGCTTAAATCCAAGTGGCAGGACCATTTAGAGTTAGTCAAGTCTACTTATCTGGAGTAGTAGAACTTGAAAATGAAGACGATAGCATCTTCAAGGTTAATGGGCAATGAGTTAAACTTTATATGAGTCCCAAAAACTCAATGAAAAGTATTGATACTATCTATCTCGATGAAGCCTGAAATAATCAAGATACCTGAGTTATGCCGCAATGTTAAATCATGAGTTACATGGGAGGCAACCCATGATTCCCATGCTTGATCTACTCCAGGTATACCCTAACCTTTACTTTAGTTTTTCTTTGATTTTAAGTTAAGGGTGTAGGGTGAGTTATTGTTATAACATTCTGTAGTTGATTAGGAGAAATATAAGTACTTGAGGCAGTTAACGTGGTTTTTTTATTTTGTGAACACCTCTCAAATGGTCTGATTGTTTAACTATGTGATTTGCATCTAATTGTGACCACTGTGCATCTTGTTATGGTATCAGTTCTAGTGACTTGATAATCATTTCTAAACAGTTACATGAACTGGATAAGTAGTAACTTGTGATATACTTGTGTGCCATGTGCGTGTGAGATCTTACTTAGTTCTCTTTGTATATTGAATCCAGAACTTGCCTAGTTAGTCTTACCTAGATTGAAGGATAGGGGTTATGAAAGAATCATAAGCCGTTTTGATATTAGCCACTTTTAGCGAAAATGACCTTCCCTGTATGCATAATATCCCTTGATCCCTATTATGAGGCTAAATAGCCTATCACTTTTTTTAAGATATCATCATTGTCTCATTTATATCATAATGAACCTATTTTGGCCCTGGTCGTTCTTTGACATTGTGCACCTTGACTTAGGTAAATGACTTAAGTTGAGGGCATCTATCATAGGGGTGCATGATGTAAAATGAGTATGAAGAAAGGTAGAATAAAAGAAAAAAAAAAGGGTGCGGTGAAAAAGAACAAGAAAAGAAAAGTTATGAAATAGAAGAAGTGATTGGAGAAAAAGCCGTACCCATCCTGACTATGTGTGATCAAGAAAAAAGAAGAATAGGAAAAGGTTAATAAGTAAGACCCCAGAAGCTAGTTTAGTGTCAAGGAGGCTTAGTTACTTTAAATTTCATCGAGTATCATACCAGCCGCTAGCCTACATTACAAGCTAAAGAGAATACATATAGTGATCCTAGCAGACCTATCTAAAAATCTTGGTAATGAAAATAAGGGAAAGCCTATGGTATTTGGCATACATTGATTGGAACTTCATTCTGAGAGTGAGTGTCTTTTGATTGTCCCCATGGTTAGATATATGATGTCTGATATAAGTGGAGTGGGACTTCTTTGTAGTTACAGCACACTGGTTACATTGCTAGTTGCTAACTTGTTTGGATAGTGTAATCTTGGTACATGGATGGTTGTTGTTGCTGAATTGATGTCATATCTTGATTCCTGTTTGTCGCATTTTTGGTAGTCAATAATATGCACAGAGGTTTTTTTTAAATTAATTGACCTTAGAGATTGTGAAGATGTTTTGAGATAATATGGATGGTTGACTGCCGAATGTACTCTGTATCCTCTTGGTTGTATTTTAGTTTCTTGAGGACAAACAATTGTTTTAAGTTGAGGGTATTGATGTATGAGCAGATGCTAACACATTTGAGGCTTTTAACTAAGAATAACTGCAAAGTATTAAGCAATTTTTTTTTTGTTTTTGATTGTTTTCTATTTGATATTGCAGTAAAAGTCGAGATGCAAGAGAACCAGTAATAATGAAAGTAAAAGAGTTGATTTCTAAGCAAGTAGAGAGGGAAGTATAGCTGGCAACTTGTCTTATAAGTCATCAGCCTTGTGATAAGCTATCAAAGTTGCCGTCAGCCTTAGACAGAGAATGAGCTTCAGTTAGAATTCGTGATGACATCTGTGATAGGCCATAAGAACTGTGATAAGTCATTAGGCTCGTTGTTAGGCGTAGGCAGGGAGTAAGATTTAAAGTGCAGAAGCAAAGACAATTCTTATAAGTCATCACATGTCTAATAAGCTGCCACGTCTCATCGTCAACCTAATGTAGAGATTGTCAAACGTGAAGAGGAGCTGACAACATTCCTGATAAGTTGTCAGAATCTTGATAGGCTGTCACACACGTCATCGCATTTCCAAGAAAATACTGTGATCTATGATTTTGTTTCCATGATTAGGCTGAAGTATTTAAAGCATATGTTAGGGTTTTCTAATCATGGGAGGAACTGACGTTTTGAGAATCTATTCTCTCTAGTATTCTGACTTGAACTTTACAATTATTTTTGGAGAGATTGTTACAATTGTTTTGGGACTTTCTACTGTGAATTAAATCTGAGAAACACTTTTTGCTATTTATCTTGTTGTAAGTTCATATATCAAACTATGAATTCAACTTGTTGTCATGATTATTTTATTATGAATAGCTAAATTCCCTTAACCCGAGTTGTGGGTTCTATGGGTTTGGGTTTGTAATGTAACTAAGTGTTCAAGATTCTAACGGTGGTAGAAACTTCTTGGTAATTTCATTATTTTATACTGACTATTAGTTGCAAACAATACGCCTTGCTTAATGGTGATTTGCTTGAGATAAGAAACTAACCCTAGTAAGAAGTGAATTATCAACAGGAACTTGGAAGCATCAAAATTCAATTTAATAATTAATGCTGTAACAAGATTAATTAACTTGCAATAACACCCTGTTATGAAATATAAATTCCCTAAGTTCGAGAGAATTAGGTGGTTATACATAACTTCAACAAGGATAGTCTACTTTTCCTACCTACCATAAGAATTTTGAACTGTTACTAGCATTTGTAAAATCCCAAAACCCATAGTGAACATAACTCTTATTTTCCTTATTATATTGATTTCAAACACTGAATTGAGAAGTAATTATTTATTACCTTTTTAAAAATCTCCATTCACAGGAAATTGATAACTATCAGTTGATTAACCCATAGATAACCCAAATTTACACCATATTCCCTGTGTGATTCGACCCCAACCTAGTTGGTTATATATTGAAAACGATCGCTTATATTCTTATAAAAGAGGTATAGTTTGAGCATTGTCAATTATAGGTTCGTGATGTAGTAAGTTACAGATGTGATATTAGTAGAGTATGAGGAAAGTTAAACAAAGATTTAGAGATATCCATGTTTAGTAGTTGAATCTAATTTGGTAAGTGTTTAAGCTATTATGTGATGGCTTATGGGGCTATAGAAATCTAAGAGTTGAATCTTAGAAGGAGGTGTTAGCATTGGGTGTTATACGTGAAGATACAGTCCTTCGTGGTAAGTTTAGTTTTATATGTATTAATTTTATCCCAGACTCTAGAATAATGTGATTGCGGTTTAGATTAAAGTTTATATAGTGGTTCACAGAATGAGAGTGATGGCTTAAGTCTAAGGGGGAGATGACAGAAGGAGTAACCAAGTCAGACTTCCAGATTCTTGTTGAAATGCCTATGTAGTTTAGAAAACCCGTAAGAGAGGATGATGCTCGACCCATTCTTATTTCAGTATTCCTAGTTATTCCAATACCTACTCATGCCTTGTGTTTTAGTTCCATGATCATAGTTCATGTTCATGCATATGATAGAGAATTATGTACCCTTCTAGTTCCCAAAATAAGGAGTTACAGTTCTTTCAGCTGTTGGAATCACATTCCATAAGTGATGAACTGAAATTTAGGTCATGCAGCTCATAACTCATGTACTCAAGCTTTACAGTATGTTCAGTTCAAGCACTCCAGCAATACTCTTAAGGATCAGCAAAATTTGGATTTATATTATGTATGTCCTCAGATTAGGCCTCTTTGATGAGTTTATGATGTTAAATATTGGGGTTTTTCACACCTCCATAGGCCTCTTATACAATCAACATGCACACAATAATTTTCTGGAATCCAAATTACATCAATATTTGTATTGTGCTTTCTTTGAGCCATTATGAGCCTTCTTGAGTTGTTCCCACTTGATTTTAAGCTTTTATATCCTTCATATATCATCATAATCCATTCACCAAGCCTCCTATAGTATTAAATACAAAAATTTAGAGTTCAAAACAACACAACATCATCAATGGTAAACTAGAAACACGAGCTAAGCATAGGCTAATTTCACATTGAGCTTTAACTTATTGTTTTGACTCTTTTCTTGATACAATTAACCCTTGAGCATTATAACTAAGTTGTTTCACATATAAATACATAATAAAAACCGTAGTAACTCATTAAGACACATTAGAACCAACCACAAGAGACTAGACAACACCTAGCTCAAGCTTGTCACACTAGTTTTCTTGGTTGAACTCTAAATAGTCGAATTGAATCAATGCTTAAGTAAAAACACCATTAAACATTGTAAACACCTACTTGGACACATAAATGCTCATTTATATCATTATAAAAAAATATAGCATAAAAATCTTCCTCAAAACAAGACTAAAAAGGCTAGGATAGCGACGCTAGAATGCATAAAAACACCAAACATCAAAGCATAAGCAATAACATAACCCTGCTACATTAAAACACAACCAAGACCAACACCAGAAGCATCAAAAACCATGGTGAACCCCTTAATAGAAAGAGCTAATATTGGAACTAAAGTAAGACAATCCTCGAGCTTTCCAAAGCTCAACTCACACTCCTTGGACCATTAAAAAGGAGCATCAAATCCATGAATGCAACTGGGGAATTAGTCAGCCCAAACGACATCACCAAAAACTCATAATTACTATAAGGGCTCCTAAAATCTATCTTCAGGATATCCTAAGCCTAAATCCTCAACTGGTGATAATCAAACCTTAAAGAAATCTTAGAAAACATGGATGTACCCTGAAGATGGTTGAACAAGTCATCAATGTGAGGTATAGGATAATGATTCTTCGCCGCCACTTTGTTAATCTTCCTATAAATGATACACATATGCATAGAGCCATCTTTCATCTTTACAAACAAAATAGGGGATCCATATAGGGATACACTCAGTCTCATAAGGCCCTTACTAAGAAGATCCTAATGTTGGGAGTTCAGCTCTTTAAGTTCAGTAGGAGCTATACGGTAAGGTGTCATAGAAAAAGGCCAGGTGATAGGCTCAAGGTCAAAGCAAATTCAATCTCATAGTCAGGGGAACACTAGACTGGTTAGTAGGGAACACATTAGTAATTCATAAACAATAGGAATAGATTCAAGTGATTGACTCTCTACACAAGTATCAAATACATAAGTGAGATAAGACTCGTATTCCCTCGATGTAAGTCTCCTAGCACAAATATAAGAAATAATCCCTATTGACTCATGGCTAACCTCTCTTTGCCACATGAATGGAGGTATGCTGGGCATGGATAAGGTTACGGTCTTGGAAAAATAATCCATGACCACATGATAGTTGGATAACTAGTTCATGCTTAAAATTACATCGACATCCAGCATATCTAAAATAAAAGGTTAGCATAACTATCAACATTACTGACTGTTATAACACATGATCTGAATACTTAATCCACTACTAGAAAATAACCCACATGAGTAGATATGCATAATACAACAAATAATAAATCATTGATCAAGTCCAATTATGGTGCATAATAAGCAGATATATAAGAATAAGTGGATTCAAGATCAAACAAACAAAGATCCAACTTATGGCACACCAAAATCATACCTATAACTCCAACAACTGAAGTCTCAACCTTGGGCGTAGTAGGTACTGCATACAACAGACCATGCCTACCACCTGGCTGGGAACTTAATCGACCTCCTATCCTAACTACCCAAGTACCACCTCGAGCATCCTAATAACCACCCATTCAACCTCATGAACAACCTCTACCTAATGGATAAACTGCACTCATAGGAGTAGCAACCTGTGTTAAAATAACCATTGCCCCATGACTAGGCAATTCTTATGAGAAATTCCCAGGAAGCCCACAAGTAAAACAAGAACCACTAGCAGAACCAAAAATCATAGATTAGGATGAACCAGAGCAACCACTACATCTAGCACAGCCTAAAGAAGAACCTCTCTAATATTGATCATGACCCCCACTAAGGCGATAATTAGTACCAAACTAACCTTTGTCTTTAGTTTGAAGAGCTTCCTAAATTGGAGGACTACACTGACTCTGGGGCTGAGAAGATAGATGTGGAGGATGCCCGACATCAGAACTACCACCTTTGAATTAGGAACTACTACCACTCTCACCAAATCTACCCCTGATACTCAGGCCTCTTATCACAACCATCATGATGTATATCCTCCACCACTATAGCCTGCATGATCATAAACCTTATCAAAAGTCCAACCCATATCAACTAGACTCTAAGTAGCCATTCCAATAAAAAGTCTTAATCCTCTCACAAAGCAGTAAACTCTCTCTTACTCAATATCAAAGATAGAAGTCGCATACCTGGCCAACTCATAGAAATGGGCCTCATACTCAATGAATATCATAGAACCCTATTCCAATCTATTAAATTGATCTCTCAATCAATATCTAAGGCTACATGACATATACTTCTCCAAGAACATCTTAAAAATTTAAGTCCATGAAAGAAGAGAAGATCCAACTAGCCTAGAACTCATAAAACCTCTCCACCAGACTCGAGTAGATAAATCTAACAAAAATATGGTGTAATCTAAATCATGATATCAATAAGGCCTATACCACAAAGCCTATCCACACAAGCAGTCAAAAACTTAAATACATCCTCCCCATGATACTAGAAAACTTAGGCAAAGCCAACCTTAAAAACCTATACAATATCTTCTACTCCTTAATAAACATAGAAAGTTGGGTCACAACTAAGTGAGTGTCCATTGGATGAAAAACTACCGACATTGGGGGAACCTTAACTGTAAGAGTTGTATCTATAGGTTGTATTCCTTCTCCTGTAGTATACATACCATTAAAAGTATCCAATAGCTAATCTAAGACATCTCTACGCAAGGAAAAGAAAATAAAACCTTATCGAGTTTGGGCTAGTCCCAGGCCCACCACTGGTTATGGCAGAGAAATTCTAGCTCAGGTATAAGAATAGAGTTTGGGGGACGCCCATCTTGATCCATAACTAGGACACATAACAATACTATCCTCAAACAAGAGTAGGATCCCTAGGCTTAATCTCAAGAACCTCATCATACATAACTATAGCTTGTGTCTTGGGCATCTACAAAAGAATAAAGTAAAGAAAATATCCTAGAAAACAACTTAGCCTCTTAGCAAGGTACGAGTGAAAGAAGTAAAAAACTCCTAAGAATGTCCCATAACTTCTCAAATATAGAAAAGAAATGGCAATATTCCTATGTACAAGACTGTATTTGACACTTGCTCTTGTACCAAAAATACCGGTGAAACTTAGGCTCTGATACCAATTTATTGCGACCTAATGAACAAGTCATGATGGTGCCTACTAAAACCACCAGTAGGTAAGATAGAACCATAATCCGAAGATGAGGCAATGGATTACTTTGGTAGAAATTCCCGACAAGAACCACAATAGAAGAAAACAATCATAAGCAACAATGTTCCAAAATAGACAAACAACTAAGGATACCAATTCCCAGGACTTAGCAATATTAGTACAAGAGCTTCAAAATTCAATAATATAAAATACAACTCAAAGTCTAAATAGTTGCAAGGCGGTAAGAATGGGTAGCTTCTCATGCATATCATTTTGTTTGAGGCCTATGGCTTGAGACATTCATTCCTTATCCAATTTGATGGTTTACCTTGATATTTTAGATCCTGTGAGGATTTTGCCTTGTGTGAAGGCAATGTCTTCCTTATTTGAGTAGATTTGTGATCGTTAGTATAGGGATAGCAAGCTATGTTTTTTCATGATCAGGTGGTGAGTGTTTAGTTTGAGAGGCACACCATTAATTTCAAGGGTATCTTGAGATTCTAGGGTCGTATTTGTGTTCCCCAACTTAATGAATTGATTCAATTAACTTTTCATGAGGCTCATAGATCTAGGTAATATATATATATCCTAGTACGACTAAGATGTATAGAGATTTAAAGCAGCATTATTGGTGGGATAGGATGAAGAGAGATGTGGTAAACTTTTTAACTTTTTATCTATGTTGTTAGTAGGCAAAGGTCGAGCATCAACATCTAGGTAGATTGACTCAGAGATTGTCCATTCTGAGAAGAAATGGGAATGGATTACTATGGACTTCATTTATGGTTTGCCTCATACTTTTCGTGGTCATGAAGGCATTTGGGTTATTGTGGATCATTTGACCAAGTCAGCATATTTCATTCCTATTTAGATGACTTTCACTATAGAGAGATTAGCTATTTTTTTTTTTTGGGATATAGTTCTTTTGCATGGGGTTCCCATTTCTATCATATCAGACTATATTTCTATATTTACTTTGTGATTTAGTAGAGCATTTCAGGAGGATTTGGGTACTCAAGTGGATTTGAGTGTAACTTTCTATTTGTAGATAGATGGTTAGTCTGAGTGGAATATTCAAGTACTTAATGATATGCTCCAAGCTTGTGCTATGGATTTTGGTGGATAGTGAGTTCAGCATTTAGCATTAGTAGAGTTTGCTTACAATAACAACTATCATTTGAGTATAAAGATGGTTCCTAATGAGGCTTTGTATGGCAGGAGATATCATTCTCTGATAAGGTGGTTTCGTAATTCTGAGGTGAGACCTTGTGGTACAGATTTTCTTTAGGACTTATTGGACATAGTCAGGGTGATTCAGGATAGGCTGAGAGCCAGAGTAGACAGAAGGCCTATGCTAACCATAGGCTCCGTGCCTAGAGATTTAGAGTTCGAGATCAAGTGCTCCTTTGTCTTTTTCCCATGAGAGGTATGATAAGGTTTAGAAAAATGGTAAGATCATCCCTCACTATATTTTTCCTTTGAGATTCTCTGCTTAGTTGGCAAAGTGGCTTGTGAGTTAGCCTTACCTCAATATTTTGCTTTTGTTCATCTGATTTTCTATATATCTATGTTCCGGAAGTACATTCCTAATCCTTTTCATGTTCTTAGGTAGGATTTAGTTCAGTTTGATGAGCAGTTGGACTTTGTAGAAGAGCCCATTATTATTTTGGCAAGTGATGTAAGGCAACTGTGTACTAGATAGATTCCTATAGTTATGGTTCAGTAGAGGCATCTCCTAGTGGAGGAGGCCACTTGGGAGATCGAGAGCGTGATATGAGCCCAGTATCCTTATTTGTTTAAGACTTCAGGTATTTTCCTTCATCTTTATCTTTTGAGGATGAAATTTCCTTAGTAGTAGATGTTGTAATAACCCTTCAGGTTAATTCTCGTGTTCCCTCTTATTATTACCACAAGAGTTTTTTCATAGCTTCCCTAAGTCATTTATGACTTGCTGGAATTAAAAGTTTGATTACCGGGTAGTCCATTTGGTGTTTAGAACAATTTCCCTATTTAGATGTATTTATTATTTCCAAATTACCATCGATCAAAAACTTTAGTAAACAAATATCGAATGCAAAATTTGACTTCAACAACGCGTTTGAAACATCAAAATCAGTGTTGTTACATATTTTGTTTGCTCAAATTGGATTCCAGATGTATCTTGAGGTATTGGCTGAAACTTGGAATCAAATTCCAAGTTTTAGCTATTGTCTATTGAGGCTAGAGATACCACAATCGTGGGAACTTTAGTGCAATAATGGCTAGCACATGTGTGTGATTGTGACTAGTGTATGTATGTGATCACCACTCCTGAGGGCCTGGGCAGACATATTTATGTGTAGTCTTGGCTGAAAATTGGCCATTCTTTCATTGTCTTGAGCCTTTAAAACCCTAATGGAGAGACTGTTCTTATAGTGTATGTTGGGAGTTGATTGGGAGCTTAAACAACTTGTATATTCGTGATTAGCATTGAATCTAAGGTAAGATTCTTTTAATTTTAGTGTTAAATTATTGATTGTTAGAACCAAATCCCCTAATGTATTGAGGCTTAATTTTAGCCCCAAATATGGTTGATTTACACAAATTTCTTGAGGGTTATAGTTCCCCGATGGTATTTGAACATTGGGTTGGTCTTGGAAAATCATTTTACATATATGGGCCCTACTTCAGGATTTTTGATGTTGTTTTAGACCCGAAGCACAACAGTACAATATGGGTTTTGATATTCTCATATTAATTCATAGATTATATTGTTTATAGCTTGGCTTATGGAACAAGCTTTGAAGAAAGGGAAAGCAAAGATTTTTGGTTTGTGAGCTATATTTGGAATCGAGGTAGGTTAGGCTTACTTTTAGCTAGATTGAGCTTTATTTTGGTATGGCTTTGATATCTTAATATGATTGGGTGGGGTCTGAGATATTGAACTAGCAAATGCTAATGCTTGGGACTAGTTGAAACACTTAGGCTATTAAACCTGTTAAGTGTGATATTTGACTCATAGTCTAGAACATTGCTTAGTTGGACTTTTTATCTCATAAATAGCATGAGATTGCTCTAGTTACTCTAGTTAGATGGGAGTGACCTTATTCACTCACCTTAAGAGTATGTTGGCCTAGTTTTGTATTATTGTGAATTGGCTTTAGGTGCTTTGGATGACTTAAAAGTATTACGTGAGGAAGAATGTTCCTATAGAACTAGTGTGGATGATAAGCCTAGAGACTTGATGTAGATAACCTAGTCAAATTTCATGTAGAAGTTAGACTTAAAGAAGATAATTTGGACATTAGAAGTGGAACTTTGTCACGCCCCAAATTCCATTCGGGCATACAGGCACCCATTTTGGGAGAACCAACTCGTAACCCTATACTTTTCATGCATGTAACTATAGCATTCAAAGGTCCTACTAGTATAGATACAATGCATTGATAAAACAAATAACGTAAGTAATTCCAAACCTATATATAAAAGACTTGGACCATTAGGGCCACAACGTTAAAAGAACATAATGATACCGCACTTAACTTCAAATTAGTCTGCAAAGCCTCTAAAAAACACATGGACTTAGTTAATGTTGGGACAAATCCCCTCCTTGCTCATAACTACTATACAATACAAAATATATATAACAGAATCGGAAAGCTCCAAATCAACTTAGAGCTCACCAATAGTAGTTGGATATTCTGAGCTCCTACTGGGGTGGTCTACTAGCTGGAGTACCTGTACCTGCGGCATGAGACATAGTGTCCCCCTACGAGGGGTTTCAATACAAAGAGTGTACTAAGTATGTACGGCATGAAGTGACTATAAATAAGACAAGAGCTCAACAAAATCAGTTATCAATATATAACTATAAAGATAACGATAGAATACTAACTTTTCTTGTACTTGTGGGATCATGTACATTATGTCCTTTAATTTGCTTTATTCTTCTTTACTTTATAAGATTATAAGGCATGATACAAATGACCAGCTGATCAGTGGCGAAAGAGGATGACCCATGCTAAGCATTTTAACCCCTGGGATACGGTCCTCATAAGTACACAAATCGGGGTCGACCCATGCTAGGATTTTCTTTCGCCCCTGGGATACCACCCATAATATTGGTATCGACCCATGCTAGGTGTTTCTTCCATCCCTGGGATACCACCCAAGAATATATAGAATCACTTCAGATTATTTTTTTCATCTTTAAAGTTGTTGTTTAGGTGGTCATGTATTAGATTTGGAACTTTGAACTAGTAGCAAAAGGTATGTCAATATACACTAGATGCATAAGCAATGAGGTACGATACAAAATAATAGGAATATAACACATAGGAGCTTAACTAACACCATAGGTCAAGTTGACTAAGTGAACAACTCGTAAAGCTTATTTCTGAAAACACCTATATCATACTAGTATTTAGAAGGAAAAATTGATAGATCTAGTAATAAACACATATTCTGGTGCTTTAACAACCTAACAAGTTAGAATAAGGTTTTTAGCCATCTTGGAGGTTGTACATTGCATTTATGTATAATTTGAAAGGAAGAACTCTTAAGAAGCTTACTTTGTAATAAAGAAGTTAGATTCAAGCCAAAGGGTGTAGAATCGATGAACCATACATTCCTTGTTGCACAACTGATCACACATTTACTTAACGTCTTCCCTGTTTGATTACTAATCTATAATAGCATAAGACTTGTATTAGTATCTAATTAACACATTCACGCCATTTAAACTTCCTAAAATAGTAACTAGGTAGTAACCCACAATTAACTAGTCCAAGGGTGTTCTTTCAACCTCATTCTTCTCCAATTACATTCACACGCAATGCACTTCTTATAAGATCCCCTTAATAGTTTCGTCTTTATTGTACTCTCCAAATAGTATATCAAGTGGTGTGGACAATAAACTTATGTGACATTCAATTCGGAGGTGTACTATTATACCCTTCTTCAACCTTTCAATGGAAACTATTCAGACCTTTCCCCCAAATGTCATCCAAGAAGCTCCCAACATACATACTTAAAACAGATCCAAAACAGCCCCAAATATCCCTTAATATGGCAACAAAAATTGAACTCACCATCCCTTGAGTTCTTCACAACAATATACACACAATCCTTTACCAACATACGTATATAGGAAAAGGGAAAAAATGGATAGTAGCCATACCTTAATTTCGGTGTTAGCTTATTACCTTAATGTATATCTCTTCAATAGCTTGATCCCTTTACTCACAAATCAAAAGTGAAGAGAAAAACCTCTTAATAATCAAGAATAAAGGGACTGCCAACCTTAAAAAGGGATATCTTATAGTTCAATCACGGAGAACATAATTCTTATAGTATTCTTAAGTTGTGCTCATGATTTATTCACATACTTTAAACTTAAAAGTAAGGTTTCCCAAGAACCCTAGTGGAATTTTAGGGCTGCTGCATAGCTAAGAGAGAATAAGAGGGAAAATCTTAAAAGTTGTTTATTTTTTGGCTAGTTAAAATGAGCTAAAAGAGCTGGTTTCAAACCCTTTAAAAAGATCTAATTTTGGCCAACTTTCATGGATGATTTTAGGCCATAATTTATCAAGTAGGTGATGCACCCACTTTCCCATTATATTGGGCCTTTGTGGATCAAAAACTATTGGGCTTTGGCTGCCCATTCTCCTCCTTTTCTCTTCTTTAATTTGGGCCATAATTAATTTAACTAGGTGGTAATGTACTTGGCCCAATAATTTAGTCAAGGGATTCTTAGTAGGTGATATACCTACTTAGTTCATAGAATGGTCAAAAGGTCAAAGTAGGTGACTCACCTACTAGCTTAAATTTGTCAACCAAGCACCTTAATAATTTATTCCATTTTAAGATTAAAATGCTTATAGTTAAAACTTATGTACACTTTGTCACTTTATCATTTATATTCTAATACCTACTTAAGATCCCAAGTTTAGATACTCTCATCGAGGGTAACTTAATCATACCACGTTTCAATATATGGGGGAATTCCTTCAAACCTATCTTACCATCACTAATCACATAGGATACCCGAGCCCATAACCTACCCCATAAGTCTATATCAAATGCCACATGAGTAGAACTGGTACACGTATAATATAGGGTGTTACATCCTACCCCCCTTAGAAACATTTGTCCTTGAATTCTAGCATAACTAGCTAGACTAAACGAATATAAGACTAAGTTTAAACTCGTTGTTATCCACATGACACTTGTGTATTTATACTTACTTTTTTATTCCCCAAATAAGCATCTTTGGACCAAGTCTTTAGATTCAAATAAATGAGGGTACTTTGGCTTCATTGCTTCTTCGGTTTCCCATATAATTTCTTCTACTCGCGGGTTCCACTAAAGAACTTTTACTGAAGCTACTTCTTTATTTCTTAACTTCTTAACTTGCCGATCAAGTACAGCAAAATGAACTTCTTCATAGGTGAGTTCTTCCAAAACCTACACATCTTTGGTAGGAGTAATATGAGATAGATATCCTATGTACTTATGGAGCATTGAGACATGAAACAACGGATGCACCGTTGAAAGCTCTTGGGGTAGGTCTAAATCATATGCCACTTGTAAAAAATATTTGAATAATTTTATATGGTCGTATATAGCGGGGACTTAGTTTTCCCTTTTTACCAAACCTCATTACTCCTTTCATTAGAGACACCTCCAAGAACACCCAATCTCTTATAGCAAACTCTAACCCTCTTCTTTTACTATCCGCATATGATTTATGTCAGCTTTTATCTATTTCAAGCCTTTGTTGTATCACCTTAAATTTTTCTACAGCTTAATGAATAAGATATGGCCTAAATAACGTAGTTTTACCTACTTTAAACCACCTAAATAGTGATCTACACTTTCTACCATATAAAGCTTCATGAGACGCCATTCTGGATACTTGAGTGAAAACTATTATTGTATGCCAACTCAATTTGTGGCAAATGGTTATCCCAGCTAACTTTGAAGTCCAATACATAAGCACGCTACATATCCTCTAGATTTTGGATTATACGTTCTGCCTGGCCATCCGTTTGAAGGTGAAAAGTTGTGCTTAAACTCACTTGCATTCCCAAACTCTTCTAGAATCACCTCTAAAAGTGTGTGGTAAATTGATCTCCCCTATCTGATATAATAGAGTTTGGGACTCCACGTAGCCAAACTATCTCTTTAATATATAATTTTGCATACTTTTCAGCCATGTACGTAGACTTAACCGGTAGAAAGTGTGCTCATTTGGTGAGTCTATCAACTATTACCCATATAGAATCAAACATTCGAGACGAGTGAGGTAGAGCAGTGATGAAATCCATGTTGATCATATCCCACTTCCAAGTTGGGAGCTCTATAAGTTGTATTTAACTTCCTGGCTTTTGGTGCTCCACTTTGACTGGTTGATAATTTGGACATTTAATTACAATTTCTACAAAGTTCTTCTTCATGTCGCCCCACCTATAAGCCTATTTCAAGTCATGAAATAGTTTAGTTGAACCAGTATGGATAGAATATCTTAAAAGATGTGCCTCTATCATAATCCTCTTTATTAGCCCATCTACATTAGGTACAAATAATCTATTTTGGCATCAAAGTATTCCCTCTTTTGTAAGCTCAAATCCCTTTGGCATACCTTTTTGTACATTCTCCTTAAGTTGTAAAAGAATAGGATCTATGTATTGCTTCTCTTTAACTTTGGGTACTAATGAGGATTCTGTTGGATTTTGTACAATGATGCCTTTGTCTGAAGATTCAAGAAGGCAAACCCCCAAGCTAGCTAATTGGTGTAGATACTTAGTTATCCCTTGCCTTTCCGCGGGCTTCCTATAATTACTTTTCATCACCTTACGACTTAGTGCATCGGCTACCACATTTGCTTTCCTCGAATGATATAAAATATCAACATCATAGTCTTTTAATAGCTCAAGCTATCTTTGCTGCCTCAAATTTAAGTCCCTCTAGTTAAACAAGTACTGCAAAATTTTGTGATCAGTGTATATATTAACATGAACCCCATACAAGTAGGAGCCATATTTTTAATGCAAATATAACTACTGCTAACTTAAGATCATGTGTTGGATAATTCTTTTCATGTAGTAGCAATTGTCTTGAGGCGTAAGCTATTACTTTAGCATGTTGCATCAAAAAACATCCTAAGCCAACTCCTAAAGCATCACAATATACTGCATATCCTTATGTGCCATCCGGAAGTACCAATATGGGTGTAGAAGTCAACTTATTCTTCAAATCTTAAAAATTTATTTTACAAGTTACATTCCATTGAAACTTAGCTTCTTTGTGTGTTAGCTTTGTTAAAGGTTCAGAAATAAAAGAAAACCCCTCAACGAACCTTCTACAATAACCTACCAAGCCTAGAAAACTACAAACCTCTATAGGCTTCATGGGTCTTGGCCAGTTCTTCACTGCCTCTACCTTTTGAAAATCAACTCTTATCCCTTCATCAAATACAATATGACCCAAGAATGCTACCAATTTTAATCAAAACTCACATTTGGATAACTTCACATACAACTTATGATCATAAAGGATTTGTAACACCTGTCGCAAATGATTAGCATGGTCTTCTTTCAATCTTGAATACACCAGTATATCATCTATAAATATAATAACAAATACATCTAATAATGTCTTAAACACTCGATTCATGAAATCCATGAAAGTTGTTGGTACAATAGTTATCCCAAATGACATAACTAAAAACTCAAAATGACCATAGCGTATTTGAAAATCCATTTTAGGTATATCTTTCTCCTTCACTCTCATTTGGTGATAACTTGACCTCAAGTCGATCTCTCCGAAGCATTTAGCACCTTGTAACTGATCAAACAAATCATCAATTCTAGTTAGGGGATATTTGTTCTTAATTGTCACCTTATTCAATTGTCATAATCAATACACATTCTCAACGTGCCATCTTTCTTACGTACAAATAACATGGGTGCACCCCAAGGAGATATACTAGGCCTTATGAAACCTTTTTTCCAGAAAATTTTTTAATTGTTCCTTCAATTCACATAATTCTATAAGGTCCATTCTAAACGGAGGAATGGAAATTGGTTGAGTAACTGGGATAACATCAATACCAAACTCTACTTCTCTTTCTAGAGGTAAACCTAGAAGCTCTTCAAGAATTACATCAAGAAATTTATTTACCAGTGAAATGGATTGAAGAGTTGGTGACTCCGCCTCTATATCTTTCACCCTTACTAGATGAAATTATATCCTTTGGACATCATCTTCCTTGCCTTAATATAAAAAATAAACTTACCCCTTGGTGCCCCAAGATTACCCTTCCACTCAAGGACTGTTTTCTTTGGAAAATGGAAATGCACCCTCTTAGCTCGGCAATCTGCTGTGGAATAACAAAAAAATAGCCAATCCATACCCATTATAACATTAAAATCCACTATTTCAAGCTCCACAAGGTCAGCCAATGTATCACGATTACAAACAGTTGTTATACAATTACGATAAACTCTTCTAGCTATAATAGATTCGCCAATTGGTGTAGACACTTCAAATGGCTTAGCTAGTGATTCTAGTATTCTTTTGAACTTTCCAGTAATTAATGGATTGACATATGATAATGTAGAGCCTGGATCAATAAATGCATATACCTTATGTGAAAAGATTGACAATGTACCTGTAATCACGTTAGGAGAAGCCTCCAATTTTTGACGACCTGCTAGAGCATATGCACGATTTTGAACACCACTAGAACTAGCTCCCATAACACACCTACCATGACATGTAGGTACCTACTTACCCCTTCCAAAAGAAGGAACCGAGGATAATGATGCAATAGTAGATCTAGTAGGTCGTGCTATATCAACTATGCCTTTTTTAGGCAATCTCTCATTACGTGAATTGGTGTGCCATACCAGTATCCTCATTTGTTCAAGACTTCAGGTATTTTCCTTTATAGTTATCTTTTTAAGATGAAATTTCCTTAGTAGTGTATGTAGTAATGACCCTTCAGGTTATTTCTTGTGTCCCCTCTTATTTTCACTATTAGAGCTTTTCCATAGCCTTCCTAAATTATTTATGACTTCCTGGAATTGATAGTTCGATTACCGGGCAGTCCATTTGGTATTTAGAAGCATTTTCCTATTTAGAAGTCTTTATTTATTCGAAATAACCATCCAGCAAAAACTTTATTACAAAAATATCAGATGTAAAATTTGACTTTGGTAGTGTGTTTAGAACATCGAAATCAGTGTTATTACATATTTTGTTTGCTCATATTGGGTTCTAGATGTATCCTGAGGTATTGGCTGAAACTTGGAATCAAACTCCAAGTGTAAGTTATAGTCTATTGAGGATGAAGATACTGTGATCGTGGGAGCTTTAGTGCAATCACGGCTAGCACATCTGAATGATCGTGGCTAGTGCCTGCATGTGATCGCCACTCCTGAGGGCCTGGGCATGACATATTTATGTGTATTCTTGGTTGAAAATTAGCCATTCTTTCATTGTCTTGAGCCTCTAAAACCCTAATGGAGAGACTATTCTTATAGTGTGTGTTGGGTGTTGATCGAGAGCTTAAACAACTTGCATATTCATGATTAGCATCAAATCTAAGGTAAGATTCTTTTAATTTTAGTGTTAAATTCTTGATTGTTAGACCCAAAACCTGTAATGTCTTGAGGCTTGATTTTAGCCCCAAATATGGTTGATTTACACAAATTTCTTGATGGTTATAATTCCCTAATGGTATTTAAACATTGGATTGGTCTTGGAAAATCATTTTCCATATATGGGCCCCACTTGGGGGGTTTTAGTGTTGTTTCAGACCCGAAGCACAATAGTACAATATGGGTTTTGATATTCTCGTATTAATGCATATATTATGTTGTTTATAGCTTGGCTCATGGAACAAGCTTTGAAGAAAGGAAAAGCAAAGATTTTTGGTTTGTGAGCTATATTTGGATTCGAGGTAGGTTAGGCTTACTTTTAGCTAGATTGAGCTTTATTTTGGTATGGCTTTGATATCTTAATATGATTGGGTGGGGTCTGAAATATTGAACTAGCAGATGCTAATGCTTGGGACTAGTTGAAACACTTAGGATATTGAACCTGTTAAGTGTGATATTTGACTCATAGTCTAGAACCTTGGTTAGTTGGACTTTTTATCTCATAAATAGCATGAGGTTGATCTAGTTGCTCTAGTTAGATGGGAGTGACCTTATTTACTCACCTTAAGAGTATGTTGGCCTAGTTTTGTATTATTGTGAATTGGCTTTAGGTGCTTTGGATGACTTAAGAGTATTTCTTGAGGAAGAATGTTCCTATAGAACTAGTGTGGATTGATAAGCCTAGAGACAATATGTAGATAACCTAGTCAGATTTCGTGTAGAAGTTATATTTGAAGAAGATAATTTGGGACATTAAAAGTGGAACTTTGTCATGCCCCAAATTCCATTGGGGCGGACAGGCACCCGTTTTGGGAGAACCAACTCATAACCCAGTACTTTTCATGCATGTAACTATAGCATTCAAAGGTCATGCTAGTATGGATAAAATGCAATGATAAAAAAATGTAAGTCCAAACCCACATATACAAGACTTAGACCATTATGGCCACAACGTTAAAACAACACAATGCTACCACACTTAATTTCACATTAGTCTGCAAAGCCTCTAAAAGACACATAGACTTAGCTAAGGTTGGGAAAAAACCCCTCCTTGCTCATAACTACTATACAATACCAAAACACATATAACATGCTCGAAAAGCTCTGAATCAACTTGGAGCTCATCAATAGCAGCTGGATGTCCTGTGCTCCTACTGGGGCGGTCTACTAGCCGGAGTACCTATACCTGCAGCATGAAACATAGTGTTCCCCTATGAGGGGTTTCAATACAAAGAGTGTACTGAGTATGTACGACATGAAGTGACTATAAATAAAACAAGAGCTCACCAAAATTAGTTATTAATATATAACTATAAAGATAAGGATAGAATACCAACTTTGCTTGTACTTAAGGGATCATGTACATTACGTCCTTTACTTTTCTTTATTCTTTTTTACTTTATAAGATTATAAGGCATGATACAAATGACCAACTGATCAGTGGTAAAAGAGGATGACCTATGCTAGGCATTTTAACCCCTGGGATACGGTCCTCATAAGCACACAAATCGGGTCGACCCATGCTAGGCTTTCCTTTCACCCCAGGGATACCACCCGTAATGTTGGGATCGACCCATACTATGTGTTTCTTCCACCCCTGGGATACCACCCAAGAATATATAGAATCACTTTAACTCATTCTTTTTATCTTTAAAGTTGTTATTTTGGTGGTCACATATTTGATTTGGAACTTTGAACTAGTAGCAAAAGGTATACAAATACGCACTAGATGTTGTAGCAATGAGGTCGGATACAATAATAATAGGAATATAACACATTGGAGCTGAACTAACACCATAGGTCATGTTGACTAAGTGAAAAACTCCTAAAGCTTATTTCTGAAAACACCTATATGATATAGTATTTAGAAGGGAAAATGGACAGATCTATTAACAAACAGGTCTTCAGGTAATTTAACAACCTAACAAGTTAGAATAAGGTTGTTATCCACCTTGGAGGTTGTACGCTGCATTTATGTATAATTTGAAAGAAAGAACGCTTAAGAAGCTTACTTGGTAACAAAGAAGTTAGATTCATGCCAAAGGGTATAGGATCGATGAACCATACATTCATTGTTGCACAACTGATCACACTTTTACTTAATGTCTTCCCCTTTTTATTACTAATCTACAATAGCATAAGACTAGTATTAGTAGCTAATTAACTCATTCACGCCATTTAGACTTACTAAAACAATAAATGCGTAGTAATTTACAATCAACAAGTCCAAGGGTGTTCATTCAACCTTACTCTTCTCCAATTATATTCACACGCAATGCAAATTCTTATAATATTCCCCTTAATAGTTATGTCTTTATTGTACTCTCAAAATAGTATATCAAGTGGTGTGGGCAGTAAACTTATGCGACATTCAATTCGGTGGTGAACCATTATACCCGTCTTCCACCTCTTAATGGAAACTATTCAGATTTTCCCCCCCAACATCTACCAAGTAGCCCCCAATATACATACATAAAAAAGATCCAAAACATCCCTAAATATCCCTTAATATGGAAACCAAAAATTAAACTCACCATCCCTTGAGTTCTTAACAACAATATATACACAACCCTCTACCAACACACGTATATAGGAAAAGGGCAAATATGGACAGTAGTCATACCTTAGTTTCCGTGGTAGAATATCCCCTTAATGTATATCTCTTTAATAGCTTGATCCCTTTACTTATAAACTAAAAGTGAAGAGAAAAATCACTTAAAAATCAAGAATAAAGGGACTGCCAAACTTAAAAAGGGATATCTTATTGTTTAATCAAGGAGAACATGATTCTTATTGTATTCTTAAGTTGTGCTCATGATTAATTCACTTACCTTTAACTTGTAAATAAGGTTTCCCAATAACCCTAGTGTAATTTTAGGTTGACTGCATAGCTAAGAGAGAATAAGAGCGAAAATCTTGAAAGCTGTTTTTTTTTTGGCTAGTTAAAATGAGCTAAAAGAGCTGGTTTCAACCCCTTTAAAAATATCTGCTTTTGGCCGACTTTATTGGCTGATTTTGGGCCATATTTTATCAATTATTTGATGCACCTACTTTTCCATTATATTGGGATTTTGTTGATCAAAAACTATTGGGATTTGGCTGCCTATTCTCATCCTTTTCTCGTATTTAATTTGGGCCAGAATTAATATAAGTAGGTGGTAATGCACTTGGCCCAATAATCTTCTCAAGGGAGTCTTAGTAGGTGATACACCTATTTAGTTCTTAGGTTGTTGAAAAGGTCAAAGAAGGTGACTCACCTACTAGCTTAAATCAGTCAAGCAAGCACTTTAATATTTTATTCTATTTTAAGATCAAAATACTTACAGTTAAACATAAAACTTATGTACACTTGATCACTTTATCCTTTAGATTCAAATACCTACTTAAGATCCCAAGTTTAGATACTCTCATTGATGGTAACTTAATCGTACCATGTTTTAATAAATGTGGTAATTCCTTCAAACCTATCTTACCATCACTAATCACATAGGATACTCGAGCCTATAACCTAGCTCATAAGTCAATATCAAATTCCATATGAGTAGAACTAGTACACATGAAATGTAGGGTGTTACACCCTACCCCGCTTAGAAACATTCATCCTCGAATGCTAACATAACTAGCTATCCTAAATGAATATAAAACTATGTTTAAACTCGTTGTTATCCACAGAACATTTTTGTATTTATACTTACTTGTTTATCCCCCAAATCAGCATCCTTGGACCATGTCTTAAGATTCAAATAAATGAGGATACTTTGACTTCATTGTTTCTTCATCTTCCCATGTAATTTCTTCTACTCGCGGGCTCCTCCAAAGAACTTTTTCTGAAGCTACTTCTTTATTTCTTAACCTCTTAACTTGCTGATCTAGTTTAGCAATAGGCACTTCTTCATAGGTAAGTTCTTCCATAACCTACACATCTTTTTTAGGAGTAATATGAGATAGATATCCTATGCACCTGCAGAGCATTGAGACATGAAACATCAGATCCACCATTGAATGCTCTTGGGGTAGCTCTAACTTATATGCCACTTGGCCAAATCTTTGAATAATTTTATATTGCCCTATACATCGGGGACTTAGTTTTCCCTTTTTACCAAACCTCATTACCCCTTTCATTAAAGATACCTTCAAGAACACCCAATCTCTTAAAAAAACCTCTAACCCTCTTTTTCTACTTTTCGTATATGATTTATATCGGCTTTGAGATATTTCTAACCATTGTTGTATCACCTTAACTTTTTCTATAGCTTGATGAACAAGATCTGGACCAAATAAGGTAGTTTCACCCACCTCAAACCACCCAATTGGTGATCTGCACTTTCATCCATATAAAGCTTCATAGGGCGCCATTCTAATACTTCAATGAAAACTATTTTTGTATGCAAACTCAATTAGTGGAAAATGATCATCCCTGATAACTTTGAAGTCCAATACATAAGCACACAATATATCCTCTAGTGTTTGGATTATATGTTCTACCTGGCCATCCATTTGAGGGTGAAAAGTTGTGCTTAAACTCACTTGCGTTCCCAAACTCTCCTGGAATCACCTCCAAAAGTGTGCGGTAAATTGAGCTCCCCTATCCGATATAATAGTGATTGGGACTCCAAGTAGCCGAATTATCTCTTTAATATATAATTTTACATACTTTTCAGCCGTGTACATAGTCTTAACTGGTAGGAAGTGTGATGATTTGGTGAGTCTATCAACTATTACACATATACCCATATAGAATCAAACTTTCGAGATGAGTGAGGGAGACCAGTGATGAAATCCATGTTGATCATATCCTACTTCCAAGTTGGGAGCTCCATAAGCTGCATATAACCTCCTGGCTTTTGGTTCTCCACTTTGACTTGTTGATAATTTGGACATTCAGTTACGAATTCTGCAATGTTCTTCTTCATGTCACCCCACCAATACAACTCTTTCAAGTCATGATACATTTTAGTTGAACCAGGATGGATAGAATCTCCTGAATGATATGCCTCCATCATAATCCACTTTCTTAGTCCATCTAAATTAGGTACACCAATCTATTTTGGCATCAAAGTATTCCTTCTTTTGTAAGCTCAAATGCCTTTGTCATACCTTGTTGTACATTCTCCTTACGTTGTAAAAGAATACGATCTATGTATTGCTTCTCTTTAACTTCGGCTACTAATGAGGATTCTGCTATATTTTGTACAATAACGCCTCTGTCTGAAGATTCATTTCAAGAAGGCAAACCCCAAAGCTAGCTAATTTATGTAGATCCTTAGTTATCCCTTGCCTTTCTATGGGCTTCATATAATTACTTTCCATCACCTTAAGACTTAGTGCATTGCCTACCACATTTGATTTCCCCAGATGATATAAAATATCAACATCATAGTCTTTTAATAGCTAAATACATTTTTGCTACCTCAATTTTAGGTCCCTATGGTTAAAGAGGTACTACAAACTCTTGTGATGGGTGTATATATCAACATAAACCCCATACAAGTAGTAGTACAATATTTTTAAAGAAAATATAACTGCTGCTAACTCGATATCATGTGTTGGATAATTCTTCGCATGTGGCCGCAACTGTCTTAAGGTATTATTTGTTACTTTAGCATGTTGCATCAAAACACATCCTAAGCCCTCTCCTAAAGCGTCACAATATACCACATAGCCTTCCGTGCCATCCGAAAGTACCAATATGGGCGTAGAAGTCAACTTATTCTTCAAATCTTGAAAACTTCTTTCACAAAATTCATTCTATTGAAACATAACTTCTTTGTGTGTTAGCTTTGTTAAAGGTGCAGAAATAGAAGAAAACCCTTAACGAACCTTCTATAACATCCTTCCAAGACTAGTAAATTATGAACCTCCATAGGCGTCATGGGTCTTGGCCAGTTCTTCACTACCTCTACCTTTTAAAAATTAACTTTTATCCCTTCATCAGATACAATATGACCCAAGAATGCTACCGATTTTAACAAAAACTCACATTTGGTGAACTTTGCATACAGCTTATGATTGCAAAGGATTTGTAACGCCTGTCGCAAATGATTAGCATGGTCTTCTTTTGATAGTGAATACACCAGAATATCATCTATAAATACAATAACAAATACATCTAATAATGTCTTAAAAACTTTATTCATCAAATCTATGAAAGTTGTTGGTGCATTAGATAGCCCAAATGACATAACTAAAAACTCAAATTTACCATATCGTGTTTGAAAAGTAATTGTAGGTATATCTTTCTCCTTTACTCTCAGTTGGTGATAACCTGACCTCAAGTTGATCTTTGAGAAGCATTTAGCACCTTGTAAATGATCAAACAAATCATCAATTCTATAAAGGGGATAGTTGTTCTTAATTGTCACCTTATTCAATTATCTATAATCAATACACATTCTCAATGTATCATCTTTCTTACATACAAATAACATGGGTGTGCCCCAAGTAGATATACTAGGCCTTATGAAACCCTTTTCCAGCAAATCTTTTAATTGTTCATTGAATTCACGTAATTATGTAGGGGCCACTCTACACAGAGGAATGGAAATCTGTTGAGTACATGGGATCATATCAATACTAAACTCTACATCTCTTTCTGGAGGGAAACCCAAAAGCTCTTCAGGAAGTACATCAAGAAATTCATTTACCACTGAAATAGATTGAAGAGTCAATGACTCTGCCTCTATATCTTTCATCCTTACTAGATAACATATGTATCCTTTGGAAATTATCTTCCTTTCCTTAATATAAGAAATAAACTTACCCCATGGTTTCCTAATATTACCCATCCACTCAAGGACTGCTTTCTTTGGAAAATGGAAATTCACCCTCTTAGCTTGGCAATCCACTATGGCATAACAAAAAAACTGCCAATCCATACCCATTATAACATCAAAATCCACCATTTCAATCTCCACAAGGTCAGCCAATGTATCACGATTACAAACAGTTATTATACAATTACGATAAAAATTTTTAGCTATAATAGATTCGCCAATTGGTGTAGACACTGGCTTAGCTAGCTATTCTAATGATCTTTGGAACTTTCCAGCAATTAATGAAGTGACATATGATAATGTAGATCCTCGATTAATTAATGCATATACCTTATGTGAAAAGATTTATATTGTTCCTGTAACCACATCAGGAGAAGCCTCAAATTTTTGTCTACCCACTAGAGCATATGTACCATTTTAAACACCATTAGAACTAGCTCTCTTAACACCCCTACCATGACCATTATGTACCTACTGACCCCTATCAAAAGAAAGATTCGAGAATGATGATGCAATAGTAGATCCAGTAGGTCGTGCCATATCCGCCATGCCTTTGTTTTGGGAATCTCTTATTATATGCCCCGGTATGCCACACCAATAACAAGAATCTATCCCAAACCAATATACACCTAAATGATTTCTTCTGCAATTCTTACAAAGTTATCTAGGAGGTCTTGATTGGGTTGCACCTCCTTGCTCTATACCCCACTACTTGTGAACCTTGAGACTCACTTCTTTGGCCAAATTGATTTACCTTAAACCCCTAGAATCGAGGAGGAGCATTAGATGTGGAGTAGGAAGGTGATGGTCTAGGGGTTCTATCAAAAAAATAAGGCCTGAATTCAATTTGAGATGGAGAAAATTGTCCCATAGATCTCTCTCTCTTGGAGTGCCCTTTTTCCAGCTCTTATGTCCTTTGCCTTTGATCCTCAATTTTTTTAGCAAAAGCTTGTATTCTTGCTATATCCATATTTTTATTCAAGGCATCAATAGTACAATCTCTAACCAAATATGGGTCCAATCTATCCATATATCGATGAACTCTATCCTCCATTGTAGCAACTACATTAGGAGCATAACTAGCCAAAGAATTAAATTAAAGATTGTACTCCCGCACACTCATATTCCCTTGGCAAAGATTTAAAAATTGATCTGCACAGGTCTCCCAAATCTCGAATAGAAGATAATGATCAAGAAATGGTTTTTTGAACTCTTCCCAACAAGCTCAAGGTGCACCTATACCCATTGGTTTTTTCCAAGCTTCATACCACAATATAGCCTCTTATTTTAATCAATATGCTGCTTACTCCACTGTCTCTTTACCAGATACATGCATAAAATCTAAAGACCTTTGGATCTGATCAATAAAGTCTTGTAGATCTGCATTAAGATCTAACCAAGTGAATTGAGGAGAGTCCAATTTAAGGAAATCCTGTGTCCGTAGACTGGCTTACCTATCCACACTACTAGAACCCATAGTTAGACTAGCTTGTCCTTTACCTTGTCTAGCAAGTATATATGTTAATGATTGCACCACATTTCTCAAATCTTACTGAGTAGCATTAATAGCTGACTCTAAGGGTACTTCTCTCCTCCTTAGCTATTCTGGAGATGGAGGAGTAGAAGAAGTCTATGATGCAAACTCATCTTGAGCCTTACTTTGATCAGTATGTCTAGGTGAGGATTTGTTTGTTCCTTCTCCGGCAGCCAAATTTACTTCCTTACTCTTCTTAATCTTACTCCTTCTTGTAATTGGCATCTTTACTATATTGAGAAAAAAATATTTAAGGTTAAATACAAATCAACCTACATTATAGGATCTATCACATGATTTAAGAAATGAAAAAAAAAAAAACAAATCATAAATACCTTAGACCCACCTACTTAGAGATGTGGTGCACAACACACCCATAAGTAGGACTCCACACAGACATGGCTTTGCAGATAACTCCCTAGGAAAACCTTCTCTGATGCCACTTTCGTCATACCCTAAATTCCATTGGGGAAGATAGGCACCCATTTTAGGAGAACCAACTCGTAACCCTGTACTTTTCATGCATGTAACTATAGAATTCAAAGGTCCTGCTAGTATTGATATCATGAATTGATCAAACAAATCATGTAAGTAAGTCCAATCCAATATTTACAAGACTTGGCCCATTAGGTCCACAATGTTAAAAGAACAGAATGCTACCGCACTTAACTTTACATTAGTCTGCAAAGCCTTTAAAAAACACATGGACTTAGTCAAGGTCGGGATAAAATCCCACTTGCTCATAACTACTATACAATACCAATATATATATATAACAGACTCAAAAATCTCTGAATCAACTTAGAGCTCACCAATAAAAGCTGGATGTCCTGCGCTCCTACGAGGGTAGTCTACTAGCTGGAGTACTTGTACCTGCAGCATGAAACATAGAGTCCCCTCATTAGGGGTGTTAATACAAAGAGTGTACTGGGTATGTATGGCATAAAATGACTATAAATAAGACAAGAGCTCAACAAAATCAGTTATCAAGATATAACTATAAAAACAAGGATAGAATACCAACTTTGCTTGTACTTATGGGATCATGTACATTACGTCCTTTACTTTGCATTGTTGTTTTTTAATTTATAAGATTATAATGCATGATACAAATGACCAGCTGATCAGTGGTAAAAGAGGATGACCCATGCTACGTATTTTAACCCCTGGGATATGATCCTCATAAGTACACAAATCGGGTTCGAACCATGCTAGACTTTTCTTTTGACCCTAGGATAGCACCTCTAATTTTGGGATCGACCAATGATAGGTGTTTCTTCCACCCCTGGGATACCACCCAAGAATATATAAAATCACTTCAAATCATTCTTTTCATCTTTAAAGTTGTTGTTTTGGTTGTCATGTATTAGATTTGGAACTTTGAACCAGTAGCAAAAGGTATGAAAATACACACTAGATGTAGTAGAAATGAGGTAGGGTACAACAATAATAGGAATATAACACATAGGATCTTAACTAACACCATAGGTCATGTTGACTAAGAGAACAACTCGTAAAGCTTGTTTCTAAAAACACCAATATCATACTAGTATTTAGAAGGAAAAATAGACAGATCTAGTAACAAACATATTTTTAGGTGCTTTAACAACCTAACAAGTTAGAATAAGGTTGTTAGGCACCTTGGAGGTTGTACATTGCATTTATGTATAATTTGAAAGAAAGAATGCTTAAGAAGCTTACTTTGTAACAAAGGAGTTTGATTCATGCCAAAGGGTATAGGATCGATGAAACATACATACCTTGTTGCACAACTAATCATACTTTATTTAATGTCTTCACTTTTAGATTACAAATCTACATTAGCAAAAGACTAGTATTAGTAGCTAATAACACATTCATGCCATTTAAACTTACTAAAACAGTAACCACGTAGTAATCCACAATAAACTAATCCAAGGGTGTTCTTTCAACCTCGTTCTTCTCCAATTACATTCACATACAATGCAACTTCATATAAGTTCCCCCTTAACAGTTTCATCTTTATTGTACTCTCAAAACAGAATATCAAGTGGTATGGGCAGTAAACTTATGCGACATTTAATTCGGTGGTGCACTATTTTGCCCATCTTCTACCTTTTAAAGAAAACTATTCACACCTTTCCCCGTAATGTCAACCAAGCATCCCCCAACATACATACATAAAACAGATCCAAAACAGCCCCAAATATCTTTTAATATGGCAACCAAAAATTGAACTCACCATTCCTTGAGTTCTTAACAACAATATATACACAATCCTCTATCAACACACGTATATAGGAAAAAGGCAAAAATGGACAGCAGCCATACCTTAATTTTGGTGGTAGTTTATTACCTTAATGTATATATATATTCAATAGCTTGATCCATTTACTTACAAACCAAAAGTGAAGAGAAAAATCTCTTAATAATCAAGAATAATGGGACTGCCAAACTAAAAAAAGGGATATCATATATTTTAATCATGGAGAACATAATTCTTATAGTATTCTTAAGAAGTTCTCATGATTTATTCACTTACATTTAAATTGGAAGGAAGGTTTCCCAAGAACCTTAGTGGAATTTTAGGGCTATTGCATAGCTAAGAGAGAATAATAGAAAATCTTAAAAGCTTTTTTTTTGGCTAGTTAAAATGAGCTAAAAGAGTTGGTTTCAACCCCATTAAAAAGATCTTCTTTTGGCTGACTTTCTTGGATGATTTTGGTCCATAATTTATCAAGTAGGTGATTCACCTACTTTCCCATTATTTTGGGTGTAACGCTCCAAAATTTGGGTCCCGGGATGTTACACGGTGCTTAGGGGAGCAAGTGACCCCAAGCTAACCCTCCTACTAGTAACTCATAAACAACTGGATAAAATACTTAAATCTATATAAAGTTAAAGAAAATATATAACTTCTCTAAACTTTATCAATATAAACATGAACTTTATAAGATCACAACTCTACTTTTACAAATGAAACTGAAACTGAATACATCAACTTCTACTGACTTTCAATGAAGCCTCTACTGGTACTGACTTCAGATAGATGGGTCATGACACCATACTACCCAATCTCAATACGACTAAAGTAAGAAAAATACAACACTTCTCGAGCTGTATAACTGACTCATGACCTTAAATCAAAAGGACTCATGACCTGCTGATTGGAAGCTATGAACTGACTGAATGTGGTATCTGCGCTATAACTTGTACATACATTATAAGGCACTGTAGCATATAGAAATATACGGGGGTCAGTACTTTAAGGAATGTACTGAGTATATGGGGGTGCAATGCAACATTATAAATAATATCATAAATGATGATGAAAATCATGCATGCTGACTATAACAACTTTTTTCGCTTGAATTAACTGAAATATATTCCTTGTAAATCATCAATAGTAATACATGCATTCTAAATCTCATAAATCATTATACTTGACTTAAACTCTTTAAATCATGACTTAGAGTGACTCGGTAACTCATGAAACTTGAACTCTTATGGACTTGGGAGTTTCTTATAACCGACATAACTATACCATGTGAGCCGCACGGAGTCCAACATTTTGCCCTCCTAAGGAGAGTACCCTACATTGGCAGGGGTGTCGTAATCTAGCCAAGGAGTACAACCTCAATTTCTCAGTCATAATCCCATACTCTGCCTCTTGCCCACAATCATGAATATCAATCCTATGGTGGTACGTAGTTTTGAGAAATACCATATTTCCTACTCGGTGCTAAATATTTCACCCAGACTCAGCTCAGAACGCATTAAGAAATCCACCTTAATCAATATCAATTCGTGGGTCCATTTTAAAGACCTAAACATAAATATATATCTCCTAGGTGAATCATATACAACTGTGGACTCCTAACTGGATGCAAAATCAAATAATCTTTCTCAACATTAAGATGCATCAATTCATTTAGTCATGGCAACATCAATAACTTTGAGGAAATATTAAGACTCATTATAACAACTTAATCTTATGAATCAATATAATCAATAATCCAATTTGTCATAAAGAAGCTTAAAGCTTGACACATGTCTTGAAAGCATTTGAGATACCAACTCATGGTAGAACATGAAATTCACAATATTAAATATCAAGTCATAATTTGGAAGTTGTAGAATAATCAAGTATCAAAAATTTTAAGTAAACATCATAGAACTCATTCTTGACTCTCAAGCTCAAATATCAATATATATATAGATTCAATAATAAAAATTCTCATAGAAAAGCTTAAATTATGACTTATCTCAAATCATTCGGAAATCATCAACTCATAATAATAATATTCAACTCATGACATAAGTTCTCAATTTAAGAAATAAAATGATGAAATAGTCATGTGTATCGATCTTGAATAGATAAAATATCATAAATCATTAATAAAGCAATTTGGGTGTAAACCCACTTTGCAAAATCATGGATTTCAATAGTAGAAATTAAATCTTTGGGCACAAGAATGAAAGAAGTGTTCTTGTTCAAACCCCACATACCTTGATTATGGATTTGAATGAAGAAAATTGTTATAGACTCCTTTTCCACTTCTTAAGTTAGGGTTCTTGATGCTTGTGACTTGGGTACCTTGAATCTTGAACCAATTTATAAAATCTATTATTGGATTTTTTATGTTCTTGGAAAATTTGAATTGTATTTTTAAGAGAGAAACCCTAGTATTCTTGATGAAATGAAAGAAGAATGAAGCTTTCTTATTTACTTGGATATATATAGAGGGTTAAAATGGGTGGAAAAGACCAATATACCCTTTTCAAAATGCCCCTTAATTGTTGAAAAAAAATGGCTGACGACATCCGTGATGGGCCGTCAGACCCGTGATAGGCCATCACGAAATGCCATCACAAAAGGGTCGAATTTTTGATTTTCTGCCTAACGCTAATGACATCATCAGAAATGTCATCAAAAAATGACGTCGTTGTCAGAAATGGCATCAGAAATGTGACTGCCCGTCAGAACCGTCGTCACCATTTTCCAGATTGACCATGTTGGAGTAAAATGGGCATAACTCTTTTCTCTGATATCGTATTTTGGATAAATTGGTATATTTGGAAAGCTAAGTCAATTATCTATCTGTTTATAGGTTATGAGCTCAAAAGTTACAAGTATAATGAGAGATATGCCCATTTGAAGTTGACTATACCAATATCCTTCCCAAGAACTCAATCGGTAAGGAATGTATTCATTCTCCCAATCGTTAGGACAACTTTAAGGCCTCAATACACACCATATTGCTTAGAAAACAACCAAATAACTATAATTTATTTTTCAAGAGTTGGATTCATGGTTGCACTATTGGTTAGAGTCTCGGGGAATTACAAAAGGGCTCTAACTTCCTCACCGGGTGTCCGATTCGGGTGAATCTTATGTCGATGGAAAGCTTATCCAATTCTCCATATAATCAAGAGTAGAATTTAGGGAAATACAAAATGAGATAAATAAAAATCATTTTGAAATTCATCTATATTCACTCAAAAGGTGGATTTAGGCTTAAGAAACGATCGGGGTATTACAATATCTCCCCCTTGAAAACATTCGTCCTCGAATGTTGCTATTTGGCCAAGAATATAGAGAAAATTGAAGACACACAGCTGAAACAACTTGCAAATCTAAATCTATTATCTTTCTAAACTTTGAAGTACTTTGTTGAATGTATAAACTCATGATGAGAATAGCTATACAGATGGATCCGAGACTGGAAAAAAATAGATAGAGGACAACTGTAATTCTCGACTGAATCTGAGCTGATTTGCCTTCTTCCTATATTAAAGAGCGGGCTTATACTGAGAGTTTAGAATTCACTTGATGTGATAAGGGTGCAATCATACTCATAGATGGCGAAGAGATAATTTCTGCAGGCATACGTTATGAGAAACAAGGATAAGACTACACAATGAGTATTACATTGTCTAGACAAGAATACTTGGAAAACAAAGATTGTTCAATGAATGCTCATAGACTGAATCACAATTATATATTCGAATCTGAAACTGATGCCTGATACACATACTGAACTGAATTTGTAGATTTTGGGCACGAGCAACTACTGATCGAATTGCTCATACCTATGAAGTTTCGAGCGGTAAGACCAGACTAGTTCGAAAAAAAATGGAAGACCATAGAAATCTATCTGCCAAATTTAAAAACTGGGTTGCTAGCTATGCAAACTGAATCGTACTAGATACTCATACTTAAGTAGAGGATTTCTTCAACACCCTCCCAAGGAATTCTAATGGTCTGAAGGAACAAAGAACTTTAGGCAAGATCTAAACAAGACATCTGAATCGGAGATCATAAAATTACTATAATCCCATAACTTGAAATATAAACCTATGAATCATAAGTCAGGATAAAAGTACTAAGCTTCAAGCAAGGAAACTCCTTACTCTCAACTCAACCATACTTCTCAAACACTCTCTCGACTATACTTACCCTTCTGATGCTATATTTGATAGATTCGACTTATAATACTCACATGACACTGATACTTCCATCTACTCATATCCCCTTGAACCAAACCCCCTCATCGTTTCTATGCGTAACCTAGAACCACAAGATTCAGCACATAACCCTATTCTGAATCATGAGCTCCCACACATCTACATTCTTACAACCTCTAACTTCAAGAGTAATTCTCATTACCATTTCGACAACTCCAATCCACCTAGCACTAGCCATTTACTAATGTGCAAGGCACCCATCCCCATGCACACAAACATGACACTCAAACCTATCTTCATAACCACATGCACATTCCTAATCAAACACATATAAAGCGTCTTCTTCATAGCCTACACACCTCTTATCAAGAAAATTTCCACGCACTCACCTGAAGCACACCTGACATACTCCTTGCTAATCGAGTTCTACACAAATGCTTCACTCCAATATTTCTTCCAACTCATGGAATTACACAAAATGAACACACCACAATATTTCCAATTATAACACATTAAACTTCAACTAACCATAACATGTATCAAAGACTTAACCTCAATCTTACTTCACATTACCGCCAAGCCAAAGTAGGCATGACACCCTCTATCATTGATAAGGAAATATCTCTTCTCTCCCTATAAAATAACTATTCACCACCACTCTCTTGGGTAAGAAAAGATAACTAAAAGATTAGAGCATGAGGATCTAACATATGAATAGATACTATGAATAACTTGACACTCAACTGAGGCTTGAGGAATAGAGGATTTAACATCATAAACCCATCAAAGAAATATGGCCAGGGGATATGCACGATATGAATTTGAATTCATTTCTTACTGATCATTAAAAGTAGCGCTTGAACATTAGAACTGAACATATCAGAAAGCTTGAGTGCATAAGTCATGCATTGCATGACCTAAATTGGGAATTCGTAACTATGAATTATGATTCCAACCGATGAAAGGTCTGAGACTCCATATTTTATAACTAAGTGAGGATACAATTTTTTTATGGCATGCCTGGATATGAATCATGATCATGGAATCAAAATACAATGCATGAATAAATACCGAAATGACTAAAAATACTAAAATAAAAATAGGTTGAGCAGTATCCCTTCTCATAGTTGTTCCACAACTTATTGGCATACCCATTAGAATCTAACAAACTAACCTGGTTACTTGTTCTACTATCTACCCCTTAGACTAAAGCCATCACACTTCTTGACTTAATTACTAGAAACATCATTCATTGCCTAACTATTCTTACTTCACCTAGAAACTCCATAACACTTACTAATTACGCCACTGTAATGCCCCACAAAATCCTCTTCCAGTCTAAGCCTTAGAGCATATTTGGTAAAGCAAAACTCTGAGTCAAAATGTTTCAAAAATATCCTACCAAGTATGAAAACTTCAAATCTTGTGAGAATCTATTTGAGCATGAATTAAGATCATAGAGGTCCCCTAATCCATGGTCGAGTTGAAAGCTTTCCTATAGTTCAAGTTTTAGTGACCGTCCAAATTTGGGTCAACTTCAATCGACCATAACTCATCTTATATGGATAAATGAGTGCTTTTCTGTATATAAAATGAAAGATCTTTGAATTAGACTTCAAACTATACTAATTTTTCCTAAATCCGATATCAGAGCAAAGAGTTATGCCTATATAACTCCAGCCTGTCAAGCTGAAAAATGATGATGATGTTTCTGATGGGCTACCACGTTTATGATGACCTTTTTTATGACGTCATTAGATTCTGATGACAATTCTGATGATGCCGTCAGCCCTAGGTAGAAAATCATACAGTCCACCCTTTTTGTGAAGACATTTTGTAACGGTCTGCCACAAATGTCATCAGCTATTTTTTCTAGCAACTTAGAGATATTTTTGCAAGGGTATTTTGGTCATTTTCCATCCTTTTTGAGCCTCTATAAATATGGGAACCTCTTCCAAAAACCTAATTTCAATATTTTTCTCTTTCAATTCTCTCAATTTTCTTAAGAAGAGAAATAACTAGGGTTTCAATCAAGAACCCTAATCTACCAAAAATCATCCATAAATTCTTCAAGATTTATTCAAGAATAAAGTTTCTGATAGTGTGGGCTTCAAGAATTATTTATTATAAGTGCAGATAGAGTCTCAAGAATTAGAGATTATCCAATTTCAAAGGTTAAGGTATGTAGATGTTGATTCTGGGGTCCCTTTGATCCAAGAAGCTTAAGAACCCTTTTTAAAACTAAAAGATTTTTATGTTTATGAGTTTTTAATGATTTGTATAAATTGAAATAGATGTTTAATGTGTTGTTGAGTTTTTATTTATGTTTTCCTACAAAAATTTTTAAGCTTTGACCCTAGTATGTGGAATTCATGTGATGTTTGTGATAGACCCTCTTGAAGTTGTTTTTCCATGTGATGTGTTTATGACTTTTGGGTGCAAAAATGGTTGAATAAGTGAAGAAAGTTCCCCATGGGTTTGATAAAGAGCTTGGGTGAAGCATAAGGGTCACTATAGTATGTTGAATAGGAAACCCCTAATTGTGAGCTAGTCTATGCATGCCTAGTGTTTGATAAAATGCCTTAGTGAGTGAAATATACCAAGATAGCATGAAATCCCCAAGTAGGTGTAAAATCAGTCGTGTCTAGTGGTTGTTGAAAGACCCTAGTGAACAAGTCGAGATATGATGGTTGTAAATTCTCCAATTTTGTGCTCTTTGATATATGCTAAGCTTTTAATACATGTCAAGTGGTTATCAAGTAAATAGTGATGTGTTAGTATAAAGTTTTCCCTCAAATCAAGTGATATCCAAATATATAACAAGACCGATATTGGTATGAAGTACTTGATGTAAGATCTCATTGAATAGGGTATAATCTAATAGCATGTCTTCCCTAAGCTAGTATATGATGGTGAACCAATATTGATGATCCTTAAAGGTTTGGAGTGACCCTTTAGTGGTTATAATGATGAATAGAGGTCTATGTTTCCTAAATGCTAAATGTGATGTCCTAAGGATTTTGAGAGAGAAAGTATGTTATGATGCCCAACTACTTGAAGTGATGCTTTAACGATTGTGATAATACATGAATGATTGTAATGCTGAATAAATGCTTGGAATACATGAATGAATGCTTGTAATGATGAATGAATGGATAACCATGATGATGTATGAATGATTTGTGATGAAGAATGATTATGTCTTACTTTTATGTTATCGAGTCCTGGGGTATTTTTACCCAAAAATAGAGCTATTTTCTAAAGCTCGTGTCAGTTTCTCGATAATTCTAATTGAGCTATGATTCTCAGAACTCAGTGAACTATAGAACTTTGTATCCTTAGACAAGTGCAAAGCTTAATAAAGCTTAGTAATCTCAATTATCTCTATAATATCTATATTGCTAGTAATCTAGCCTCAGACCTACAATCAACTCAGTTCTAATAGTATTCAAGTGATTTAATTCTAATCTTAGAAGCTATTCAAGTAATCTATTCAAGCTCTATATCGTCATTCAGATAACATGATTCGATATCTTTTCTGTCAGATACAGAACTAAGTGATCTTAGCGTAACTCAGTCAGACCTTTTAAGTAATAAGATCAGCATTAGATTTAGTTCAGCCAGTGCTCAGTTGAGTATTCAGTTCTGAGTCTTCCAGTTGGGAGTAGAAACTAGGACCGAGCGAGCTCAAGGATAGGAACTCACCTACTAGTAGAGGGTGTGATTCTTAAAAGCAATCCTTGAGCTCCAGAACTACGTAGCTAGGTAGGTTGACACATCACACCTATTATTTGAGGGTGGATGAGAGACATCATACCTGCTAGATTAGGGTAGATGAGGTAGCTTGACCTGCTAGATGAGGGCTCCACCGTTCTCGCTTGAGGACCTATTAGATGAGGGTCACATAGAGTTATCTTTACTAGTGGTGTGCTAATGACACCCTTCCAACTGGGGCATAGGTTGGACCCCACCTTTGGTAGGTCGGGGCATATCGATTAAGTGGCTACCACCTACAGTTTCAGTTTTAGATTCAGTCTTAATTTCAGAATTAGTATTTAGAAATTAGGACTGTCAGATACAGTCATCTATCATTATGAGAAACTCAAATAGGTCCATTGATTTATGGGACATCCCATCAGATAGACTTGGTCTAACATATAGTTATTTGATATCATATTCAGAGATATGCCATCAGATAGGCTTGATCATAGTATCAGATTTTTATTGAGTATTCTTGTTGTCAGATTCAGATATAATCATATTTCTTACCATTGATAAAGCTTCTGAAATCATCTGTTAGAAAGGTTGATCTCTAATCCTATCAGTCAAAAGCAGTAAGTCCAAGAATTCAGTCATTGATGTAAGCATATCCAGATCCTCAGTTATCAATATCAGATGATTCAGTGATTCAGTATCTCAGTGTCTATAGTGAGTTTAGTCTATAATAAAGTGGTATCAGAGTTTCAGTTTTTAGAGCTGCGATAATTGTGTTCATGTTCTATGCATTCATGTATGTGTTCTCATGCGACATTTTCATGATTATTCATTTTAGATATTTCACATGCATGAACCCTTGCATTAGCCTACCCCGTCTACATACTCGGTATATTTTTATACTGACACATTTGCGCTATGGTGTTTTATTTGACACCATAGGTTCAGAGGCACAGGATCTAATTTATCCTCTACAGTTTGGTCCCAGTCAACAGCAGTAGTAGTGAGTCCTCTTCTTTTGAGGACAAGTCTCAGGCTACTACTATTGTTTCAGACTTTGTTTATTTTCTGTTGATGGAGTTAATTGGGGACATGTCCCATCAATTCCACATTTCAGACAGTTAGAGTCTTTTCAAATAGATGTATTAGTATTCAGTTTTTCAATTTTGATTATGTATTTATGTGTTGATCCTTATGGAAATTTTCCGCATTTATTTCAGATATTATGCAGTGTATAGGTACAGATATCAGAAAAGGGTTAGCTTATTATCCTTTGGGTCCATAAGTATTGTGTGACGTCTCGGGATGGGATTTTGGGGCGTTAGAAACTTGGTATTAGAGCCTAAGGTTCAAGAGTATCCTAGGGAGTCTCAAAAGCCTCATCTAGTAGAGTCTTATACATAGGTTTGTAGCGCGCCTCATTTTTCTACAAGAGGCTACATGATGTACATAGTAGTAGTTTCCCTTCTTTCAGTATTCAGATTGTGCGAGTGAGCATGAGCTCAAGTTGATCCTCAGTCTAATCCACTTCATTCTTTTATTTACAGAGTATGCCTCCTCGTACAGACTTTGTCCATAGGGTTGATAATCAGCCCCCTTAGCCAGTAGATCCTGAAAAATAAGAGTGTTTCATATGAAAAGTTTTGGGCAGATTTCCAAGTGCTAGCCAAGGCGGTGACTAATATTCATGGTAACCATCAGGATGCAGTCCCACCTCAGCAAGATGGGAGTTCTGCCACAGCCAGGATTAGAAGCTTCATGAAAATAAACTCGCCTGAATTCTTTGGGTCTGTAGTAAATGAGAATCCGCAGTTGTTTCTTAAGGAGGTGAAGAAGATCACCAAGATTATGCATATGTCAGAGGAGGAGAGTGTTGAGTTAGCATCATATAGGTTGAAAGATATTGCTCATGATTGGGTAGTGATGTGGGAGAAAAGTAGAGGGTTGAATGCACCTCTCGTGACTTGGCTAGAGTTTTAGAGTGCCTTCCTAGATAGGTTTTTCCTACTATAAATTAGAGAAGCTAAGGTAGAAGAGTTTATGAACCTAAGGCAAGGCTCCATGATAGTGAAAGAGCATTGCCTTAAGTTTAACCAATTAGCTAAGTATGCTCCCGACTTGATAGCTTACCCTAGAGCAAGTATGAGTAAGTTTATGGTCCTTTTGGTCCATAAGCACCGTTTGACGTGTTGGGATGGGATCTCGGGATGTTACATCAACATATAATGTCCTTAGAAAAAAAATAAAGCTTCCCCACATAACCTTGGGCAAGATTTCTCACTAAGAACACAAAATCAAACATAATTACAAGTTGATCAAACTCAAGCTCTCGCATACACTGTCCAAGCCCATTAGATCACTTCCCTGTTGCTAGCACCATTAACCAAGAAATCATCACATTCACCTTCATAGCCACCATTCATCCAAGCTTAATGCCTAGTGCTCAGTATAACTAACAACTCCACCTCAGACATACCATTCTCACTTGGAAACTATAAAACAAAACGTCAATAAACACTAGTCCACTTAAACCCCCTAATAACAATAATTGTTCATAATCGTATGGATTCTCTCATTTATATTCCATCAACACGCCCTTCTTCTACCCATCATTACTATCTATCCTTCATACATAACTTAACTTAGTTCATAACTCTCTAAGCCTCAACTTAACTTTCCCTTGCAATATTAGGAGTATCTAAGTTAACAACACTCATCCACTAAGTATCATTATCCATAACTTATACTTATCTTGTGCAACACAGCATCAACTACTCTTTTCATACCTTAAGAAAACCATTATTTACCTTCACCAATAATTCCTTCTCTTTCTTCCATGAGCTGACATACAAGAACAATATCACTTCATCACTAACTCGATCACATAAAAAAGGCTCAGCTATACATACTTTCAATAAATCACACTTTTCACCCTTTCTTACCACAATACCTCTAAACCATTTCTAAATAGCACGAGGAAACAAGATATACAAGGAGTCGCTAGAGAATCAAAATAGGCCTTACCCGGCTTCACTAGTTTTTGAAAAATAAATTTGAGATGGATAACAAAGCAATTATGCTAGTGAATCAAAAGAGCCCCACAAGGCTTCACTACACTTTCAGTTCCAACATCATGAAGATAACAAAGTTACAAGAGATAGAAACTCACCATAAAATATTTAATAATCTAAGAATACACATCTTACTCTTATCTTAACTGAAATAATCATAAGGGAGAGGGCATAACATTGAACTTAGGAAGCTTATAACAGGTTGGTAAGCTCTTCTAAGGCTGCTTTGTGAGACTTCTAAAATTTCTCTCTTGTAAGTTTGAAAGAATTATTAGAGGGAGAAAATTAGAACTCGCTGATCATGTTACCTCAGGAATAGTACATGGATAAGGAAGTATAGATTATCAATATGGATTCTGAGAAGGAAATCTGGAAGTGCAACTGACTTGGGCTTATTGCACAATTTATAAGCAAAGCACGATAAGGCACTAATAGGGTAATTTCTAGCTTATTTACAACTTTATAACTATCTATGGGGACAGTTTAAGAAAGTAATATCTACAAAGAATTGAGTTTGACTGTCTCTAATACCTTAAAATGAGGTGAGGATGCCCCAAATAGGGTAAGATGAGAATCTGTATAAGTTTCTCAACGAACCTTTCTATAGCACGATCTAAGACTTGAAAGAATGGAGACCTTTTCTAAATGTCTTGTAGCCTCTCAAAGAAAAGTACAGACGTCTTTGTACCGTTCTGCAAGACTCTACTAGACATGACTTCATAGATACCCTGGGATACTTGAATTCTGTGCTCTGATACCAAGTTTGTAACGCCCCAAAATTTGAGTCCTGGGACATCATACAGTTCTTAGGGGTGCAAGTGACCCCAAGCTAACCCTCCTACTGGCATAACTCATATACAACTGGATAAAATGCTTAAACCTATATAAAGTTAGCAAAAATATAGAACTTCTCTGAACCTGATCAATATAAACATGAACTTTACAAGATTACAAATAAAACTAAAACTGAATACATCACCTTCTACTGAATGTCTATGAAGCCTCTACTGGTACTGACTTCAGATAGATGGGTCATGACTCCTAACTACCTAATCTCAATACGACTAAAGTAAGAAAAATACAACACTTCTCGAACTGTATAACTGACTCATGCCCTCGAATCAAAAGAACTCATCATCTGCTGATTGGAAGCTGTGAACTAAATAAATGTGATATCTATGCTATAACTTGTACCTATATTATAAGGCACTGTAGCATATAGAAATATATGGGGGTAGGTACTTTAAAGAATGTACTAAGTATGTGGGGGTGCAATGCAACATTATAAATAATATCATAAATGATTATGAAAATCATGCATGCTGACAGTAACAACTTTCTTCATTTGAATTAATTGAAATATATTCCTTGTAAATCATCAATAGTAATACAAGCATTATAAATCTCATAAATCATTATGCTTAACTCAAACTCTTTAAATCATGACTTAGAGTGACTCAGTAACTCATGAAACTTGAACTCTTATAGACTTGGGAGTTTCTTATAACTGACATAACTACACTATGTGAGTTGCATGGAGTCCAACATTTTGCCCTCCTAAGGAGAGAACCCTACACTTGCGGGAGTGTAGTATTCTTTCCAAGGAGTAAAACCACAATTTCTTAATTACAATCTGATACTTGGCCTCTGGCCTACAATCATCAATATCAATCCTAAGGTGGCACGTAATTTTGGAGAAATACCACATTTCCCGCTCGGTGCTAAATACTCCTGCCAAACTCAGCTCAGAACGCATTAGGAAATCCACCTTAATCAATATCAATTTGTGGGTCCATTATAAAGACCAAAACATAAATATATATCTCCTAGGTGAATCATATACAACTGTGGATTCCTAAATAGATGCAAAATCAAATAATATTTCTCAACATCAAGATGCATCAATTCATTTAGTCATGGCAACATCAATAACTTTGAGGAAATATTAAGACTCATTATAACAACTTAATCTTATGAATCAATATAATCAATAATCCAATTTGTCATAAGGAAGATTAAAGCTTGACACATGTCTTGAAAACATTTGAGATACCAACTCATGGTAGAACATGAAATTCACAATATTAAATATCAAGTCATAATTTGGAAGTTGTAGAATAATCATGTATCAAAAATTTTAAGTAAACATCATAGAACTCATTCTTGACTCTCAAGCTCAAATATCAATATATATATAGATTCAATAATAAAAATTCTCATAGAAAAGATTAAATCATGACTCTTATCTCAAATCATTTGTAAATCATCAACTCATAATAATAATATTCAACTTATGGTATAAGTTCTCAATTTAAGAAATAAAATGATGAGATAGTCATGTTTATTGATCTTGAATAACTCAAATACCATAAATCATTAATAAAGTAATTTGGGTGTAAACCCACTTTGCAAAATTATGGATTTCAATAGTAGAAATTAAATCTTTGGGCGCAAGAACAAAAGAAGTGTTCTTGTTCAAACCCTACATACCTTGATTATGGATTAGAATCAAGAAATTTGTTATAGACTCTTTTTCCACTTCTTGAGTTAGGGTTCTTGATGCTTTTGACTTGGGTACCTTGAATCTGTAACAAATTTATAAAATCTATGGTTGGATTCTTGATGTTCTTGGGAAATTTGGATTGGATTTTTTAGAGAGAAACCCTAGTATTCTTGATGAAATGGAAGAAGAATAAAGTTTTGTTCTTTACTTAGATATATATAGAGGGTCAAAATGGGTATAAAAGATCAAAATACCCTTTTAAAAATGCCCCTTAATTGCTGAAAAAAATGGCTGACAACATCCGTGATAGGCCGTCAGACCCGTAATAGGCCGTCATGAAATGTCGTCACAAAAGGGTCAAATTTTTTATTTTCTACCTAAGACTGACGACATCATTAAAAATGTCATCAGAAAGTGACGACGTCATCAGAAATTGCATCAGAAACGTGACAGCCCATCAGAACCGTTATCACCATTTTCCAGCTTGACCATGTTGGAGTAAAATGGGCAACACTCCTTGCTCTGATATCTGATTTAGGAGAAATTGTTATTGTTAGAAATATAATTAAATTATATTTCTGTTGATAGGTCATGATCTTAAAAATTCCAAGTATAATGACAGATAGTCTTGTTAGAAGTTGACTATACCAATATCCTTCCCAAGAACTCAATCGGTAAGGAATGTTTTCATTCTCCCAATCACTAGGACATCTTTAAGGACTTAATACACACCATCATTGATTATAAAACAAAAAAATCTGCATAATTTATTTCTCAAGAGTTTGATTCATGGTTGCACTATTGGTTAGAGTCTTGGGGAATTACAAAATAGCTCTAACTTTCTCATCAGGTGTCCGATTCAGGTGAATCTTATGTCGATGGAAATCTTATCCAATTCTCCACATGATAAAGATTAGAATTTATGGAAATACAACATTAGATAAATAATAATCAATTTGGAAGTCATCCATATTCACTTAAAAGATGGATTTAGGCTTAAGAAACGATCGGGGTATTACATTGGGCTTCGTGGATCAAAAACTATTGGGCTTTGGCTGCCCATTCTCCACCTTTTCTCTTATTTAATTTAGGACATATTTAATTTAAGTAGGTGGTAATGTACTTGGCCTAATAATCTTTTCTAGGGTGTCTTAGTAGGTGATGCACCTACTTAGTTCTTAGGTTGGTCAAAAGGTCAAAGTAGGTGACTCACCTACTAGCTTAAATCAGTCAAGCAAGCACCTTTATATTTTATTCCATTTTAAGATCAAAATGCTTATAGTTAAACTTAAAACTTATGTACACTTGGTCACTTCATCCTTTAGATTCAAATACCTACTTAAGAGCTCAAGTTTAGATACTCTCATCGATGGTAACTTAATCGTACCATGTATCAATATCAGTGGGACTTCCTTCAAACCTATCTTACCATCACTAATCACATAGGATAACCGAGCCTATAACCGTCCCTATAAGTCCATATCAAATGCCACATGAGTAGAACTAGTACACATATAATGTAGGGTATTACAAACTTGACCTTCCTTAACGTTAATCTATGTAAATTCTTTAGTGACCTAGATACATGTTGAATACCTTGAACATGCTTTTGATAATTTGGTGGCTAAACCCAAAAAATTGTTTTCTCATGATGTTATTTCAGAAATAATGTGCATTCTTTATGTGACCTCATTATCACTATTTGGATAGCTTTGGGAAGTCTTGTAAGTTGAATCCATGACTATGCTTTCATTTGATTTATTGTCTAGTTCACTATGTGAGTCTTGTATTATGTTATTACTCATATTATGCTCAAGCATAGTGACTCAGCTAATGTTTATGCAAAGGAACCCTTTTGGGCTAGTATTGCAAATTATGCTAATAAAGAAGGGTTCTAGAAATTATAATCTTGTCTTGTTATTGACCATGTGAATAATCCTGTTAATCTTGATAATGTGTGGAATGATCCTACAATATTCATACGTATGCTGCTGCACCTACTAATATATGGCATTGGTAATAATTAGTAAGGAGTGATGATATGTCTTTTCTTACTTTTTTTTGCACTCCATTCTTTATTAGTATTGCATTGATTATTGATTTGGCTATATTTATATATATATATATATATATGTGTGTGTGTGTGTGTGTGTGTGTGTGTATGTATGTGTGTGTGTATATTGATGTCATAAAGATATATTATTTTTATGTTGATGCCTGGCAAGGCTGAAAGATATATTAATATTATGATGATGTCCGGCAATATCAGAGGATAATTTAATATTATGATGATGTCTGGTAAGCCCAGAGGATATATTCTTGTAATGATGATGCCCGGCAAGGCCGGAGGATATATTGATATTAAGATGATGTCCGGCAAGGCCAGAGGATATATTGATGTTATGATGATGCTCGACAAGGCCAGAGGATATATTTATGCTATGATGATGCCCAGTAAATCTAAAAGAGGTATTGATGCTATGATGATGTCCAGTAAATCCGGAAGAGGTATAGTTGTTATGATGATGCTCGGTAAATTCAAAAGAAGTATTGATGTAATGATGATGTTTGGTAAACTGAAGGATATATTGACATTATGATGATGCTATGTATGGTAAGTATATATGAATATATATGTATATGTGTGGTTATGCACTTGTATGATTACGCTCGTATGTGTATTAAGGATATGATGCTTTTCTTCGAAAGTTGTCTATAATACTTTACCATCAATCACTTGTTAAGTGACGTGGTTCTTGTTAATACTAATTGGTGAATAAAAGTAGAATATGGAAAATATTGAGTTAAGACTAATTGGTAAGTATAATCATGTGTAGAAGTAAGGATTCACCTATTAGATATATTTGTCTTGAATAATTGGATAAATTATGGAATTTCAACTAGTAAAATGGGTTATATGATTGCTAGTTGTATATATATAAAGTGCTTACATTACTTGATGGCTAGAGGACTAGAATACTAGTTGGTGGACCTTGTTTAGTTAAAATTTGGTAACTAGTGATTATGGTTGTAAAATAGCTAATGATGTTAATAGACTTAGCATTATTGATGATTAGTGATATTGATGTATAGTATGTAATATTGTTGGTTGCTTAAATAAGGACTTAGATATTTGTGGTGCTAACTAGTAGGAGGCATTGGTTAATAGATAGATAAGTATGTATGATAAAATGTATCCTCTTCCTATATGATGACTAGTGTACCTATGATAGCTAGAAGTTAACTTTGGTTAAATGGTGTTTATGGTGTAGTTGTACATCTTGACTAGATATGGATGTTTTCTATTTAGTGAATAATAATTAGTTGTAATTTCATGAAGTTGGATTATATAAATAATTGGTTAGGCCAATGATTGGAGACCTTATAATGACTAGCAACTAGTAGTTAATAATAAGTGTTGATTAGTTAACAAAGTCTAGATAAAGTGTATTGATATCATAGATATCTAAATGACTATATGACTATGGTTGTGATTACCTTGGTGTATGTTATTTCAATTGTTATAATTGATGATGATTATGAATCTTGGTAAATGACCTTTGATGGGAATTGTGGAAACCATGGACATGAAAAGTGGTGAACCTTAGATATTAAGAATTTGGTTGCATGTGAAATTACTTAATGGTTTGATCCTTTCATGCACTCTCTGATGGTATGGGATGTCATGATGAGTTCTTTACTTTATTGTTCCTTGTGTGTACTTCCCGGTGGTATGGGACATTGTGGTGAGTTCTTTTACTTTATGCTCTAATATATGTATGTGTGTTGAACTTGATATTTGTGTGATTCTGATAATATTAGTGTCGCTTATGCTTTCATATTGCTTACTCATTCTATTTGAAGTTATTGGTATGTAGTGATATGAGATGTCATTTTATTGTTCTAGTTGATTATTTATTTTGTTCAATGATGATGAAGATGAGTTGGATTTAATTATGTACCTTGACTTAGAGATATTATCTTGCTTCATATCATCTTTATATAATAATTTAGCTCAGTCAACCGATAATGCCTACTGAGTATCCGTTGTTTTAGTACTCATACTGCACTTTTGTACCTTTTTGTGCAGACCCGAGTAATAGTTGTTGCCTCTGAGTTAATATCGTGTTGTGTTGATTGTCCAGGGATAGGGTAAGATCTTGGAGTTTCAAGTCACCCATTTCCCTCGGTTCTTTATTCAGTGTTTTGTATTCAAGACGAATATATAAGACTATTTAGACTTTAAGTTGTATTTCCTATTGTCGAACTTAGATGCTCTTGTACTGATATTAGCAGGTTGCGGGAATCAGTATTCGTAGTTGTTTGTCTATTGTGGAAGACTGTTGTTTATTATTGTGTTCTTCTATCGTGCCCCTTGTCGGGCATTTCTTCCGAAGTAACTCATTACCTTAGCTTCGGGTTATGATGTTGGCTTACCTACTGGTGGGCTTAGTAGGTCCCATTATGATCTGTGAATTGGGTTGTGACAGTGGACAAGGTCACTCCCATCTAACCAGCGAAACTAGAGCATTCTTATGCTATTCATGAGATAATAAGCCCAACTAACCAAGGTTCTAAACTATGAGTCAAATATCACACTTAACAAGTTCAATAGCCTAAGTGTTTCAACTAGTCCCAAGCATTACCATCTACTAATTCAACATCTAAGATCCCACCCAATCTTAACAAGATATCAAAGTCATACTAAAATAATGCCCTGTCCAACTACAAGTAAACCTACCTACCTCGAATACAAATATAGCTCACAAACCAACAATTGTGGCTTTTCCTTTCCTCGAAGCTTCTTGCACAAGCCAAGCTATCAACAACATAATCTATACATCAATACAAGAATATCAACACCCATTTTTACTATTGTGCTTTGGGTCCAAAACGACACTAAAAACCCCCAAGTGGGTCCCATATACGAAAAGCAAATTTTCCAGACCAACTAATTGTTCAAATATCATTAGGGATTTATAACCCTAAATAAATAAGTGCAAAATAATCATATTTTGGGCTAAAATCAAGCCTCATGTCATTAGGAGTTTTTGGGTCTAACAATCAAGAATTTAACACTAAAATTAAAGTAATCTTACCTTAGATTTGATGATAATCATGAATATGCAAGTTACTTAAGATCCCAATCAACACCCAACACACGCCATAAAGACTACTCCCTCCATTAGGGTTTTAGAGGCTTAAAACAATGAAGGAATGGCCATTTTTCTACCAAGGAGAGCTTTTAAATGGTTCATCCCAGGCCTCCAAGAGTAGAGATTGCACATACATGCAAACCACAATCGCATCCATCGCGATTGTGCCTATGCCCATATGATCGCAGTACTTGCTGCACTGAGAGACGGCTGAAACTTGGAATTTGATTCCAAGTTTTGGCAAAGGCCTCGGGATGCATCCAAAGTCTAATATGTCAAACGAGATATGTAACGACACAGATTTCAACTTTCCAGATATTTTGGAAAAGTTGGATTTTCTATCCGAGGTCATTTCGACCAAATATGGGCCCTACATAAGAATTTCAAATTTCTCATCTTTCCGACCAATAGGTCAAAATAAGTTTGATTGAGGTAGGGACCAAATCAAAGGTCTACCCAACCTAAAATCAATATCCTAGAGCTGCTGGTGTAGTTCAAATTTGCATCCGATATTGTTTTATTATAGTTTTCACTCAGTGGCCACTTGGAATCAGTGAAAACTTCTAAAATTGGGAAACAGTTCTAAAAACTAAATGGACTGTCCGGTAATTAAACTAGGACTTCCCAGTAATAAAACTATCAGTTCCAGCAAGTCATAAATAACTTGGGGCAGCTATGGAAAATCTCTAATAGCGAAAATAAGTGGAAACATGATAAATAACCTGAAGGGTCATCACAGACTACTATTTGACCTACAAGTAATAAAACTTTGGTCAAGAATTGAAAAACACCATGGTGAACTCTCTCAGATCTTTTCATTATTCCCCTTATTTAAAGAGCTCTCATCTTTGTTGTAGATCTTTCCCTTACATAATATTGGTCGATCAAGTGGATTATAAATCCCCAAGAAAGACTTTCTATCATAGGGAAGAATACCAACATTCTAATTCAAACTTTTCTTGTCATCTTGACCAAACACTAAATCGAGTGTATAATAATCACCATATCCAAATTTTTCAGCAGGACCAAATAGATATAGTGGATATAGACAAGGGTTTAGAATACACTCGTTTCCCCCAAAGGCATCACCAAAACAAAAGGATATACTCTCTACACTAACATACGAATATTCAAAAGCAAATAGAGAGTAATGAAAGGTATCATACGAATTGCTTTCATCTAAGGTGTCCTCAAGAACATACTCACTATAATTCCCAAGAACATTATCAAGGGTATGTTCAAGAATTGGAACACTCAGATAAGAGTAGGCAATGGGTACACAAAGATCACTTTTCAATCCTTCTCATTGCTTTCCCTTAAGAGTACTCTCATCTTCCAAGAAGATATTTCCATCTTTAAGATGAATCTTATCACACATAGTGGGTTTTTATATATAATATAGCCCTCAGTATGATCTACATCATCAACATTATCCACATTAGTATGCAAGGAGTGATTTCGTCATCTTCAAATAAGATATTGTACTTAAAGAGATAAGGATAAATCCTTGAAGAAGAATTAGAACATATAAGTTCACTCTCAAAAAGACAACTATCATGTCTTGAAGAAGTTTCAAACACATAATCATCCTTATGAGAAAAACAAACAATAGGATATGTATTAAGAGACATACTTAAAGGATCATTCCTATTTAATTCACCAATATTTTTAACATCATAACTCACTTAAGGCTCATTAATCACATCATAAACATCCTCAAGTGGTGGACCAGTTTCACACTCAAGTTAATCAAAACAATTTTCATAAGACAATGCACCATCACTCATTACATTGGCTTCAACACTAGGTACACTCAAATTGATCTTATAAGAAGAATCAATTCGGTCATTAATAGGATCAACTAGTGTATCCACACTCTCAACATGTACATCATAAATAAGAGGTAAATAATCATGATACTCATATATAGGAAATCTACTACTCATACTCAATGGGCTACTAGTCACACAATCATAATTCACATTTACTAAAGTGCAAGAATTAGCTATGTTACCTTGAAGCTCTTAAGAATATTCTTATTAACTTTGGGGTTAAGATACTCTACAAGCTTTGGGAGCATCTAATATTACCTCATAAAATTTTCAAAGAGGACATTCTATTTTAGCATTTTTTCTCCTTCGGTTTCCATCATTGTACCTACACACATGTCCTAACTAAAAGGAGGACAAACAATATTATATTGATTTGGTGGAAACTCTCTCACTTCACTCCTATCAACCTCTCTATTTTCCTTACTTAGGTTGCAACCTTGCACCCCCTTACTCCTCTCAATCTTTTGTCTCTCATTTTCATTAGACTTAATGTAAGTGGTTACATTTCATTGAGATTTGGGAAGGGTGGGTGGAAAAAGATGATTTCCTGATTTGTCTATCACAATCTTAGGCTAATTTTACTCATTTAGAACTCTATGTTGTGCAAACCAATTGGCACCCAAGCATATGTATCTAAATTCCAAGGGGAAGACATCACACCAAACCTCATCATAGTGCCCATCTTGTTTAAAGGAAACCTTCACTATCTCAAAAGCCCTATACCCTTCCATGGAGTATAGGAAGAACAAGGACTCTCAAGGTATCCCTAGATAGTCAACCATAGAAGGAGTGATATAATTTAAATAACACAAATCATCGAGGATAAGACTATATTCGAGGACATAACAAATATCCACCTTTCTTGCACGTACTTGTCTTCTCGGATCAAAGTTATAAAGTTTCGTATACCCTTTCACTACAAAAATAGATCTCATGAATTCCTTCAAGGAACTCCATATTTGATCAGAATTTCTTGGAAGTTCCCACCATCTCGATGTCGCACCTTGAAAATATTTAAGGGCATATGTAGCTTCTTATACTTTGCTCATATCATAATCCTTGAAGATCTTTTTGTATTGTCATTCCCAATCAAGATAAATTTTAGGTTCCCACTCTCCTTTGAAGATAGCAAGGGTAAGAAGACCTCAGATTTGCTTATACCTTCCACATCCATCTTGTTTATGGCTTCCACATATTTATGCACTAGAACAAGAAGCTTGAGATGTGGTATCACCAGGATTTGGAGATGCACATTCTTTCATTCCCATAGGGCAACCTCAACTATAGTTATTATAACCATTCACATTAATTTGACCTTGATAAGAAGTACCACAAGGCGAGGAATACAAAACTTCACAATCCTCATGTACATTCTCACCATGAGTATCATAAGATTTATAAAAATTGGATTATACCTTACATTCTCTCTATGTCTGAGTGGAAAGTGCAATACTCTTCACATACCAAATATTCCTCATAAGAACCCTCACATGGAATTTCATCATCTCTATACTCATTATAAGAACTGGGATCATCATTCATCTTGCATTCTCTTTTGGAATAGTATCCCTCATTGTCATATATCTCTTGATCATGGATATATTCATAACCCTCATAATATCTATTTGCTTTGTAGCCATAAATATATTCACCACAATCATAGTCTCTTATGTCGTAGTCACAATTATCCGAGGTTATCAAAGACATACTTCCTTATAACTACTTGTACCTACAAAATAAACTAACTAGATTAGTGGTAAAATATCCTCACCAACACTCGAAAGAATCTCACCTTTGTAGTCGTCACATTTGGAGTGGAGAATGTTGAAAGTTGCTTAAACTCTGGTGATAAATAAGGTGTCAATCTTTTCTTGTGGACAGAGTTGATTCTTGTTTGAATTACTCAAGGAAAATATGTAAGGACTTAAATTCATGAAGTAACAATGATATAAAAAGAGAGAAGCTTGAAAGAAATCGGACTGTGAAAGAATTTAGACTCAAGAACTAATCAACCAACCTAGTAGGTAAATTACTTGTTGTTTGATAGTTTAAGAATCAAAAGAAAAAGAGATTAGGAACTAAGAAATTGAAACTAAAGAATCAAACCTTGAGAAATGGAGTAATTAAAGTGTTGAAAAGAGTTTAGAAACTTGTTTGGACATTGGTTTGTTTCATCTGCATTGGCATTATGTTGGCTTGCGTTTGCGGAGCAACTTCAGTAGGTGGGGCACATCCCTAGCACACCCTGGATGCAGCAAGGCTTTCTTTTACTGGTTTGAGGTGTGGCCATAGGTCTGGAGTAGACCCGGCACACCTATCGCACACCTTGACAGCGCAAATCAACCGCCCCTTGTCCTTGAATTGGTCGATTTGCCCTCTAAATGGTCCTTTGTGTCCTCTTTTGTTGGAATATCCTTTGGAATATCCTTAGATGCCCAAGTACAAACACTTTCACTACTTTTTTCCCTTCTTTCTTGATCGAACACCAAAATTTGCTGAAAAATTCAACTTGAAGAGAGCAATTTCGTGAAGAATATACTATGAACATCAATCTTTCTAACTTTTTCTATGAAGCTCGAAATCAATTGAAATTCTGAACATAAGCACTTTTCAAAGTTCTAAAATCATTCAAAATGTCATTTTCCCAAATTCACCACCCAACTCTTCCAATCTTGCGACCAACTTCAAAATCTTCAATTCAAGCTTCCAATAAGGATAGAATACTCATCTAAGCTCCGATTTGGCTCAGATTTGATTTAAAGATCGTATAGTGTTAGGGAACACAAATCTAACACTATAAACACAAGAAAACCACAAAATCAAAATATCAAAATTTGACCAATGAACAAAGATATGAATAGTAACTTTTTGCAATTTTTCAACTTTCTAAGATGACTAGACCCAAGATTGACTTTGTAGGAACATAATGAAGCTTAGATCTGATACCAAATGATATGAGAGTAATCTACGATGATGAGAACAAATACAATCACTAAAGAAACAACAAAAATGATAAATTAAAATTAAAAGGATAAAAAGGATAGATAATAGAAAGATAGACACAAGAAGATGACAAAAGGGCAACCAAAGGGTGTACCAAACTCAAAGACCTCCCTAATTGATTAACTACGATCACCTAGATCATACGTTGATAGAAAGGGGTATCGTATCTCCCATACAACCACCATTTCTAAAAAGGGTTCAACATTGGCTTTTCCAAGCACTCAACATCCCCCAATGGAGTTTTCATGAATTCATCATTATCAGTAAACAAAATTAAGGAAATAAGCCTAACTACCAAGTATTTATAGTTTGGCTAAATATTACATAATTAGGGCCCAAAAGTGACCCAAATGCAAGAAAAGGCCCACTAGGGGCTGTTTAACCCACTCTTGAAATGCTAGGGCAAATTAAAGGTGGATCCAAAGTGCCTTGGGCGTATGTCCCTTCCAAGGGGCTTTCGAGCCTCATTTTGTACTCCTTTAACCCCGTCAAAGTCCTTTGACCTTTCTTAATTATAATCTTCATCCATGTGGCATATTTTAATAGCACTAAGGAGTCATCAAGCACCTCGAGCATCCTATGTATCCCATCCAAAGGTCTGGAGTCAATTTGGCTTGTATCAACAATTCAATAACAATGCAAGTAACCAGCTAGTCCGGATAACCAAATACCTAATCAGCCTATCAAGTGCCCCCAACGCCCCAAGCTCAGAAGGTTCAATCAACAAACAACATGCCACAAGACAATAGTCATGACCAATATCTATGCAACTCTCCCATACGTGTTGATAGATATTGGTGCACACTGGTTATAGGCGATGTGCATGCAAGTATGAATGCAACAGAATCCACAATACCATAACTAAATAAAGTATCATAACATCATCATCATAACCATCACTTTCATAACCATCATCATCATAATCATCCTCTAGCTTTGATGGGTATATATATATATATAATTTCCAGACATAGGTCTAGGTGACTCGAGCCAGTAGATGTGTGCATAGGCACATCAATATAATCATCCTTTAGCCTTGCTGGGTATTATCATATCATCATAATATACTCCGACCTTATTGGGTATCATCACATCATCATATATCCTCTGGCCCTGCTGGGTATCTTTATAATATCCTCCGACCTTGTCGAGTATCATCAGAATATCCTTTGGTATTGCCGGGCATTATCATAATATACTCCGGCCTTGTCGGGCATCATCATATTATTATAATATTCAAATTAATATTAATAATAGAGAGCGATCCCTACGAGGTCTAAAGTAAAGTGCAAGCCCCACAAGGGCTAAAGAAAATAAACATTAAATGAAAAGCAAGGTAGAGTATACTTCCATAATTCATCGCTCATCATCAATATCACATTATCAATAAGCATATATACATAACATGAATATTATAAATTTCATTAGGTTTTATCTGGAATTTATATTATAAATCCAACATCTTCATTCATCCCATACTAGAGAGATGTGTAACTGGATATGATAGATACATGGGCTCAATACGTGGTTAAAAAAGTCTAAATCGGTAAGCTTGTTGCTCAGAGTTAACTTTGAAACTAAATCATTATAAAAGATCAAAATCTCTCACGACTAGAGTAATTAGTAATATCAAATCATAGACCGGAATCTATGTCGGTCAAGTCTTTAAAACATCATTATTAATCTCCTGTACATATAAGGCATTTATTATTATGAAGAAATCCATTTGAAGGTAGCAAGTGGGCTTTAACCATTAGTAAGTGACAATAATAATAATATTATAATCTAATCAGAATCGTATCAATCATCAATGCAACAATCATTAATGTACCAAATCTATGTATGCCATCAACAGTCTTCATACAATAGAACCATAAGCATTAATATACCAATAAACTATGATCACATCCTTGACAAAGACACTTCCCGGATGTTCAACTCATATCATAACACGACCTTGGGTCCAATAATATATTTGGAAAAATTATAACATCATAATAATGGCCTTTAGGAATTGTACATATCAGAAACCCATATCAAAATCATATTTATAATTAATCTCATTTTAAATAAGCCATAGAGTATTTAATAGGTATAACATTTCTACAAGCCATAAGGCATATTTATACTTATCTCACATCTAGGAGGCATAATAGTAATAAGTGTGTCACATCTATAGGTCATGTATCATGACTATGAGAAACATCATCTCTATAGTCTAATTATCATATCTAAGAGGAATAACATCTCTAAAGGCCCAATATCACTTCTAAGAGAAAATAACATCTCTAAAGGCCCAATATCATGGCCATAAGACATTAATCATAATTCGGGGAAAGTCATCACAATTTACTAATCCACGAAGTAAACTTATTCTAAAGGCTCAATAGTCTCAACTGTACCTAACATCTGCAACTAAGTCCACAAGGCTAACATAAGTCCTAGCCTAAGGTGGTCCGAAAGAACCCACTTCTAGCCCTTAATTTCCATATTTAGGCAATTTACACCCCAAACTAGGTTAAGGTATCTAGTTAAAAATCTAGTGTCAAGTTAGTATTAACCAACTACTAAGATAGGAACATCGTCTAGAAACATGGGCATTTAAGTCAAATCCACCTAAATTACAGTTTCAACATTACCACAGTAGACCAAACTAGGAAAAAATATACTAACCATACTTCCAATGCTACAACCACATCCTAAACCTAGCATTTTATCGTATCCATTCTATGAATTAGCTCTATCTAGGGAGAATGCAATAGGATTTAAAAAAGGTATTAAGCATTTCAACTTATTGGTCAAAACCCTCATCTAATCCCCAAACTTCAATATTCAATACTAAGTCATACTACCCATAATCAAACTTAATATTCATATTCACACGCAATATATAACATGTATAACCTTCGAAAATGAGTAGATAGAAGCCTACCTCAATACCAAACCACAAATCTCTAAATTATTCACCAAATGTACATCTTCATTTCATAATCCCCAAATGCCATCGCACTACAAAAATCATAATCTACACATCAAAATGAGATTAATGATACCCCTATTGCACTATTATGCTTCGGGTCTAAAAATAACACCAAAAGCCCCAAATAGGTCCCACTTACGGAAATCATAGTTCTGAGGTCAACCAAATGTTCATACATGAACAAGGAAACATAAGCCTTAAGAAAGGTGAAAACCAAGCTAATTTGGTGCTAAAATCAATCCCTCAAGCTATTTGGGGGTTTGGGTCAAGATCCAGGAAATTCATCAAGAAAGTGATTAAATTTTACCTTAATTTGAATGATAATCTTAATAATAATAGATGTTAATCAAGCTCCCAAGTCACCCGCAAGAATCAGTTTTAAGTTAGCACACTCTTTTTAGGGATCTTGGATCTCAAGAGTGAGTGACAATGAGCCAAAATGCGGCCTAAGGGCCTTTTTACACCTATACCAGGTATAAAGGTGTTGCTATTGTAGTCAAGGGTGTGATATCGCAATCCCTAGTCTTAGAAGGGGATATTGAGATCGTAGAATCCTTTGCGGCACCAGAAAGTCAGCAAAACTTAGACATTGCACTAACGCCTCGGGATTTATTCAAACCCTAATTTATGCAAATGAATTATGTAACCTCACTAAATTTGACATTTCAAATGCGATGGTGAAGTCAGATTTTCTATCCGAGTTCGTCTTGACCAAATGTGGGTCCCACACCCATATTTCCAATTTTCCAATTTTTCAACTAATAGGTCAAAATAAGCTCAGATGCATCAGAACCCAAACCAAAGGTCTAACTAGACTAAAATCGATATTTTGGAGTTGCTGGTGTGGTCAGAATTTGCATCTGTGGTTGTTTTATTAATGCTTTTGCCCAGTGGCCAATTGGAACTAGTGAAGACTTCTAAATGGAAAATTCATTCTAAAAATCAAATGAACTACCCATAATCGAATTGCTAGTCCCAACAAGTCATAAATGACTTAGGAAAGATATAGGAAATCCCTAACAACGAAAATGAATGAAAATATGAAAAATAACCTGAAGGGTCATTACAATATCCACTATTAAATGAACTTTCATCCCTGAAAGTCAACAGATAGGAAAACCTCAAAAGCTCAAAAGGTATATGTACTGGCCCATATGCTCCAAGCATGACTTCCCAAATAATCTAAATAAAGAGAGAATACTTTAGAGGAATTTTGCCACAAATATCCCTTTTTCCTCCAGCTCTCCTACTTTACTTCTAAACAAATAAAACTTAATCTCAACTACTAGATTGGCTTCAACTAAACCAAAAAAAGGTTGATGTATGCAAATCTAAAGTAAATACACTGATACCATCTCGATACCTGCACAAATCAACCAAGCTCATCCAAGCCAAACCAACCTAAGATATGAGTCATACCACCAATTCCAAATCTAAATAAAACCTTTCTTTACCATCCATACTTGCTATCTACTCCAATTCAAGAGGAAAATTACCTGAGTCCTATCCACATAATCTTATCATAGGGAACTCGAAGAACTAAATTTGATCCATTAAAAGTCAATTCGGCAACCAAGGGAATCAGCTCATAAGGCGCTATCTAGGCATATAAATGGAGAAAATCAAGGAATACAATCTATGTAAATGCTACTGCTAGTCAAATAGCAACCAAGACAGAATGATCCGCTCTAGGATGTCCCATCAACAAACAATGAAAGCATAGTGAATCCAACTCAAGCATACTACTCCCACTGAGTATATTATTAAAATTTCTCAAAGTAGACTGAAGACTTGAGGTCAAAGCGGAAGGAACCAATACCGGATTCATAGGCTATCATCTGAACACTTATCAACTATAATCCATCTAAAATTGAGAAAACTGAATAGGCAACCTCGGAGTAGGCTCAATCAGCCTATAACTGAAATCCAAATTGAGACAAATCTAAAACAAAGATCACAATTAGGCTTTACAGCTCCAAACTAAAATCTCAACATCAAGGTTTAACTGATCAGTCTCAACGATCTAAACTAAACCAAAAGACAGGAAGGAATTAATACTATAAATATATCATAACTTCTAGATCACCATCCCAAGGTGTCAAATCCAAATTTAAGCCAACAAATCCGAACCAAGGTCAAATGCTCATATCGACCATACTGTCTGAATCAGACATATCTATACCAGATCATGCTGAGCCAAATTGAAATATAGTTAAAGAACAAAATCATAATAGAGGATAAATCCCTGGCTGATAACACAGGAAATCTACTCTATATCCACTAGAGGGCTTGAACTATTAAAGTATATGCAAGAACACATAAAGTTTATAAACCATACTAATGATGGCAAAACCTATAGCAACTTAGAGAAATGCACTCAAGCCAGAAACTAACCAATCCAATCTTCATCTTGGCAAAGAATAGCCATAGGCATATATCATCGAGGAGAATAACTCCACCAAGCCTTATTAGGTCGAGTAAACTCTAAACTAGGGATTTCCTGAATCTACCCAAGTATGATAGTCATCACTCGATCCATCCATATATCACATCATCTAAGAAAAAATACCAAACTCAAAACAAAGGTCAAAGTCAAGACCATCACCAGAAAATCAACAACTTAAAATAAAAAGTTTCCAATTTGCCAACTTAGGAAGCGATCACAAAAAAGTCCACCTACCTTTATCTCCCTAACTCCACAAAAGACAAGAATTTCATTGCAATGAGGATAGAGAATCCAATCTCCACACCACTAATAAGGTCAAACCATCACAAGGAGATGAACCCAATAAATCTAAGAGATAAACTCAGGACATCTCAATGTCAAAATCAAACCCACTATCGAGCAATAAAATAACCACAATTGAAGAGTAGACCCAAATTGGTCAATCTCACAATGGGCTATAAGGAATGAAATAGCCAATGCAAAAACCTTTGCAGCCCTGGGGGGTAAGTCTAAGAATCTCCAACACAAGATTGGGCAATTTAGCTAAATTGCAAATTCTAGAACCATACAAACTTACCTTTGATGTCACAATACATTCCTGAATCAATCTAACACAGCTAACAAAGAGGGAAAATAATCAACCTCACCTCATTATGGGAAAGAAATCATCAAATTGGGCTATATCTACTCGACCCACTGAATAAGAATTGCAAAAAAATGAAATTCTAACTAGATAACACTAGTCAATACAACTACCCAGCAGGGATTAACATTAAGTAATAATATTAAATAATATTAAAAACCTCAATCAGTGATAGCAAAGGCAATAGAAATATCAACATTAATATAATGAATAGGTAGTACCAAAATGAACATCAATATTATGTACCACTCAAGGGCCATAATAAGGCAAATATGCCAAGATGAATGGGACTCAAACCCAGAAGTTACACCCATAGGGAGAAAATATCAATATAGATCTAGCCAATCTATTACTAAAAGAAAAAAGCCATGGAGGTAGTCATATAATCACGAAATAATAACAAGGCACACAATAACCAATTAGAACTCATCAAGGCATATAATCATCAATGGTTATAAGACCCCTATTCATACAATACAAAGTTAAATGCGGAGAAATAAAAGCACATCAATCACAGTGACATCTGTAGCTACATGCTTGATGGATCTATGGGATAACAAATCTGAATGGGTCCAAACTCGAACCAACCGACTAAATTATCAACTAAAGCGCTAAGAGCACTATCTCTAAGTGAAGATGCCATAATCATTAGGAGGCATATCTAAATAAGCTAAAAGGCTAGTAATTCCACATTGAGGAAATTTTCTAAACCAATAGTTGATCTCTCTACAGTCATAGCAAAATATTGTAGCACCAACATAGAGAGAACACAAACTGAGCCAAATAACTATCTAACTAATGTTGAGAGCTCTTTTAACTACCAATGATCATTTTTCTGCAGTGATATCCTATTTTAAGAAATCCATGCTGGTATGCTATCTCTGCCTAATTAACTAACTCATATATGGGGCACCCTCTAACCTAGTGTCCCATTATAACACAACCAAAATAAGATCCTGGAATATATACTACCCCTCATAACCCAAAATGGCCGCCATGGCCCAAAGACCCATATCAAATCTTTGCAAGATATATCTGTCTGCTATGTTCATTATGACTAATTTAAAAACCACTCATAGTCTAAAATACTATCTATGTAGAAATAGAAAGCTGAAAGTGAAGCTACACTTTTACTGGATGGATCCTCACTTTTAGATGAAATACGCAGGGAATCACCTCTTGCCACCACCTTCATAAGTCTTAATACATACTCTCTCTATGGATCTCGAATGACCAACAACATGAGAAAAGAAAGACCCATTATAACACCTCACAAAATTCTCTCCTAGTCTGAGCCTTAGAGCATGTTTAGTGAAGCAAAAATCCAGTCCCAAAAGTTTGAGAGGTGTCTTCCTAAGTGTGAAATACTTTGAACTATATAGAATTTCCCTAATATAGACTTTTTGTCATATAGATCATTGAATAAGCTTTTCATCAATACCAAATTTTGCCTAAATCCAATACTCGAGTGAAGAGTTAGTGTTATTTTAGGGAGACAGTATGCCACTTGGCACTTTAGCACCTCGCAGAGCCATTCGAAATGGAAATTGTCAAATTCTAGTGAGCCTCCATGATTTCCGACACATCACGCCATCAAGCAATTTTCTGATTGTCAAATTTCCAGGGAGCTGGCGCGTCGTGCCAGCATGTAAAATGGGATTCTTCATTCCAAGGATGAAAAGAGTCTTTTTCCAACCCCTATATATACTCGTTAAAATAAGATTTGGCCTCATTTCACCCAAAATATCATTTTTTATATCAAAGTTGTTCAAGAACAAAAGCTAGGATTCTAAAACCAAAACCCTTCCTTCTTCTTCAAGAGAAATCAAGAAATCAAGAATCTCCCCAAGAGCTTTCAAGAAATAGTTTCTCTAAGATATGTAGATTTTGATTCTTGGGTCCTTTTCATACAAAAAGCTTAAGAATACTTTATCGAAAATTCAAAGATCTTGTGTTTATGGGTTTTAATGATTCATATGAGTTGAAATTAATGTTCCAGCTATTATTGAGTTGTGATGCATGTTTGTTTATAAGGTTTTCAAGCTTTGACCCTAGTATGTGATGTTCATGATAAACCCTCTTCAAGTTGCTTGTTAGATGATGTGTTCATGTTAATTAAGTGTGAAAATGGTTTAATAAGCAAAGTATGCTCCCCATATGATCGATAAAATGCTTATGCAAAAAATTAGGGCCCTTATGGAATGTTGATTAGGAAACCCCAAATTGTGAGCAAGCCCATGCATTCCTAGTGTTTGATGAAATACCTTAGTGAATTAATTATGATATCATAGCATGAAATCCTCAATTAGGTGTAAACCCATGCGTGCCTAGTGCTTGTTAAGACATGATAGTAGTAAATTCCCCAATTACATGCTCTTTGATACATGTTAAGCCTTTAATACATGCCAAGTGCTTAACGAGTCAGTTGTGACGTAATAGTATGAAGTTTTTCCAAATCATGTGCTATCCACTACATGCCAAGACTAATATACGTGAAAGTATTTGATGCAGGACCTTATTGAATGGATTATGATCCTATAGTATGTTCCCCCTATTCTATTACATGTCTATGATTTCTAAATGCTTGAAGTGATACCTTAGTGATTGTGATGACGAATAAATATTTATGATTCCTAAATGCTTGAGGTGATGCCTTAGTGATTGTAGTGGTGAATAGATGCTTATGATTCCTAAAATGCTTGAAGTGATGCCTTAGTGATTGTGATGGTGAATACATGTTATGATTCCTAAATACTTGAAGAGATGCTTTAGTGATTGTGATGATGAATGAATGACCATGGTTATGACTAGTCAAGAATAGTTATGTTTTACTTTTATGTTATAGAGTCCTGGGAGGTATTTATACCCGACAATTTAGCTGCTATCTAGACCCCATAATAGTTTTCACATTAATCCCAGTTGAGCCATGATCTTAAAACTCAGTGAGTTATAGAACTCTGTATCCTTGACAGATACAAAACTTATGAAATCTCAGTAATCTTTGAAATCTCAGGATCGCTAGTAATGTAGCCTTAGTGTTGTACTCAGGTTAGATCTTGTAGTATCCAAGTGTTCAGTTCTGGCCTCGGTAGTAATTGAGTAATCTATTCAAACTTTGTATCATCAGTTAGATATCGTAATTTAGTAGTATTCCATCAGATACGAAACCAAGTGAATTCATCTTAACTCAGTTAGATTATTTGAGAAATGTGATCAGTATCAGATTTAGTTCATTTTGTGTTCAGTTAAGAATTCAATTCAGAGTCTTTCAATTGGGAGTAGGAGCTAGCACCGAGAGAGAAAAGGGATGGAGGCTCTTTATCAAAGGGAGGCTGAGTCGCTAGGAGCAATCCCTGAACTCCAAAACTGCAAAGCCAGCGCAGGATGCAGGAGTCCCCATCAGTAGAGGATTTCACTGTTAGAGAGGTTTGACTATTATATTACCTTAGGCTAACTTCCTGTGAGGGTCATCTGTTAGAGAGGCTTGACCAGAGAGGTCTTTACCCGTGGCACGGTATTGACACCCTTCGAGCTGGGGTTATAAGTTGGACCTCACCTATGGGAGATTGGGGCATGTCAGTTAAGTAACTACTTCCCACAGTTGCAGTTTTAGTATAAATCTTTAAAAATCAGGACTGTGAGGTATAATCGTCTATATCAGTGAGGAACTCATATAGTTCCATTGATTTATGACCATCCATCAGATAGGTTTGGTCTCATAAATAGTTATTTGTTATTAGATCTAGAGATATCCTATCAAATAGGATTGATCTCAGTCTCAGACCCTGTTGAGTATTCTTGTTATTAGATCTAGAGATCTCCCGATAGATAGGCTTCATCTCAGTCTCAAATCATGTTGAGTATTCTTGTTATCAGACCCAGAGATCTTCGGATAGATAGGATTGATCTCAGTCTCAGATTCTATTGATTATTCTTGTTTTTAGATTTGAACATGATCATTTTCTTATTATTGATAATAGATTCTGAAATCATCCGTTAGAGAGGTTGATCTCCGATCCAGACAAACGAGAGCAGTGAGCTCTAAATTCAGTTATTTATGTGAGTATATTTAGTTAATTAGTTATCAGTATTAGATGATCTAGTGAATCAGTATCTCAGTGTTAGTAGTGAGTTCAGATGACAATAAAGCAATATCTGAGTTTCAGTATCTAGGGTTGTGATAATTGTGATTATGGTTTGTGCATTCCGATATGTGTTCTCATTCGGTACCCTCATGCTTATTCAGTTATGTAAATATTTATACATGAGCCCTTGTATTTATCCTTACCTCATCTGCATACTTGGTACATGCCCGTACTGATGCATTTGTGTTATGGTGTTTTATTTGACACCATAGGTCCAGAGGCATATGATCCAGAGTTCCCTCAGCAGTTCAATCCTAGTCAGCAGTAGTAGACGTCGAGGTGAGACCTCTTCATTCGAGGATAATACTTGTATTATTAGTGCATCATAATTTGTTTATTTTCAGTTGACAAAGTTAATTAGGGACATGTCCCATCAACTCCACAGTTCAGATAGTTAGAGTTTTTTTGAACGGGTGTATTAGTATTCAGTTTTTAGTTTTGAGTATTTATAGATGTGTTAAACCTTATGGCTTGCTTCTACCTATTTTTTCGTATTTATTTTAAGATATTATGTAGTGTTCATGGTACAGATATCAGGAAAGGGTTATCTTGAGGTCCTTCGGGGTCATGAGCATCATGTTACAACTAGGGGGTAGTCTCGAGTCGTTACACCCATCTGCTATCAAATGCTTCAAAACTAATTAGAGTGGCAATGTTGATCCTCTAATAGACCCATGAACCATTTTTTCTCAGAAGGATATAGCATAGGAAAATGCTTTGCCTACTCGAGAAATTCAATCTCATACTCAAAAACTGGTAAAGCACCCTAATTAAAACAAATAGACCAAACTTGGATCTAAGAACTGATCGATGAATTGAATGATATCTATGACTATGAAGGATCTGCAATATACTTGGGACCCCCAATGTTGAACCTCGAAGGGCTAAAGTAGTAAGGAGTCTTACTGGAGCTTAAGCAGGCCTAAAATAATTTGGCTAATGCTGAAGATCATCAATATTTATCTCTCATTCTCTGGGCTGATGCTGCACCAAAACGCATGTTGAAGTCTCATCCACATTTGTCAACCATCTTCCATCATCTATTTAGGATAGAATAGAGTTAAGGAATGTTCTTAAGGGTCATAGAAATGTAGACATATGACAAGGAGTCAAGAAGTAAATTTCCTAATAATGTGTCTATAGCCTCCCGTGGATAGGTTACGGGCGTCTCCATATCGATCCATAAGACTCTATTAAATACTTAGCTATTGTGCTAATACACCGGTAAAGCCTATTCTCTAACACCAATTTGACACGATCTAATTTCTTAGGTTATGATGGCTCCTACTATAACCCACCAGTAGCCAAGCCAAACCCATAGTTCGAAATAGCTAGTAACGAACTACTCAATAGATAAAGGAAAAAATGTAGAATATCTTAAATATGAGATCAATTACATAATATAATCCCAAGACCTGGTGGTAACATTACAAGATTGCTAATATAAATAGAGTACAAAGTAAAGTACAAATGGATACATTAATATAACTTATCTTTGAATACAACATTATGACTATTCTAATACATAAGAGAGAGATAAGTAGTACTCTAAATATCAAGAGCTAACTCTAAGTTTCCAAATTGTGGCTGCTCCACATGATGTGCACATCAATAGCGATAACCTATACTATAATTTGTAGCCTACAGAAGTGCAGTATGAGTACCAAACATATGGTACTCAGTAGGAAACTACCGCTCGAGCTCTAAATATATTGCAGATATATATAACATATAAACAAAATGGAAAACTACACCCAAATATCCAATAACTATGTAAAAAAGCCAATGAGATAATAAGGATAAACTATCCTATTCATGTCTAAGAGACTAACATATTAATGCTACGGACGTTGTAAGAATGCACTATTCTATTCTAGCCATACTTAGGAATCGCAGGGCTATACCATATATCACTAGTCAATATACAAGTAAGAGAGGAAAGAAGATACATATAAGTATACAAGTCCAAGGAATAAGTGTATAATCCTAGTAAATAAAGAAAAGAAGGCATATACAGTAATGCCATAGCTACATATAGCTATGTATGCATATATATATATATATATATAAGTACATAACCAAGGTCAACTCAAAGTATAGCATAAGTCTTCAAACTAGCTATTTAAGACCTCGTAATCATAACAAGAGATAGTGCTAGAATACTCAGGGCTCTAATCCACATATCAAGCCACCAGACATTCATGCATAGTCATGTAATCATATGATAAAAGTGGTTGGAATCATACCTTAAGTCTTGATATCAAATTAATGACCAAAATGTCAGAAACTAGCCATAATAGTGATCATAACAATGATAATAATAATGATAATAATAGTTTAATTACAATGCGAGTAACCAGCTAGTTTGGATAACCAAATACCTAACCGAGCCTATCACATGCCCCCACCACCCTAGGTTTAGAAGGTTTACTCCACAAATAACACACCATAAGGAATAGTCATACCCATGTCTATGAAACCCTCGCATACGAGCTGATGGATATAGGTGTATACTAGTGATAGGCAATGTATATGAGAGGATGAATGCAATAGAATCCAAAATACCATATCTGAATCAAGTATCATAACATCATCATCATAACCATCACTGTCATAACCATTATTATCATAATCATCCTCCATCATTGTCGTGTATACATATATATATATATACATATATATATATAATTGCTATATATTGGATGAGCTGGACTCGAATTGGTAGATGTGCATATAAGCACATCAATATAATCATCCTTCAGCCTTTTCGAGAATAATCAATCATCATCATATCCGCCAGCCTTGTCAGGTATCATCACCTCATCATAATATCAATCTGACCTTGTTGGATTTTAGCATATCATCATAATATCCTCCAGCCTTGCCGGGCATCACCAAAATATTCTCTAGGTTAGCCGGGTATCATCATAATATCCAAACCAAAGCTCCACAAGGGCTAAAGTAAAGTGCAAGCCCCATGGGGGCTAAAGAAAATAAACATAAAATGAGAAGCAATGTATAGTATAATTCTATAACCCATCGCTCGTCATCAATATCACATTATCAATAAGCATATATACATAATATGAATATTTTAAATTTCATCGAGTTTTAACCAAAATTTATATTATCAATCTAGTATTTTCCTCTGTCCATACCAGAGAGATATGTATCTGGATATGATAGGTGCACGAGCTCAAGCCAAGGATAAAAGAAAGTAAATCTGTACGTTTTTTGCTCGAAGTAAACTTTTGGACTAAATCATTATAAAAGCATAGAAACGTTTAAAATCTCACACGACCGGATAATTAGTAATATCAAATCATAGATCAGAATCAATCTCGAACAAGTCTTTATAAGATCATTATTAAACTTATTTACATATAAGTAATTCATTAAGACATCATATATTATTATAAAGAAATCCATTTAAAGGTAGAAAGTTGGCTTTAACCTTTAGTTAGTGACAATAATAATAAAATTATAATCTAATTGAAATCGTATCATCATTGATGCAATGATCATTAATTTACCAAATCTATGCATACCATCACCAGTATTCATACAATTGAACCATAAGCATTAACATATCAATAAACTACAATCACATCATTTATAAGGATAGACATTTCCCGGATGGTCAACTTATCACATAATTATGGCATTTGTCCCAAATACGTATTCGAAATCCATATCAAAATCATATTTTTAAATAATCTCAATTTAAATAACCTATAGCTTATTTATGAGGCATAACATCTCTACAAGCCATAAGGCATATTTATACTCATATCATATCTAGGAGGTATAATAATAATAAGTGTCTCATATCTATAGGTCATGTATCATGACTATGAGGAATATCATCTCTATAGGCCAATTATCCTATCTAAGAGGAATGATATCTCTAAAGGCTATATATCACTTTTAAGAGGAAATAACATCATTAAAGGCCCAATATCATGGGCATAAGCCATTGATCATAATCCACGGAAAGTCATCACAATTTACTATGCCATAAAGTAAAGTTATTCTAAAGGCTCAATAGTCTCGACTATGCCTAACATCTGCAACTAAGTCCACAAGAATAACACAAGTCCTATCCTATGGTGGGATGAAAGAACCCATTTCTAATCCTCAATTTCCATATTTAGGCAATTTATATCCTAAACTAGGATAAGATATCTAGTTCAACTTCTAGATGTCAAGCAAGGCATAACCAATAATATGAGATTAGTGGGATTCATTTTCACTCTGACTTATGCAAATGAACTAGATAACCATAATAAATTATATGTGCCAATTGCAATAGAGATGTTGGATTTTCCATACGGGGTCATTTTAACCAAATGTAAGTCCCACACCTATATTTCTAATTTTCCAACTTTATGACCAATAGGTCGAAATAAGCTCGGGTGCATCAGGATCTAAACCAAAGGTCTACTTAGCTTAAAATCGATATTCTTGAGCTACTAGCACAGTCAAAATTTGCATCCGAGATAGTTTTACTGAAGTTTTCACCCTGTGGCCATTTGAAACGAGCGAAGACTTCTAAACTAGAAATTTGTTCTAAAACAAATGAACTACTCGATAATTGAGCTATTAGTCCCAGCAAGTCATAAATAACTTGGGAAAGCTATGGTAAAGCTCTAACGAAAAAAATTAGCAGAAATATAAAAAATAGTCTAAAGGGTCATTCCATAATCATATCTGAACGACATATCAATAATCATATATTTATAAGCCAAATCATTAGCAATACTCAAAATTAGCATCAATCTTTCAATATCCAACTAACATACTCATTAAATTTAGTCAATCCCCTCAAGTACCAAACCAAACATTAATAAGGGTATAACATGTGCAAATAAACCTACAAAGTTATCACAAGTCTTGGTCTAAGGTAGGCCAGAAGGGCCACTTTAAATCCCCAAAATTCATTTTAGGCAACTTCTACCTCGGACTAGGCTAAGGTATACAAATTCATTTCTAGATGTTTAATAAGCCATAAATAGCCTTAAGATAGTAATCTTTTTAAAACATGAACAACTAAGTAAATCTGACATAAAATAATAGCAACTAAGGCAATTTTCATTCTAAACATAAACCAAGAAGACAAATTCACCAATACATGAATAATTAAGCTAATTACTCCTTATTTATGATTTCAAGATAGCCTAAACTGTTGAACTAATCCAAATATTCTTATTTATGCTTCCAATACCTAAATCCCAGTCCACATATAGCATAATATCATAATTATACTATGAGATAGCTCAATCTATAAAGAAGGTAGACCTAGCTTACCTGGACGCCAAATAAAATCCTAAAGAATCTGCTAAACCATCAATTTTCCTTTCCAAAAAGCTTCTTGTAATACCCCATACTTTTTCCTAGATAATTTTATCTCAAGAATATCTAGTATTATCTTCTAAATTTAATGATGGTTATTTCATGAGAAATTTTTAAGATTTTCACTTTTTGTCATGTGGGAAATTTAATAATCTTTTCATCAATATAAGATTTTCGCAAATCCGATAATCAGGTCAGAAGTTATGACTATTTCAAGTTACCATCATAAAATAGTGCTATATTAGTTAGTGGCACGAAGTGCCACAAGAGGAAATGGCATTTGGCAAATTCTAGTAGGGTTCCATAACTATGGCACATTGTGCCACGGCCCAAATTTAGAATTGTCTATTTTCCAGTGTTTCAACGCGATTTCTGCCGCATCGCGCCAAAGTTTCAGGTCACAAAGAAAGTGGCAATGCGATGGCCCCGCATCATGCCATTCCTCAATTTCCTAATTGTCGAAATCCAGTGACACGGTGCAATAGCGCCGTGTTGCGCTAAAGGTCCAGTTCAGGAAATTTTTACAATTTCAAAAGACGCATCCAAGGGTTAAAAGGATCAATTCCCTACCCCTATTTAAACCCAATAACACGTGATTTAGACACTTTTCACCCAAAATACACTCTCTTCTCTCAAAAAAAATCTCAAGAACAACTTAGGGCTTTTCATAGAGGATCAGAATCAAGAATTTCCTCCATCAATCTTCACGAAATCATGAACCAAGGTATGTGTAGTGCTCATTCATGGACTCCTTTCATCCATAAAGCCCAAGAATCTCTTTTCTAATTTTAAGTTTATGGATTTCTTTATGAATTTCATGTTGGGTTTGTTTTGTGAATATTTAGAATGATCAATTAAATTCAAATCCATGCTGGGTGATCAATTTTATGTGGAATTGATTTATAGATGTATATTCATGTGAACCTATGTATAAACCCTAGGATGATAAAATTAGAGATGAATCATGATGATTAATTATTGTATAATGTTGTCTACATGTGCTATGCCTACCATGTATTTGATTAAATCCCTAGATGAAGGAACAATACCCAACTAGTATAATATCATGAAATCCCCATGTATGTAAAAGTTATGCCTATCACATGTTTTGATGGAAGGCTTCTATAAATTTATTATGGATAATGATGTTAGTTATATGTTCAAGTAATTTATGCTTGGTTATTTTCCTTCCATCAAGTCCTGGGGGTACTTGTACCTAAAATATTAGCTATGTGCCTAGTGTCATGTCATGTTTCCACAATAATCTCAATCAATCTATGATCCTTAGACTTCAGACAGTTTTATGACTCAGGAAATTTCTATGATCTTATGAACTCAGTTAGTTGTCAGATGTCGGTAGTATTCTATCAGTCAACGAAAGTCAGTAACTCAGTCCATGTTCAATTCAATAAATCATGTTCAATGTTTATTCAGATGGGAGTAGAAATTAGCACCGAGCAAACCCAAGGGTGGGAACTCACCTATTATATGAGGGTGTGATTCTTAGAAGCAATCGTTGGATTCTAAAACTATGTAGCCAGCATAGGTTAAGACATCATAGACTGTTATATGAAGGTAGATGAGATGGCTTAACCTGCTATATGAGGGTTCCCACCGTTCTCATTAGAGTTATCTGTTATATTAGGGTCACTCATATGTTATCCTTACCAGTGGCGCGGTATTGACGCCCTTCTAATTAGGGTACAGATTGGACCCCGATTCAGATATAGTGCATTATTTGGGAAATGTCGGTTAGATGACTATCTCCCACAGTCTCAGTATCAGTCTCAATAAAAGAACTTATATAGTTCTTCAAAATTTATGACTATCAGATATAGTCAACTCAGATACAGTATGGAACTCAGCTAGCTCCATCAGATTTAGGACTGTCAGATACAGTCACACATGTTATCAGTTATATTCAGAATCAGTAATCATGTTACCACAGTATTAGTGTCAGTTGTTATGTCTCATACATGTATTCTCACACTTATGATAGTTAGTCATTTATTATTATTATTCATGCATATGAACCCCATGCATTCAGCCTACCTCACATACATACTAGTACATTCAAAGTACTGACGCATTTGTGCTATGGTGTCTTATACCGTAGGTTCAGAGACACGAGCTCCAAAGCAATAGTTGATTCTAGATATCCATAGACAAAGTTAGAAATGAGTCCTCATATTTTGAGGATATGATTATTTCCCTATTATTCCATTAATTAGTTTTATTAGTTGGAGTTAGTTGGGGACATATCCCATCAACTCCTTACTCAGATAGTTCAATTAGTTAGAGGCTTTCTAGACTATTATGTTTCAGACTTCAGTATGTTAAGTGTTTTTGGGTATTCTATTACCCCACACAGATGTTATATCATTTAGATTATGTTCAGTATTGAACCTTATGGCTTTTCAGTACATGTTTCCACATTATATGTCATATTATATAGTGTATAGGTACAGATATTAGTCATGGGTTAGCTTGTGGTCCTTCGGGGTCATGAGCACTGTGTAGCATTCTGGGTACCAGATTTGGGGTGTTAAACTTCTACAGGTGCCACGCTATCAAAACCTGTAACTCTCTAAAAATGGGTCCTGAGACGTCACATGGTGCTCAAGACTACGAGTAGCCTTAACCTAACCCTGTAAGCCTTCTACTAAATCTGAAGCTCATAATAAAGAAAATATAGGTATATAATCAAAGCTAAAATGCAAAATTCTATATGAGCTAAGATGAAACCGTACGAATATAATATCTGAAAATACTAAACTTAAGAGTCTAAACAATCAATACTGAAAATTTGAATCGTAACTAGCAGTCTGACAAGCCTCTACTACTAATAACTAGAGAGCCACTAGGACAAGTCCCCAGCTGACTCGACCTAACTGAAAAATACTGAATCAACTATTGCAAATAACTAGAAAATCTAAATGACTAGGTCCCCAAACTATGAGGACTCACCAACTATTGGGATGTAGATGGAGATTCTCAAAATCACTCACACTTCTAAAATTGAGTACCTGAACCTACATTATGAGACAATGTCACACATAGACGTATATGTGGATCAGAACTTATGGATTATACTGAGTATATGGGGGTGAATACAAAAGTAAAACAATATCTTAACATCAGTGTAAATTATAAAAGAATGCATGCTAAGTGTAGATGACTGACAATAGCTTGAATAACTGAAAACTAAGAATCATAATCGTGAGTAATAAAGCATGATGTATAAATCTAGTGAGTTATAACACTTAGTTCTAAAAGTTGTACTTGTGTTCTATCTTGAAATCATACTGCCTAAAGTGTAGAAAGGACTCACTTTTATATGTGTAAATTGAAAGTTGAAATCTAGTAGCTAATGACTTATATAAACCAATATCTGCATAAAATCATGAGCCTTTAAACTTAGTTTCTAAAGCTTTTTTGTTATTCTTTACTCTTTTCTATAAGTTTTAGAGAGGTTCTTCTAACTAACATAAACTATGTGAGCTAACATGGAGTCCAGCATCTAGTTCCCTTATGGGAAAACCTCACGTTGGGGAGAGGTATCATACTCTGACCAAGGAGTATAACCTAATCTAAGTGATCAAATATATAAATATCATTCATATATAAATGATAATAATCTAATAATCTATACCTACATTGGTTCATAGTTTTTGTAATACCCGTACTTTTCCTAGCTTGAAATTTTTCCCCAAGAATGTTAGAATGTTAGAAGATTTCTTAGAAAGATGAATCCACTTTTATAGATGTGGTATTTTCAATATTTTCACTTTTTTCATTTAGGAAATTCCATAATCTTTCCATCGATACCAAATTCGCCCAAATATGACACCCGGGCGAAGAGTTAGAGCCTTATTAGTGAGACAATGTATCACCTGAGCCATTAGCGCGTCGCAGAGCCAGCTTAAATGGCAATTGTCAATTTCCATTGTTGCCTCACAATAGTGGCACATTTATCCAAACTTCCAGGTCTCAAACAAGGTGTCAACACGATAGCTCCGCGTTACTCCACCATACAGATTCCCAATTGTCTAGTTCTAGTGACTTAGCGCGATAGTTGCGCATCGCGCCAAGGATAAAAATAAGAAAATTTTCACAAAAATTAAAATATGTTTCCTAGGGTTAAAAGTGTCAATTTTTTAACCCAATATAAGCTCAAAAACACATATTTGAGCATCCATTACACCAAAATATACTCTATTCTCTCAAAATCCTATCAAGAACACATTAGGGTTTTTCATAGAAGATTCAAGTTTAAGAATTTCCTCCATCAATTTTCGTGTATTTATGAACCAAGGAATGCATAGTGTTCATTCATGGACTCCTTTCATCCATGAAGGACAAGAATCTCTTTTCAAATTCAAGTCTACGGATTTTTGTATGAATTTCATGTTGGTTTTGTATTGCTCATGTTGATAATGACCAATTGAGTTTTAATCTATGTTTGGTGATAAATTTCATGTGGATTGACTAGTAAAGATGTATATTTTTGTAAACCTAGGATTAAAACTACGTATCTATTGTAGGTATGAGATGTCACCCATTATATAGGACTGACATACTCAGGGATCACCTGTTAGTGCATTTAAATTTATAGGACTAATCCCAGGGGTCACCCGCTAGATTAGGACTGACTCCACAGCATTTGCCTTTACCAGTGGCATGATACTGACACCCTTCTTTCTAGGGTTATAGTTTGGACCCCAGTTAGCTTAGTATGGGGCATGTCAGTTAGATGAATACATCCCATAGTTTCAGTTATAGAATTAGGACTGTCAGATACAGTCAATTCAGCTCAGTAGTATAGATTTAGGACTGTCAGATACAGTCACTCGTTATCATTTTAAATAGACTCTAGGATCACCCATTAGATAGGATCTATCTCAACTATGGTCAACCAGTAATGGCATAATCAGATTTAGAGATCACCCGCCAGATAGGACTGATCTCAAATTCAGTTACTCAGATACCGTATAAAACTCAGCTAGTTCTATCTGATTTAGGACTATCAGATACAGTCACTCATGTTATTAGTTATATTGGTTATCAAAACTCATATTATCATTATTCAGCTTCAGGATTGTTAGACACAGTCAACCAGACTAGTTCTTCATAATTAGAACTATCAGAAATAGTTATTCATATATCAGTAACATAGTATCAGTCCCTCAGTATTCAGTAATACAGTATCAGTCTTTCTCACTTATTAGTGACTCAGGGGTTAATATTAGTAGACTCAGTATTCAGTCCCATCACGATCTCAGTTACAGTTACGTAGTCATGCATGTATTCTCACATTCATATTAGTCAGTCAGTTAGTATTATTCAGGCATATGAACCTATTGCATTCAGCCTACCTCACTTGCATACCAGTACATTCAAAGTACTAATGCATTTGCGCTATGGTGTGTTATACCATAGGTTTAGCAGCACGAGCTCCAGAAAACCAGTAGCATCCCAGTACAGCAATCAGAGTTAGCAGTGAGTCCTCATCCTTTGAGGACATAATAATCACATTACTATTTTAGTATTTAATTTATTTTAGTAGTTGGATTTAGTTGGGGACATGTCCCATCAACTCTTTATTCAGAAAATTTAGAGGCTTTCAAACTATAGTATGTTCAGATAATTATCTCAGTTGTTTTGGTATTGTTATACCATATTTTTTAGTTATGTACTAATATTAAACCTTATGGCCTTTCATTTCATGTTTCTGTATTTACGATATTATTACTATTATTCACTGCTCAATTTAAAGATATCAGTTATGGGTTAGCTTGTGGTCCTTTGGGGTCATAGGCACCGTGTAGCATTCCGGTTCAGAAAATCAGGGCATTACAGTTTTGGGGCATATAAACATACCTGACTCGGTGCTAAATACCACTCTCTTTAATCTGTATGTTCATTTTATAGGAAATCTACTTTAAAACTAGTATAATGGTTTATAATGAAAACCAACTGTATATCTGGTAATTTAAACTGTAACCAAAACTGTAAAGGGGATCCCATGTCTAACCTAAGAACAAAAGATTAAATCTTTATCAAAATCTAAAAATAACTGTTCATGAGATGCTTAAAGCATAGTCATTCTTGAAATATCAACATTCAAACTAGGGTGTAGTAACCCATGCATCAAATTCATGTAAAGTCCATGCTTTATAATGAAAATATTAATATTCAATTCTAAATCTATAAATTTATATCATACCTATCAAAATACGAAAATAGCCATGCAATTCATCATCTAAATCACTTAAAATCTCATAATCTTTAAATAGCATGTAATACCCCAAGACTCTAACCAATAATGCAACCATGACTCAATATTATAAGAAATAAAAAGTTATTTGATTGTTTTATGACCAAGGGTAATGTTTATTAAGGCCTCAAAGATGTCCTAGAGATTAGGTGAATCAAAACATCCCTTACAGATTGAATTCTTGAGAAGAATTTTGGTATAGACAACTTCAAATGATCATATCTCTCGTTATACTATGAATTATTGAGATAATTACCTACCAAAATATATATAATTGAATTATCTTTCAAACGATACTAATTTCACTCAAATCCGGTATCGGAGCCAAGTGTTATGCCCATTTTACTCCAGCATATCAGGCTAGAAAACTGAGTGACAACATTTTGTGATAAGCTGTCACAAGTGTGATGACTTATCACCAATGTCGTCATCCTTAGGAAGATTTCCACCCCCATTCATGACATTTTGTGATAATTCATCACAAATATGATGACTTATCACCATTGTCGTCAACCTTAAGCAGAAAATCATAAAATCCACCCTTTTGTGATGACATTTTGTGACGACTTGTCACAAGTCTGACGACTTTTCACGAATGTCGTCATCTATTTTTTTTCAACAATTAAGGAACGTTTTGCAAGGGTATTTTGATCTTTTCCCATCTTTTGGAGGCCTATATAAATATGAGAATCCCCATCCAAACCCCAATTTTTTCATTCTCTCTTTCAATTTTCTTAAGAATATATATTAGCATTTCAATCAAGAAAATTTAAAATTCCAAAAATCATCCATAAATCTTTAAGATTTCTTCAAGAAAAAAGTTCCTCATAGTGTGGGATTCAAGAATCATTTATTACAAGTGCAGATAAAGTCTCAAGCACTAGAATTCATCCAATTTCAAAGATTAAGGTATGTGGGGTTTTGAACAAGAGCAATTCTTTCGTTCTTATGTCAAAAGCTTTGATTTCTATCATGGATTTATATGATTTTACAAGTGGGTTTATACCCAAATTACTTCATCAAGATATTATGAGAATATAAATTGTCCAAGCTTCGTTATACATGATTATTTTGCTATTCCTATGTTATGACTTGATATTTAATATTGTGAATTTCATATTTCTACCATGAGTTGATAATTCAAGTTCTTTCAAGATATGTGTCAAGATTTAAGTTTCCTTAGGAAAAATTGGATCATTGAGTATATTGATTCATTAGATTGAGTTGTTACAATAAATCTTGATATTTCCTCAAAGTTATTGATGTTGCCATGGTTTAATGAATTGATACATTTTGATATTGAGAAAGATTGATTTGATTTAAGTCAAGTTAGGAATCCGCAAATTGATTATAATTTGATAAATGAGAAAGAGATTTGATTTGGTCTTCATGATAGACCCTCGTGATATTTGTGGTGGATTTCCTAATGCGTTCTGAGCTTGTATCTGGGAGTAGTATTTTGCACCGAGCGGTAAATGTGGTATTTCTCCAAAACTACATGCCACCATAGGATTAATATTGATAAATATGGGCCACAAGCCGAGTATCAGATTGTGATCACTAAATTTAGGTTGCACTTCCTGGAAAGAGTACGACGCTCTCGCCAATGTGGGTTTCTCTCTTTAGTAGGAAAAATATTGGACTCTATATAGCTCACATGGTTTATGTCGATTATAAGAATCTCTTATATCCATAAGAGTTGAGTTTCTTGAATTATCGAGTCACTCCGAGTCTTGAGTTGAAGAGTTGAGTTGTTTATGATGAATTATAAGGATTTTATCGTATGATTTATTTACTATGAGATTATGAAAAGTATGTTTCAATCTAATTCAAGACAAGTGAACCATCATTGTACATATGAATATTTTCATAAAATTGACGATGATATTTACATTGTTGCATGCACCCCCACATACTCTGTATATTCCAAAGCGCTGACCCATATATTTTCCTAGGGGTTATATTTTCTCATAATGTAGGTTTAGGTACTCAGCCACAACCGCGTTAGTGATATTTGAGTGCCTCAACTACGTTCCTTCAGTAGTGAGTCCTCATGGTTCGAGGATCATTTCTATATTTTTATGATATCATTTTGTTGTTATGGTTTTCAGTACTATTGAGTCAGCTGGGGGTTTGTCCCAATGGCTCCTTGATTCTGATGTATAGAGGCTTTGTCAGACTAGAGGGTTGGTATGTATAGACATTCAACATATTTTGGTTGTACAGTCTAGTATTCTCTAATATTTCTCTTGAACCCGATATGGTATATCTCTTTCTTGTGTATGACTATTGTTGAATTGAATTCCTTGAGGTTGTGTCTGGCTTCGAGGGTTAGCTTGGGGATACATGTAGCCCTAACCACCTGTGGCATCTCGAGATGAAATTTTAGGGTGTTACAAAGCATGGTATCAAAGCCTAAGGTTTTAGGAGTCCTAAGGAGTCTGACAAGCCGCGTTATGTAGAGTCTTGATCATCGATGCACATCTATGAGCAAGAGGCTATGGAACGTTTTAGGAAAAGTTGTTTCTTTCTTTCTAAAGTTTATCATGCCTACAACTGTCTCTTTATTTGCAATTAACTCATGCTCTCTAATAACAGAAAATGCCTTCGTATTGAGCTCGTAGAAACAACAAGCAACCTCCACCCATTGATCCCTTGAACAATCAAGTGTCTCATACGGAATTCCGAGTAGCTTTTCAGGCGCTATCCCAGGCATTTACCGCCAATGCTCAAGCTAACACCCAGGCTACGGTTCCACCTTCTTAAGAGAATAATTCTACTGCAGCTCAAGTTCATGACTTTATGTGGATGAATTTGCCTGAGTTGTATGGGTCAAAGATAGGTGAAGACCCATAGATGTACTTGGATGAAGTGAGAAAGATCACCCAGATTATCCACATGACTAAGGAGGAGAGTGTTGAATTGGCTGCCAATCAAATAAAAGATGATGCATATGATTTGGTAGAGATATGGAGGATGAGTAGATGGGAGGATACCTCTCCTATGACTTGGTAGTTATTCTAGGATACATTCTTGGATAGATTCTTTCCTTTTGAGATGAGGGAAGCAAAGATAGAGGAATTTATTAATTTGAGACAAGGCTCCATAACTGTTAAAGAGTATAGTCTTAGATTCAATCAGTTATCCAAATATGCTCCTAGTATTATGGCTTACTCCAGGACCATCATGATAAAGTTTGTGACCAGCGTGTTGAGTTACATTGTGAAAGAGTTTAGATCTTTTATGCTTAATAGGGAGATAGACCTTTCTCGATTGATGGTACATGCCCAACAGATTAAAGCTGATAAGGTAAAAGAGAGGGAGAGAGTAAGAGGGAATAAAAGATCTAGATTAGAGCAACAGAGATCTGGTTATTCCAAATTCTATAGAGGGAGCCATTCTTAATTCCAGGGACGTCCATTTATGCTCGTGCCTTCTTCAGTTAGTGCTCCCACACCTAGAAATAGGTAAAAGTAGGGGAACAGGCCTATCCCATCCAGGTCTCAGGAAAGTAGAGGTAACCGACCTCGTCCTCCTTCATGTGCTAAGTGTGGTAGAGATTATTTTGGCGGGTTTTTTGTTGACCAGAGGGGTTGATTTGGTTGTGGAAATTTGGGCCACTAACTTAGAGATTTTCCATATGCTAGATAGGGGAGTCAAGATACTCATCCCCAGAGTCAGGCTACTAGTGCCCCCACTCCTATAGTCCACCTAGTTCCTCTTCAGGGCGCCTCTTCAGTATTGCTAGCAGTTCACACCAGAATTGCTTCTACGCTATACCACCTCGCCAGGAGCTGGAGGACTCTCTAGATGTTGTCACTGGTATGCTCCGTGTATTTCATTTTTATGTGTATGTATTGATGGACCTCAATTTGATTTTCTCTTATGTGACACCTTTGGTTGCTGTAAATTTTGAGATGGACCCTGAATGAATTTTTGAACCTATTCTGGTTTATTCCTCGGTAGGAGAATCTGTTATTGCTAAGCGAGTATATAAGAAGTGTCCTATTACTATCCTTCATCGAGTCATATATGCTGATTTGATTGAGCTAGATATGGTTGATTTTGATATCATTATGGGTATGGATTAGCTTCACTCGTGCTATGCATCTATAGATTGTCGTACCCAAATAGTTAAGTTTTGATTTCCTGACGAGCCCATTTTTAAGTGGCCCACGAGTTTTGTAACTCCGAGAGCCATTTCATATCCTACCTCAAAGCTAGGAAGTTGATTTCCAAGGGTTCCATCTCTCACCTAGTTCAAGTTAAAGACCTCAATTTTGATACTCCGACTATTCAGTCAGTTACCATTGTTAATAAGTTTCCTAATATTTTCCTGGAAAATCTCCTAGGGGTCCCACCTGATAGAGAAATAGAATTCGGGAATGATCTCCTTCCCGGCACTCAGCCTATTTTCATTCCTCCATACCGTATGGATCCTATAGAACTTAAAGATTTAAAAGAGCAATTCAAAGATATCTTAGACAAAGTCTTTATTAGACCCATTGTTTCCCCATGTGGTACAACAGTTCTATTCGTGCATAAGAAAGATTGTGCGTTGCGTATGTGCATTGATTACCGTCAACTCAACAAGGTAACTATCAAGAAAAAGTACCCTCTTTCTATAATCGATGATTGATTTAATCAGCTACAGGGTGTAAGTTATCTCTCAAAGATAGACCTTAGATCCGGCTATCATCAGCTTAAAGTGAGAGAGTAATATTCCAAAGACAGCCTTCCAAGCCTGTTATGGTTACTTTGAGTTTCTTGTCATGTCCTTTGCGTTAACCAATGCTCCAGCAGCCTTCATGTACCTTATGGATCGAGTGTTCAAGCAATATCTTGATATATTTGTCATTGTATTCATGGACAATTTTCTTGTGTATTCCCGAAGAGAGGATGATCATGCCGAGCATCTTAGAATTGTCTTGCAAACTATTAGAGATCATCAATTATTCACTAAATTTAGTAAGTGTGAATTTTGGCTAAGGTCAGTTGCTTTTCTGGGTCACATTGTTTTCGCCGGAGGCATTAGAGTTGATCCCCAAATGACAGAAGTTATAAAGAATTGGCCTAGACCTACCTCCACATCTGACATTAGGAGTTTCTTGGGTCTAGCTAGTTACTACCATCATTTTGTTGAGGGATTCTCTTCCATTGCATCTCTCATGACCCGGTTGACCCAAAATAAAGTTAAGTTCCAGTGGACAAATGCCTGTGAGAAGAGTTTTTAGGAGTTAAAGACTCGACTCACTTCAACCCCAGTGTTAGCTTTACCCGATGATGCTGATGGTTTTGTGGTGTATTGTGATGCTTCTAGAGTTGGTTTGGGTTGTGTGTTGATGTAGAGGGGTAAAGTTATATCTTATGCCTCTAGACAGTTGAAGCCTCATGAGAAAAATTACCCACCCCATGATCTTGAATTAGCAGCTGTAGTTTTTTCTTTAAAAATCTGGAGATATTATTTGTATGGTGTTCATGTTGATGTGTTTACTGATCACAAAATCCTGCAGCATGTGTTTACTCAGAGGGAGTTGAATCTTAGACAAAGAAGATGGTTAGAGTTGCTAAAAACTATGATATGAGTGTGTTGTATCACTCAGGCAAGGACAATGTTGTGGCAGATTCTCTTAGTAGGTTGTCTATGGGTAGTGTAGCTCATATAGAGAATGATAAGAAAGAATTAGCTCATGATGTGTATTGTTTGGCTAGGTTGGGTGTTAGATTAGTTGATTCTGCTAAAGGAAGTATGTTAGTTTAGAGTAGTTTCGAGTCCTCTTTGGTCTCGGAGGTAAAGGAGAAGCAAGACAGGGATCCTAGTTTGGTAAGACTGAAGGAGTTAGTTAAGGACCAAAAGGTACAGGTTTTCTCCCAAGGAGGAGATGATGTATTGAGATTGCAGGGTAGATTATATGTTCCCAATGTTGATGATCTAAGACAGAGAATTATGGCTGAAGTGCATGGTGCGCGATATTCTATTCATCCCGGTGCTACCAAGATGTACCGCAATTTGCGAGAAATCTACTGGTAGAACGGTATGAAAAAAGACATAGCAGGATTTGTGGCTAAGTGTTCTACTTGTCAACAGGTTAAGGTAAAGCACGAAAATCTCGGTGGTGTAATGGAAGAGTTTAGCATTCCTACTAGGAAGTGGGAGAAGTGAATATGGATTTCGTAATTGGTTTGCCTCTTTCTCGTCGTCATCATGATTCAATTTGGGTTGTAGTAGACCGGTTGATTAAATCAGCTTATTTCTTGCCAATGCATTCATCTTATACAACTAAGGATTATTCTAGATTGTATATTCGAGAATTCGTTAGAATTCATGGAGTTCCTTTGGCTATTATCTCTGATAGGGGTACTCAGTTTACTTTCCAGTTTTGGATGGCTTTTCAAAAGGGTCTCGGTACGTAAGTTTGTCTAAGTTCTTCTTTCCATCTACAAATAGATGGTCAGGCTGAGCGTACTATTCAGACTTTAGAAGATATGTTGAGGGCATGTGCGTTTGATTTTAAAGGTAGTTGGGATGAGCACTTGCCATTGATCGAATTTGCATATAACAATAGTTTCCATGCTAGTATTCAGATGGACCCATTCGAAGATTTGTATAGGAGAAGATGTATATCGCCTATAGGTTGGTTTGAAGTAGGAGAAGCAGTTGTGATTGGACCTAATGCTATATTTGAGGCTAAGGAAAAAGTTAAGTTGATTCGATAAAGATTGAAGACCGCTCAAAGTCATCAGAAGTCGTATGCAGCTGTGAGAAAAAAAGATTTTTAGTTTAATGTTGATGATTTGGTGTACTTAAAGGTTTCACCCATGAAAGGAGTGAAGAGATTTTGGAAGAAGGGAATGCTTAGTCCCTGTTATGTTGGTTTGTACAAGATTCTGAGCTGTGTTGGGAAAGTAGCATATGAGGTAGAGTTATATGGAGAGCTGTCTAGCATTCATTCGGTATTTCATGTTTCCATTCTTAAGAAGTGTATTGGTGATTCTGTCGTGGTTGATTCTTCAGAAAGCTTAGATATTCAGGATAGCCTTTCATTTGAGGAGATTCCGGTTGAGATTTTGGATTCAGATCAGGCTAAGGAACAAAGAAGTTTCTTTGGTTAAAGTACTTTGGCGAATCAATTTATTGAGGGTGATACTTGGGAAGCCGAAGCTGATATACGAGCCAAGTACCCTCACCTCTTTTCTGTGAGTTCGGAGAGAGCAGAAGGTACCATTCTTTCTTAATTCCGCCCCTTCTTATTAAAGATTCAGCTGTGTGTCTACTTCTATCACAAACTCGTGCATTTTGTATGGTATCCGAAGGTATAAAGTGAAGTAATCCCTTTGAGTGAGTCGGTCCAGCTATACATCCACATTTTCTCTTGTTCTTGGCCTGTTTGGCAACATTAGAGGACGAATGTTTCCAAGGGGGAGATATTGTAATACCCCGAGACTCTAACCAATAGTGCAACCATGACTCAAACTCATGAGAAATAAATTATAGTTCTTTGGTTTTTTTCTTATCAAGGGTGATGTGTATTAAGTCCTAAAAGATGCCCTAGTGATTAGGTGAATCAAAACATCCCTTACCGATTGAATTCTTAAAAAGGATTTTGGCATATCCAACTTCAAATAAGCATATCTCTCGTTATACTACGAATTATTTAGATAATGACCTACTAAAAGATAGATAATTGTTATCTGTCCAACTATACCAATTGCACCCAAATCCAGTATCGGAGACAAGAGTAATGCCCATTTTAATCCAGCATGTCAGGCTGGAAAACTGAGTTACGACATTTTGTGATAAGCTATCATAAGTGTGATGACTTATCACCATTGTCGCTAGGCTTAGCCAGATTTCCACCCCCAGTGATGATATTTTGTGATAAGTCATCACAAGTGTGACTACTTATCACCAATGTCATCAACCTTAAGCAGAAAATCATAAAATTCACCCTTTTGTGACGACTTGCCACAAGTCTGACGACTTGTCACGAATGTCGTCAGCTATTTTTTTCAGCAATTAAGTGACGTTTTTTCAAGGATATTTTGGTATTTTCCCATCTTTTGGAGGCCTATATAAAAATGAGAATCCCCATCCAAACCCTAATTTCTTCATTCTCTCTTCCAATTTTCTTAAGAATATATAGTAGGGTTTCAATCAAGAAAATTTAATCTTCCAAAAATCATCCATAAATCTTCAAGATTTCTTCAAGAATCATGTTCCTCATAGTGTGGGCTTCAAGAATCATTTATTACAAGTGCGGATAGAGTCTCAAGCACTAGAATTCATGCAATTTCAAAGATTAAGGTATGTGGGGTTTTGAACAAGAGAAATTCTTTCGTTCTTGTGCCCAAAGCTTTGATTTCTATCATGGATTTGTATGATTTTGCAAGTGGTTTTATACACAAATTACTTCACCATGATATTATGAGAATATAAATTGTTTAAGCTTTGTTATACATGATTATTTTGCTATTCCCAAGTTATGACGATATTTAATATTGTGAATTTCATATTTCTACCATTAGTTGACATTTCAAGTGCTTTCAAGATATGTGTCAAGCTTAAAGCTTCCTTATGACAAATTGGATTATTGAGTATATTGATTCTTGAGATTGAGTTGTTACAATGAGTCTTGATATTTCCTCAAAGTTATTGTTGTTGCCATGATTTAATGAATTGATATATTTTGATATTGAGAAAGATTGATTTGATTTGAGTTGATTCGAGTTAGGAATCCACAAATTGATTATGATTTGATAAATGAGAAAGAGATTTGATTTGGTCTTCATGATAGACCCTTTTGATGTTTGTGGTCGATTTCCTAACGCGTTCTGAGCTTGTGTCTGGGAGTCGTATTTAGTACTGAGTAGGAAATGTGGTATTTCCTCGAAACTACATGCCACTGTAGGGTTGAAATTGATAATTATAGGCCAGAGGCCGAGTATGAGATTGTGATCACTAAATTTAGGTTGTACTCCCTGTCAAGAGTACGACACTCCCACCAATGTGGGGTTCTCTCCTTAGGAGGGGAAACATTGGAATCCATTAGCTCATATGGTTTATGTTGGTTATACGAACCTCCCATGTCCATAAGAGTTAAGTTTCTTCAATTACCGATTCACTCCGAGTCTTGAGTTGAAAAGTTGAGTTGTTGATGATGAATTATGAGGTTTTTATCATATGATTTATTTACTATGAGATTATGAAAAGTATGTTTCAATCTAATTCAAGCCAGGTGAGCCATCATTGTACACATGCATATTTTCATGAAATTGATGATGATATTTACATTGTTCCATGCACCCCCACATACTCAGTACATTCCAAAGTGCTAACCCACATATTTTTGTATGGTCTACATTTTATCGTAATGCCGATTCAAGTACTCAGTCCAAGCCGCGTTAGCGATATTCGAGTGCCTCAACTACGTTCCCTCAGTTGTGAGTCCTCATGGTTCAAGGACCGTGTCTATATTTTTGTGATATCATTTTGTTGTTATGGTTTTCAGTACTATTGAGTTAGTTGGGGGTTTATCCCAATGGCTCCTTGATTCTGATGTATAGAGGCTTTGTCAGACTAGAGGGTTGGTATGTACAGACATTCAACATATTTTGGTTTTACAGTTTAGTATTCTTCAGTATTTCTCTTGAACCCGATGTGGTATATCTCTTTGTTGTGCACGACTATTTTTGAATTGAATTTCTTGAGGTAGTGTCTGGCTCTGAGGGTTAGCTTGGGGCTACATGTTTCCCTAAGCACCGTGTGGCATCTCGGGATGAAATTTTGGGGCATTACAAAGCAATATTTAGGTGTGAACCCTAAAGTGAAATCCATAGGTAATCATACAAAATCATGTAACTTGTAATTAAAAACTAGTTTTAGGCACAAGGATGAAATGAGTATCCTTGTTCATAACCCCACATACATTAATGGATGAATAATTGAAGAATCTTGAACTTTGAGTTCCTATTTGTGCTCTTGAAGATAGATTCTTGGATATCTTGAATTGGGAGTCTTGAATTTTGGGTTACCTTGGAAAAAGAATGGTGGAACTAGGATTTCTTGGGGATTAAGATTTGAGTTCTAGGGTTTCCTTGGAGAGTAATTTTGATGAAAATATGCATATAATGGTTAGTATAGGATTAATTATCTGTTTTCACAGATTGGGCTTGCGGAAATAATGAAATCACCCTCAAAAAATTTAACTCAAAACTGGAATCCCAATATTTTGCCCCATCGGGATGCGCCATTATCACGATGGCTTACTGGAAAAGGGACGAGTGCCATTTTGGCCTCAGGAGAGATGCGGTGTAATCACGTTGCACCACTGGAAAAATACGAGTTTCATTTTGCACTCCAACGTGATACGGTGTCTGTCCAATTGGAAATTTTGATGTGATACAGGCAAATCGTATTGAGCTACTAGAAAGGGAAGAACTGGAACTTCTCTACAGTGTGGGATAATCGCGTGCTCCAAGGGATGAACTGGAACTTCTCTACAGTGTGGGATAATCGCGTGCTCCACTAGATATCGGACAACTGGGAATTTGTCCTTCACCACGATGCAGTGCTTATCACGATGCCCTACTGCTTTTACTAAAATTTCCATAACTTCTCAATCGAGTATTGGATTATGGTGAAATTGGTATCGTTGGAAAGTTGATTCAATTATCTACACATTGATGGGTCTAGAGATGGAAAATTCTATATGCAACAAAAGTTATATGCTTTTGAATTTAACCCTTGACATACTAGAAGCTAAACTAAGCTAAGAAAAGTACGGGGTATTACAAAACCAGACTCTACTCATAAAAATGAGAACAATGATACCTATATGCACTACTGTGATTTAGGTCCAAAATTATGTATAAATTTCATATGGGGTCTATTTGCGAAAATTGCATTTTGGGAACCAACATAATGACCCTCTATGCTCAAGGAACCTTTACCCCAAAAAGGGGTGAATTCTGAGCTATAATGGTGCTAAAATGAAGCCACCAAACTTTAGGGATTTTAGATAAGAATGGAGAATTTAAGCATAAAATTAATGGAAGTTTACCATAAATTCTATGGTGAATCGAATAAATAAACATTACCCAAGCTCCAAAAGCACCCACAATTGTTTCTTCCAAGAGTTCCCACTTACTAAGGTTCAATATTCTAAGTAATGAGAGAGGAATGGTGAAAATCGGGTTAAGTGGGGTATTTATACCCTTCCCAGGTACGCGAATGCCGCTAAAGAAGACACTTGTCCATGTTAGCAGTCACAGCTAAAGCTCTTAGGTGCCACTAAAATGATACATGTTGACTGAGTTAGGGCCGCTAATGTGCCCAAAGGGCCACTTCAGCAGTCACACTAGATATCAGGCACCAACTGGAGACTTTGAATTTTTTTGAGCTTCCACCAACCCATCGAGATTTATCTAGAATCCCGTATACATAAATGAACTATGCTAACCTATAAAACTTGACATTCCAGACTCAACGTGCAGTGGAAATTTCCATCTGAGGTTGTTTTGATGAAAAGTGGGTCCCATACCCACTTTTTATATTTCTTAACTTCTGATTAATAGCCCAAAATGAGTTTAGAAGCCTAGAGATCCAAACCAAGGGTCCACCCAACCTAAAAATTGACGTTATGGAGCTGTTAGAACTGTCAGAATTGTCATACAAGTTCATTTAACTTTTTTTTTTATTGGTAGCCAATTTGAACCAACAAAGGCTTCAAAATAGGACATCTGCTTTAAAAAAACAAATGAACTATTCTATAACTACACTGTTAGTTCTAGCAAGTCATAAATTACTTAGAACATCTATAAGAAGGCTCTAAATGGTGGGAAATGAGTAAAAATGACCTGGAGGGTCATTACAATATCCACTACCAAAACGAACTTTCATTCGCAAAAGTAAAGGATTAGGATGTACCTGAAGCCTCTAATAGCTAAGGATATTGGTTCTGCATCTCGCTCTTGATTTTCTAAGTATCTTTTTATACTAGGTGGTTCCTTCACTAAACCTTAACTACTTGAATCTCTCTAGTATGTAACTGCCTGTCATCACTAGCCAAAATAAGCACATGTTCCTCCACAAAGGTCAACCGCTTATCCAACTGAATCGAGTCCCACCTAAGCACATAAGACGGGTCAGGAATGTAATGCTGCAACATCAAGAAATGGAAAACCAAATGGACAGCAGCAAAATATTAGGATAAGTCTAACTCATAAGCCACTTCACTATCTGTACGAAGAATATCAAAAGGTCCAATATATCTAGGGCTAAGCTTGCCTTTTCTACTGAACCTCATCTCACCCTTCACGGATGATAATAGAGGAATACCCAGTCACCAACTCCAAATATTAAGGAACAAAGTCTATAATATGCATAAGTCTTCTGTCTAATATAAGCTTTCCTTGATCTATCCTGAATCACCTTGACTGTATCTAATTATTTCTAAAATCAATCTATACTACAAGGACTAATCTCGGAGTCTCAAACCATCCAGTTGGAGAATGATACCTCCTACTATACAAAGCCTCAAAAGGCGCCAATGCAATACTTTAACGGTAGCTATTATTATATGAGAACTCTATCGAGTCTAACTGATGTTTCCACTAACCTCTAAAATCCTTAACAAAGGCATAGAGCATATCCTCGAGAACCTGAATAGTCCGTTCTAACTGCCCATCAATCCAAGGATGAAAGGTTGTACTAAGATCCACCTAAGTACCCAACTCCTCCTGAAAAACTATCCAAAAGCTAGAAGCGAACACTGAACCCTGATCTGAAATATTGGATATAGGCATAACATGCAAACGAACTATCACACTAACGTAGATATGGGCTAACCTTGAGGTGCTGAAGGATATTTGAATAGGAACTAAACATGTTAACTTGGTCAATCGATCCATAATGAACCAAATACCTTTGGAACCATGAGAAGTACAAAGCAACCCACTAACAAATTCCATGGTAATGTGCTCTTATTTCTACTCAGGAATTGGCAACCTCTGAATCAAACCACTAAGTTATTGATGCTCGGCCTTCACCTGCTGATAATACAGGCAACTCTATTCATCTAACTGACTAGCATTAAGTTCTCTTTGGGTCATAAGATATTTAAGACTATGATGATCCATGAAGATCTCACAATGCACACCATAAAGATAATGCCTCCAGATCTTAAGCATAAAAACTACCGCTGTCAACTCTAAATAATGAGTGGAGTAGTTGCTCTAGTGCGTTTTCAGTTGCCTTAATCCATAAGCAATAACACGACCCTGCTACATTAATATACAACTCAAACCAACACTAAAAGTATCATAATATATGGTGAATCCCTTACCCTCAATAAGAAGAGCTAAAATAGGAGATGAAATGATAAATCCTATAAGCTTTCCAAAGATTGACTGAAAGGCCTCAGACCATCAAAAAGGAAACTCCTTTTGAGTCTATCTTGCCATTGATGCTACAATAGTAGCAAAACTTTTAATGAATCATCTATAATAATCGACCAAAATAATGATGCTATGAACCTCAGGTGGGGACATAGACCTAGCACAATCCCGAATGGCCTTGATCTTCACTGGGTCTACCATAATCCCATCCGTAGATACCATATGTCCAAGGAACGTCAGCGACTTAAGCCAAAACTCACACTAAGAGAATTTGGCAAAAAGCATGTGATCTCTCAAAGTCTTGTGTACAATCCTAAAATACTACATATAATCCTCACTACTCTTCAAATACACAAGGATGTCGTTGATGAACACAATCACAAAACAATCCAAAGAAGGCTTGAACACGTTCATCAAATCCATAAATGCAGTTGGGTTGTTAGTGAACCCAAAAGACATCACTTGGAACTCATAATGACCATGATGGGTCCTAAAGGTTGTCTTCAGGATGTCTTCAGTCTGAATCCTCAACTGATGGTAACCGAACCTCAAATCTTTCTTAGAGAACACCACTGTTTCTTAAAGCTAGTCAAAAAATATCAATGTAAGGCATAAGATAATGGTTCTTCACCATCACCTAATTAAGCTGCCTGTAATCAATACACATACGCATAGAGCCCTTTTTATTCTTTATAAACAACATAGGAGCTCTCCACGAAGACACATTCAGTATAATAAAATCCTTACCAAAAATATCTTAGAGTTGAGAATTTAGCTTAAATGGATCCATATGGTAAGATTCCATATAAATAGGTTGAGTGCGCAGCTCAAAATTAATAAAAAAACTCAATACTATGCTCGGGAGGAAGGCCAGGTAGATCGGTATGGAAAATATTAGGTAACTAGCAAAGTATAGAAATAAAGTCATACGATGAAATCTCCACACTAACATCACAAATATAAGTAAGATAAGACTCACAATACCTCAAAATAACCCTCCTAGCACAAATAGAAGAAATAATTCCCATAGGCGTGACAACAGCTCTCTACAACATAATTAGGGGAATGTCGAGCATAGCTAATGTAATATTTTTGGGAAAATAATCCAAGACTGCATGATAGTGGGATAACCAGTCCATGTCCAAAATCATATTAAATTCCCCATATCTAACACAATTAAATCAGCTTGAGTATTATCTCTCAAACAGTCATAAAAATATGATCTGAAAACCCAATCTACCACTAAAGAATCACTAACAGAAGTAGATAATGTAATGGCATGGATAATTAATCCTAAGATGAATCTAATCGTACAGTATAAAAAATAGACACATAAAAATAAATGGATCCAGATCAAATAAAGCAAAGTCAATTGATGATACACTAAAATCATACCTCTGATGATAGCATCCGAAGACTCAACCTCTGGTTTAGAAAGCATGGGATACAACTGACCATGCCCACCATCTGGTTGGGATCCTAATCATCCTCCTGTCCTACCTACCTAAGAACCCACATGATCACCCTAGGGACTACCCCTATGAATATATATACCACCTCTTGTTGGAGGTAAAACTTCCTAAATTAGTGGAACACTCTGAGATGAAGGGATAATTGCTCCACGGCTGGGACACTCTCTTGACAAATAACCAAAGAATCCACAACCATAAATTTCCTAGGCACAAGACTAAAACCAAAAGATCTAACTGACCTGAAATAACGACCACAACTACAACAGCCAAAAAATAAATCCCTCAAAAACTGTCCATGACTTGGCTAAGATGATCACTAAATCTAGACTGCCCTCTATCGATAATCTAAAGCACTGCCTGAATAGGTCTACTAGTCTGATCCTAATGTTGATATGGCTGACTCAAAGGGTACCTATCCGGAGAACCAATGCCATTGAACCAAAAGCTACTATGGCTCCCACTAAATCTACCCTGGTATCGCAACCTCTTATTGCTACCCCTTGGTCATAACGATACATCTCCTTCATAAAATAAAAATGATCAAAAACCTCAGTAATAGACCTACATGTAGCAACCAAACTCTGTGTAGACATATGAAGAAGAAGTATCAATCCTTAGATAAATCAACAAACCTTTTCATTCTTAGTAGTAGAATAGAAATAGCATACCTAGCAAACTGAAAAAATTGAGCCTTATACTTTATATTGGACATAGAGCCCTACTCTAACCTCTAGAATTAATCCCTAAAATGATCCCAGAGACTGCAGAGAATATACTTATCTAAGAAGATCTCATAGAACCAGGTCCAAGTCAATGGGGAATCTCCAATTGGCATGGAATCAAGATGAACTCTCCACTAATGGCGAGTTACCAACTCCAACTTAAAGGTAGTGTAATCTACACCATGAGTCTCAACTAGGCCCAAATTATAGAGCATATTCTGACAAGCAATTAGGAACTTATATGTATCCTCTCTCATTGCACTAGAAAACCTAAGAAGAAATAATCTCAAGAATTGACCCAACATCTTCTACTCTTTGAAAAATATAGCTGATAAGGGGAGATTTTTCCACTCATTCTTACTAAACATTTGTGAACATTACCTTATTTTGAATAAATGAATGAGACATATTGGTGATAAAATGCACTAATATCTTCTCTTAGTAGGCATAGAGTTAAGGAGATCAAAAGATACGGATTGGAGATGAAAATAATAAAAAGGAAGCAAAGAAGAGTGAAGCTGAAGACCTGGACTACATCAGCCTTAGTTACCGTAACCGTGGTCCTTAATCTGTGATCATGGCTAGTTAAGATAGTCAGCACAACGCAATCACAGGACACAATTATTGTTGCAGGATACGATTACATATAGTCACACACGATTACGGTTCAGTGAGATTATGCCCAGGGGAAGATTTGTAAAACTTCTTAGAAGAATCTGAAACCATATATAAGAAAAAACCCTTTCTTCTTTGGTTATTTCTTACCTCATAACTATTTTTTATTTGAAAGAGAAAACCCTAATTAGGCAAGTGTATAACTACTCTTGGAGGCTTAATTTAGTGATTTTGTGAAGAATGAATTTTTTTGGATAATCCTCATTTTATATTTCTCTTTACTTTCTTCATAAGTAGCTAAGTAATTTAGTCTTGAGATTATGTTGAACTAAAGAGTAATTGTGTGTGGGTGTTGTTGTAATTCCATGTTTGTTAGTTATTGAATATGGATTCCACCACTGCTTGAGCTTATTAGTTGGAATTTGATGGGTTAAAACCATAAATCTCCAAATGGGTTTGATGGTTGAAAACCCTAAACTCTAGAAACCGTTTGTCATCCTTGAAAAAAGGACTAAGGTGTACTTGAGGTAACCCATAACATCCTTGGAAGAGGGTTATAGGGGGACAAAGTGATGGTGGACACTTAAGTCTATGGTTTACTACCTTTTTCAATGTTAGAAATAAGTGTGATTGAAGTGTAAGCCATTTCAAAAGCATCATCCTAGAAATAGGGATGCTTGATTGAGGTTTTGGGTGATTACAAATTGTACACTTGTTAGGTACTCAAAAGAGCCAATGGGTGAAATTGTTGTGGTTTTATTGAAAGATTGGCTACAATGACTTTCAACCTAGCCTATCCTTTAAAGAACAACTAAAATTTATGCCAAACCATCATTAACACACACACTTAACATTTAAGTAAACATAATCCCAAGATCTTCTCTATTCTTAATCTTAAATCGAAAGTGTTATATCCACTCTTTGTTAGTTGAAAAACTATCTCCACATCAACCCCCCCCCCCCTAATTTTATTTTACATGTCTTGTTTATTATCATTCAGGGTAAACTTGTAGTAACTAGGACACCTATATGATTTGAATCCTATAATTTACTCCTTGTGGATTTGACCCCAACTCTAGTTGGGTTGTTTGACAATGAATGCCTCACCCCTCAATCATGGGAGTGATTTGAGAGTTATCAAAATGGCTCTGTTGCCGAGGAGTGAAATATAGATTTCACTTATACGGTGTGATTCTTACTTGGGAATACCAAGGGTGATATAATTTACTTTATTTGTTGTTTTTAAATCTTATTTTAGGTAAGTAGAGTGTTAACAGAAAAATGAGTGATAGCACAATCAATATGGGCCATTTTGATGTCCCGTTAGATAATGAGGGCTTGCTAAATAAAGTGTGGCAAACAAGCGCAATCCGCATCCCCCCAACTAATGGGGACGGAGTCTTCCATATGACTAGAGTCATGCTTCACATGTTGCAAATGAAAGGATTGTATGGAGGTCAGGCCTTTAAGGACCCAAATGTTCATTAGAAGAATTTTATGGAAGTATATGCACCATTCAATATAGCACACATTACTCAGGTGTCCATTCGGCTTAACCTTTTCCCATTCTTATTAACAGGCGAGGCAGTTTCATAGCTCTGCTCACTTCCACCCAGCTCAATTACATCTTGGGATGAGCTTACTAAGGTGTTTCATTATTGATATTTACCACCATCAAAAATGTTTCAAAAGCGGGATGAGATTGTAAATATTAGAAAAATGAATGGAGAACCATTGTTTGAAGCTTGGGAGAGGTTTAACGGTAAGCTTGCTCAATGCCCAAATTATGAAGTCTCGAAAAAAATACTTCTCGAGATCATCTACCGTGCCCTTGATCCATTAAACAAAATAGTGGTAAATAATGCAGTGGATGGTTCCCTAGTAAAGTTGCACCACCACGCAGCCTTTTTATTGATTGGAGAAGTGTCAAAAAAAATTAGGGTTGGCATACCCGAGAAATCAAAGCTCCCCAGATTCCTTCGACTACTACCATGGTAGATAATGAACAAAGAAAGAGAATGAAGAAAAGGAGAAGAACATAGCAAAAATGATGACCCAACTTGAACTCTTAATAAAGTATGTTATGGACGTACCACCAAAAATAGTCAACGCCGTAGAATTAAAATCTTATGAAGATAATGAAGAGGAAAATAAGTTGGATGAGGAAAATGAAAAAATAAATGAGGAGGGTTTTGAAGAACGATCGTGGTGACATAGGTATCTGCAATTGCAGTTACCTAACCATGATCATGACCATTTCAAATATTTAAACCCTTATTTTCCCTCACACTCCCTTCAAATATTGTACTCTCTAATTTGGGTAAATTGCTGGCGAATTTTGTGAGTTCTCAAATAGCATCCTCGTACCCCTCTTACATCACAACTTTGGTAAGTGTCATAAATCCATATTTTTATCTTTGATAATAGACTCTAGAATGCATGATTAAAAGAGGGCCTAAATTTTTTATTATTATGACTTCCACGTTATCATACTTGGTATGGTGTGATATTAATTGCTTAGATAAGGTGTGCACAAGTGGACATCTTGATTACCGAACAATGTGTGTCAACTTAAGACAAACAAGATATGCACACCAAGTGTTTGATAGTTTGCCTAAATGAACTTTCAATAGGGGAAATTGCATTTTGAAGGGCGCATTCAAACACTTACTAGCATTGCTCAATTGTTTTTCTTATACATCCATACTATAGAGCATACTCATAACCCAAAAAAACTTGCAAGAAATTTGAACAAGAGAAGCTGGTATGAAACTAGCCTCTGGCACTGCGATCGTGGTCAAGGTTCGTGATCGTGGTATTCGAAGCCAATTTCCTGTAATGTGAAAAATCCTACACTTCCAATTTTTAATCTAGCACCACCAAGAACCTATTTCTATGAGCATTAATTAACAATATGGTACATTTTACATGCTAAAATGTCATTTGATTAATATAACATGTGCTTAGTGCTTTCAGTAAAACCTCATGGACAAGTATGATCACATCCAATTCATGGAAATCGAGTGCCACACTCGCTACTACAATAATCTATCGAGGACAAACCTTATCCCAGAAAGAGGAATTTGCTTGGAGAATGTGGCAGAGAAACTATCAGCATTTGATGACAAACTTGAAGCCATAGGGTGGCAGTGTTTTACCCCAGATCCATGCATTGCAAATGAACAATGGGTCCGCAAATTTTATGCCAATATCAGTGAAGTATCTTTTTCTGACCCATTCAATGTGACTATCAAGATCTGAGGTAGACTGATTAAAGTTGGGGATAAGCAAATCAATGATGTTTATGGGATCAAACCTACAAACATGGGTGAATTCAAATCAAAAGGGTGTAAATCAAGGAGTTGGTTGGCGCAATGGCTATGCCCCGAAAAGGAAGTCTCTTTGACCAACAATAAAAGCAATATCTCCATGAACAACTTCACTTCTGAGGCTCGAATATGGTTGCACATCATTTATAGCCGAGTGTCACCTTGCACCCATATGACAGCAGTCCCAGAATTATGGGCTCGGATAGTTGCTTGTATTCGAAATGTCATCTTACTGGATATTGGTTAGCTCGTGGTCAATAAAATAAATTATTTCAAGAACCAAAGTGGTACGCATCTCCTTTTCCCTTTTTTAATTACTGAGCTTTGCAGGAAAGCGGGGGTGGAAAGTATGCTAGTGATTCATAGGTGCACCCTAGTACCCCAATTTACTACTTGAGGATTCAAGGAGAGGTAGCACCCAGAAAAATCAAGAAAATAATGATTTACTTGGAAAATCTAGCATGTAGTGTGCCGGAGCCTCATGACCAATCACCACAAAACCTCTTGAGGAGATTAGAATAAATATTACAACCATCAAAGAGCTTGTGTCTTATTTAACCCTAGGACCGGGAGATCCCTCCACCACTCATTATTCTTATGCATCACTTATTGAATATGAGAAGTACAGAGAGGACCAAAATAAGCAAAAGTCTACCATTAAGATTGAGAAAGCATACTCCTTTCTGGCAAAGTCACATCAAGACCTTCAGATTGAATATGAATAAATAGTCACGAGAGAGAAGAAGAGGAAAGAGTTCTTTATTAAGATATGGAAGGGGGTGAAGGGTCTATGGAAGGTCCTAAAACCCCGAGATAGACTTCTTTCTTATTGGGTGGAGAGTGATGATGAGGACCTAGACAAGTGGACTGATCTCAAGAAAATGGTGATGATGCAGAATTCGAGGGTGAAAATAGCCCTTGATGCAGCTATAAGGAGAACCCTTATCTTTTTTATCCTTGATTATTTATGCAGTGGGGACACTATTTTTTATTCAGTTGGGGTTTTCTCCTTGGTCATTTAATTTGGGCCTGTATTATTGATATTTTTGCATACTTTTATGCTCTTTTGGATGATTCGTAGTTTTTATAATATTAAGGAACTCTGATGGTGTGTACATTTGGATGGATTAGTTACTTTGTTCTTAGTTTGCTATTCTAGTTTAAATTTTAATAGACAATCCTTTCCATCTTGATTGGGTTTCTAACTATAGGTGTAGGGGAAGTCTGAGTACCCATGGCATCGAGGCCATAGAATGCAAGGGAAGTCTGAGTACCTATAGCATTTATGATCTGGGATTGTATTAATATCCATTGGTGAAGTCTGAGTAGCCATATGGTGGGTCGCCCATACTATGATTTTCAATGTGAGACAACAGCTTGGATGGTTTCCATGATTAGCAAATTATGTGTGGTCTGAATACAAAAGCAAACAACTCCTTCCGTCCAAAAATTTTGCAAAATTTGAAGGCATGGGCATGAGAAACTTTGTGACAAAAAATTTTACCTCTTTTTATGACTCTGAAAGTTGACTTTGAAAAGTGAATACTTTATCTTTGTCGCGAGCGGGTATAACAATTGAACCCCTTAACAACATTCGCATGCCATGGGTGTGTACTGGTACCATCTAGAACTTGCCCCATTATTCTTTCAAAGCTAAATATTGATTGTTCTTGGTTGGTAAAATGATCATAGGCCATCTTACCAAAAAAATCCTACCAATACATAGGAATTACCCCTAGTCACCCTCTTAGAGCCTTTCGACTTTTCTTTGGCAAACGCATTACAAGTTGTGACCTTTCTATTCATCCCCTCTTGAACCCCATCATACTTGAACATTAGAATAAAAAAATTAATGCTAAAAGCCTAAGTTGGTGTGGTGGAAAGAGAAACAAGTATAGTTGAACCACGAAGTCGTAAGAAGGTGCCTACAAGCTAAAACAAGTAAGCATTTTTCTTTGAAGAAAGAGAAAATCCATTAAAAGAATGAAATGCATAGATTTTAAATGCATGCAATAAAAAGAATAAATCAAAAAAGGCAAAAAACATGTGAGTAAAGAAAAAAGGGAAAAGTAGGCAAATTAGTAAAGAAAAAAGAAGTGGCCCAAATGTTAATGCATGAAAGGATTATGATGTAGAAGTTCAAGGAGGGTTTATCCTTATCATCCCAAGTTAATGTCCTACCCTACCCAAAACCAATATTACAAGCTCAAAAAGTCCTTTTGTGATTCCCAACTAACTGTCGTCATTGTAGTGGTGATTGAAAAAAAGGGAAATCTATGGCATGGCACTTGTTAACATGGAGAATTTCTTAAGAGAGAGAGTGTTTGCACTTAAAATTCCTTGTTGCATGATTGGTAACTAGGTGTGTGAATTTTTCCTTTCTTGTGAGGAGGCATATGAACTAGTTGGGGTGGGTGATTTTGTTATCTTCCACACAATGGGATAAACGGAAGTATAGCATAATTGTAGTCAATATGTGAGTCATTTCTAGAGTGTTAGTAGTTGTCACATGGTTGCTCCCCAAAATCTATTGCATCCTTCACTATTCCATTTTATGATGAGGGGAGTCATTAAAAGCCTATTTTTCCATGTGAAAAGCTTTTGGTGGTAGCAATCAATTTTAAGTCATCATGATCATTGGGTGATAGAATGAGAGCATACATATGAAATTGTCTCATAATAAGGGGTGGTGTTGCTTAAAGATAAGCAAGGTCTTAAGTTAGGGGTGTTCATGAGGGGTGATTTTTCCACTCATTCTCACTAAACATTTGTGCACATTACCTTATTGTGAATAAATGAATGAGACATATTGGTGATAAAATGCACTAATAGTCATATTCATAAGTTATTTCAACAATCATATCTATAAGCCACTAATCATATCATTAATTACATCTATAACTATATCATTAAGCATGTTAATAGGATATACCATTAATTATATCTAGAAGCCATATCAATAATCATATATGTATAAGCTATATCATTTGTCATATCTATCATCCATATCATTACTTATATCCAAAAGCCATATCAATAGTCATATATATATAATCATATCATCAGTCGTATCTAAAAGTCATATCATTCATCATATCTGGAAACCATCTCAATAATCATATATAATTCATATCATTAGTCATATCTAGAAGTCATATCATTAATCATATCCAGAATCTATATGCATAATCATATATATAATTCATATCATTAGAAATTTCGGAAATTAACATCAATATTTTAATATCCAACTAACATACTTATTAAATATATTCAATCTCCTCAAGTTCAAAACCAAACATTAATAAGCGTAAAATATGTAAAAATAAACCTAAACATTTATCATATGTCATGGCCTAAGGAGGTCCAGAGGGTCCGGTCCTACTTCTAATCCCCAAAATCTATTTTAGTCAACTTCTACCTTGGACTAGGCTAAAGTATCTAAGTTTATTTCTAGATGTTTAATAAGTAATAAATAGCACTAAGATAGTAATTTTACATGAACAACTAAGTCAATTCCATGTAAAATAACAGCAACTAAGGCAATTTTCGTTCTAAACATAGGCCACAAAGCTTTATTCACCTAAGACATGAGTAATTAAGCTAATTACTTCTAATTTAAAAATTCAAGATAGCCTAAATGGTTCAACTAATCTAAATAGTCGCATTCATACTTCTAACACCTAAATCCCACCCCATATCTTGTATAATATCATAATCATACTACGATATAGCTTAATCTATGAAGAAGGTGAACCTATCCCACCTAGACATTAAAGAAAATCCCAAAGAATCTATTAAACCATCAATTTTCCTTTTCGAGAAGCTTTTGTAAGGTGTCACGCTATTAAAATCACAATCTACTTATCAAAGCAAGAGCAACAATACCCATATTGCACTATAATACTTTGGATCCAAAATGACGTAAAAATATCATGTGGGATCTACTTGTGGAAATTATATTTTTAAAACCAACACAACATCCCTCTATGCTTAAGGAACCTTTACCCCCAAAATGTGTAAATTCTAAGCTATAATGGTGCTAAATCAAGCCACCAATATTTTAGGAATTTTAAATATGAATGTAGAATTTAAGCATAAAATTAATTGAAACTTACAAAAAAATTGATGAAGAACAGCGTAGAAAAACTTTACCCAAGCTCCAACACTACCCACAATTGTTTCTCCTAAGAATTCCCACTTTTTATGGATCAATATTCTAAGAAATGGAAGAAGAATGCTAAGACACATGCTAAGTAGGGTATTTATACCCTTCTTAGGTACGTGGATGCGCTAAAACAAACATTGGGCCACTTTAGCGATCACTGCTAAAGCACCCAGGTGCCACAAAAGTGGTACATGTTGGCTGAGTTAGACATCTTAAGTGCCTAATTGGACACTAAAGTGCCCTCTGCTAAAGATCCCAAAGAGCTGCTTTAGTGGTCATACCAGATATTAGGCACCAGCTTGAGACTTGGAAGTTTTTTGAGTCTCCGCTAGCCTCTTGAGATTCATCTTAAATCCCATATACACAAACAAACTATGATATCCTATCAAAATAGACATTCTAGAATTAGTAACATAGTCAAAATTTTCATCCGAGGTTTTTTCGACCAAAAATGGTCCCACATCCACTTGCCATATTTCTTAACTTTTGGCCAATGGCCCAAAATAAGTCTGAAAGCCTCGATAGCTAAACCAAGAGTCCGCCCAACCTAAGATTAATGTTCTAGAGCTTGTGGAACAATAAAAATTGGCATACAAGGTCGTTTCACTAATATTTTTCTTGGTAGCCAATTTGAACCAATGAAGGTTTCAAAATAGGTAATTAGCTCTAAAAATCAAACAAACTACCCAGTAACCACACTGTTAGTTCTAGAAAGTCATAAATAACTTGACTTGGGGTAGCTATATGAAGGCTCTAAATGCTAAAAATGAGTGGAAATCCAGAAAATGACCTAGAGGGTCATAATATTTCAAAGGCAGCCTTCTGAGCTTAATATTGCCATTTTAAATTTGTTGTCATAGCTTTTCTACTAACAAATGCTCTTGTAGATTTTACCATCTTAATGAATAGGGTGTTCAAGTAGTACTTGTACATATTCTTTAGTATCTTTATTGAGACATCCTCATTTATTCTCGAAATGAGAATGAACATGTAGACCATTTGAGAATTGTCTTGTAGATTCTCAAAGATTGCCAGTTATTCGCAAAGTTTTGTAAGTGTGAATTTTTGTTGAAATCAGTATCATTTATTTTTCATATCATTTTTGGTGAAGGCATTCGAGTTGATCCTCAAAGATCGAAGTAGTGAGGAATTATCTTAGACCCATCTCTTCATCAGATATCAAAAGTTTCTTGGGTTTAGTTACTTACTATAGACAATCTATTGAATAATTTTTCTCTTTTTATTCTCCCATGTCTAGATTGACTCAGAAAAAAGTCAAGTTTTAGTGGTTTGATTCTTATGTGAAGAGTGTTCAAGAGTTGAAGAATTGACTCACCTCAACTCTAGTTTTGACTAAGCTAGAGGGTTTAGATAGGTTTGTGGACTACTAAGATACTTTCAGAGTTAGAATTAGTTGCGTGTTGATGCATTATGTCAAGGTTATAGCATATGCCTCTAGACAGCTCAAGCCTCATAAGAAAAATTACCCTACTCATGATCTTGATTTAGCAGTAGTGGTTTTTTTCATAAATATTTGAAGGAATTATCTTTATGGGGTACATGTTGATTTGTTAAATAATCAAAAGAGCCTTCAATATGTATTCTTATAGAAATATCTATATCTTCATCAGAGAAGGTGACTATAGTTATAGAAGGATTATGATATGGGTATCTTGTACCATCCAGGTAAAGCTAATGTTGTGGTTGATGCTTTTAATAAATTATATATGGAATGTATTGCTCATATTGAGTATGACAAAAAGAGTTAGTTTTGGAGATTCATGTAACTCCCTAAAGCTACCCCCTAGGCATACATGATGTTTAGGACTATGAGTAGCCCCAAAGCGAACCCATAATATCTACTCAACACTGAACTATAATAGAATAAACTTAAACATAAGCAAAAACTAAAAGGTTGTAAACTAGTTTGAACAGATAAACAATTTCAAGAAAACTCTGTAAGCTCAACATCATCTAAAACTCAGAAGAATCTAAGAAAAAATAACTTAACCCAACTCACTAATCTTGAAAATAACTTAACCCAACCCACTAGTCTTGACAAGCCTCTAAGTCTACTAAAGAGCCATTAGGTGTAATACCCCAAACTTTTTTAAAAGTCCAATTTAGTCTCCAGAAGATTTAGGGATGACCTCCTAAGTGAGTAATGTTCAAATTAGATATCGGGGTAAAGAGTTATGGACATTTTATAGAAAGCAGTAGAAAGCAGTCTGAACTACCCAGGTCCAATGGAGAGGTCTGATGGACCATTGAGCTAGCGATGGACCGTCGCCCAGACCATCGCAGCTGAGGCAGTGAGTCCATTCTCTGACTTAGTGCGACGGAGAGGTTTGATAAACCATCAAGCTGATGGACCATCGCCTGAGCCTTTGTAGATGAGACAGTGAACCGTCTTCTGGCCTAGGTGCGACGGTCAGGACCGACAAACCATCGGGCCCTCTATGGACTATTGCACCCACCATCACTATCTCGTTCAGTGATTTTTAGTCATTTTTAAAAGGACTTTTTGGTTTTTTTCCACCCTAAGCATTAGCATTCATGACCTAAGCGAACACTTGGAGGGAAGCTCGAAACTCAGCATGGAAAACATTCTCGTTCAAAGGGTCTACATAAGGTGGTATGGTCGGTTGGTCCTTATTTCTATGAAAGTAAGCTTTGTGAGGAGGTATTCTTTGTCATGTGAAAGCACAACTTTAAGAAGATAGAGATAATGTAATAAAGAAGGGATAATTCCTAATATGTTTCATAGTACCTCACTCATAAGTATGGCACAATTTATACCCATGATCAAGACTCTACATAACATAGATTGTTAGACTCCCTAGGACTCTTTAAAACATTGGTTCTGATACCAAGTTTATAATGCCCCGAAGATACCCCTTGGATGTCACACATTGCTTGGGACTATGAGTAGCCCCAAAGCTAACCTGTGATATCTACTCATCCCTAAACCATGATAGAATAAACTTAAATATAAGTTAAAACAGAAAGCTTATAAATTAGTTTGAATAGATATATAATTTTAATAAAAATCTGTAAGCTCGATCTCATTGAAACACATAAGAATCTGAACAAAAATAATTTAACCCAACCAACTTGCCTTGAAAAGCCTCTAAGTTTGTTGAAGAGAATGGGGACAGACCCTATCTAACCCAAAGAACTCAAACCATATGTCTAAATAGATAATAACTAAACATTTGGAATCAAGCATAATCTTGGCCCTTAAAGTATGAGGACTCACCAACTGGCAAAATATTAGAGGTGGTGATCGTGGCTAATCATACTACTGAGGATGAACACCAGAACCTACATTATGAAAAAATGTAGCCACAAAAATATATATATATGGTCAGTACTTCTGGAATGTACTGAGTATATGGGGGTGAATGTATAAGTAAAACTAATGTTGATCATAATCATAAAACATGCATGCTAAGCGTAAATAGGCTCACCATGATCATAAAAGAAATTGAAAGTTAAAATATCTTAAAACATGAATAGTGAAGTATAATCTAATAACCTGAATTAGCATGTCATAAAACAACATTTGAGTAAATTTTGTGAGCCATCTCACGTAGGTTCTAAAATCTTCATTACTGTGGGGGATTTTTATAACCGATATAACTCATGTGAGTTAGCATGGAGTCTAATATCTTACCCACATTGAGAAGAGTTGTTCTACCTTTCCATTGGTATATGACCTTAACTTAGAATGATCAATAAACCTAGCCCTTTTGGGCAAGAAGACACTCTCTGGCAAGGTCCCTTAAACCTACGGTGGTTGTAGTTTCTGGGAAATAGGATGCGCTAAATCCATATTTCTCTCGATGTTAAATACTACTCCCATAAAATACTTAGTACTCATACTTTATATAATTCACTTTGAAATAAGCATATAGGTTTATAAAATTAAATTCCAACTATGCTAATCTTACTAATAATACTAATAAAGAAACTTGTGAATTTCAGATTTTATATGAGATCACAAGATCAAATCTGAAACTTCTATTACGCTATAATACTTTATAACTTGAACTAGTAGTCTTAAACTTCTTGTAAATTGAGTAAATCATGCTAAATAATACATACTTCTCCAACTAGTGGAATTTCATGTCAAAATACCAAAACTCATTTCGTAAGATCAATTTCATGGCTGCAAACATGAGTAAACATAAATGCTTTTGCTAAATGAACTTTAAATCATAGAAAAATATCATAATTTCAAAAGCATAAGAAAAGTGGGTATGAATTCTAGTTATCAACTTTTTTAAATTAAAGTAAAAATCAAACTTTCGGGCACAATGATGAATAATATCCTTTGTCAAACCCCACATACCTAAATGTGATGAATTTTCTTTGAAGGAATCTTGAATTTGAGCCTTGTGAGCTTAAATTTTGTAGAAGAACCCTCATTTGGTGTTCTTGAAAATTTGGGAGTAGGTGAATTATGTATCCTGACATATGAGAGTGGGGAATCGTGTTTTGCATTTGTTGTAGGATTGATTAGGAGGTTAAAAAAAATAAAAAGCACTTGAAAAACTGAAGAAAAATTTAATATATGGCATCATTATGACCTTGAGCGTGGCACGCCTTTATGATAAAGATCAACAAGCGTGGAATACCCTTGTCATGTCAGGCCACTAGTTTTTACATCAATGTGCCATGCCAATATGGCATGCCCTAATTATGGACCCTTACTATTTTTAGGTCTCAAAAAATCCCAAAATGCATTCTAAAAGTTTCAAATGCTTCCTAATGGTCCTGTTAACTTTATCTATCATTAATCAACTCAAAAATTGCATTGAAACATATTATATCTATCCAAATAAAAATCATTGATATTTTGGGGTCTAACATAATCTTTCACTTGGGACCATTCTTCCTCAAATGATGGTTGGGATGGGGAAAGAACTATCTTATAGGTTTGTTAGTCTGAGGTCTGAAGCTTAACTTTCTCGGATACCGAAACTATTCACCTCAAAAACAAGCTTACAACTGAAATGACTTATTACGCATGAACTTCATACATTAAACTTATATGACTAATGATATGGGTAAGTAGAATAGATTAGAAGGGATTTATTAACATGGTAACTATTATTACAAGAAAACTTAATCAATGTTAAATGATCATCCCAGTTTCCTTTAAAGTAAATCACATAAGCCCTCAACATATTTTCTAGAGTTTGGATAGTTCACTCGTCCTGACCATCTGTCTATTTGTAGAAAGTAGTACCATGCTTCACCTTTGTACCAAGGCCACTCAAAAATAATTGCCAAAATTGTAACATAAACTGAGTACCTCGATCTGAAGTGATGGATAAGTTAATCCCATGAATCCTTACTATCTCGCAAACATATAACTTAGAATAATTTTCTATTATATCTGAGGTCTTAGCTGGCAAGAAATGGGCTGACTTGGTCATTCGATCTACATTGACCCAACTTGAATCATGTTGACACCTAGTGTAAAAAAGTCCTGTAATAAAATCCATATTAATGTCCTCCCACTTCCATATAGGGATTCTAATTCCACACTCTTCTCTTTTGTGAAATGCATAATCTGAGTGATTTTCTGCAATTATTAATGAAAAAGAGTGGATCCTTATTTTCTTCGACCCAAAGAACTCAGGTGGAATTATTCTCATAAATTCTCAAACTGTGGTTGCAACTAAGTTACCATTTTGTTGAATTAGGATTTCTACTAGCTGATTACCCTGAGAATATTCATGGCCTAAGCTTAAACATAGAAAGCAGCTCGAAACTCAGCATGAGAGATATTCTCATTCAAAGCATTTATAGATGGTAGTGGGGCTAGTTGGTACTTATTTTTGAGGAGGTAAGCTCTACAAGGAGTCATTCTTAGTCATGTGAAAGCACTAGTTAGAGTAGATAGAGATAAAATCAAAACATGCCACTCATAAGTGTGGAACGCTTTACACCCATGATCAAGACTCTACTTAACACGGCTGTCAACTACCTAAGACTCTTTAAAACCTTGAGCACTGATACTAAGTTTGTAGCACCCTGAAGCTACCCCTAGACATGATACAGTGTTTGGGACTATGAGTAGCCCCAAATCTAACCCATGATATCTACTCATAAATAAAATTGTGAATTTCATATCTTATTTGAGATCATAAGATCAAAGTTGAAACTTTAATTATGCTATAGTAATTTGTAACTTGAACTAGTAAGCTTAAACTTCATGTAAACTAAGTAAATTATGTTAAATCATATATACTTTTCCAACTAGTGGAATTTCATGTCAAAATAGCAAAACTCAATTTATAAGATCAATTTCATGGATGCAAATGTGAGCAAGCATAAATTCTTGTGCACAATGGACTTTAAATCTTAGGAATACATCATAATTTCTAAAACATAAGAAAAGTGGGTATGAACCCTAGTTATCAATTTCTTAAATTCTAGAAAAATCAAGCTTTTAGGAACACAGATGGAAGAATATCCTTGCTTAAACTCCACATACCTGAACTTGATGAGTTTTCTTTAAAGAAAGCTTGAATTTGATCCTTGTAAGATTAAATTTTGGAGACGTACCCTTATTGGGTGATCTTTAGAATTTAGAAGAATATGAATCATTTATTCTAACTTATGAGGGTGGGAAACTATGATAGGTATTTATTTAGGATTTATTAGGTGGTAAAAGACCAAAAATCCATCGAAAAACAAAAGAGGATAGTAAATTTTAGCATCGTTGAGACCTTGGCTGTGGAACTCCCTTATCACGACATGCCTAGGGAATGGCATGCACTTATCGCTGAACCTAGCAGGCATGGCACACCCTTATCACACCAATCCACTAGTTTTCTCATCAGAGTATGTCATACCTCTATGGCACACCCTAATCATGGACCCTTACTCTTTTGTCACCCCAAAGGGTCTCAAAATACATTAAAAAAAATCTAAAATACTATATAATAGTCTTGTTAACTTTCCTTAAAATTAATCAACTCAAAAATCTCATTAAAACACATGATAAGTATCAAAATAAAAATCTTCAAGATTTTGGGGTCTAACAGTTCACCAACTTGCTAGATAGGAGTTTGGTTGGTTGATTTAGTCAAAGGTAATATCTTGGTTAAAAATAGTTCAAAATCTTCATTAATATCTCAGGTGATAGAAAATCAAGATAGTAATCCCATTTTTCTTGTGCTAAACAAGTGGTCCAAAGTCAGAAGGTTGATGTATCCTCCCAATGGAGGATATTATGTTCTTCGTTGTCAGGGAAGATTATCTGTTCTGGATGTAGAAGAATTAATACTATATATGCTAATAAAATCATACATTTCTTAATATTTTATTCATCCAAGAGAATCTAAGATGTACCTTGATCAATGGGAAGTCTACTGGTGGAATAGCATGAAGAAGGATATTGCAAAATCTATAGCTAAGTGTCTGAATCGTCAGTAGATTAAGGTTGAGCACCAAAGACCTAGTTGTATGCTTTAAGATATCAGCATTCCTAATTGGAAGTGGGGAGTGGTAAATATGGACTTCATTACATGGTTTCCTTACACTCGATGATATCATGATTCTATTTGGTTATTATAGATCGAATACCAAGGAAACCCATTTCATACATGTTAACACTTTAGATTTATCCAAGGATTATGCTATTTTCTATCTTATATAGTTGGTTAAGTTGCACAGAGTCCCTTTGACCATAATTTCAGATAGGTACTCCGTTTACCTCTCGATTTTAGAAGACTTTCAAAAGGGTCTTGCTAGCCAAGTTCACCTTAGTATGGCTTTTCATTCACAGATCGATGGTCAGGCGATGAGGACTATTCATACTTTAGAGGACATATTGAAAGTGAGTGTTACTGATTTCAAGGGTGTTGGAATAAGTACTTGCCTTTGATTTAATTTACAGCTAATAACAGCTATCACTTTAGTATTCAGTTGTCCTTTTTAAAGCACTTTATGGTAGGAGGTGTAGATCTCTTATTGGTTGGTTTGAATTTAGTGAAGCTACCTTGATAGGGCAAGATTAAATTCATAAGGCTATGGATAAAGTTCATCTAATTAGAGAAAGGTTGAAAATAGATCAGAGCCATCATAAGTCTTATGTAGATGTGTGGAGAATAAAACTTAAGTTTGCTATTGATAATTTGGATTACTTAGAAGTTTTGAAAAGCTCAGTTCCTGCTATGTTGGTCTATATAAAATTATGGGACACATTGGTAATAGCCTATGAGTTAGATTTACCTGCATACTTAGCATTGGTGTAGCCGGTTTTACATGTGTCCTAGTTAAAGAAATGTATTAAATATCCCTCATCAGTTGTTCACTTAGAGAGTATAGGTGTGAAATATAGTCTCTCTTATGAAGAGGTCCTAGTTGAGATCCTTGATCATCAAGTTCCCAAGTTAAGGAATAAGAAGGTCATTTCGGTAAAGATTCTATGGTAAAATTTGCAAGTTGAGGGAGCTACTTGGAAAGTAGAGGCAAATATAATGACCAAGTACCTCTCCCCCAATTTCTTCTCTTTGAACTCAATTCCAGCTTAAGGTAATAGTTTTCCCTTAATTAATTCTTCCTATAACATGTTACCCAGTTATTCTCATGCCATAACACGCATTCATTTGTTTGGTTCATTCTATATTTTAGTTATAGACTCATTTATCATGTTGGTATTCATCTCTTAGATAATTCAGTGGTGGGATTACAGTTCTTTCCCTATTATTTCAGCATAGTTTCCATTCGAGAATGAATGACCTATGGGGGAGATATTATAGCATCCTGATTATCAAAGCTAAGATTAAAACCATGTTTAAAGTACATGTAGAATCAAATTTTATATTTTGGTAGCATGAGGAGTGCTTTGTACATGTATTAAGGTCACAAGTAACTACTAGCTCAAAGTCAAGTTGAAACTTTCCTTACCAGTTGATTTCTTATGAAGAATTTTTCTATATTCAACTTCAAAGTAACATAAATCCTAGATTTTGACATGTTTTTAATCTCAATACCCACCAAATGAAAGTTATTTTAATCTTCTTTCCAATGCATCTAGTTCACCTTAATCGGATTCTGGATCTAAAAACTATGGTTATTTCAATAAAGCACTATCTAGTAGTAAGAACAAATGAGTGTATGCACGATCTTGGTGAGATTGAAAAATTATAGTACTCTCATGTAATTAAGATAGTTCCAAAGACCATAAATTTAGCAAGTACATATTATAAACATGAGAGGGTACCACGATGTTAGGTATGATCGTGAGTCCAAAAGCTCATTCGACTAGAACTTCCAACTAATGATCCAGAACAAGATTGTGAGTAGGTTTTATAATCATACCATAGATCATATGATCAAGTCCAGAGATCCTCCGGTCCATCTACCCAACCACGAACACCACCTACGATTATAGGTGGTGTAATGACCCTTTAGGTCATTTTCTATATTTCCATTTATTTTTGTCATTATTGATTTTCTATAGCTTCCCCAAGTCATTTATGACTTTCTGGGATAGACAATTCGATCACCAAGAAGTTTGTTTGGTTTTTAGAGACAATTTCCTATTTTAAAGTCTTAATTTGTTCCAAATAGCCACCAGGAAAAAAGTTTAGTAAAGCAATCTCGTATGAAAATTTTGACTGTGCCATCAACTTTGAAATATTAGTTTTAAGCTAGGTGGACCTTTGGTTTGGGTCTCGTGGCACTTAAGCTCATTTTGACCTATTGGTCAAAAAATTAAGAAATTAGAAATATGGGTGTGGGACCCATAATAGTTTGAAATTACCTCGAATGGAAAATCTGAGTGAACCATGCTATTCAAGGCATCAAAGTTTTTATGGCTATATATTTTATTTCTGTATACGAGATTCCAAATGAATCTCGAGGGCTTGGTGGAAACGTAGAACAATTTCCAAGTTTCAGTTGTCATTTGGTGCAACTGCAATCGCAAGCCATGGTTCGCAATCATGGTAACCTTGGTAGAGAAACTGTTACAACAGCAAAAAAGGAGTTTTGTGATTGCAACATCTTCTACTAATGCGATGAGTTAAGATCGCAGGTCTTGGGCCACGATAGCAGGACCCGAGAACCCCATTGTTGCAATTTTAGCCATTTCTTACCCCTTTCTTTGGAGAATAAACCCTAGATAGTGTTATAGGTCTAAACTAAATCTTGTTGGTGATTAGAAATCTAGAAGTAACATTTATTTCCGCAATTATCTTTCGATTTAAGGTAAGAATTCATCCTTTTCTTGGTAAAATTTCTTGATTTCTTGCTCAAAAACCCCAAAACCTTTAGGGCTATATTTTAGCCCCAATTTACCTTGGTTTTCACCTATTTTTAGGGTAATGATTCCTTAAGTTTGAAAGAATATTGGGTTGGTTTTGGAAATGTTTTTTCCATAAGTGGGACCCACATAGGGTTTGTTATGATTTTGGAATCCAAAGCACAATGGTATAATATGGGTATCATTAGTCTCATATTGATAAATAGAATGTGTTTATGATAGCTTGGTATCTTAAGAAGGCTTCTACAAAGAAAAAGCAATGGTTTAGCGGTTCGTTGAGCTTTCTTTGACGTCGAGGTAGGCTAGGTTTATTTCTTGTTATATTGAGCTATATCATAGTATTCATATGATATTGTGTTAGATTTGGGATGGTTTTAGGTGTTGGATTGATGAAATGCAACACTTGGGTTAGTTGGACCATTTAGGCTAAATTAGAATTGTAGAGTTGCAGTACTTAGCTTGTTTCCTTATTCCATAGGAGAATTACACTTTATTACTCATGTTTAGCAAGAGAATGCTTTATATTGCTCAATATTAAGTAAAATACTTTAGACACCCATGCTTAGGGTAAGATTGTCCTTAGTTCTTTCACTAAGGAAGGTTTTCTTTGTTACTATATTGGGTTAGTTATTGTGTTTGACAAGAACCTTTACCTTAGAACTAATTATGGTTTGTTATAAATCTAAGAGAAGATTTAGATACCTTTGACTAGTCTAGGTAGATTTTGTCTTGGAATGAAGTTCGAGGATTTAGAAGTGGACACTTTGACCCACCTTAAGTCAAGATTGATGGTTAGTTCTCTTAAAATCCTTATATGCTTGTTGAATACCTAGAGAATGACCTTTGAGGAAATATTGAGGAACCATGGTAATTGACTATGGTGATCATAATATTAGAAGTAATGACCATGGACTAATTTATTAGATTGTGGATCTCCTATGATGAGCTATGGATCATGTTGGGGTAAGTTATTGAAAATGCTATGAATTTCTCTATGAATATGATATAGATTATACTTTGATAAATATTGATGATTCAAATGATAACTATATTTTATGCTAATGACAAGCCATTGAATATACTATTGATAAGTCATTGCTCATGTTATTGCTTATGATTATGATCATTCTAAGAAATTATGCTAATAATCATGCTAGAAAACATCCTTATTAATGATATTGGCAATTGTGTCATGAATTATGTTAGAAGTTATGCTTATTGATTACATGGGAAGTTTATGCTATTAATTAAGCTTAAAATCATAATACTTGAGTATATGATCACTTATGCTATTACTTTTGCTGCCGACTATGATGATGTGGCTACCGATTTGGGTTCGAATATTATGATGATATATTGATACCCATCAAGGTTGAAGGATTATTATATTGTTAAATTGATACCCGATAAGGTTGGAGAATGATTATGATGATATATTGATAACCAGTAAGGATGGAAGATGATTATGATGATACAATGATACCCGACAGGGCCAAAGGATATTTATGATGATGCATTGATACCCAGTAAACCGGAGCATGATTTATATTGATGTGCCTAAGTGTACATCTACCGATTTGAGTCCATCGATCCCCTATTTATATATGTATATACTTATATGTAGTTGGATATAAAATTGTTATTAGCGAGGCCGAATATGGCCTAAAAGGGGTTAATGACTCGAAGATAGTATAATTGATGATTAGAGATAATTAATAATTAGTGGTTATTAATGATTAGTGATAATTGATGATTAGCAGTGAATATTGTTTAAGTGATAAAATAAGGATATTCGATAATAAAGGATTAGTTGGTAAATGATAATTAGATAATAAATGTTGTTAGATGATAAATGATGGTAATCTAATGAATAATGAGTAATGGGTAGATGGTGAAGAGTTGTTAAATGATGACTAAAAGTTGTATAATGACTAGTTAGTAAATAGATTAGTTAATAAGAGAAGGTTAGCTAATAAGTGGTTACTAGTAAGTAACGATGATGAGGTTGTTGAACGATGGTAATATTGTGAAACATGGTCACATTATTGAGTGATGGTAACATTATTGAATGTTGGTAAGTTATGCAATGATGGTTAGTTAACAAGTTGGTTATTTGTAAACAATGAATGGTTGTTTTATTCTACCTTTGAGTGTGCTCTCTAGGTGATTGGGAGCCTGTGATGAGTTATTTGATTTCCTCACCAATTGGCGTATGGGAGCCAATTTTGTAGTTTATGATTTCTTATGTGATTCCTTGAGATGTGTTATTATTCTAATTTATTTACTTATATTTCACGGCGATGTTGGCGTGTGTTGATATTTTATGTTATATTGTTATTTGGTTAAATTGCTTATTATATACAATAGTATTAGAGATAATTCAGGTTTATTTCTATACCTAGACTTAGTTATGTTATCTCTTATTTTATCATACTTATATCCTAATAGGCCGATGATGCCTAATGAATACCAATTATTTTGGTACTCATACTACACTTTTGTAACTTTTTGGTGCAGATCAGAGTACTAGTTGTCATCGTTGATCATTAATCGCATTGTGTTGAGATTTTTGGAGATAGGGTGAGCTCTTAGAGTTTGAGTCATCCATTTTTTTCTATCTTTCTATATTCAGTCTTTTGTATTTGAGACAAATGTATTGGCTAATTTAAATACTTAGGTTGTATTTCTATTGTTAGATGCTCTTGTACTAGCTCTACCAGGTCATGGGATGGTATCTTGTATTGATTGTTTTAATCTATTTATAACATTTTTCTTATTTATAAATGTGTTGTTCATTATTAGCCTATGTTGACCAATTCCTACCGAATTAACCCATTATGTTAGCTCTGGTTTTTGTTTTGGCTTACCTATTAGTGGGATTTAGTAGGTGTCATCATGATTCATAAATTGGGTCGTCAAAAGTTTGTATCAGAGCCTAGGTTAAACTAGTATTATTGGTACAAGAGCAATGTTTAGTAGTGTAATACCCCGTATGTTTCCAAGCTAGAAAATGAATCAGTTCTCTTATGTATGAAACCTCATATCCTACGATTCATATTTGAGTACATGATTTACAATGAGTATCCTAGCGATAAGATAGCTTATGATGTGTTCAGCATGCTCATGTGAGTTACTCAGAGTAAGGCAAGCTAATAGCTTTTGAATCCATCAAGTTTTAGTATGTGATTCCACAAGAATGACCTTTGAACGAGACTAACTTGACTTATATGTGACATTTCTTCAGATTTAGACCTATCAAATTGTAGAGAATCAAATTAGCTTTCCAAAGATTCCAATTTTATAAAAATCCGACACCCGAGCAAGAAGTTATGGCCCTACAAAGTAGGAGTGCGATGCATAAACAATCACACATGGCTACTGGAACAAGTGTGCGACAGGTTGTGGGGTGCACACCCTCAAGTGTACGATAGCATGTACGACGCACACCTTAGCTTATGTGATAGCATGTGCGGCGCACACCTTAGTATGTATGATGAGGTGTGCGACACACACTTATGATTTCAGCCACAAAAAACACTTAGTTTTTGAGTTATTTTGAGGATAATTAAGTCTTTTAACACTCCTTATACATCCCAATACTTAAAATCACGAAATTTATAGCTTCTAATCACATTACAACCCTATTAACATCTTAAGTTCATTATCTAAGAGCACAAGAAGGAGAAAAACTACTAGGGTTGCATAATCAAGCTTGAAGGTCCAATCTTTCAACAATTTCATCGCCATTAAGGTATGCATAGTGTTCATCAATGGATTCCTTTCATTTGTGGAGTTCAAGAATCAATCTTTGATAACAAAATCATGAATGTTTTGAGGTGATATGGTTGTATTCATGTTGTTGTTTGTGGTTTGTTTTATAGAGTGGGAATTTGATGAACTTCTGATGATAGGCGAAATTACGCGCCTATATCAATATATTTTGCCCATATTTTAGCCTAGTTTCGAGAACTAATTATCTATTTCGTACACTTTTAGTCCTTTTTCCTGTAAATGAGCTAACAAATGTGATTAGGAAAGTTTCAGGTATAAATGATGCAAAATACAGCAATTTATGGCTTACTTGACGCAAAAGAAAGCTCACAAACGAGATGGAAAGGAGCTGGACGCATAAAGGACTAAATCTGCTGCATGGAAAATCTGTCCCGGGCTAAAACAGCATTTCTGAAGACTTTGGGACTTACAGACACAAAGCTGGATTTTTGCCATAATACATTAACCTAGTGCAATTAGGTTATGTGTTTCATCATTCTATTTGGATTATAATTTTGTAACCTTACCCTAGTACAATTGGGTCAAGGATTTCATTAGTATATTAGGATTTGGTTATTTATTTTATTAGTTGAGTAGGAGTAGGATAGGAGTATTATAAATACCCTATCATGTTAGAGATTTTAAAAAGGAAGAAAAGAGGGGAGACATTCTGACAATTCATTCATCTCCTTACAATTAAGACATCTTCCTACAACCCATTCTCAATTCTTCATTCTTCTACTCTTAAATTCCACAACAAGAGAATCGTTACTTGCTACGGAATCACTAAAACCACACGCCAAACACCTACTATTCACGCCATCCACCATGCAAAGCGTGATATCCTTCGCATTCATGGGTAACTAAATCTCTTAGTTGGGGTTATGGAAGCCGAATGAGTTACTATCTATAGCTATGAGTTTGTGAGTTCAAGACAAGTATATTGCTTATATCATTATTCTCTTCATCTTAAATCTACATTCTTTGCGGTTCAAACACAAGAACACGCCATTCTAACATCTGACCTGTTCGAGAGAAAGGTTATTTGTCTAGAAAAGAAGACGCATAGACCAACGCCAGTCTAACATCTGACTTGTTCGAGAGAAAAGTTATTTGTCTGGAAAAGAGATAATGTCAAGGTAGTAGGACACCCTTTCCTATTAAAAAGCTAGTGCCGTACCTGGACTAACTTCTTGGAGAATTCGTACCGTTAGTCACGCTTTAAGCTCGAGAGAGTTAAAGTGAAATAGTCCTTGTTTAGGTCGAGAGACGCTTGGATTTACCATCGACTACAATTCTCTATAAGCAATTACATGTCAAGACTCTACACACTCATAGCCAATAGAGACGTATACCTCAGAAGGTGGACATAACCCCAACGCCTCAATTCTCATTGTTTACAACACACGTGACAATCTCTCTTTATTTTACTATTTTCAGTTCTTACATTCTTGTTTTGGTTACATACTACAATCCCCCCTCTCCTACGAGACTTGCACTAAAAGTCTAGTAATTTTTCTTGCTTGTTGGCCAAGCTATTCTCTGTGGGATCGATACCCAACCCAGGTTGGGTTCTATATTTGCTAACGACCGCTTTACACTCCCACGAGAGCTGTAGATTGAGCGTTATCAACTTCCAGGAAGATTGTGATCATATAGTTGAAAACCATGAATTTGGGTGGATTAAGGTGGTGTAAGTTTGTGAATACACCTATGCCTTAAAGAGTGCATGTAAGGTGTTTGATAAAATACATAAGAGACTAGAAATCATGCATTATAGCTAAATTGTGACTAAGTGAAGGATTCATGATAGGCCTCTATGATTCATTGTCATCCATGTTGATAATGTGTCTTGTGAACACTGTTAGATTACTCATGAACTAGTATTATGGAATTATGCTATGCTTACTTTCAAAACCCACTCATGTACAAGATGTAGAATACCTATGTACTTTATGAAATTCCCCAAGTTATGATATTATGGATTGTGGTTGTAATATGTAATGACCATGATACTAAAAGCTATGCAAATATATACATGTTGTATGAAATTCCCTTCCATGATATAGATTGTTGAGAACCATGCTTAGTATAAAATCCCTTACTTATGATATTATGAATTGTGGACTCCAATTTTGTGAACAAGTCATGTCGTGTTTGTCAGTATCCCTCTATCGAGACCTGGGGATATTCGTACCCAAAAAATATAGTTGTGTACCTAGATCCATGTCATGTTTTCACGATACTCTCAATCAAGCCATGATCTATAGAAATCAGTCAGTCATGTGACTCAGGAAAACTCAGTAATCTCAGTAGTTCAGTATTCTCAGTAATCTTAGTGCTCAGTAACCTCAGTAATCATAGTAAATATCAGTAACTTCAGTACTCTTAATCAGTCCTCAGAACTCATTATATTTCATCCGTCATCGGAATCCAGTAAACTCAGTTTTAGCTCCACTAAACAGTACCACTAGTATCAGTTCAGCAAATCAATTTAGTTAAGTTATTTAGTTCAACCCAGTTATTCAGTTTAGTGTCTTTCAGATGGGAGAAGGATTCAGCATCGAGCGAACCAAGGATGAGGACTCACCCGCTAGAATAGGACTGAGATCCCTAGAAGCAATCCCTAAGTTCCAGGACTATGTTTCCAATGTAGGTACGAGATGTCACCCATTAGATAGGACTAACATACTCAGTGGTCAATCGTTAGCACATTTATATATATAGGACTGATCCAAGAGTCACCCACTAGATTAGGACTGACTCCATAGCAGATGTCTTTACTGGTGGTGCAGTATTGACACCCTTCTAGTCAGGGTAGAGATATAACCCTAGTCAGCTTAGCTTGGGGCATGTCAGTTAGCTGAACACATCCCATAGTTTCAGTTACAGAATCAGGACTTTCAGACACAATCAACTCAGCTTAGTAGTACAGATTCAGTACTGTTAGATACAGTCAATGCTTATCATTGTAAATAGACTTCAAGATCACCCATTAGCTAGGACTGATCTCAACTATGATTAATCAGTATCAGAATTATTAGATTTAAAGATCACCCGCTAGATAGGACTGATCTCAAACTAAGTCAATCATTCTTATTATTAGTATACTCATAATCACCCATTAGATAGGACTGATCTCAAATTTAGTAACTCTAAGTAGAACAGAACTCAGATAGTTCCATCAGAACTTAGACTGTCAGATATAGTCACTCAGTATTGATTATAGTAATTAGTCTGATCATTAAAGTTATATCAGTTATATCAGTTGTCATAGCTCACATTACCAGTATTTAGTTTTAGGACTGTTAGACACAGTCATTCAAACCAGTTCTTCATAATTTGAACTGTCAGAAATAGTCAATAATCTATTCAGTACCTAAATAATAGTAAAGTCATGTTGTAATATTCAGACTCAGTAGTCAGCATCATCACGAGTTTAGTTATAGTTGTTTATGCATGTATGTATTCTCACGTTCATATTAGTTAGCATTGTTCATGCATATAACCTTTGCATTTATCCTACCCCACTCGTAAACTCAGTACATTCAGATGTACTGACACATTTATGCTATGGTGCTTTCTCTTATATTATGCTATAGGTTCAGAGGAACGAGCTCCAGATCAGTAGTAGCATTCCAGTGTTCAGACTTTGCAGTGAGTCCTTCTTATTCAAGGATGATATGATTATTGTTACATTTACTATTCAGTTGCTAGATGGAGTTAGTTGGAGACATATTCCTTCTACTCCTTATTCAGTTCAGTTAGAGGCTTTCATACTAGATTTTAGATTAGATATTTAGATGTCATTATTTTTAGTATTTATGACTTATTTTGGTATTGTTATACCTTTTTCAGAAATTTTGTTATCAGACGTTTATTCAGTTTGAACCTTATGGCCCTTCGTGTTTATGTTTCCATATTTTATGTATATTATACAGTATACAGATATAGATATCAGTCATGGGTTAGCTTGTGGTCCTTTGAGATCATGAGCACTGTGTAGCATTCTAGTTCAGAAAAATTAGGGTATTATAAGTAGAGTCCTACAGATCGACATAATGTTGGGAGGCTATGGTACATTCTTAGCAGTTCTTCACTTCTTTCACTCATATCGTGCTAAGAGTATGTGTTGATTTATAAAACATTTCTTTGTTTCACCCTTCGCAGATGGATAGGACATGTGCTACCACTACACGAGATGAGGGCCCTAAGATCAAGCCTAGGGATCCTACTCTTGTTCGTGGATGACATAGAGGTCATCGACTGCTATGTGATGTGTTCCCAACTAGGGTCTAAGATATGCCACCTTCTTCAGGTCCGATTCCCACTCTTGAGTTAGAGATTCTTCTACCCCAACCAGTGGTGGTCTAGGGACCATCTTAGGCTCTACCAAGGTCTATTTCTTTTTCAGTGCTCAGAGAAGCATTGGTTCAGTATTTAGGTTTAGTTGGGGGTGCGTCATCTAATGGTACTGAGGCAGAGGCATAACCTGTAGCTGCGGCTTTTAGAGTTGAGGTTCATCCTATGCCGGTAGTTGTTCAGCTGGTAGATTCATAGCCTGCTATGTCTTCTGAGAAGAAGAAGATGTTGGTTAGATCTTGAGATTGGCTTCGCCTAGGTTTTTTGATGCACTAGGTGAGGATACATATGAGTTCCTTATTGCTTGTGAGGATAGGCCCTATAATTTGGGCCTTGTTGAGACTCATGGTATAGATTGCACCATATTTAAGTTAGAATTGGCTGCTCGAAATAAGTGGAAAGTTTATATGGATTCTAAACTAGCTGGATCTTCTCCCATGGATTGGACTCAGTTCTCTAAAATATTCTTGGAGAAGTACATGCCTCATAGCCTTAGATATCATTTGAGGGACCAGTTCTCTATATTAGAGTAGGGCTCTATAACAGTTGTAGAGTATGAGGTTTATTTTTACGAGTTGGCTAGGCATGAGACTTTTATTTTGAACACAAAGTATGAGAGAGCATATTGCTTTATTAGATGGTTGAGACTTCCTATTCATATGCCTACTCAGAGTTTAGTTACGTTGGGTAGGTCTTTTATTGAGGTGTTGGATCACACTAAGGTGATGGAGGAGATGCACTGTGAGAGTCATGAGGGTCATGATAAGAAGCTTAGGTTTTATGAAAGATTCAGCCGGAGCCATCGTAGTTCTCGACCAAAATATAGCAGTTCTCATAGTAGGTGTCCTTTATGTCTATCCTATCAGTGTCAGAGTCAGCCTAGTTGAGCTGTGTAGGTAGTATTCAAATTACTAATGGAGGTCAATCTAGTGCTAGTGATTATCCCAATAAATGCAGTGGTCAGTCTTTGAGAGGTTCATCATCTGATTATTCTAGTAGTGGTGATTATTTTAGGTCAGCCGGATCTATCAAATTTGGTTCAGCTCATGTCTCATGTTATACTGGTAGAGCTATTAGTCACTATTCATAAGATTGCCCTAGTCATGGGGTGATTTTTGCTTTAGATCAGAGTGTTCCCCCATTAGCGTAGGTCATCCCTTATCTAGAGGTGGTTCTCATGGTCACAGGGATGGTTTCCAGGGTACTTAAGGAGGTTCTAAAGAAAATACGATAGGAGGTCAGTTTGTTGCCCATCTAAGCAGCGGGTGTGGTCAGTTTTATATAGTACCAGCTAGGCCCAAGGCTGAGACTTTAGATGTTGTAGTTACAAGTATAATTTTGGTGAGTTACTAGTCAGCCCTTTGTTTGATTTGGGATCACTTATTCGTATATTTCTGCTTATTATACACCATGGTGGGAGTTTGCTTGTGACTTATTATCTGTGTCATTACGTTTATCTACTCTAGTGGGTGATTCTTTAATAGTGAATCGAGTTTTCAGATCAGGTGTTGTGACTATTAGAGAAGTTGAGACTTATCCAAATATTATTATTCTGGATATGGTGGAATTTGATGTGATTCTGGTCAAGGACTAGTTATCCCACTATATGTGATCATGTATTATTTTTCAAAGACCATTACCTTAGCCATGCTTGATATACTCTCAATCGTGTGGAAGGGAGTTTTTAGTTGAGAGTTGATGTGGATTATTTCTTATATGTGAGCTACGAAACTTATTTCAAAGGTTTGTGAGTCTTATCTCTCTTATATTTATGATACTAGTGCAAAGAGTCTAATACTTGACTCATTTCTGTTGCTTGTGAGTATCTTGATGTGTTCCTTACCGACCTACCTAACATTCCCTCTGTCCGTAGGATTGAGTTTTCTATTGATCTCTAGCCTAGAACCTGACCTATTTCTATGGCACCTTACCGTACGGCTCCTGCCATGCTTAAGGAGCTGAATTCTCAGCTTTAGGATCTTCTTGGTAAGGGTTTTCTTAGATTGAGTGTGTCTCCCTGGGTATGTGTATTGATTATAGGTAGCTTAATAAGGCGGCGGTGAAGAACCCTTATCCTATGCTTCTCACTGATGATTTTTTTGACCAATTTCAGGGTTTAGTATTGTTTACTAAGATTGATTTGAGATTTGATTACCATCAGTTAAGGATTAGGACTGAGGATATCGGAAAAACAGCCTTTAGGACCCGTTATGGTTATTATGAGTTCGTAGTGATGTCATTAGGGTTGACTAATGACCCACCCGAGTTTATGGATTTGATGAACTGAGTATTCAGTCCTTATTTGGATTCCTTCATGATTGTGTTCATCGATGGCATCTTTGTGTATTCGACAAGTAGAGGGGAGCATGCGCAGTATTTAAGGACTGTGCTCTAGACATTGAGAGATCATATTCTTTTGGCCAAGTTCTCTAAGTGTGAGTTTTAGATTAATTCAGTGAGATTCCTTGGACATGTGGTATCTAAGGATGGTATTATGGTAGACCCATCCAAGATTGAGGCAATTCGTGATTGGCTAAACCTACATCTCTGACTAAGGTTCATAGTTTCATACATTTGGTTGGTTGTTATAGATAATTTATCGATGGTTTTGCTACTATTTAAGCCTCTATAACCAGATTAACTCAAAAGAAGGTTTCTTTCTGATGGTTTGAGGGGTGTGAGTTGAGCTTTGGGAAGATCAAGGACTTTCTCACTTTAGCTCCTACTTTAGATCTTTCCATTGAGGGTGAGGGATCCATCATATTTTGTAATGCTTTTGGTGTCGATTTGTATTGTGTATTGATGCAGCAAGGTCGTGTATTACTTATGCTTCTAGACAACTTAAGATGCACTAGTACAACTACCCCACTCATAACTTGGAGTTAGTAGTGGTAGTTTTTGTGCTTAAGATTTGGAGACACTATATTTATGGGGTGATTTTGAGATTTTCACTGATCACAACAGTCTTAAGCATCTTAAGTCACAGGGGGAGATTAATGCTAGACAACATAGACGGATGGAGTTGCTTAAGGGTTATGATATTTCAATCTTATATCATTCGGGCTAGGCAAATAGGGTAGCATATGCTTTGAGTCAAAAGGCAGTAAGTATGGGTAGCTTGTCCTGTATTTCAGTACCTTTGAGGTTGTTGGCATGGGATATTCACTCCTCAGCAAACTTTAGGGTTCGCCTTGTTATTTCAAATCCTAGGAGGGTTTTGTCTTGTGTGGAGATAAGGTCCTTACTATTTGAGGAGATTCATAATCGTAAGTTTAAGGATAGTAAGCATCACTTCCTTCATGACCAGGTGTTGAGTGGTGAGTTCGAGAGAAACACCATAGATTCTGAAGGTGCTTTGAGATTTCATAGCTACATATATGTTCCAAGGATCGATGATTTGATACAGTTGATTTTGTATGAGGTTCACAGCTCTAGATATTCCATTCATCCTGGCACAGCCAAAATATATATATATATATATATATATATATTTGAGACAACATTATTGGTGGAGTGGTATAAAGAGAGATGTGGTAGACTTTGTAGCTCGTTTCCTGTGTTGTCAGCAGGTAAAGGTCGAGCATCAGTGGTCGGGTGGTTTGAGTCAAAGGTTGCACATTCTCGAGCGAAAATGGGAATTGATTACCATGGATTTCATTAGTGGTTTGCCTTACACTTCCTATGGTTCTGATGGTATTTGGGCCATTATGGATCGTTTGACCAAGTCAGCACACTTCATTCCTATTCAGATGTCTTTCAGTGCTGACAGGGTAGCCCATATATATGTTTGGGATTTAGTCAGTTTGCATGGGGTGCCCATTTCAATCATTTCAGACTATGGTTCCATGTTTACTTTGAGATTTTAGAGAGATTTTAGGAAGAGTTGGGTACTCAGGTGGATCTTAGTACAGCCTTTTATCTGCAGACAAGTGGTAAGTCAGAGAAGACCATTCAGGTGCTTAAGTATATGCTCTGAGCCATTGTTATAGATATTGGAGGACAATGGGAGTAACAATAGCTATCATTTGAGTGTTGATATGGCACCTTTTGAGGCTTTATAAGGTAGAAGATGTCAATCTCCAATTGAATGGTTTAAGACTTTCAAGGTTAGGCCTCTTGGTACTGATTTGCTTCAAGAGTCTCTAGATAGAGTCGAAGTGATTCAAGATAGGTTGAGAGCAAATCAGAGTAGATAGAAGGCATATGCAGAACATAGGCTTTGTACCTTGAGAATTGGAATTGGTGATCGTGTATTCCTATGTATATCACCGTGAAAGGTGTGATGAGGTTCAGGAGTAAGGGCAAGCTCAGTCCTAGATATATTGGACATTTTGAGATTCTTCGTGCAATTGGTGAGATGGCTTATCAGTTAGCTCTACCTTCAGATTTTGCCATCGTCCATTTAGTTTTCTATGTTTTTATGTTTTGGTGATATATTCCTGATCCATCTCACGTGATTAGATGTGATTCATTCCAGTTGGATGATCATTTGATCTTTATGGAGAAGCTGATACTCATTTAGGCAGAGATGCCAGGCGGTTGAGCACTAGGGAGATTTCTATGGTTAAAATTCAGTGGAGGAACTGCCCAGTGGAGGAGGCCACTAGGCAGATTGAGTGCAAGATATAGATCCGGTATCCTCACCTATTTGAGACTTCTAATGTATCCTAATCTTCGGGAACAAAAGTTCCTTTAGTAGTGAATATTATAATACCTTTCAGGTCATTTTTCGTATTTTCACTTATTTTTGCCATTACAGCTTTTTTATAGCTACCCCAACTCATTTATGACTTGTTGGGATTGGCAGTTCGATCACCTAGCAGTTCGTTTGATTTTTAGAGCCACTTCATGTTTTGAAATCTTTATTAGTAACAAATGTCCAATGGACAAAAAATTTAGTAAAACGATCGCGTATGGAAATTTTGACTATGCCAACAACTCCAAAATATTGATTTTAGTCTAGGTGGACCATTGGTTTAGGTCACGAGTCACCCGAGCTCATTTCGACCTATTGGTCGAAAAATTGAGAAATTAGAAATATGAGTGTGAGACCCATATTTGGTTGAAACGACCATGAATGGAAAATTCAAATACGCCATCACATCCGAGACTTTGAATTGGATAAGGTTACATAATTGATTTATGTATACAGGATTATGGGTAAATCTCGAGCGCTTGGTGAAAACTTAGAAGAATTTCTAAGTTTTAGTTGTCAGCTGGTGTAGCTGCAATCACAAACCAAGGACCGCGATTGTGGTATGTTGCACCCAATCTCACACACAAGTGTACGTGGTCTCATAAAGTAGTGAAGTGTCCTTTTAGAAGCCAAGTATCGATCCCACAAGGACTAGTGTTAAGAAACTATCCAATTTAGTTTAACCATAGAGATTAAAGTAGTGTAAAAATAACCGAAAGAGTGTTTGTGTTGTAAACTTAAAGTAAGTAAACAGTGTGAAAAAACTAAGAACTTGGACAATCAATAAAGAGAAACCCGGGGTTAAAGCACTGCGAACAATCATACTAAGCTATTAAACTTCATTGGTTAAATTACTTATCTTGGTTGTTGATTCACGGGGTTAATATTATGATCATGGTCTCTCGAGCCTCTAATCACCTATCTAACTTAGCCCCACAACTACATCGCTGAGTGGGGATATGAGAACTAAGCTAAACTCATTTATATTTCATCCTGTAGTGAACAAAATTAGGCTTCAGGTATATCTCTATCCTAGACGCTAATTCAAATCCATTATTTTATAAAACAATAAGAACACTACTTTATTTACCCCCACGGTTTATCCTCTTGTTCCTCCTCTCGAGACACAGCACGACAATAGATGTATTCTAAGAGTCGCGAATCCTTAAAATAGTTATAACAAGGATAAATAAATAACCAAATATGATAAGCAATCAAAACCAAGTCAATTCAAAGCAATAGTAATAATGTTCTTGGACTTAACCCCGGAAAAGAGGGATTTTAGCCACAAATGGACATAACCGTAATCAAGACAAATAAATACATGATGAAATCCATTAGAAAACTAAAGAAAATAGATAAAAACCCTAATTTAAGTGTTTTCCAACCCCTCACAAAGCTTCAAAGATGTCCCAGGTCCTTTGCCATGTGTTTAAGTATCCTATTTATAGGATGAAAATTTTGGTCGTGTTGGGAACAATGTGTGTGCTACGATCCTCACTTCCTGGAAATAGGGTGTGCGCTGTAACCCTCAATCCCTGAGAGTAGGGTGTGCTCCACGAGCCTCACTCCCTAGGAATAGGGTGTATGGAATTCCCTTTTGATGTCTAAACTTGTATTAAGCATTTGGCCTTCCATACCAAGCCTTGTGATGGTATTTCCACTTGATTTCCAGATTTTTCATCATCTATATATTATCATAATCAACTCACCAAGTATACTTGTGACACCCCAAATCTGGTACCCGGAACGTTACACGGTGCTCATGACCCCAAAAGACCACAAGCTAATCCATGACTGATATCTATAACTGAGAACTGAAAAATATACTGTAAATATGTGGAATATAAGATGTAAGGCCATAAGGTTCAAAACTGAACTAATACTAAATATAGAACAATGTCTGAAATGGGGTATAAAAATACCCAAAAATTAAAATAAACTATCTTAAAACATGTTGTAGTCTGAAAGCCTCTAAACTGTCTGAAAATTATAGAGTTAATAGGACATGTCCCCAACTAACTCCGAACTACTGAAATAATCAGGTAATAAAATAATCATGCTATCCTCGAATGATGAGGACTCACTGCTAGTCTGGCTGCGGAACGTCTGATCTACTAAGGATGCTCGGGAGCTCGTGCTTCTAAACCTATGGTAGAAAACACCATAGCATAAATGCTTCAGTACTTTGAATGTACTGGTATGCAAGTGAGGTAGGCTAAATATAATGGTTTATATGTATGAACAATAATAACTAACTGAATAATATAAACGTGGGAATATATGCATGAATACGTAACTGTCACTGAGATTGTGATAACGCTGACTCATGAATTTTGATAACATAGATTTACTAATATCTGAGTACTAATACTGGGATGCTAAATAACTAAGTCTACTGAATACTGAGAGACTGATGTTATTATACTGATAGAGAAAAGACTGTTTCTGATAGTTTTGATTATGAATAACTGGTCTGATTGACTGTATCTGATAGTTTTGAGACTAAATACTGATAACATGAGCTTCGTATAATAATATACTATTAACTAAGTTCGTGATAACATGATTACTGAGTCTGAGTACTAATAACATGAGTGACTATTTCTGACAGTCCTGATACTGATGGAACTAGCTGAGTTCCGCACTGTACTGAGTTAACTATATCTAATAGTCCTAAATTTTGTAGAACTATCTGAATTCTATTACTGAGATCGGAGGACTGTATCTGATAGTCCTGATTCTATAACTGAAACTGTGGGAAGTAGTTATCTAACTGACATGCCCCTGATGCGCCATTATGGCTAAGTTGGGGTCCAATCTGTAACCCCAATTGGAAGGGTGTCAATACCGCGACACTGGTAAGGACAAGCTGTGGGTGACCCTCATCTAATAATGTTCTCTTTTACGAGAACGGTGCGGCCCTTATCTGACAGTGCTTACCCACTTCATCAACCCTCATCGACAGTATTGATGTCTCAATCTATGCTGGCTACATAGTTCTGAAATGCAAGGATGACTACTCAGGATCACACCCTCATCTGATAGTGTGTGTCCCCATCCATGGGTTAACTCGGTCCTAATTTCTACTCCCATCTGAATAGATACTAAACATGATTTACTGAACTGAACATGAGCTGAACTACTAAATTTTGTTAACTGATGGAATGTACTGAGTTTTGATGACTGATAATACTGAAGTTACTGAGATTGACTGGTAATACTGAGGTTATTGAGATTATTAAACTATTGAGATTACTGAGATTTCTGAGTTTTCTTGAGTCACATGACTGACTAAGTTCTATGGATCATAGCTTGACTGAGAGTATCGTGAAAACAGACACACAGCTAAATTATCGGGTACAAGTACCCCCAGGGCTCGATAGAAAGAAACTGACATAGCATGACTTACATGAACACATGACAAATAACACAATTCATAATTTATATATTGAAGCACTTCATCAAACATGTGATATGCATAAACGTGTACATACATGGGGATTTCATGATATCATACAAGTTGGGCATTGTTCTTTCATCTAGGCATTTAATCATACACATGGTAGGCATAGCACATGTAGACAACATTACATAATAATTAATCATCATGATTCATCTCTAATTTCATCATCCTGGGGTTTATTTATAGGTTCACATGAATATACATCTATACAAATAAATTCCATATAAAATTGATCACCCAACAAGGTTTTGAATTCAATTGATCATTCTCAACATAAACAAAAAAAACCCAACATGAAATTCATAAAAAAATTCATAAACTTAAACTTAGAAAAGATATTCTCAGGCTTCATGGATGAAAGGAGTCCATAAATGAACACTACATATACCTTAGTTCGTGATTTCGTGAAGATTGACAGTGAAAACTTCTTGAATTTGAATCCCCAGTAGAAACCCTAGCTTGTTCTTAAGAGAAACTTGAGAGAAACGAGTATATTTTGGATAAAATATGGCTAAATCACGTGTTATTGGGTATATATATAGGGGTGAGAAATTGACTCTTTTAACCCTGGACGTATCTTTAATTTCTGAGAAAATTTCCCTATTTTCATCCTTGGTGCGACGTGCCACTATCGCGCCAAGTTACTAGAAAGTGACAAATGGGAAATTGCATGGTGGCGCGACGCAGAGCTATCACGTTGCCACCTTGTTTGCGACCTGAAAGTTTGGCGCGACGTGCCACTATCGTGGAGCAACACTGGAAATTGACAATTTCTATTTGAGCTGTCTCCGCGACGCGCTGAAGGTTCAGGTGATACACTGTCTCACTAAAAAGGCTATAACTCTTCACTCGGGTGTCATATTTGGGCAAATTTGGTATCGATGGAAAGCTTATTCGATTCCCCACATGATAAAAAGTAAAATCTTGAAAATACCACATTTATAAAAGTGGATTCATCTTTGAAACAAAACTTTAACATTTTTGGGAAAAATTTAAGCTAGGTAGGTGTACAGGGTATTACAATCCTATGGCATCAAACACCATGGATTAGAGCTCAAAACAACACACAATCCATAACAGTGAACTAGAAACTTAAGAACTACTTTCGTCCTATTAATCTTTAGCTTAGTATTTTGACTCTTGGCTTGATTCAATTGAACCTGGACACTCAAAACAAGTTTTTCCACACATAATTACACAATAATACCATTAGAAACTCATTATGTACATTAGAATCATTGAGATCAACTAGAACAACACCTAGCTTAAGCTAGTAACACTAGTTTTCTCATTTGAACTCTAAGTGACCAATTTAAGTACAAACTTCTTTGGAAAACACCTTAAACATCGTAATCAGATATTTAAACACTTATATGCTTAATTATATCATTGTTGACTCATTAAGACCATAAGTTGTCCTCAAAACAAGGCTAAATAAGCCTGGATAACAATATTAGGGTGCATAAATCCATCTCAGATCACCACCCCACACTTAAAGCCTTGTTCGTCCTTGAACAACTCTTACTCTAAGCACCATAAGCATAGGAGACTCTACATTTCTACTACGAGCAAGACACCCAAGCTATTACGACAATGACTACACAAAATTCAAGTTTCTACACTAAGCATGTTATAAACACAATTGACAATTCAAGAATAATACTCTAAAACATCTTAGCCTCAAGAATTGACTCACCTAGATGGAAAACTCATATATATTGTTAAAGCAAAGACATCATACAAATCACCCAACTATCATCAAATATGTTCTCTCAAAACAAGAGACTTACCCATAATCACTCACATAAATGGAATTTATTACAAATTGGGTACAGGAATCAAATTTTGCTCACTCTCACAAAGAATTAACATGGTACACAAGATGAACCATAGGTTTTCCCATAGTGTATTACTCCACTAATAATAGAATAATGAAGTTTAGGATCAAATAGGTATTTCAGGATTGTAATATAGGCTAAAGGACGGGTAGGAACTATTCTAGCTAGTAATAGTGACTATCTTCCCTAAGATCTTTAATACATCACACTTTTCATTAAACTCGCCTTTAACAACCAATTTCCACAACTTTTGTCTACCTCTATCTTTAGTTTTGCCCCATCTCATTAAGCTTATTCACATACACCATGGTGGGAGCATTGTCTATTAATTCATGATTCCTACCCTTATTCAAACCCACTTTACGTTATGCACCCCTATGATAGTCACCCTCAACTTAAGCGATCTGACTTAATTGAGGTGAACAATGTCCAAGGAGAACCAAGACCAAAACAGGTTCATTGAAACACAACTGGCCAAAAAATAGGAATTTCTTTAGCACAAATTTCTCTAACTCCCAACCACAACACATCAATTACTATTACTTTGGGGCTTCACTTTTACTTTCCTCCTACTTGAATTTCAAACTCCTTACTTAACTAATTTTACACTAAAGCATTTAGGAGCTTTGGATCAAATTAAGGTTAATCAAAGAAGGGGATAAGGCTACATATAAGGCTTCCAAATAAAATAAGATAAAGACTCAATGGCAATAACTAGAATTATGCATAATGGATGGTTAAAAGAGGGTATAAAATATGGCTATCAAGGAAATGCCTCTATAATCTTCTAAACCCACACTTTTTATTTTACTTTGTATACACACCAGGCAAGTTCTATCATAAAATGCAACAAGGAATACACAACATCCTCACACACACATTACACATGCTCGACTTAAGTAGGATCATCATAGACTCTCAACCAAACAATCACATGAATTCAACATTTAGCCAACAAGTACAAGTGTCATAATCATGAACCTAGAAGTCTAAAAAGTAGCAATTCACATAACCAACATGCTCTTTACAACCAAAACACTTACATCATGCAATCAAATATAGCGCCAATAAGAACATCCCACTTATTCCTAACACAAAAACTTTTAAAATTACTCCAAAAAATGGGAATTTCCCCTCACTTAAAAATCTATTTTGTCCCTAAATTATACTAAAAAGTAGAGATATAAATACTCCTTGAGGCCTCTAGCCCTAGCTAGTAGCATCTTTATACATTAAGAGGGTCCTGGGACTCCACACTTAGTCTTCGCCATGCTCTCTAGCTTAGATTTTTTGGTATTCAGACTTCCCATCAACATGTGACTCAACAAAAACAAAAACTAGTAAAGTAAAAACTAAAAATATTGAAAATGAAGCATACCTTAACTTGGGTTGCCTCCCAAGCAGTGCCTGATTTAGTGTCGCGGTACGACCCAATCTCCGACTCATCTATTTTTCCTCATCCTCTTCCTCCTACTTGAAAGCCATCTTCTTATTTTTTCTGACCTCTTGAGTGTGAAATATCAAAGTAAACATCCCTCTCAACAAATAGCCTTTTCAAGATTATCAATCTGTATTATTTTAGGTTAGGGTGGTTGTGTGGCCTTTGGTGGACTAATCTCCAGCGCCCCATACTTATCCCCTTTAATAACTATAATCATCCATAAATATTTGTAGTGAGATAGCTTGTTAAGTGGTTTGTACACTTTGAAAACTACCTTTTCATCATCCAGACTCATTTTGAGCGTGCCTTTTCATATATCTATCAATGCTCCTTCTATCGCTAAGAATGGATATCACAAGATGACTGGAAATTATTCATCTACCTAAAAATCTAAAATAATAAAATTATCAAGAATAATAAACTTACCAACCTTGATGAGAACATCCTCTATAATTCCTTCTGGACAGGATAGGGTTCGGTCTGCCAATTGGAGTATCACAAAGCTCGATCTCAGCTTCCCCAAGCCCAAAGTATTAAACAAGGATAGGGGTATCAAATTTATGCTTTCCCTTAAATCACTAAGTGCGTAGACCACCTCACTGTTGCCAATTTGCATAGGGAGCGTAAAACTCCCAGGTCCTTGAGCTCTTTGGGCATCTTCTGTATTACCACAGAACTATACTTCTCAGTGAGTGCTACTGTCTCAACATCCTATAGTTTAACTTTGTTAGTGACCATATCCTTCAAGTACTAAGTGTACTTGCGTATTTCTGGCAAAACATCTAAAATAGAAAGATTAATGTGAAGCTCTCTGAATATGTTAAAGAACTTCTTGAAGCACACAACCTCCTTCGCATTTCTAAGACTTTGTGGGAAAGGTGGTAGTGGTTTCTCCTTCACCTATTCAGGAACTTTGGTTTTTGAGTACTTAAACTTCCTCAAATTTTTATCAACTTTTTTATCTACTTGTTGAGGAACCAACTCCACATCTACCTCTATAGTTATTATTGGAGGTTCTTCATTCCGCTCTTTACCAATCCTCAAAGTGATTGCCATTACTTGTTTAGGATTTGAATCTGTATTACTTAGAAAACTATCTTGAGGCCTGGTATTTTCTGCTCCTGCCATCTGACCTATCTGCATCTCTAAGTTCTTTCTAACCATCTGTTAACTCTTCATATCTTCTGCAAACTGTGCTTAGGCAGCTATAATTTATTTCAGCATCTTTTCCATATTGCTAGTTTGAGTCGTGGATTGATTCCCTTAAACCTGTTACTGCTGAAACTACTATTGTTAGGTGTTCCATGATTGAATTAGTCGCTGAGTCTGCCACTTTTAATTGTAGGCATTCCCATAATTCGACCTTTGAGCATTGCCCACAAACATCACTAACTCAGGATTTGCACCACACATGGATGCAGAATGACCACTATTTCCACAAATCCCACACCAATTATTCATCTGATGATTTGCATTAGCTATTGCTATAGGCTATGTAACCCCCAATTTTATATTGTTAAGCTGAATAGTAAACTGATTTTGTAGTGCAGCAATCTGAGATGATATAGCAGTAAACTGCTTTACCTCTACACATCTATAACTTTCTTAGGAGCACTTCTTGAGTCAACACGCCACTCGAGATTCCCTTGTGCAATTTGATTCAACAAGGTGAATAGCTCATCGTATGTCAATTCTAATGCTTGACCACTTGCAGCTGAATCTAGCAAAATTTTGTGTTGTGATCAAGTGCCTCAACAAAAGTGTGAGCTAGTACCTCATTGGACTACTAATAATGTGGAAAATCCTAAAGATAAGTTTTGAACCTCTTCCACACGTGATATAAGTTCTCATTTGTTCTCTATTTGAAGCTCACAATCTCACTTGTAGTCTCATAGTTTTGCCAGATATAAAGAATCGAATGAGAAATTTCTAGGCTAAGTCATCCTATGTTGTAATTAAACTTGTCGGCTCAGTGTTCAACCACTTTTTCACTTCCTCCAATAGTACAATATGGAAAAGTGTTAGCCTAACATAGTCAGTTGACACAACCGTAGGGATGAATGTCACTAATCTCTAACAAGTTCCGCAGATAGACTTATGAATCTTTATGTGAAAGCTCAATAAACTGTCCACTACTAATCAAAAGTTGCACCATGTTCTGTTTCAGCTTAAAGTTACCTCCAGCAGCCAAGTTTTGAACATGGGAGGTCAAATTTATCGAAAGTGGGATTGCCACTTCGCGAACTATCTGGTGGGCTGGTGGATCTTCAGCCATGAGAGAAATATTGTCTTGTTCCTCTTGAATTTTTAGGATGCGACAAATAAAGTTACTTCTCTCCTTAATTAATGAAAGCATTGCTCGGGTTTGAGGCTTGGTTCAACAAATTCCCTATCCCTTGCCAGCTTAAAAGACTGTAAACCTGTTTCCTGCAAATTCAATACCAAGACAAGTGTCAAGAATCAAAGAAATCTAAAAATTAAAACTAAAACTAAAATAGCTGCCAATTTATAAGTCCTCAATAGCAGTGCCAAAAACTTGTTGTGCCCAACCGCACACGCAAGTGTGCGTGGTCTCGCCAAGTAGTAAAGTGGCCCTTTAGAAGCCAAGTATTGATCCCACGGGGATTAGTGTTAAAAAACTATCCAATTTTAGTTTGACAATAGAGGTTAAAGTGGAGTAAAAGTAATAGAAAGAGTGTTTGTGTTGTAAACTGAGAGTAAGTAAACAGTGCAAAAAAAGTTAGAGTTGGACAATCAATAAAGAGAAACCCAGGGTTAAAGCACTGCAAACAATCATACTAAGCTATTGAACTTCATTGTTTATATTACTTATCTTGGTTCTTGATTCACGGAGTTGATATTATGATCATGGTCTCTTGATCCTCTAATCACCTATCTAACTTAGCCCCACAACTACATCGTTGAGCGGGAATGTGAGAATTAAGCTAAACGCATTTATATTTCATCCTGTAGTGAACTAAATAAGTCTTATAGGTATACCTCTATCCTAGATGCTAATTCAAATCCCTTATTTTATAAAAGAATAAGAACCTTACTCTATTTACCCCCACGTTCTATCCTCTTGTTCCTCCTCTCGGGCTCACAAGATGACAATAGATATATTTTAAGAATCGTGAATCCTTAAAAAATTATAACAAGGATAAATAAACAACCAAATATGATAAGCAATAAAAACCAAATCAATTCAAATCAATAGTAATCATGTTCTTGGCCTTAACCCTAGAAGAGAGAGCTTTTAGCCATTAATGACATAACCGTAATCAAGATAAGTGAATACATGATGAAATCCATTAGAAAACTAAAGTAAGGAGATAAAAACCCTAATTTAAGTGTTTTTCATCCCCTATCCAAGATTCAAATATGTCCCAGGTCCTTTGCAATGTGTTTACATGTCCTATTTATAGGAGGGAAATTTTGGTCATGTTGGGAATAAGGTCTACGCCGCGAGCCTCACTCTCTGGGAATAGGGAGTGTACCAAGATCCTCACTCCCTATGAATAGGGTGAGTGTCTAGAGTCTCACTCCCTGGGAATAGGGTGTATGCCGCAGGGCTATTCCCATACCCTCACTAGAATTCCCTTTTGACATCTAAACTTGTCTTAAGAATTTGGCCTTCCATCCCAAGCCTTATGGTGTTATTTATACTTGATTTCCAGCTTTTTCATCATCCATATATCATAATAATCAAATCGCCAAGCATCCTATAGCATAAAACACCACGTGTTAGAACTCAAAACAACACACAATCCATAACGATGAACTAGAAACTTAAGCTAAGAACTAGTTTCGTCCTATTAATCTTTAGCTTAGTGTTTTGAATCTTGGCTTGATTCGATTGAACCTTGAACACTCAAAAAAAAATTCCACACATAATTACACAATAATACCATTAGTAACTCATTACGCACATTGGAATCATTGAGATCAACTAGAACAACACATGGGCCAAGCTAGTAACACTAGTTTTCTCGTTTAAACTCTAAGTGACTAATTTAAGTACAAAATTGTTTGGAAAGCACCTTAAACATTGTAATCAAATACTTAAATACTTATATGCTCAATTATATCATTCTTGACTTATTAAGCACACAAGTTTTCCTCAAAACAAGGATAAATAAGCCCAGATAAAAACACTAGGGTGCATAAATCTACCTCAGATCATGGTACCCTTGGTAGATAAAGTGTTGCGATCAAGTGAAAGGTGTGATATGATCGTAACATCTTATTTTGAATCAATGATTTGCGACCACACTGCGAGCGACACCCAAAGACCAATATAGGTATAAATAGACCCTAATATTGCAATTTTAGTCATTTCTCACCCCTTTATTGAGAGCATAAACCCTAGATAGTGTGATAGCTCAAATTAAAGTGAGTAACACTTATTTTTGTGATTATCTTCTAATTTGAGGTAAGAATTCACCCTTTTTGTGGTGAAATTTCTTGATTTCTTGCTCAAAACTCTAAACTATTTAGGGCTTGGTTTTAACCCCAAATTATCTTGGTGTTTAGCCATCTTTTAAGGTAATGATTCCTTGATCTTATAAGAATGTTGGGTTGGTTTCAAAAATACAATTTTTGTAAGTGGGACCCACATGGAGTTTTGTGTGTTTTTTGGAGCCAAAGTACAATGGTGCAATATGAGAATTGATGAGTAGAATATATTTATGATATTTTGGCATCTTGAGGAGGCTTCTCAAAAAGGTAAAGTGGTGGTTTAGCAGTTCATTGATATTTCTTCAGCGTCGAGGTAGGCTAGGTTTATTCCTTGTTAGATTGAGTGATCTCACAGTATTCTTATGATAGTGTGTTAGATTTGGGATTGGTTTAGGTGTTTGATGAAATGCAGGATTTGAGTTAGTTGGACTGTCTAGGCTAAATTAAAATCGTAGAGTTGAAATACTTAGCTTGTTTCCTTATCCCTTAGGAGAATTGGACTTCATTACTCATGTTTAGCATGAGAATACCTTAGATTGCTCAATATTGAGTAAAATGCTTTAGATGCCCATGCTTAGGGTAATATTGGCCTTAGTTCCTTTACTAAGAAAGGTTGCCTTAGTTACAATATTGTCTTGTTGTTGTGTTTGAGATAAACCTTCACCTTAGGACTAATTGTGGCTTGCTATACATCTAAGAGTGAATTTAGATACCTTAGTCTAGTTTGGGGTATAATTTGACTTAGAATGAAGTTTGAGAATTTAGAAGTGGGCTCTTTGACCCACCTTAAGTCAAGATTGATGGTTAGTTCTCGTGAAATCCTTATACACTTGTTGAATACCTAGAGAATTCCCTTTGAGGCAATATTGACGAACCATGGTAATTAACTATGGTTATATTGATATTAGAAGTAATGAATATGAACCAATTGATTAGATTGTGGTTATCCTATATCATGATTTAGCTCAGTCGACGGATGATGCCTATGAGTACCCATTATTTTTATACTCATACTACACTTCTGTACCTTTTTGGTGCAGATCAGAGTACTAGTTGTTGCCCTTGATCCTTGATCGTGCTGTATCGAGATTTTTGGAGATAGAGTAAGCTCTTGGAGTTCTAGTCTCCCATTTCCTTATACCTTTCTATATTCAGTCTTTTGTATTTTAGACAGATGTATTGGCTACTTTAGATACTTGGGTTATATTTTTATTATTAGATTCTCTTGTACTGCATCTACTAGGTCGTGGGATGGTATCTTTTATTGGTTGTTTTTATCTATCTAGAACACTTTGCTTATTTATAAGTGTTGTTTATTATTTGCCTATGTTGGCCGATTCCTACCGAATTTACCTATTGTATTAGCTCCAGATTTTAGTTTGGCTTACCTACTAGCGGAATTTAGTAGGTGCCACCATGACTCATATATCAAATCATGACAGGTAGATCCCATGATCATAGGGTAGTCCATATAACTCAATTCTATAAATTTTCAATTACGTTTTATGAGGGACTTTGCAGTCTTTTCGCACTCTTTTAACATCAAAACAACACTGTTTAAGCCACCCCAAGGCTGATTATGAAGATTAAAGCTACCATAAGTCCCTCATTACTCAGAAATCATTTGACACTTAGTCAAAAGTAATAAAAAGAGGTGATTTTCCTCCTCTCTAGAGCAACTAGGGTTCTCCAATCTCAGGTTCATATTTCAAAGATTTCTTCAAGATTCTCATCTCTATGTATGTAGGATTTAATCAATGGATTTTCTTCCACCCACTAAATCCCAAAGTTAACTCAAATCATCAATTTAATTCCTTCTTCGGAGCCTAGGGTTCATGAATATTGTAGATTCCTTGATAATTTAGTTCCTTGCTATCAATGAGATATAAACTCATGTTTACCATGAATTTTAGTCTCATTGCATGCCTATAATTGCAATTCCTCATTATATTATGAAATCCATGATTCTTGGACTTGAGTTATAAAATTCCTTACTTTATTCAGTTTATGAAAATTGTCATAATAGTTACATTCTTCTAATATGGTGGATTATGAACACCCGATGACCTAGGATTTCATTCATGTATTTATGAATATTCGATACTTTGATTTTCATAATTTGAATACTTTTCGATAAAGTACCTATTTTCAGTCTTCAAAATATTTGTATTATTGACATTCTAGTTATCAGTTATTGTTCAGCTGGAAATAGTACTTAGCACCGAGCGGACGCAAGGATGAAGGCTCACCTGTTAGTTAGACTGAGACCTTTTGTAGAAGTCGCTAAATCCCAGAACTACGATGCCACCATAGGTTCTAAAGGGACATCCGTCAGATAAGGATTGACACCTTAGTCCTTTTGGACATCATTTTAGTGGATCCACGTCAGCCAGTATTCATATCCTTGGTAAGGTACTGAACACCCATCCAGCTAGAGTTACAGGTTGAACTATGATTAGCTCAAATTGAGGTATGTCGGTTATTGGTAGCTCACACAGATATATGTATAACCTTGTATCCAGATGTATGTATGACCTTGTATACCATTTGTTCAGCTTGTTGTACCACTACATGTTTATTACTTGGTCATTGTATCAATTTGCATATCTCAGATTCATGTTCAGTTTACCATGTTACCTCCATCATTTTTTAGTTTATATACATATCTCACATGCTCAGTGCATCCAAAGTACTGACAGCATACTTCTTGCACTATGTTGTCTTGTAATATAGGTTCTGACATTCAGCATCCCACTCGAGGCAAGTACAACTCCGCATCATATCAGCAACAATGTTTGGTGAGTCCTCATCATTCGAGGGCTAGTTATCGGCATTTTTTTTCAATATTATTTAGTTTCAGATAGTTAGAGTTAGTTAGGAGCTTTTCCCAACAACTCATTATATTTAGAGGATTTCAGAAAATCAGATAGATTATGTTTTCAATTTTATGGATTTTACTCAGATATTGTCACTTGATCTTATTGCCAAACTTATTAGTCAGATTCTTAACTTCCACATCCGTGATTTTCAATTTATTTTTGTATTTATAATGTCATTCCAGGCCATGGATTAGCTTGGGGTGACTTGTGACTCTAGGCACCGCGGGGTAGTCTCGGATCATGACAAGAATGTGCGCTAAGGAAGAAGAATCCGCTTATGGACAGATTAGACATTAGAATGGAAACATTCCTAGATAATCCTTCTTGGCTCAAATATAAAAAGATACATAAATGTATTTGAATTATTTCAACTATCCCCATTCAAAGTATGTAGTTAGAAGGATATCATCGTAGACGGATAGAGGTTTGAAAGATCATGACCGTAATATCAACCTTGTAAGTTAGCAAAATGGTAGATCTCTTAATTACGCTTATCAAATGTATAAAGATACGATGGAATCACGGAAGCTCCATAATCCTACGTCTTAATATCTCTGTGAACAACTCTTGTAAATTACTCTTTTTACTTTCTTGCTTAAGTAGAATTACTAATAAAAACAAAGACCTTGAAATTAGACAACACTTGTTTTAATAATTTTAGTAAAATTAATTGCAAGTCTGTCAGCAACAAGTTCTTGTGGGGTCGATAAACCTAATTGATTGTAATCACTTATTAGTTTAACGACTTGCATGCATATTCAAAAACAGATAGACATCTTGAACTTTTTCAGTGATTCACTCTGCTTTTCAGTAATTATCCTTGGAATATGTTGCAATAAGTCAGTTTTCAGGAAAGCAGTCTTCAGTAAACTATTTTTGAAAGTAGTTGATTGCCTCTGTGGCCATTCTATTTTTATCTTCTATCAATTCTGAATTTCATTCTTTGGAATATGTTACCATAAGTCTTTTTGCTCCACTTAGCCAACCGCATCTTCAACTTTTAACTTTCTGATGAAACATAAACATTGGATTTCCAGCAAAATCGTTACCCAGTGTGCCCTCACCAGCTCCATAAACCCCTCGTGTTTGGTCCAAACATTGAAGAATCTGATTGGACTTATGATTTCTTGTATGATCTGTGCTGCTCAGTACTTCCAGGGGAGAATGATTTGGTCCCTTTTTTATAAGATGCTTAACACTTACATTAGGGAACTCTTCTGGTAGTTTCTAATTGCTCAAAACCATAGTATTTTAAAGGAAAAAGTCATCATTTCCATCCTAAACTATATCTAAAAAATCAAACACACCTAAACTACTTAAAAGTGAATTTTTTTACCCCTAAATCTGATGTGGATAAAAATAATTATTTAAGTAAAAAAATGCGTCGAAATAAAAAATTTAACGCAAAAAAAATAAAAATAAAAACATTCCCCTCCAGAGCCCCCAGTGAGTATGTGCTTCCTCTTAACGAAAATTTAAGAATACCTCTCATTTGTCCTCCCATTCCACCGTGAGTATGTGCTTCCTCTGTAAGAAAACCAAAAAAACTCACTCTGTGATACAATTGGCAAATTCTTCTGTTTCTTGATTAAAAAAATTGGGAGTCCTCCAAGTTTCTCTTCCTAAGATAATATAGCATCAAAATCTCATCCACTCAACCAAGTATTGGAGTGTTTATCAACTTTGTGACGCATCCATTCATTGTTCTTTTCTAGTGCTAGCAGTGCAAGTAGCATAGACTACTGTGAAAATAATTTCTTCATTCCGATCTTGGTGCTGACTCAAGACTCTGAGATGATGTGTATTGTCTACTTCAATACTAACTGAAAGTTCTTGCCTTGAAAAATGCTAAATCTTCCTAAAGCAATTTGCCATAGAAGTATGACAACCCAGAATTCTTCTATAATTGTCAATGTTCGATGAATCTTGAACAGGCTCCATCAAACCAATTAGCCAATATGGTATCACTTATTAAGATAAGTCAACCTCTCAAAATCTTGCTGAGAGTCGACTGATTAGATATTCTGAATTATGATTTGTTTTGGCGGAAGAAAGCTTTTTTGATGAAGTTCCAAGAGGAATCACGATCTTCTTATTTTATTTACCCCCGTCTTTGAATTACTGCCTTTGATCATTCTAATTTTCCTAATGATAGACCTGCATCCTTTTCTACCAGTTCCGTTGATTATGGACTCCTCTTCTACCAGTTCTGTTGATTATGGACTCCTCTCTTCAAAAAACGAAACATCACCTTACTATAATTAAAAATAATATCTCCTTAATATTCCTTTTTACCAGTAATAAAATTATTTTAAGTTCCTTTTTACCAGTAATAAAATTATTTTAAGTTACACAACTATCTAAGATTTGTTTTAAATCTTCATTTCTCTTAAAAATTGTGCCAAAAGATACCACATAAAATGAAATGGAGGGAGTATTTCTTTCATGTTTATTTCTTCTTCAAATCATTTCCCAAAATCTAATATTAAACATGAATTAGTGGTAGTGTGATAACATAGTCTTGTCAATCACTGTCTTCTTAATCACGTCATGACATTCAAACAAGTAAAAATAAACCGAGGAACAAGGGAGTATTCACAATTTCTTAAAGGATTAATTCCACAGATCCAATATAAAGTTTTTCTCTTAAATCTCCGAGTTACTGGAACACCTTCCCTGTAACTTAACTATACCTATGACGCAATTTATGAGCTTTTGCTTGAAACAGGCCCCATAAAGTATCTCACAGTAATCATTTGAATATCCAACAGAAATAATTATGTAACTATGCAACCAGTGCACTCCCACTAGGTGGAATCTGGGGAGGGTTAATTATGTAACTATGCAACCAGTGCACTCCCACTAGGTGGAATCTGGGGAGGGTAGGGCGAACGTTAGACCTTATCCCTAGCTCGAAAAAGTAAACAGGTTATTTCTAAGAGATCCTTGGCTCAAGTAACTCAAAATAAAGCAATGTTAAAAAAAACATCGACGAAAAGTAGACATAACACATAATAATGAAATCATAACATAGCATTCAGGAAAAGGTTCAGTAATAACATCAAAATAATGTGATAATCGAAGCAAAGGGCAATAGGTACTAACAGAAATAGAAAGGCAAGAAACTACGAGATTAGTGCTAATGCTACTGAAATGCGCGGAAACAACACTCGACTACCTACAAACCTTCTAACCTAATCCTCGAACTCTAAAACCGACAAATTATGTAGCTATGCAAAATGAAATATTTGTCACAACCTGATGGACCCAGACACAAACCAGATGATGGTAGATGACCTGGCTGGAAATTAGTTAGAGATGGCATTCAACTCCTTAAGTTTGAACTGTAAATTCTCAAAATGAATCAAATGACAAAAACAGTTTTCTTTTAAGCAAGCAGTCGAGAAATACTACTGACGTTCATACCATAGCAACAGCATCAATCCATTTTGGGTGGTAGAAGTAAGGAATATATATGACAAAGCAACATATGACGACTCCAACAGATGCTAAAGTACCAGACCTGCATCTACTGTCAGTTTTCCAGGGAAGATTAGCAAATATTCAAAAGAAAAAAATTTCACCTATCGACGCTTCCCCACTGGTTGACATAATCTGTTTTCAGTTAACCTTCTGTAAAATCTTCTACCAGGAAAATTTATAAAGAAATGAATCTACATAATCAGTTTTACTTAAGGAAGGGGGTGTGATTGCTGATGGTTATGCATCCATATGCATTTCAACATATGCCCTCGGCAGAATTACACCTCAACATTATATTTAAAAATAGATCTAAAAAACTCCCTTGCCTTGCGTTATCAAGATAATGTGAATAAAAATTCACTGTCGACTTCAAGCTACTGGTTGGCAGTAAAAAATGTAGCAATTCACCCACCAAGGCGATATGATCTCCCTCTAAATGCTACACCAGAACCGTTATCAGGTTGCACATGGTTAGTTGTTGCTACACCAGAACCCCTATCAGGTTGTGCAGGATAAGCTGTTGCTCCACCAACCCGATAAGACCTCCCTCTGAAAGCTGCACCAAGATTATCAGGTTGTGCAGGAGGAGCAGTTGGTGCACCAATCCTCCAACGCATAACCAGTTTATGTCTAGCAATAACCAGTTAACGAAATTTGAAGAGAAGAAAAAATTCATTTCTTAAATGCAGAAAATATGAGCAGTTTCTTCGTCTCCTCTTTTTGTTTAGGTTTTGTCAGGTGGAAATCAGAAAGAAAATCTAAATTAGCCAGACAAAACCCAGCAGCAAAAGAAAAAATTGATTGTCTAAGAAGCCTTTTTTTTTTTAATATGATGGTCTAAGCAGAACTCAACTGCAATGACATCTCTGGTGTCGCTCCATGAAAAGATATAAACATGGGTTATATTTCAAATAGCAGTTAAAAGAAGATCTAGATGACCACTGGTCAAATTGCAATAAAAAGGATACACCCAAATAGGTGTCTTCAGAAAATTCTTCCCGGTAGCAAGTGGATGCAACACGGTTAAAAAGTAATAGAGATGTCCAGCAACGATCCCCAAAAGATCTGGCATAATTGGTGAACCAAAAATAACATCTAAACCCAGCATGGCCCATGGTAAGTAAAATGCCTGCAAGTTGGATAAAAAGAAGCTTTTCACCAATGGACAATAAGATCAAGAACATGAGAACCGGAGAGACTTGAAATATCCAAGTGTAATCATACCTTTAGGGTCACAAGACCATAAATGTTGATATTAGCACTTGGGAATTCTCTACTCCAGACATACAGAAGCATGAAAACCAGTGATATACCCAAGAATGGGGAACGGAAGAAGGAGATTGCAGATAAAGCCTACAGTGAAACAACATATTGAAAAATGAAAGATTTGTTTGTGTATCAAAGGAATCAAAAATCATTTTCATTGTAAGATAAACAGTAGAACTGTTAAGAGGATAGCAAGGGAGAAATGTATGTGGTCACAGCTAAAATGGACACTAATAGGAGCTCATGTCTTCGGTAATTTACTCTCTAATTGTTCTTCATACATACCAACAATGTCAAAGCTCCAAATATCATCATCCACAGAAAATCTGCTGTTCGTCTTTGAAAAGGTCCACTCTCCAGTTGCACTCCATATCTCGCTCTACAACATCAAGCAGCAACAACCATAATTATTTCTTTAAAAAGGTTTAAAAAAAAAAAAATCCTCTTACATTTCATACCTAATTGCACGCTTTAACGCCACTATCGAAAATGATTTGTATTAGAGAAACAAGACTTTAAAAGACTCTACCACTCAAAAGTTGTGGAGACTTACATCATTAAGAGGCGAATCCCAAAATTAATTGAGAACTTTCCAAGAAAGAAGAAATTTGTAATCAATCTCCATACCTGAAGAATGTAGCATCTTGTAATTATTTAAGAGAATAAAACTTAAAAACAGAATTACGTGTATCACTGGTACTCGAACAAAAAACTTTTCAGGCACCACGATCTAGGCACGTAGCAGAGTCTCCATACCAGAAGCAAATGCAGCATCCTGTTATTATTTAAGAAAATAAAATCTAAAAAGGGTATTACATTTGCATGTGCTGCAAAATGCTCATTTTCTGGGCTCAACATCATTTAATTTGATGCAAATTAACAAAAAACATTACTTACTATCATCTTTTGTGGAAGAACAGGCATGTAGCACAATCCGAGAATTGTTAAGAGTAAAAATTAATTATCAAGCAATACTGGAAATTTCAATTATTCAATGATATGACTCATTTTTGAAGGTTGGTTGATCTGGTTGTAGGTTGATGCTTCCTGTATATGGTCTGAAATTTACTTGGAAACTTACGTTGGCCTCTTGGAGGTGTTTCATATCTCATATCAGATATGCTCTAGTTCGAGTTCAGAGGTTAGTAATTGCTTTCTGATTGTTGGTAAAAAATAAACATTTGAAGTCTGATGAGTATTTTAGATAATATCTTCCATTTGACATCCATCTTAGCACCTTTACTTTTAGTTTTTAAAACTTATTGTTCACTAATGTCTTCAGCATTATATCCCGTGTACGTAAAACCTTGCGTGGGTCTTCTGATGACATTGGGTGGTTGCAACAAGCTCCTGAAATGGCTCCTGTTGTTGATGGTTCAGCTAGATTTAGAGAACTACTACAAGATATTAGGTAAAATGTTGGATGTTACTTGTCATTTCGGAAATAGAAACAAAGTCAGATACTACCTTTGGAAAATGCAGTCTCCCAAAATAAAGAGCACATATCTTGTCAGTGGTGGGTACTTGGTCCTTTTTCCATTTTTTATCAATTGAGATAGGTGCTGAATAATTTGAATATTAAACCATACCAACTGCACACAATTAAACCATCAACAAAGGGTTCTGTGTTCAGCTGATGAGATTATTTCCTAGGTGTTTCCGTGTTCTATGGTGCTGAGCTGGTTGGTTGTTAATCTGGAGCTTAATTTTGAGCTTAGAACCCCGGGACTGATGACTTATATTGCTCGGAGTGTCTGGATTCTTCTACCATTTTTTGCTACTCTGTGTAGTAATGAAAGAAGTTATCTGTAACTTCTTAAAGTGATAATCATGACATTAACTTTGTTCCAATTATACTCCTGCCAATTTGAATGAGATCAACCAAACAATGTTATGTGCTTGTCATTTTGCTGATTCTCTATGTTATAGATTGACTGTCATTTTGATATACGGTATGTTTTAGCAATACAAATTATTACCTTTTTACTTTACGTTTAGGAACAAAACTTATGTGATTACGATTTCTTGCAAATATGACTAGTCATGAAATACCTTTCTTGTTTGCTGTCTCAACTTAAAAAAAAAACAAAACAAAAGGCCTTAACACTGAGTGGTATTATTCTATATTTTTTTATCTTTTGCCTTCACTTTGGATTTTTTAGTAACTAGATATAAAGTATGGTCTTGAGCCGGGGGTCTATCGGAAACAGCCTCTCTACTCCTTCGGGGGTAGTGGTATGGACTGCGTACATTTTACCCTCCCCAGACCCCACTATGTGGGAATATACTGGGTTTGTTGTTGTTGTTGTTGTTGTTGTCAATGATATGACACTATAATCAAAAATATAATCAGGCTTTTTCCTGAAAACAAAAATATTTAGTACCTCTTTTCCTTATTTTTTCCTTCAAAAACTACATTCTCGTGGTTCTCTTTTTCAACATCAGCTCTTCATCAAACTGAATGTTAAAATGATAGTTTGGTAGCCATTATCTTTACATTTATTTTTAACAAATGAAAGATCCAAAAGAAGTGGATCTTTTGATATATATATATATATATATATATATATATTGATAAGTTGAGATAAAATATTTAATAATAAACCAGTACCAAAGAGGTACTGAAAAGGTTATATAAGTCTGGACTCCATCAAAACCTACACATAAACAAAATCAAGAGGCCCCGTAAAGCGAGATATAATAATAACAGTATTGTCCCTATGCCGAACAAAATAAGTTCTGCAAGCATCTTATTTTACAAAGCAATTTTACTCCTTTCTTCCTTCAAAGCATCTTTTGTTTCCCTTATGCCATATTGTCCATATGATGATGCTTAGAGGGATTAATCTCCAAATGTTCTTAAGCTTTCTTTCCACACTATGTCCTTGCCAACAGTTGAGTAATTTTTAAAGCTCTGTGGCATCACCCAATAAACACCAGAGATGTGTAGAATTAACACCCAAATAAGCATGATTGATTACAGTGCAACAAGTGACTAACAGTTTCTTCAGAGCATTCACATAAAGTGGACATGTTGCATAAGCTAAAAACCCTCCTCTGTAAATTATCCTGAGTCAGACAACTACCATAGGCAGCAATCCACCCAAAACATGCCACCTTAGCTTGGAACCTTAGTTTTCCAAAGCATTTTTCTAGGGCCAACGGATCACAAACTATGAGTCTGCCGTTGTAGCCATTCATCTGCGTTATTGCAATTCATATATGTGCATCCTACTTTACTTCTTCAATCTTTACAATCTGCATTTTCTGTAGAAAGGAAGCTGCTTTATCCAACTCCCACTCATTAAAATCCTTCTGAACTGGAAGTTCCATCCTCCATTAAAAAAAAAACGATCACAAAGCTCACACTCTTGATCCAGAACCACGCTGTAAATGGTAGGAAATTGGTTCTTCAACAACCCATCATCAAACCATCTGTCAAACCACAATCCAATCTTTTTTTCCATTCCCCACCTTTAATTTAGAAAATTCTTAAACCCACAGGTGTACTATTTGCTTCCACATAGCCATCACATTGGGAGAGACAGGCTTAGGATCCCAAAAACCACTTATAGAGGAGATACTATTGCGCATTTTCGGGTCCCTTACTCCAAGCCCTTCTTCTGTTTTTACTTCTTCTCACTTTTTGTCATTCACCGAGGGGAGTTTCCTGCTGTCACCATTACCATCCCAAATGAAGTTCCTCCTCAGCTTGTTGATATGCTAGTCCACCTTTGCTAGGATTGGTAATAATGACATTGAGTAAGTGCGTGTTTGGATGGGCTTATAGCTTTTGGCTTGTAAGTCAAAAGTCATAATTTAGGATTCTAACTTATGTCTTTTGGCTTATTTCGCCTTTTTAGCTTAAATTTAAGTGCTTAAAAGCACTTTTTTAGTTTACCCAAACACTTAAAAAGTGATTAAAAGCTATTTTGGCTTAAAAGCACTTAAAATAAGTCAATCCAAACAGGCCTTAAGTCGTATCTCATCCACAACATTAGCCAATATTAATCTTCCACCAAAAGAGAGGTGCAACTTCCACAGATATTTTTAACTCACTCTCATCTATAACACCTTCTTTGTAGAACACCAATGTCATGTCCTTTGGCACATAAAGCCAATCCCAAGTAGAAAAAAACTCTCAAGGTACAACCAAACTTTCAGCAAACTCCTCTATGAGATTGTCACATTAACAAAGAAGATGCAACTCTCATTCCCCTTTAAAGTCCAGAGACTGCTTCAAAGGCTAGCACGATAATTCTCATGTGTAAATAGTTGCCTTGTATCAGGTTCACATAACACCAAAGTGTAATCTGCATAGAGTATGTGCTTGATTTGCAGAACATTTCCATCTTCTTCTTCAATCCTAAAACCTCGTCCAACCATTCCAAAAGGCTTTTGGCAAAATCTCGCTAAACACTTCCATAATTAGAACAAACCGATAAAGAAACAACGGGTATCCTTGCCTAAGAGCCCTTTGAGATTAGAAAAATCCCTCAAGATTCCGATTGACCAAAAGTGAAAAACTAACAATTGAACCGATATAGAGGATTCACCTACCCACCCAACTTTTTCCAGATTGAGGTCCAGGTCTTGTAACTGTACTTTAACGTACAAAGTTACATTTGCTACAACTCTCCATGACCATCTACACTAGAAAATTGTGAATGTCGATCACACCAGATACTATAAATTTTATGGTTATTTAGTATTCAAAATCTCTTTAAACAATCCAAATTGAAGTTCCAAGTTTAAGACACTTCAAATTTCAAGCGTCTGACATGTGTCATCAAAGTTAATGCAAGAACATGCCCTCCTCCTTCAATGGACTGATTTTTGCTGGCTCATACGGTGAAACAATTTGTCCTTGGACAAGGAAATAGTGAAGTAGAGGTAGTTAGAGTCAATTTTGTTTGCTAATAGGATAAAGTGGCAGAAACAGAAAGACATCATGTTACAGCAACAGCAAATTGAAGTTAGCTGCAATTAGCAACAGAATTATCTTTCAAGAAACATTAACTGAACCATTTAATATTGCCATGAACTAATTTAACTGAGGGGAAGCCGAAGGAGTCGTGGTTAATTCCAAACATGAGCAAAAGCATGCATGATGGCATGAGTGATAATGGGAAAACAGTGATAGGTCCCATGTAATAAAACAACAACAACAAACCCAGTATAATCCCACTGGTGGGGTCTTGGGGGGTAAGTACGTCTGCATACTTACCCCTACCTTGTGATGGTAGGGAGGTTGTTTCTAATAGACCGTCGGCTCAAGAAGAGATGAAAAAGAAGCAATAATAACAATCAGTAACAGCAGCAAGATAATTAGATAAACAAAGCGAAAGAAATAATCAGCTAATACTAAATATGATACGGGCACGATCATGAAGATGGGCGTATGTAAGCATGCATGGAATCAAGCCGAGGGAGTGTACAAGTTGAAGTGTGAAGAGGGATTTGGACACAACAAAGCTGCCCCTACATACACTCCAAGGGCACCTCTTTTGCTCCCTTCATTAAGGGCTTTTTGGACCTTTCACTCTATTTTGTAATAAGTCTATAAATAGACTAGTATTAGGTCTTTATTTCTTTAGTTGTTGAATGATATTGTATGACTAAACTTGGAACACCTTTCTTCTCTCTATGGAGAGTGTAACACCTTAGTTGTAGGGCTTGGAAAAGCCACAAAACCAAAATGAGGGTGATACTAGTGTGGAATCACTAGTGTTGCAAACTTTGCTAGAAACGTGGGTGCTTGAGCGGTGGAATCCATCTTGTGTCTTCGTAAGAGAGCAGTGATTGTGTGTGTAGGTGTTAAGGGTCCTTAGATTTGATATATCTTAGGGTTTATACATCCATTTGTTATTCTATCTATCCATTTTATCAATTGAAATCGTTTGCTTTTGTGTTTGTGTCCATGTAGTCGTGTTGTGTTCTTTTTGTTCTTGTGGCGTGTTGTGGGCTGTTTTGAGTCATTGTGGGATGTTTTGTATCATTTGGTATCAGAGATTGTGGTTGATTTTGTTCCAACAAAATCAATCTTGAGCTAGCTCACTTGAAAAAAAAATCAAAAAAAAAAGAGAGTAAAAGTTGTTCTTGTGTTCTTGGCCGAAAGTTGTGTTCTTGTTGTTGTCTTGGATAAGACTTGTGTTTTGAGTCTAGATCTAGGAGAATTTCGTGAGTCTTGAGTGTCTTTAGTGTTGGTTTCTTCTTCCCTAACACTAATACAGTAAAGATCCAAGTTAAACTCCTTTTTGTGTTGTGTTTGTACGGATTCAAAGGGTTGGTCGTGTGTTGGTTTGTTGTTGTTATGAATCCGAGATTTGGAGGTGTGTTGTTGGTTAGTTGTTGTTGTGAATCCGAGATTTGGAGGTGTTGATTGTCTTTGTTGTTATGGATTTGTGTTTGAATGAGGTGTTATTGTTATCGGGAGGTTCAACTTGAACCTTGGTCTTAAAATCTTGTTGAAGGTTCTTGATGTTCTTGGCCAATCTTCAGAACCTTCCATAAGTAGTGTTTGATCTTAAGACCAAGTGGAAAAGTGTAGTCTTTCTTTTTTGTCTTGAAACAAGTTCCAAAACTATACCAAAGTAGTAAGGGACAAAAGACCTTTCAAAAAAACTAGCTACCAAAAAGGAGTAAGGGAGCTTTTCAAGACTAGCCAAAAGAGGAAAGAGCCAACCACCCTTCAAAAAGGTGTTTTGCCCAAAAGGTGCAAAGAAAGTCTACCTATTTTGAATGTGAAAAAGGCTCCAAACTTGTGACTTCCCCTCCAAAACCGAAATTACTCTTCCACAAATTGAAAGTTGGACAAAATTCCAAGTTGGAAAAACAATAATTTTCAAGATCCGCAACTAACCCAAGGCTGCCACGTCACTATCAAGGACTGCCACGTCACCCCTTTTGTACAACTAACTTGTTTGTGTTTTGTAGGTAACTTCTTGGCTACAATGGATAACAATGCTCTTAGTGCTATCTTGGCCGGATTGAAACTCTTTCCCGTGGAATAACTAGAATAAATGCGGGTTTTGATAAATTAAACTCGAATATGGCATCAATGATGGGTGATATGTCAACTATGAGTGAGAGGTTGGATCGTATGGAGAGTCGAAGGAACTCTCGTGCTTCTACTCCCGAAACTTTACATCCAACACAATCAATCCTCCAAGACCATCACAAAATCCATAAGCCAAGTTTCCAATTACCCTTAAAACCGCAACCTAAGTAGGCCACCTCCCCCGGAAATTGATCAAGTCCAACAAGAAGGACTTGGAAGCCAAATGCCTCCACTAAAACCGAACTCTTCCATCCAAGCTCCAAAATCGAACTCTCCCGTCCAAGCTCCACAACCGAAGCTCCACTTCACTAAATCAATCCTCTCAACCGAAGCTCCACTTCCCCAAAGCCGAGACATCCATGTAGAGGTATATGGTAAAGAGGGACATGAAGAATATGGAGTCTTTGATGATACATATATGATGGAAGACGAATTGAGAGGAAAATGTAGGGATCAACAAAGAACCTGCCACCAAGTAAGGATATGGGAATCATGGCAGATGAGATTGAGGGAAAATCTCAAGAAGGAGAGGAAGTCGAGGTGCAAAATGAAGATGGTGGTGGTATGGTGATGCATGTGACGTGCCTAAATGAAAGAGAAGATGCCGTGAATTTGAGGTTAAATTCCTCTCAAGATGGAGAGGATGATACGGGCACGATCATGAAGATGGGCGTACGTGAGCATACATGGAATCAAGCCGAGGGAGCGTACAAGTTAAAGTGTGAAGAGGGCTTTGGACACAACAAAGCCGCCCCTACATACACTCCAAGGGCTCCTCTTTTGCTCCCTTCATTAAGGGTTTTGTGGACCTTTCACTCTATGTTGTAATAAATCTATAATTAGACTAGTATTACGTCTTTATTTCTTTAGTTGTTGAATGATATTGTAAGACTAAACTTGGAACACCTTTCTCTATGGAGAGTAAAACCTAAGTTGTAGGGCTTGGAAAAGACACAAAACCAAAATGAGGGTGATACTAGTGTGGAATCACTAGTGTTGCAAACTTTGCTAGAAACGTGGGTGCTTGAGCGGTGGAATCCATCTTGTGTCTTCGTAAGAGAGCGGTGATTATGTGTGTAGGTGTTAAGGGTCCTTAGATTTGATATATCTTAGGGTTCTTAGGGTTTATACATCCATTTGTCATTCTATCTATCCATTTTATCAATTGAAATCATTTGCTTTTGTGTTTGTGTTCATGTAGTCGTGTTGTGTTCTTCTTGTTCTTGTGTCGTGTTGTGGGCTGTTTTGAGTCATTGTGGGATGTTTTGTATCATTTGGTATCAAAGCTTGTGGTTGATTTTGTTCCAACAAAATCAATCTTAGGCTAGCTCACTTGAAAAAAAATCAAAAAAAAAAAAAAAAGTAAAAGTTGTTCTTATGTTCTTAGCCGAAAGTTGCGTTCTTGTTGTTGTCTTGGCTAAGACTTGTGTTTTGAGCCTAGATCTAGGAGAATTTCGTGAGTCTTGAGTGTCTTTAGCGTTGGTTTCTTCTTCCCTAACACTGATAGAGTCAAGATCCAAGTTGAACTCCTTCTTGTGTTGTGTTTGTGCGGATTCAAACGGCTGGTCGTGTGTTGGTTTGTTGTTGTTGTAAATCCGAGATTTGGAGGTTAGTTGTTGTTGTGAATCCGAGATTTGGAGGTGCTGACTAGCTTTGTTGTTGTGGATTTGTGTTTGAATGAGGTGTTATTGTTGTTGGGAGGTTCAACTTGAACCTTGGTCTTCAAATCTTGTTGAAGGTTCTTGATGTTCTTGGCCAATATTCATGTTTTGTGACAAGAAGAACCTTCAATAAGTAGTGTTTGATCTTAAGACCAAGTGGAAAAGTGTAGTCTTTCTTGTTTGTCTTGAAACAAGTTCCAAAACTATACCAAAGTAGTAAAGGACAAAAGACCTTTCAAAAAAACTAGCTACCAAAAAGGAGCAAGGGGGCTTTTCAAGACTAGCCAAAAGAGGAAAGAGCCAACCGCCCTTCAAAAAGGTGTTTTGCCCAAAAGGTGCAAAGAAAGTCTACCTATTTTGAATGTGAAAAAGGCTCCAAACTTGTTTCTTCCCCTCCACAACCGAAATTACTCTTCCACAAATTGAAAGTTGGACAAAATTCCAAGTTGGAAAAACTATAATTTTCAAGATCTGCAACCAACCCAAGGCTGCCACGTCACTATCAAGGACTACCACGTCACCCCTTTTTGTACAACTAACTTGTTTGTGTTTTGCAGGTAACTTCTTGGCTACAATGGATAACAATGCTCTTAGTGTTATCTTGGTCGAATTGAAACTCTTTCCCGTGGACTAGCTAGAATAAATGCGGGTTTTGATAGATTAAACTCGAATATGGCATCAATGAAGGGTGATATGTCAACTATGAGTGAGAGGTTGGATCATATGGAGAGTCGAAGGAACTCTCGTGCTTCTACTCCCGAAACTTTACATCCAACAATCAATCCTCCAAGATCATCACAAAATGCCATAAGCCAAGTTTCCAATTACCCTCAAAACCGCGACCTAAGTAGGCCACCTCCCCCGCAAATTGATCAAGTCCAACAAAAAGACTTGGAAGCCAAATGCCTCTACTAAAACCGAACTCTTCCATCCAAGCTCCAAAACCGAACTCTCCCGTCCAAGCTCCACAACCGAAGCTCCACTTCACTAAATCAATCCTCTCAAACGAAGCTCCACTTCCCCCAAGCCGAGACATTCATGTAGAGGTATATGGTAAAGAGGAACATGAAGAATATGGAGTCTTTGATGATGCTTATATGATGGAAGACGAATTGAGAGGAAGATGTAGGGATCAACAAGGAACCCGCCACCAAGTAAGGATATGGGAATTATGGCGAATGAGATTGAGGGCAAATCTCAAGAAGGAGAGGAAGTCGAGGTGCAAAATGAAGATGGTGGTGGTATTGTGATGCATGTGACGTGCCTAATTGAAAGAGAAGATGCCGTGAATTTGAGGTTAAATTCCTCTCAAGATGGAGAGAATGATACGGACACGATCATGAAGATGGGCGTACATGAGCTTGCATAGAATCAAGCCGAGGGAGTGTACAAGTTGAAGTGTGAAGAGGGCTTTGGACACAACAAAGCCGCCCCTACATACACTCTAAGGGCGCCTTTTTTGCTGGGCGTACATGAGCTTGCATAGAATCAAGCCGAGGGAGTGTACAAGTTGAAGTGTGAAGAGGGCTTTGGACACAACAAAGCCGCCCCTACATACACTCTAAGGGCGTCTCTTTTCCTCCCTTCATTGAGGGTTTTTTGAACCTTTCACTCTATGTTGTAATAAGTCTATAAATAGACTAGTATTAGGTCTTTATTTCTTTAGTTGTTGAATGATATTGTAAGACTAAACTTGGAACACCTTTCTTCTCTCTATGGAGAGTGTAACACCTTAGTTGTAGGGCTTGGAAAAGCCACAAAACCAAAATGAGGATGATACTAGTGTGGAATCACTAGTGTTGTAAACTATGCTAGAAACGTGGGTGCTTAAGCGGTGGAATCCCTTTTGTGTCTTCGTAAGAGAGTGGTGATTGTGTGTAGGTGTTAAGGGTCCTTAGATTTGATATATCTTAGGGTTCTTAGGGTTTATACATCCATTTGCATTCCATACATCCATTTGTCATTCTATCTATCTATTTTATCTATGGAAATCGTTTGCTTTTGTGTTTGTGTTCTTGTAGCCGTGTTGTGTTGTTCTTCTTGTTCTTGTGTTCTTTGTGGACTGTTTTGAGTCATTGTGGGTTGTCTTGGCTTGGAAAAGACACAAAACCAAAATGAGGGTGATACTAGTATGGTATCACTAGTGTAGCAAACTTCGCTAGAAACGTGGGTGCTTGAGAAGTGGAATCCCTCTTGTGTCTTCGTAAGAGAGTGGTGATTGTGTGTGTAGGTGCTAAGGGTCCTTAGATTTGATATATCTTAGGGTTCTTAGGGTTTATACATCCATTTGTCATTCTATCTATCCATTTTATCTATTGAAATTGTTTGCTTTTGTGTTTGTGTTCTTGTAGCCGTGTTGTGTTCTTCTTGTTCTTGTGTTGTTTGTAGACTGTTTTGAGTCATTGTGGGCTACCTTGTATCAAAATATTTATGAATAAGCAAAAGAAATACATCCAGCAACCTACTTACCCACTACCCTAATACTTGATCTCCATACCCTCCCATCAAGAGTTCATATCCACAGTAAGTTAAAGTTGCAACATGTCTTGCCTAATCACCTCACTCAAATACTTCTTTGGTCTACCTCTGTCTCTCCTTAAGCCCACCATGGCCAACATCTCACACCTCCTCTGTAAGAATTTCATGCATATCTTTGCACATGCCCAAACCACCTCACCTTTCCTCCCGCATCTTATCCACCACGAAGACCACTCCCTCTTTATCTCGAATATCCTCATTTCTAATCTTGTCTCTCCTGGTATCCATCTCGGCATCCCTATTTCTACTACTTTCATCTACAAGACATGACTATTCTTGATCGGCCAACACTCCACCCCGTACAACACAATTGGTCTAACTATCATTTGCAGAATTTACCTTCACTTGATGGCACATTTCTATCACATAAAACACCAGAAACGAGTCTCCATTTCATCCATCCCGCTCCAATATGATCTGTGACGTCATCATCAATCTCTCCATTACCTTGGATTACTGGCCCAGATACTTGAAACCTCCTCTCTTGAGGATGACTTGTAATCAAGCCTCACGCCCACGTTTGTTTCATAAGTCATGTAATTGAACTTGCACTTGCTAGATCTCTTTTATGAGTTCCCACGGTGGTTTCCTGTTTCTCAAAAATGATATACTACATCACCTGTGAGTCTGTCCCAATTGTAACTTCAGTAATGCCATGAATTCTGCAGCTTTTCAGAGTTTGCATAATAGCCACTGCATTATCTTCCATATTGGTTGCCTTCCTAATTTCTTGAGCTTGAGCATATATAAGATCACCATTGTTGTCCCTCAATAGTGATTCCACATCATATTGGTGCGGCACGGATGAAGTGGATGCTTGCCTCCAGAGTCTTGTGTGACAAGAAGACACCACCAAAACTCAAAGGTAAGTTTTAAAGAGTGGTGGTTAGACCGGCGTTATATGGGACAAAGTGTTGGCCAGTCAAAAACTCTCATGTTCATAAGATACATATTGACATAATGATGTTGAGGTAGATGTGTAGGCATACTAGGTGCGATATGAGGTTATTCATGATAAGGTGGGAGTTGCCTCCATGGTGGACAAGATGAGGGAAGCAAGATTGATATGGTTTGGCCATGTGAAGAGGCGAGGTGCATGCGCCCCAGTGAGGAGAAGCGAGGAGATGCGAGAGGTTGGATATAGTAGGTACGAGGAGGGACGGGGGTAGACCAAAGAAGTATTGGGAAGAGGTGATTAGAAGGACATTGGCGCATCTTCATGTTACCAAGGGCATGACCTTAGATAAGAGGATGTGGAGGACGCATTATTAGGGTAGAAGGTTAGTCGGGTAAGAGTGTTGTCTTGCTTTAGAGTGTTTAGGCTTTCTATCTTGTGTTGTTGTTTATTAAGTTTCGATTATCGCGCTATTTGTGGTTGATTATTGTTTCTTTCTAATAGACTTTGCACAGATCTCATGTTAGTTGATTTATGTTTCACTATTTCTCTAGCCGAGAGTCTTTCGGAAACGGCCTCTCTACCACCCGAGGTAGTGGTAAGGTCTGCGTACACTTTACCCATAGCATTCAACATTCATATCATAACAAGGGAACTATCAAAATTTCATTGAATATAGTTAGCATCAATAACATTAGGTGTTTTATTTCTCCAAAAATATAGCCAAACAACTTTCTAGACTTAACTAAAAGCGATGAACAACTTGACCAAGTAAAATATATACCATCTGAGTTTCACCACACTGATTTGTGAAAGAGAATTATTATCCACTGCACTCATGTCTTCCAAAGTTTGGACAAACAAAGATCTAAGACCAACAAGTGTTCTGAGAAGAATTACTTCACAATTACATGTCTGAGGAGCAACACCATCACCAAAAGAAAATTCTGGAAACATAATAGTGATCGGAGATCTGGCTGGAACTGTGATTAGACATCAAAACCATGTTGTTCGTGGTCGGAAAGTGAGAGAATATATGGGTGTGCTCAAAATTCCCAGGCGAGCCCCGAGAAACGAAGTTCAAAAAACTTGTCGGAAGTGGCCTTATGGGTCAACACATGACAGTAACACATTGAACCTTCTGGTGGGACATGAGGGTGTGTGGCTGCTGGGGTTTAATCGCCTTTGTCAACCAAAGCCTGTGGTGGTATTAAGTTTCCCAAAAAGTAATAGAAAAATTGTTCAAGCGGGAACAACTTCAAGGAAGGACAAAACTCGACGACCTCTCAAAAAAACAAGCCAAATGTTGCGAGGGAGGAAACCTCACATCAAAAGATAACAATGGCTCTGATAAAATGAAGATTTTGAGAAGAAGTATATTTATGTATGTCTTTACATCCCATGAAAAGAGATATTTATATAATGAATCTTATAACTAATCAAGGAAAGACACTAAAAACAAAAAGGGAGTCCGGTGCACTAAAGCTCCCACTATGCGCATTTCTACGAGAGGTTGTTTCTACGGCTTGAACTCGTGACCTTCAGTCACATGGCAGCAATTTTACCAGTTACTCCAAGGATCCCCTTCCAAGGAAAGACACTCAATTACAATAAAAAAATATAATATGATATAATGTAATTACGCTAGGAAAATAAAGTCTCCTAAAATCATGCTAACTAATTAACACAATCACCAGTATGATATATTTTGATGGCTGGTTAGCGTCGCAACAATGTTGGTATACAATGTTCAGGAAACAGTGTAAGCACATCTACCTGAAAATTAGAGAACACTAGCTCGTATAATAAAGCAATATCATCAGGATGGTACAATCCCAACTGACATGCAACGGTAAACAACAGACAAGCAGTTCCATAAGCCTTGCTTATAGGTGGAAGCGATTTATAGAACCTGCAATGAGAAAACCAATTAGATTTTGTAGTGAAAATATGACATGGAAAAACATGAAGTATAAAGCAGAAAACATTTACAGCAATGACCAGTAGATGGAACGAAAAATGACCAAATGGATAAAAAATATGGAAAGCAAGAGATAACAACGCTAAACACCAAAGGTTATAGGTAGGAGAGGAGAACATCCCATAGCTATCAAATATAGTCTACCTCTCCAATCAGTAGACACTAGACACATATATTCCAAACTTTTCCTTCACTTGGAAATGACATAAGCATCAGATTCTAAAGGATGCCTCACTTGAGCACACGCCACAGAAAGATAAATTTTGGAATTTGTTCAACTTCATAAACATGCAGTGGCCATAGTTAAATGCTTAACAATAACCAACAGCAGAATCAATTGGGACCTCACATTTAGGAGGAAGCATCAATATTGAAAGGGAATCACCCCCATTACACAAGAGTTAAGCTGACAGCGGAACTACAAGAAGAGGTACTCTTTCAGATACAATAGATGACAGGCCATAGTGAAGTCATATTACAATCTCTGCCCTAGTAAAACAGAAATGGTCAACAGTTTCCGGGCAGTTAATATGGAAAGCCAAAATACCAATAAAATTGACCTGTCTTTACGGAAAGAAATGCACACAGCTTGTCTCATGCAACTTGTCAAATAAGTTGTCTCATGCAAGATTATCTACAAAGAGGTCAGAATAGGAGAGTAGATGCTCCACACATGAAAAGATGCTGTCATCTTTAGCTTCTCTATTACAAGGTGACAGGCATCTGGGAAAGTATATCTTTGACCATTTGGCTTAAGCATCACAATGCCCTACACTGTCAAAGGTGCATTAGCAAGCTGGATCAGATGGAGGACAAGAGAACTAACTAAAAACATGCGGATCTCAACCCTAAAATGCATTTCGTGGACAGTGTGGAAGGAAGATGCCAGATGTTTTGGCGGAAGATCAGTTTCATGTCACACTCTGAAATACAGATGACCAAGCACAACTCATTGAGGAAGATGAAGATACTTACACTTCAATAAAGACGAACACGACCTTATTAAGAGCTTACATTCTTTTTCCTTTTTTTTTTTGTTGATACAGTATTAATAATCTACATATTGTCATCTAGAAGTTTGCCAAGTCCTGCTCTACCCCATGATAATGTCAAATGATTTTAATATTGACAAATTTACTTCAACAGGAATGAATATTTTCAAATCCCAGCATATCACCAATACACTTAAAGGACGTTGGCCCATGATTAATTTTCTTCCCAAGTATTGAGTCATAGGTTTAAATATGGAGAGTGTCCAACAATATCTACGGCTTGATTCCAGCACGTTGAGTAGAAGATTCAAGTTTGAAACTTTAAATTCTCAGATAGGATGTACGCTAACCATATGCCTGTGTCTTCTGAATCTCTAAATTGGGCCTGTGCTAACCATATGCCGATAAACTAAGCACCCTATTTCATCAGTTGGATATGGAAGAAAATGTAATGAGTAGACGAAAGAAACCTCCCCAAGTAAGAGGAATAGTAGGAGTTGTTAAATTGTTAGTGAGAGTCGTAAATTTTTTTTCTTTTTTGAGAAGTGAGACAGTATTATAGGATGAGGTGTTAGGATACACTAGTGTAAAATCCATCTTAATGTGAAATTGTAAGGCATTACTTTGAGGTACTTTATGAATGAATTAATGTGTAATCACAAATTTTCTATTTCCTTTTGCATACTCTATTGTATTGTAATCCATCCTCCTTATCCGTTGGTGTAGAGATAATTGGTTGAGCACGCAATTCATTGTCAACTTGATTTTTACACAGTAATATCATTCTCTTCTATATCAAATGTACCGGTTGATTCTCACGGTATAACACAATGGTATCAAAGCCCAAGGCATTATATTCATGTAAAGACAACTTTTCACAATTATTGATATAATCAATTGTGTTGTTTTCCATTGATTCAGGATGTTGATAACAAAAATAATGTCAAAATGGGAGTTATTATGTATGGATCCCTATATGGTTTGAGATTGGATGAAAAGTGATGAGGCCCATGTACACTTAGGCCTCATTTGTTTGCATTTTATAGAGGTCTGAATCTGAATGGTTCAAACTTCAGTCCATTAAGCGCATTTGTTTTTTTTTAAAACTGCCTCTTAATATATCTGAAATCCTCTGAATCAATCAGAAATGAAAAAGAGTCTGAATAGTATTCAGACTCTTTTTAAAACGTATTCCCTCAAAACTCTCTCACTGTTATGTTCCTCTCTATATACACGTTGTTTTCACCCTCTCTCTTCACCCTCCCTCTTCACGTTGCTCTCTCTCCCTCTCCTCAGGTTTCTCTCTCTCTCTTCCTCTTCACGTTGCTTTCCTTCTCTTTCAGGAATGATTCATCAAAACTTTTTATAAATACTTCAGTTTTCTAGCTTACTGGTTCTTGGAAGATATGTATTGCATTCTGTCTGAAAGTACCTAGTAACGTTATCATGCTTTGAAGATGTATATAGCTAGTAGTCTTTGGATATTAGCGTGTCAAGAAACAGAATTTCTAGGTTGTAGAGGGATGTGAACATGAAAAATGCAGTTTGCTGCCTGCAAATTTTGTAGAAGGGTCCATGTGCTCTTCTGGTTATGGGAAGTTTCCATAGATTGTGTATGAGCGATACTGACTTATGCATGAATATAAACTTTTATGTAAGCTATTTATATTGGTAGGGATCTGTGTTTCACATTATTATTGTTAAAGAGTGATAAATAGAATCATATAGAATCACATTATTGTTAAGCTGCCAGTCTTATTTATTTATTAAGAAAAGAAAAAAGACTACATCTCTCATAATACGACTGACTTTTTAATTTCAACATTCTATGTAGGCCTAAGACCAATATCAGCGTTTTGAAACATTAGACATTTCTTGGTGTATCTATATGGTATAATTGGATATGTTGATTTTTATTGTATCTTGTACTCTAATTATTTCTTGTAAAAGCAGGAGCATATATTCAATACAACAACAACAACAACAACAACAAACCCAGTGTATTCCCACCTAGTGGGGTCTGGGGGGTAAGATATACGCAGTCCATACCTCTACCTCTGATGAAGTAGAAAGGCAGTTTCCGATAGACCCCCGGCTCAAGGCACGAGATACCACACAAACACATAGTAAAGCACAGGAGCATATATTCAATAACTAATTAAATTTATTTACATTAGTAAACCAAGTACAGTAATATTTTATGAACTTTGTGTTCATATAGGTTCATGTTCAAAGCTGAGTTGAAACCATATTTTTTTCTTTTAATAAACATTTTTATTTTTATTCTTTTCTGGGTGTGTTTTATTTTTGTCTCTTAATAAATTCTTGATTACTTACTATTTTGCTTTCTTTTTTAGCTTTTGGGGCTTTTTTGATATGTTAAAAAATTGTAATTTGAAATTTCAGTTATGGAATAAATATTTTATTTTATTAATTTTACATTTGATAATAAATTAGAATTTTATATTTCAGTTATGGAACAAACTAGTGACAGATTGATTTGGAGAATGGATGTTCTAAAAACATTTTTAGAATCTTGTATTAAAGAAATATCATTGAATGAGAGATGTGGAAGTAGTTTGAAAGCTAAATCATGGGATAGAATTAAAGAAGTCTTGGTGACTACGCATAACTTTGTAGCTATACAAAAGAAGATGAAGAACCAATACGATTATATAAAAGAAAAATATCAAGCTTGGTTGCCACTAACTAAAAAGACGGGCAATATTTATAATCCAACAACCAATACCATTCACATGTCTAATAGTGAGTGGGAAAAATATATAAAGGTTAGTTCGTTATATAGTAATTTTTCTCCTTTTATTTTACTATAAAGAGAGCAATTTAAGGTGTATATAAAAATTATATTTGAATATAGGTTCATCCAAAAGCAAAGGTATTGAAGAGATCACTACTAGCATTTCCAGAACTTTGTACAACACTCTTTGAGTGTTCCACTGCAACAGGCATTCATGGTTGAAGTTCAAGTTGTACAACTCCGCGACCTAGTGCTCCTTCTGCATCTACTAATATAGATCTTAATGATTTACAAGATCTAGTTGATGAAAAAAATGAAGAAGCTTTTAACGATTTTCCATCTCAATCTTCAATTTCAATTGAAAAAAAAGAATTTGGGAAAGAAAAGAAAAAAAAACATCATCCCGATTGGAAATTGATGAAAAAATAAGTACCGCATTAGAATTATTAATTAATAAAAATAGTGCTCCTGAAGTTGAGGAATCTATGGAAAAGTTAGATGGACTTGGATTGGGAGATCCGTTGTACTCTGCAACTGTTAGTATACTCTGTGAAGATGATAGCTATCGAAAAGCATGGATGAAACTAACAGAGACTGATAAATTAGAGAATTGGATTAAAGTCATGGGGAAAAAAATGGGTATTCTTTAATTTTGTGAATTACTAGTATATTTATTAGACAGAGATTTCTAGAAATCTAGTTTTTATGTTTTCTAGTTAATTTTTATAATAATTTTTGAAACTTTGTAATGCTATATGTGATGCTTATGAAACATGTTTGTTGGTGAACTGCATTGTTTTTATGTTTTGCTATGTTTGAGGAGTATAAATTTTTATAATCACTTTATTATTATATGAAATTCCTGATCTTGCAAAATATGTAGCTAGTTGTACTTATTATTGTGCATTAATTTTTTTTTATTAGTAGAACAAATTCGACATAGATATTGATGATCAAATATTATTGTTGATGAGCTTATATTGGCAAAGAAAATGTTATAGACTCATATATGATCAAAGAAATAAAGATTTAACATCATCTTTATCTGGTCAAAAATATACATTAGAATTATTGTCTGGTTCTAATCTACAATGCATAGAATTGATGCGCATGTCACGTGATGCATATGTTCAGCTATGTCAACATTTTAAACAAAATGGATGGCTCACTGATAGCAAACATATATCTGTCGAAGAAAAGATAGCAATGTTTTTAACTATTATAGGACATAATGAGCGCTACGTCGTTATTAAGAGAAGATTTCAGCATTCTTCACAAACGGTGCACAAGTATTTTCATGAGGTTCTTGAGGCAATGATGAAATTTGCAAAAGAGATGATTGCACCTACAACATTTGATTCGAATATGAATATACCTGGTGCTCATAATAAGAGGTTTCAAAGAATTTTTAAGGTACTATTTTAAATTATTATTATAGAATTTTAGAAAAAAAATCATTATGTTGACACAAATGTATAAATTGACAGGGAGCAATAGGTGCACTAGACGGGACATTAGTACACACTGTTGTTCCTGCTAATCAACAAATTATTACAGAGGAAAAGGAAAAGGTAAATGCTATCAGAATGTTCTGGCAATATGTGACTTTAATATGGTCTTCACTTATGTTTATGCTGGATGGGAAGGGGTAGCACATGATGCACGAGTTCTAACAGAAATTGTATCTAATCCAGCTAATGGCTTTCCATTTCCTCCATCTAGTAAGTAATAAAGTTTAAATAATTAAAATAATTATTTAGCCTTTCAATTTGATAAATTAATTTTTTTTGTTTTAACGTCAGATAAATATTATCTATGTGATGCGGCATATTCAAATACTCGAGGATTTCTGGCACTGTATCGTAATGTTAGATATTGGTTAGGAGATTATCGTCGTAGGCATGCCACAACTAAGGAGGAAAAGTTTAATCATGCTCATGCACAACTTAGAAATGTTATCGAACGTTCGTATGGAGTACTGAAAGCAAGATTTCCTATATTGGACAAGATGTTGTTATTGCATGTTTTGCAGTTAATAATTTTATTAGAAAGGAACGCATCAATGATGAATTGTTTAATCAATTTGATATATCTCAAGCAATATTTGATGAAGAAGGACAAACAAGAAGAAACATTTGAGGAAACATTCGGACCTAGCTGGACAGTTGAAGATTCTCAGATAATGCACAATATACATGAAGAACTTGCATTCAAGTTAATGCATTGAAGTTGAACCATTTAAGAGTTTAGTAATTTAGTTATTTGATTCTTTCGTTAGTGGAATGTTAAAATTAGATTATTATTAATTAGTTATTCATTTAATATTTATGTATCTAAGTCAAAATTATATATGACTAATTATTTTAGTTTGTTGGATCAATTTAATTGATAGATTACTTTATGTTAAATTTAATTTTTTGTAATTACATCTTATCACAATAATTTTTAATTGATATATTTTTTTAATAATTTAAATAGTTCAATAATTATATTTCACATAATATATTTATCTTAATTATTTTAATTATCACTCAAATAATAATTTTGGATGTTTAAGTTGATACTTTATCAAATTTTTTTTTCATACAATATAATATTTTATTACTTTTTCAATTTGAATTGCATACTTATTACGAATAAATATATTACTTACATTCAAATGTTAAAAACCAAACAAACTTAATTGCTCAGTCTTTAGATCTAGAAACAACATCATAATCATTCAGATATCCATTCAGATTCAGACGTCTTAATGAAAAAAAAAAACAAATGCACACCCTTATGGTAAGTTCAGATATTCTCTCAATGATTAAGCAAGACACAACGGACAAGCAAGTTTAAGCATCCATGAGTGTGACAAAGGCAAGCTTCCGCGCAACAAAAGATGAAGTCAAACACCATACAACAAAATGCTAGTGCCTAAAAGAGTCATTGTGTTGAATGATTAATAGCTCCATGGGCAATGATGACGCTATAGAAGCCCTAAAAAGACCTTCATCAAAGCCTCACGCCCAAATTGTTGCGATGTTTATGATGGAAGAAGAGCCCAAGAACGAGTCCAAGAATTATGGAGAATAATGGGCCAAGTGCTACACCTATTTCATGATTCAAATCCAAGCCCAAAAGCAAGAAGATTAAGCCCATATGGGTTTTGATTAAATTTAAAAAAATTTCCTTATTTTCTTAAGGGAAAATTTTTTATATTATTTTTCCATGCTTTTAAGTTTCGTAGTTTAAATGTTTCCTAGAATTCAAATCCCATGCTAATTGAAATCGATTTTGTTATTTTCAATTAAACAACATTATTATTAATTAGAGTTTCTCTTCTTTGCACATTTGTGTGTGGCTACTTTAGATTTATCTTGCAACCTTATAAGAATGAATCTTTAGGAGGTAAGATTAATTCTTAATTTGATATCTTTTATTTCTCTTAAAGTTAAGTAAAGAAGGTGATTAGTCTTATACTAATTGTTGTCTTTAGTTTCTTCGAAATAGGGGTCTAGATAACTTTTGATCTAAGTTCTTGAATTGACTCTATTAGTATCACAATTAATCTTAATCTGCTAATTTTGAACACTAAGATCAATTTGGGTTCTTAGCACTTAATCTCGAAATTGGAGATTTTATCTCAAATTTCGCCTATCTTTAATTTCTTATCTTTAATCATAGTATTTTCGCTTCCACATTCTTTTCTTGTTTATTCAAGTAACCCAATTCCTATCAAGTGGTATCAAAGCGGGTCTATTAAGGTTCCATTCTTGATAATTCTTGGGAGTTTCATAGCCAAAAAACAATTCTTTCCATTTTTTCCCCCTTTTAGTAGATTGAAAAGATACATAGTAGCCCCAAAAACGAAAATATATAAAAAAGAGGATTGCTTGCAAATTAAGAAACTTCAAATTTATTGTGTTTCTTGTTTTTCCAAAATCAAGAAGAAAAACCAAGAAGAGGGGAAATCAGTGTTATCAATGGCGATCATCGTGTCGCCAATGGCGAATGGTAATGTGAGGCGAGGCAGTGTCGCCGTATCCCTTCATGGCGATGCGACCTACGAAAGGCGACGCCAAAGAAATAATGGTGAAATGGCGACGAGGCAAGGCGAGGCGCTAAAGGCAACGCCTTTTTATTTTTTAAAAAAAATAGGATTTTAAGGATAAAAAGTAATTTTAGGGCTTTTATTCACATTTTGCTTTGACTTCTACCACTGAGAGGCAACTGCGACTCGACCGCGACTAGTAAGTCGTTTCTCTGTTTTATTATCGTTTTCTACTTTCTTCATATTTTCTCCAATGGTCAGTGTTACTCAAAGTCAATTGTTACTTATAGTCTACTAATTTCCTCTTGATTTTTTTCTTCTTCTACTTCTTCCTCTGATTTTCTCCTTAGTTTTTCTTCTTCCACCTCTTTCACTATTTTTTTCACACAGAGTAAAAGATAGCATTTACTTATCTATTTTTAGTTTTTGGCTTGAAATTTTTTCTAATATATTATTGTTATTGAGATTTTGATTATTTATATATTATATATACAATTAAATATTTAAAAGTTTTTTGAAGTAATATTGTCATTGCACTTCCAAAAGGCGACCGCATTGCTGCTCACCTCGCCGCATGGCGAGGCAGAGCCTTGTCGCCTCTTATCGCCTTTCGCTATCCAAAACACTAGGGGGAATTTAGGAAAAAAATTTTGGTATAAATTGGTCTTTTTCTTGTCTCACCAAACTCAATCCGTCTAAGAGTTAGTCAATTTCTCTCTCTACATCTTACTTCTATAGGGTACAATACACCCTTTGTAGTAGGGCCCTTCCCCGGACCCTGCATATAACGGGAGCTTTAGTACACTGGGTTTCCCTTTTTTATCTTACTTCTAAAGGGATTGCTACTAGTAGGGTTAATATATGAATCCTAAAGGAATCAGCCAAAGGTTGTAAGTTCAGTGGAAAAAGGCAAGAGAGGTGAGATCAATAGAAAAAAAAGCCAAATTGAGAGTATTTTTTTCTTTTAACTTTTGAAGATATCTCAAACCGAAAAGGATACTGATGCTGGGACTCAAAAAAACAATATAGCAGAGCCACTTAGAAGGATTTCTGCTCGACTCAATGCGTTAGAGGTCGCTACAAATCCTCCTAACTCGGTGAACATGGTCGATATAAGGAGAATGCATCAAAACCCGATGCCTCAGGTTATGAGACACGCGGTTCGAGATCCTCAATTCCAACAACATGAGAATCTATTTAGCGACTATAAGGATGAATTGGAGGAAGCTTACCAAAGGAGAAACGAAAGGAGAGCACCACGAGCTAGGGTTGAGGATGACAATACTAAGATGAAGATGCCTACTTACTTTCAAGGGAACGAGAGATCCAGACTTATATCATCTTGATTGGGAGAGAAAAGTGGAGGCCATCTTTGACTATCATAACTACTCCGAAGGTAAGAAAGGTTAAACTTGTTGTGGTTGAGTTTTCAGACTATGCTGTTAGTTGGTGGAAGAAATTTAGCAGAGACGGACTAGAAAACGGAGAGTTGTCTATTGCAACATGGGATGAGATGAGGAGGGTTATGAGGAAGCGCTTTGTGCCATCACACTTCCAAAGAGATTTGCAAAAACGACTTCAAATCTAAGGCAAGGCTATATGTATGTCTATGGATGATTATTTTAAGGCTATGAATATGGCTATAATTAAAGAAAATTGTAATGAGGACGAGGCGGCAACTATGGCTAGGTTTCTTACAGGGTTAGATGGAGAAATTGTCGATGTAGTAGAATTGCAACAATATGTGGATTTAAACCAGCTAGCTAAGTTAGCTGTAAAGGCAGAAAACAAAATAAAATGAAGCAACAAACTATCTCATCGAAAAATCGATCTACTACAACTCAATGGATAACCTATGAGGATAAAACTGTCTAAATCACAAGATAATAAGGGCAAAGGTAAAGTAGAGGCCAAATATGGAGGTAAAGCTTTTTAACTCAAACTTTTACTTCTTCTAGTGCTATACAATGTCACAAGTGTCAAGGGAGGGGGGATAAGCTGTTTGAATGTCCAAATAGAAAGTTATCATCCTTAAAGATAACGAGGAATATAAGAGTCAAAACAGTGAGGAGGAGAAGAAGAAGGTGTTAGGAGTGAGGACGAAATAGATGTGGTTGCTCATAATGAGGGAAAATTTTTGAAAGTAGTTGGGCATCTTATGAACATTAATATGGAAGAGCTTGATGAGGCACAAAAAGAAAATATTTTTCATACACGTGTGGGATAATTTACTCTATGATTACTGACAATGGTAGTTGTGCTAATGAAACGTAAGGGTCATTACAAGATTTAGTGGTTGAATGAATTGGAGAGCTCAAGGGAAGAAGTATATCCTTGCACCCTTTAACTCCTTCCCAAGTGTATGAAGACCAACAAAGATTGAAAGAAATAATGGGAAAACATGGGGAGGGATAAAAAAAGAGTGATATAGAAGAAAGAATTGGCGAGATGAAGGAGAAAAAGGTAGAGGGTGACAAAATAGTGTCACAAACGCCAAAAAGTGTACAATATCCTACTTACTTATAAAGAAGTTATGATCAACACTAATGATTTAACTCCTTCTTTGCCTAGTGTTATTTCAAAACTTCTGCATGATTTTGGTGATGTCTTTCCTGAGGATGTCCCCTAAAGGTTTACCTCCTTTGAGAGGAATAGAACATCAAATTGACTTTGTGCTTGGATGTCAACTTCAAAATAGGCCCGTTTGTAGAAGCAATCCCGATGAAAGAAGGGAACTACAAAGACAAGTAAAAAAGTTGCTTGAAAGGGATTTGTCAGAGAGAGTATAAGCGCATGCTTTGTTCTTGTGCTCTTAGTACCAAAGAGGGATGGCACTTGGAGGATGTATGTGGATTGTCGCGCCATCAATAAAATAATGGTAATGTGTTGTCATCCTATCCCTCATCTAGATGATATGCTTGACCAATTGCATGGCTCTAAGATATTTTCTAAAATTGATTTTAAAAGTGGATACTACCAAATTCGAATGAGTTCGGGAGATGAGTGGAAAGCAGCTTTCAAAACTAAGTATGGTTTGTATGAGTGGTTAGTGATGTCATTTGGCTTAAATGCACCTAGTACTTTCATGAGGCTAATTAACCATATCTTAAAAGATATTCATGGCAAATTTGTTGATGATATTTTGATCTTTTCTACCTCTCTTGAAGAACATATGGAGCACTTGAGGTTAGTTTTTGATGTGCTAAGAGAACAACAATCGTATGCTTATCTCTCAACGTGCATGTTTTGTGTTGGTAAAGTCATCTTTCTTGGTTTCGTTGTTAGTTCGAGTAGTGTTGAAGTTGATGAAGATAAAATTAAAGCAATAAAAGAATGGCCCACACCTAAGAGCATGACGGAAGTTAGGAGTTTTCATGGACTTGCAAGCTTCTGTAGGAGTTTTGTGAGGGACTTTAGTACAATTGCTTCACCCTTAACTGAAGTTATTAAAAGGGATAGGAATTTGAATTTGGGACAAGAACAAAAGCATGCATTTAATGTCTTGAATGATAAGTTGTGTTCTGCTCATTTATTACAAATACCTGATTTTTCCAGATCTTTTGAAATTAAATGTGATACTAGTGGAAAGGAATAGGGGTTGTTCTAACGCAAGATTCGAAGCCTATTGCATATTTTAGTGAGAAATTGAGTAGGGCTACATTGAATTATTCTACTTATGATCGTGAGTTGTAAGGCTTGGTAAGGGTTTTGGCTACTTGGCAACATTACTTATGGCCACGTTAGTTTGTGATTAAGACTGACCACGAGTCATTAAGATACTTGAAAAGCCACGCTAAGTTGAGTAAATGACATGCCAAGTGGGTGGAGTTCATTGAGACGTTTCTTTATGTGATTTCATACAAACAAGGTAAGGACAACGTAGTGGCTGGTGCATTATGTGCATTATCCCGAAGGTACATTCTTGTTTCGACTCCTTTTTTTTTTTACAATTATTCTTGTTTCTACTCTTGCTTCCAAGCTAATGGGCTTTGATCACATTAAAAGTTTGTATGTTGATGATTCAGACTTTAGAGTTGCTTATGTTGTTTGTTTGAAGGAACCCTTTGAGAAGTTCAATAGTTTCTTTTCAAAGAACATAAATTATGAGTGCCAATATGTTCATTGAATGAAGCTTTTGTAAGAGAGGCACATTGTAGGGCCATATGGGACACTTTGGAGTGCCAAAGACCTTAGAGATACTTGCTGAAAATTTCTTTTGGACTGGTATACGGAAGGATGTAGAAAAATTTTGTGCACGATGTTTAGAATGTAAACATGCTAAGTCTAGGGTCTAACCACATGGCTTGTATTACACCTTTACATGTCCCAATTTCACCCTGGATAGATATCTCTAAGGATTTTGTACTAGGTTTACCAAAAAACAAAGATGGTAAGGACAATATTTTTGTTGCGGTAGATAGATTCTCTAAGATGGCTCATTTCATTCCATGCTTGAAAACTAATGATGTTTCTCATGTGGCTAATCTGTTTGTTAAAGAAGTTGTGAAATTACATGACATATCTAGAACTATTGTTAGTGATAGGGATGTTAAGTTCTTGAGCCACTTTTGGCGTGTTCTTTGGGGAAGGTTAGGAACCAAATTATTGTTTTCTATGTTTTGTCACCCACAAACTGATGAGCAAACTGAGGTGGTGAATAGAACACTAGGTAACATGTTAAGGGTTGTTTTTAAAGGTAAATTAATTTCTTGGGAGAATCACTTGCCGGTGGAACTTGCTTATAATAGAACTATTCCTTTTTTTGTCGAGTCATCTCCTTTAGAAGTTGTTTATGGTTTCAATCTCCTTGCTCCCCTTGATTTAGTTTCATTGCCTACTCGTGGAATTGCTAGTCTTGATGGAAGGAGAAATCTGACATGATCTGAAAGAACTAGACCGGCCATTGAAAGGAGGAATGAGCAAGTTGCTTTAAGAAGAAACAAAGGGCCAAAAAAAGTCATATTTGAGCCTGGGGACATAGTCTGGATTCACATGCGCAAAGAAACATTTCCTTCCAAAAAAAATCTACATTGCATCTTAAAGGCGGTGGACCCTTTAAAGTTCTCGAGTAAATTGGAGACCATGCTTATAAATTAGATCCTGTCCTTGTTTGATGGAGGATCAAATTCGAGGACGAATTCTTTTCAAGAAAAGGGGATGATAGCTCCATGGCAATGATGATGCTATAGAAGCCCTAAAAAGGCCTTCATCAAGCCCCAAGCCTAGATTGTTGGGCTTCAATGTGAATCAAGCAGATGCTTATGATGGAAGAAGAGCCAAAGAAAAAGTCAAAGAATTATGGAGAAAAATGGGCTAAGTCATACACATATTTCATTATTCAAGTCCAAGCCAAAAAGCAAGAAGATTGGGTCTGTATGGGTTTTGATTAAATTTAGAAACTTCTCCTTATTTCCTTAGGGGAGAATTTTTTATATTATTTTTACATGCTTTTAAGTTTCCTAGTTTAACTTTCCAAATTTTAAAGTTCCCTAGAATTCGAATCTCATGCTAATTGGGATCGATCCCTATATTCATGGTCATTAATTTTCCAACTCCAATTCTGAAAATACGCTGCGTTTGGCCATGAATTTTCCAACTCCAATCCTGAAAAAACCATTTGAAAAAGTGAAAACAAATTTTACTTGTTTTCACTTTTTTTACTCATACTTCTCTCACAAAATTTCAAAAACAACTTTAAATTATATCCATGGTCAAACACAACTCCAACTCCAATTCATCTTCAACTCCAACTAGAACTCCGGAAAAAAGTAATTTTTATGGCCAAACAGGGCCTTAATTGAGAGTTTCTATTCTTTACACCTTTGTGTGTGGCTACTTGATATTTATTTTACAATATTATAAGCACGATTCTTTAGGAGGTAAAATTAATTCTTAATTGGCAAAATGCTCTTCTGGACCCTTGTACTATGTCCGTTTTGTAAGTTGGACACTTCTACTTACATGTTTGTCATCTGGACCCCTGAACCCACTAAAAAGCAACATTTTACATCCTTTGACTGTTGACTTTGCCTATGTGGCATTGAAATGGCTGACTAGGACTAAGAGAGTGTAGTCACTCGCCTGGAGTGCGAGTGGGGGTCAATTTTTGGCCAATTTTATATTAAAATAATTTTAAAAAAAATTAAAAAAGGACCTGCCTTTTTTTCCTCCATCTTTTTAATTTAAAAATATTTTTAAAAATAATAAATTAAAAAAAAATAAAAAAACCATACCCCAACCCCCAACCCCCATTCAGCCACCCCCACCCCACCCCAGCCACCGTTCAGCCACCCATACCCCACCCCAACCCCCATTCAGCGACCCACACCCCACCTCAGCCCCCATTCAACCACCCCCACCCCACCGTCCCTCCACACCGGCCATTATCATTAACGCCGACAAGCACCACTGCACTGCCCCCCCTCCTTCCACAACAAAACCTCACCGGAAAATTCTTTTTCTTCTCCACAAAAATCATCACACACTACACCACTGACCATTGAATTTCTTTTTCTTCAACCAATTCACAAAAATTTCTTAAGTTCTTTTTCTTCAACCAATTCATAAAAATTTCAAGAATTCTCAATATTGAATTTTAACCAATTCACAAAAATATTCACACTAAATTTCAAGAATTTCCAACATTCTTGAATTACCCAAATCACAAGAAATCCTAAGAAGAATAAAAATTGAATCTTTACTTTGAATTTCAAGAATTTTCAACTTTCTTGAATTACCCAAATCACAAAAAATCAACAAAAATTGAGTTTTTACATTGAATTTAAAACTTTCTTGAATTACCCAAATCATAAAGAGTCTAAAGAAAGCATAAAAATTGAGACTTTACGTTGAATTTCAAGTTTCTTGAATCACCCAAATCACAAAAATTTCCAAAAATCTCTTCTTTCCATACTTCTTAAATTTTTCGCCCCTCACTTTTTAATTTTTCCGTAAAGCAAGAAGAATAAGAATATGAAGATGATAAAGGAAAAGAAGAATGAGAAGAGGAGGAAGAAGAATAAGAAAAAGAAGAAGAAGAAGAAGAAACAGAGAAAGAAAGAACGGGAAAGGGGAAGAGAGAGAAAGAAATGGAAAAGAAAGAAAAAGGCGAAGAGAGAGAAAGGGGGAGTTGGTTTGTTTGTTTATTTATTTATTTATTTATTTTAATATTTAACATTTTTTATATATAAAGATGACGTGGTAGCTATCGTGGAAGATGTGGGAAGTGATGTGGCAGCTGATGTGGGGAGAGTGTGTTACACTCACCAAAAAAGGGGTTTAAAATATTGCTTTTTAGTGGGTTTAGGGGTCCAGATGACAAACATATAAGTAGAAGTGTCCAACTTACAAAACCGACATAGTACAAGGGTCCAGAAGAGCACTTTGCCTTCTTAATTTGATATCTTTGATTTATATTAAAGTTAATTAAAGAAGGTGATTAGTCCTATACTAATTGTTGTCTTTAGCTTCTTTGAAATAAGGGTCTAGATATCTTTTGATCTAAGTTCTTGAATTGACTCTATTAGTATCATAATTAGTCCTAATCCGATTCTTATCAATGATGTGGATAGTAATGAAAGGGAATTCCAAGATCAAATGGAATATGCGGCACAATTCACACGGGCTCAGACTAAGTCATCAAGGCAAAACTCCAGAGAGCTCAAAAGATTACACAGTGTCACAAAGATGCCATGAAGCCAGAGAAATGCAAGTACGAGATAGCCATGGTGAAACCATGATTAATTGGTACTGAGAAATCCTTAGTTAATTTTGTTCAAAAGTCTCCTATGTTAGGAACTTAAAGCTAAGGCAGAAATCTATTAAGAGGTCTCGACTTTTCACGAAATTAGCAATTGTTGATTTTCTAATGCCTTGGAGATACGAAAGAAGTTGATGGATATAGAGACTTGGAGAAGTAGTAGGAATGTGACCAGTATGTGGGATAAGACCGTCGGTTGCATCAAGGAGACGGCTAGAGAGGTATTGGGTGTCTCGAGAGGCTGATTTAGAAAGCACTCAGGAACTGGTGGTGGAATTGAAAAGTAAAAAGGAGGGTGGAGGCAAAGAAGAGGGTTTATACGGAGTTAGTGGAGAGTAAGGATAGGAGAAGAAGTGGATGAATAGGAAAAAGTACAAGTTGGCTGGGAAGGAGGCCAAGTTAGCAGTTATGGCAGCAAAACAGTAGCCTTTGAAAGCTTATACGCAAAACTAGAGAAGAAAAGCGGTGATAAGAAGCTATATAGGCTAGCCAAGGCTAGAGAAGGAGGACTCGAGACCTTGACCAAGAAATGTGCATCAAGGACGAAGATGGCAAAGATTTGGTGGAGGAGATACTCGTAAGGAGACAACAATCACACTTTCATAAACTCTTGAACGGCAAGGGGGCAAAGGCTTTGTGCTAGGGATTTGGAGCACTCAAAGAGGCATCACAATTATGGTTATTGTAGGCATATAAAGGCCGAGGAGGTTAAAGGTGTTATTCGTAGGATCATAGGAGTAAAGCAAATAAGCCCAATGAGATTGTGTTGGATTTTTGGAAGAGCTTCGGCCGGGCAGGTATGGACTGGCTGACTGAGTTGTTTAATGTCGTTTTCAAGACAGCGAGGATGCCGAATATTGGAGATTGAGTACAATGTTCTATTGTACAAGAACAAGGGTGCCGTTCATAATTATAACTATATGGGTATCAAATTGCTAGATATCCAAATATTGATAGTTAAATTCAAACATGGAGGGTTTGAACCATTCTATATTGCTTGATTCAAGCATGTTGAATAGAAGATTCAAATTTGATAAGCTTGAGTGGTGTTAACGTTCGAGTCTCCAAATGGCATAGTGTACTAACAATATGCCTATAAATTGATGCACCCTTTCCGATTTTTAAGGCATAGAAGGAGAAAAAGAGAATAATAAGTGAGAGGTAGATAGAGTAATATCCTTACACTAAGTTGTGAAGTCGATTGAACAAATTGTGAGACAACATTAAGGAATGAAATATTTTGACATTTTTTGAGTAATTAGAGTGTTATCTGAAATTTGTATACTCGCTGGATTTATTATTTGACCAGAATTCCTCATCATCCATGGCATATTTGGTCGAACACATAATTCCTGGTTTCACATTTATTATTTTTGCATGTTGTTGTCCTGCTCACATCAAATGTAATCCTCTCCACAACGTAACAAAATCCTGGTTTCACCTGAATGCTAATATCATTTATCGGCATCAATGGTACGTGTGTTCCTCTTATGCATTTTTGTTATGCCATGACCTCTATAAGACATACTTATCGCTTCTTCTCTCAAATGCAACGGTTTCTGGTTCTTAATTCGGGTATTATTAACCAAAGATCAAGCAACTGTCGACCCAAAATGTAATTCCATCTTTAAACGAAAATATAAATTGAGAATTTTATAATTTCAGGCAACTAACCTAAAATCTACAAATAGTTCAAACATCCCACAACCATAAATTGCATAATATATCCTAGAAAATAAGGGAAAATCATCAATCCCATCACCCAACCCACTGAAAAGCCCTAAAAGGTTCAGAATTGAGTATTTCATAAAGAAAATAATAGAAATAGCATCAGAATAATTACACAGACACATAGAGGGAATTGAGGGGAAACCCTAAAGTCGCTTTAATGATTCAACATATGGAGTAAGAAAACTTCAGAGCATTTAAGAATGAAAAAGAACTAACTGTGAAGAGGCACTTACTCTGCAGGAGATGACATTGCGAATTCAGAATGGGAAGTACACGCTTATGAGATCTAAAAAAAAAAAAGCAATTGAGAAGTTGGATTTGTTGAGGAAAAGATTGCCAACTTATGAGGTTGAGGACAAGAAGGAAATTGCTAATAAAGGGGTCTGACGATTTCTACCAATGGATTTTATTTTTTTTTTCAAATTCCAGAATGTATTCGAGTGGGCCACAGATCTCATTACAATATCTCTTTTCTTTTTTATTTTCTATTATAGTGGAAGTACGAGTGAAGAGGTGGTATAGACATGATCGCTTAGTTGTCATTCAAGGCAGTTTTGGCTTTTCATCATGTCGGCAACGCATCTTTAAACCCAAGTTTAATAGTCAGCAAATCAATTATGTCATGACCTATGGCTTTTCATAAGCAAATTCTTGGGTTCGCATTAGATTTGGGGTTCACACAACTCATGTATTATGCATTATAGAAACGATTGGTGTTAATTTATGCATGCATTGATGAAAACTAGAGTTTTCCGGTTTGTGTGGTGTTTGGTGGAGCTAAAAAGATGGCATTTTATTTTTGAGGTTCTTGTTCTAATGGGGAATTTGTCTGGTCAACCAGACCAAGGTGGATGCCATATTTATATAACTAGAGGTCGTGCCGGTGTCAGCACGGACTTTTAGTACTAATATTTGATATTGATAAAATACAAACATAAATATACATTAATTTAAAATGATAACTTTTTAAATAATAACTATTTGACGGTACTTGCTAAGAATTGAAGTTTTATAAGATAGTTTTTTTCCACATGATAAGAAAGTGTGATGTGTCGTGTAGTCAAGTTATTTTAATTGTTTGACAATAAGATTGAGACCTGTTACAAAATATAGAAAACATGTAGAACTAATATTCATAGGATTATTTCATACAAAAATTGGAACAAAAGATACTTCAATTAACAATAAAGTCTTGGATTATCTTTTCAAAGATGATTATGGTTGAAGCAGCTCCAACAAATATGTCATAAACGCATATTTTTCTTGTTTTAATTAAATACTATTAATTTTCTAATACATAAATAACTTATAGTAATTAATTAGGGGTGATATAGTGAAATCACGATGCAGCTCTTGAAGTAGCCATGTCGAAATCAATATTTTAATTAAATATTATGAATTTTTTAATACATAAATGACTAATAAAAAAATATTATTAATTATAATATATAAATAACTTATAATAATTAATTAGGGGCAATATAGTAAATCATGGAGCAATTAGAGGTAATATAGTAAAATGACTTATAATAATTAATTAAGGGTAATATAATAAAAAATATTATTAATTCTAATATATAAATGACTTATAATAATTAATTAGGGGTAATATAGTAATTCACGGAGCAATTAAGGGTAATATAGTAATTGATGAAGCGTTGGTCGAAACCATAGGCAGACATGTCATCTATTTTTTAATTAAATATTATTAATTTTTTAATACATAAATGACTTATAATAATTAATTAGGGATGATATAGTAAAATCACGGTTAAAGCAGCTGAAACAAACGTTATAAATATCTATTTTTTAATTAAATATTATTAATTCTAATATATAAATGACTTATAATAATTAATTAGGGGTAATATAGTAAAAAAAAATAGTATTAATTCTAATATATAAATGACTTAAAATAATTAATTAGGGGTAATATAGTAAATCATGGAGCAATCAGAGATAATATAGTAAATGACAAAGCAGTTGATTTTTTAATTAAATATTATTAATTTTTAATACATAAATCACTTATAATAATTAATTAAGAATGATATAGTAAAATCACGGTTAAAGCAGGTGAAACAAACATCATAAATATCTATTTTTTAATTAAATATTATTAATTTTAATATATAAATGACTTCTAATAATTAATTAATTTTAATATATAAATGACTTATATTAGTTAATTAGGGGTGATATAATAAATCACTGAATAATTAGGATTAATATAGGCAGACATGTCATCTATTTTTTAATTAAATATTATTGATTTTTTAATACATAAATGACTTATAATAATTAATTAGGGATGATTTAGTAAAATCACGGTTAAAGCAACTGGAACAAACGTCATAAATATCTATTTTTTAATTAAATATTATTAATTCTAATATATAAATGACTTATAATAATTAATTAGAGGTAATATAGTAAATTACAGAGTAATTAAGAATAAAATGGTAAATTTAATTAAATATTATTAATTCTAATATATAAATGACTTATAATAATTAATTAAGTGTAGTATAATAAAAAATATTATTAATTCTAATATATAAATGACTTATAAAAATTAATTAGAATAATATAGTAAATTACGAAGTAATTAAGAATAAAATGGTAAATAATAAAGAGCTAGTCGAAACCAGCTCTTCTATCATATAGAAATTTTGTTTTTGAAAGATATTTTAGAAGGATAATACTTTTTTGTGCTATGTTGCATATGGATTGGATAGGTAATAGCAACCGCCATCAATTTTAACTTTATCTTTTCATTTATCTCTTTTTGTAATTACTATGTCATCGTGGGATGATGATCGGAGATACGAAGTTGCATACCAGCGATGTTTGGTGCAAATACAAACAAAACATAGCTATTTTGTAACGACCAACCTTTTGATGAAATATGTGTCATTTGTGATTTTATGTGATTTGACTATTTTATCCCTTTTCATAGTTGCATTGTGGTATTTCTAGGGTATGGAGGTGATTGACATGGTTCCTGATGCATTTTGGTATCATTTGTGTGATATTGTGGTTTTGGTACCTTCGAGAGCTTATTATAAACCTGTATGGTTATATTTTGATTCGTGCGATTGATGGTTGAACGAACTGCATCAGCAGCTTCGAAATATCAATTTTAGGCTAGGTAGAGCTTTGGTTCGGGTTCCAATGCACCCGAGCTCATTTCGACCTGTTAGTTGGAAAATTAAAAAAAATTAGAAATATAGATGTGGGACCTAGATTTTATTTAAACGACCTCGGATGGAAAATCCAACTTCGCCAAAGCGTCCGAAATGTCGATTTTAGGTTGGTAACATGTTTGGTTAGGTTTATGGTTTTTAAATCTCATTTCGACCCACGGATTAGAAAATTATAATTTCGGATTTCGGGGGTCAACTTTATGAAAACAATATTTTTTTGAAAATCTGATATAACCACTGAGTTCAAAGCATCAAATTTAGTATGGTTGCATAGTTCATTGTCTGCAGAAACTAATCGAGCTCCGTTTGATCTCCCAGAAGCGGAAGCTGAATCAATTGCAGGCTATAATGTAGAATATGCGCGGGATGCGATCCTTAATAGTTCACTGTTGGCGGAAGCCAATGTCCCGGGGTCTCGGGGACAAAGGGGGTGAAAAATTCCCCATCTCATTGGGATATCAAACTCCAAATAAATTTCAGGCGTCTGAGTTGGACTTGAAAAGAAAAAAAAATCCAATTTATTTTTAAAGAAAAAACTAGTGCAGCTGATGCAATGTATAAAAACAACTTTTTTTGGCTCATTTTGCCCAGTCTTTCACCTTTCCTCTTGAGAGTTAAATTCCTAAAATAGTGTGAGGACTTAAAAGTGAAGCTTGTGGAAGCTTGACAATCTAGATTATCATCTATTTCTTGATTCTACTACAGATTTAAAGTGAGATTTCATGCCTTCTTACTCTAGTTCCTTGATTAATTTTTCAAAATCCCCAAAATCTTAGGGCTTGATTTTAAACCCTAATTTTACTTGAATTATAATTACTAGTTTTTCATCAATTTAACCTTCAAAACAACTTCGATTCTTGATTTTAACACGGATTTCAAAGATTTTACACGGTAAAGCTCAAAAATAATTTTTCTTTAATTTGAACATCATTTTTGACTCACTTTGACTTGGATTTTCATATGTATATTCCTAAAAATATGGAAAACACATTTTTGAAGTAAAGTTACGATTTTGCCTTTCTTTTTTGAATATCTATTTTGGGGGTCCGTTTTGAACCCGAACCAAAAATAGTTAATACGGGTATCGTTGGCTTTGTTTTTTACACGAACCTAATTGGGGATTTATCGTAATGGGCATCCCAAGTCCAATCAGGACTAGGGACCACCCCGATACCCAACTCAACCATCCAAATGCACACTCTGAGTCGGATAAATTCCAACTATATAATACGATGACGTATTTGTACCAATCCAGACTCTGGGATAAGTTCATAACCGTGACCAACCCAAGCAAGTCCAACCATCCAACACCCAACCATTAACCATACAAAACAGTAACCAAGTATGAATCCATAACATAAAAGGATAGAACAATCATAAATACAATCAAGCGGTATCAACCCCAATATCAATGCTAATACTAAGGCTGACACTAATACCGACACCAACCATTCCAACCCATAGTAGCTCTACAATGTCTCAAACCAAAAGTAAAACAATATCCGATTGGGACATACTCCCAACCATAGCGAAAACCAATGTCTATAAAATGGTCAAAGTATGAAAAGACATCCATGATATGAAATGAAGCCTTCTGGAGTATGGAAGCTCACCACTTCACTCCAACCGAGCAGATCCCGAATCTGAGCACTAAGCAGGAGGAGTAGGATAATCAGTTCCTACATTGTGTGGGGATACAGCCGCTCGAAGACGGGTTAGCGGATGAACGCTAGTAAGCACTCAGGATAAAGATAAAATAATATCAACCTTTAAAACCAAGTAAACCAACCATATACATACACAACCATACATATATATATATATATATATATATAATCCATGTCGGGAAAGGGAATCGGGTTTAGCATGCCTTTAAAATCACTAACCTGGGTATGTGTAGCTTAACTATCCTAAAACCACCCACGGCCTATATAGGTCCAGTGTAATCCTCTGAATGGGCCAGGATGGATGTAGCCGCACGAACCAAAGATACCATAGGAGTAGGAGATTCTCAAGTACCCTGCGCTCTTCACTATATATATGTACAAGTGTACTTAAAGGATTCCTATATACCCCGTAAGTATCATATATGGTCATCATGATTAATCCTTATATCGGCAAACATGAGTTTTCAGTATCCGTCTCAAACCTTCACGGTTAACTATCACACCCCACATTATTATCCAATCAAAACCATTACCACACAACCAAACCACCATTCCATTTATTATTAACTAAAGCTATAAGTAGTGGTATCGTTATACCGACTATAGCTTGCAAGCAATGTCCTTAGCCATCCTTTTTAAGAAGAAGAGATTCTCATGTACCCATAGATTACGTTATTTAGTTGACTTGGGGGAATCCCATGTACCCCATAAGATGATCATTATTATGTTTGCTTGGGGGATTCTCTTGTCTCCCACAAGGCTTTTAATTAGACCAACCATAACCACCAAGTCTTTACCATTTAATAATTCCAATTCATTTAAACCATTTAGGGTTCCATTACCAAGTTATACCATGCAATAGTTTCATTAAAAGTCCAACAATATAGTAAAAACATTCTTATAGGTATTTTATCAAACACATTGGGGGCATAGTGTTTTCAAAATCAAAGTACCAATTAACTATTCCCATACAACAAATGTCTAAACTACCATTAAAATATCTAAATCTATAATTAAAACATGGGAAAACCATAACCAAGCATTTATAACCAAAACCCCCAACATATATTTGAAAACCCAAAATCATACAATAATTATTCCATAAAAAAATCATAAAACTTGCCTTTAGTTAGAACTAACAATGTGGGAGGAGTAACTTGTCTTAGATTACGAAGAAGATACGAAGAAATCACCCTATGAGCCTCAATTGACCACCTTGAAGGAAACCCTAGCTTTTGTTTCACCCAAGAGACTTGAGAGATTTTGAGAGAGTTTAAAGTGTTTGATTGATTACAAAAAGGTTAATAAATCCCCAAAAAGGTGTCTTAAGTCGTGGAGTCCCAAGGAGTTATAAGAAATAATATCCAGAATACCCCTAACTTAAACTGCATTAATTTTCCGTAGGAGGGTATGACTCCACCATACCAACCGTACCCGATCATACGAGTGGTACCCACCACTCTTACCTTAGGCATCCCTTACACACCTAACATTGTCCAACATACGACCACCAAGCCCTGTCGTATCCAAGGGTATGACAAGTACCCTTAATCCGTACCCATAACAGAACCAAGAAAGGTTGACACTGTCCAACATACGAGTTGGATAATATGACGCATACCCCATCCACGACTCGTGGTGGCCACTCATACTCAAATCCAAGTTAAGTTACTAAATTTCAGATTAAGTGAAGGAAAACCCAACCCTATGACCCATCACCCACCATACGACTCGTACCCACCCAAGTTATACCCATTTTAGAAACTTAACTGCCTAACACTGGAAAATATATGACTGGGTCACCTGACCCATACCCTCATCATATGACTAGTATGATGAGTCATATGATGTCCAGAAAGTCCAAAACCCAGGAAATTTCTAAGGACCAAAACCTAGAGTATTTCAGTTTTGATGCGTAGATTCTAAATTTCTTAGTTTTAGTTAATTTTGAGATTGTTCATGGAAAGTAAGGTCGTGGGTTCAAAGTATAGCAGATCGATTTCATCATTCGAGGTAGGTTATGGCTTAACTCTTTCAGGTTATGACTAGTATGATGAGTCATATGATGTCTAGAAAGTCCAAAACCCAGGAAATTTCTAAGGACCAAAACCTAGAGTATTTCAGTTTTGATGCGTAGATTCTAAATTTCTTAGTTTTAGTTAATTTTGAGATTGTTCATGGAAAGTAAGGTCGTGGGTTCAAAGTATAGCAGATCGATTTCGTCATTCGAGGTAGGTTATGGCTTAACTCTTTCAGACTGGACTGGGTAGTAAATGTTAGTACAAATGCATGTTAAGGGTAGGAACTAATCATGAAATATGGCTATCTATATGTTGTGCCCGTGTGGGGGCCTTAATGTGATATAATTATTGAGTCTGAGGTATCCTGTGATATGTGTGACCATGAGGGATCTTATATGATATTGATAACCTGTAATATATGTGAATAATGGTATTGTGTTGTTAAAAATGCCTATTGTGGTGCCTTCGGCGTATTGTGATATATATATATATATATATATATATATATTCATACTTTATGGTTATATGAATCACGCGAAAAATTCATATATAGTGGAAATAGTGAGTGGATGTTGGCTCACGTGGTTGTGGAATAGTAACATTATGGTTGGTGGTGGAAATACATTATATGAATTGGTTGCAAAAAATACACCATATAAATTGGTTGTGGAAATACTTATTTTGTATGGTTGTGAAAACTGCATCATCATTCTCATGTCATCATACACATCATTTCACTTGTTTATTTTACTATCTTATATTTACTTGTTATTATGTATGTGTACTTGATTTGTGTCTTATGTTATGTATATGCTTTGGAAATACTTGAAATATTGAAATACTGGAAATATTGGAAATCCTAGAAATACTAGAAATACTGAAATACGGAGGTTGTGTGCCAAATCCAAGGCTATGTACCAAACTCAAGGTTATGTTCCAACCTCATACATCCTTACCATCCTCATCCTCCTATTCATCATCGTTATCATCATCATATACATTGCACTTGTTTTATTATGTTTATGTTGTACTTGTATTATCATATTGACTCGTCATCTATCTATTTGTTCTATGTCTTGACTTATTAATGTCTAATTGTTCTATCTTCCTTTATTTGTACTCGATAATCTTAATTATACATGCTCCCCTTTTATTCTTCTTGTATGTGATATTGTGTGTATTTATATCCATATCTGGTGTATTGTTGTATTATTATATGTGGATATTATAGAACTGTTAGTTCATACACTGTGGGCTACCACTATGGGATATTTTTTTATTGCAGGTGATGTGATCTTAATGTATATTTTGTATGCTTTATTTACTACTTTGCTTTGTCGGACTATGATACCTAATGAGTACAAGTGGACCATACTCACTTCTACTGCACCCTTTCAGTGTATGTCCTAGCTCGAGTGTACCTCAGATTGGTTGATTTCGAGTTCCTTCAGATTTACTCAAGGTAGAAGTTGGACATTCATGCATTCAAAGTTTACCTCTATCTTTCTAGAGTAGTTATGTCTTCATTTGTATTCGGAGATAGATATTGGCCCTTTATGGGTATTTCTAATGTATTTGACTCGTAGTTGTATTAGTAGTTCTTATACTGTTGACATAAGGTTTTGGGAGTTATGGCTGCATTGTTGATTATATGTGTTTCACATTTATCATACTTATGTGGCTCGACTTCGTTCTAGAAGCCTTACCTTAGGGGTATTTCTATTTTTTCCCCTTTGTGTATCATTTTGGATGATAGACTTACTTGTCAAGGTATGTCGCGATAAGTGCTATCATGACTATTATCTTTTAGGTCATGACAAATTAGTGACAGAGCAACTAGGTTTCATTAGTCTTAATGGTGTAAGAATGGAATGTCTAATAGAGTCTCGCAGATCAGTATATAGACGTCCGTATCTATCTTTGAGAGGATATAAGATGTCTTTAGGAAACTCTCCTCATTTTATTCTTTATCGTGCTAAGTTCTTTCATATATTGTTTCCGGAGTTGTGTTTCACTCATTCTGAATAAATAATGTTGACTAGGTCCCGCGAGAGTAGAGATGTAAAATCTTCTCCCAGAGGGCGACCTTCAAGTTATGGATGAATTCGAGGGAGAGGATGGGCTCGTGGTTCAGCCCCACCTAGGAGGAGTACTAAGGGACTTTCTCCTGAGCCTCGTATTGAGCAGGTTAGAGGTGTGGGTTCTACTCCAGTTCTTCAGAGTTTGTCTATCTAATATTAGAGGGATTATTGGTGTTTGCTGACCCGTTTAAAGGGTTCTACTTTGCTTATGCCAGGTGTTCCTCCAATTCAGAGTATGGATCCTCCTGTTGCCCCTACTACTATTTTAGGTACTTCTTAAATCTTGAGTACTATTCCTACATCAAAGCCGATATCTGAGTATATTGTATCGGGATCAGAAAATTAGCCTTCACCTATGTTACCTCCCAGACATGATCTTAGTCACTAGATTCACCATGCCTTCTCTTGTTGCTAGCATAATGATGTCTTTTAGGTATCAAAAGAGGTTCAAGAGATTTACTTATTTGGGTCCTCCTAGATTCAGTGGTGCTGTGGATAAGGATACCTATGATTTTTTATTAATTTCCAAAAGAATTTGCATAATTTGGGTTCGTTGGAGTCGCATGGGGTTGCTTATACTACCTATCAGTTGAGATATATGGCTAGAGATTGGTGGAGATCGATTGTCGTTTGTAGACCTATTGATGCTCCTTAGATATTATGGGATTAGTTTATTGATGCCTTTCTAGAGAGATTTATGCCTTACCATCTACAGGATCGGATGCATGATGTATTTGATCGCCTGGATTAAGGATCTATGATTGTAGCGTAGTATGAGGCATGCTTTCATGCCTTGTCCAGATATTTCTATGCTAGTATTTCCACTGAGTCCGAGAAAATTTAAAAATTTGTGAAGGGTTTGGATGTCTTCCTTCAGTTGGCTACTTTACATATAATGTATTTGGGTCATCTTTCCAGAGTATTGTAGATCAGGCTAAAATAACTGAGGTTATTCTTCAGGCATCTCAGGAAGGCGCCCAGAAGGTAGCCATTTTAGTGAATTTAGAGGCCAGTCTTCTCGTGGTAGAGATTTTGGAGGTTCTCATGGATATAGAGTAGTCCAGTACAAGGGGCTTTGCAGAGTTTAGGTGGTGGATCTTCAGGTTCAGCAGTACAGGGTAGCCATTCGGGCCCAGTGGTACCTTCTCCTATTGATGCGGGTCGTAGAATCTATTATATGTGTCGTGAGGTTGGCCATTTGGCCAAGGACTTCCCCGATTATATGATTAGGATTAATCCTACTTCAGCAGTGAGAGATAGGGGTACTACTAAAGGTAGTGGAGCTGCAGTGGTGATTATGGGGCCACTCAGTTAGTTGGTAGTCATGGGCAGTGCTATGCTATACCAGCCAGAACTGAAGCAGAGGCTTCTGATGTTGTGATTACAGGTATTGTCCCAATTTGTTTCAGACCTGTATATGTATTATTTGATCTTGGATTGACTTTCTCTTATGTATCTGTATATTTTGCTTTGAGTTTTAATTCTATCTGTGAGCCTCTTTTGGAACACCCTGGATTTTGGCCCTAAAAAATTCTTGAGCTTTAGGCTCACTGACTTGGTCATGACTCATGGTGATGAGGCATGATATATGGTTATGGGTCGTAAGACCCTTGTCGTAACCAAATGAGAAACTTAGTGCCAAGGTTTATCTTTAAGTACGAGTGGCTCATTATGAGCTATGAGGATATGTTACGAGTCATAGGCTCAAATCGTAGGATGTCCAGTGTTCAATTCATTTGGGGTTCTATGTTTCTCATGACTAGATCTTACGAGTCATAAGATCTTATTAAAAGTGGGTTGGTGAAGTCGTAAGGTGGGGAGTGTGGGGGGTCCTAGTCACTGTCTTGGTTACGACTCGTGATCATGAGTCGTAATGTGTAGGTCTGAGTCAAGGGGTTGACTCGTAACTAAAGACAGTTTTTTCCAGTTTTTAAGTTGAGGGCATTCTGGACATTTCCCTTGTTGCTCAACTTAAAACTGACGTCTTATAACTTTATTACGACATCATTAACTATTATAAACTCATCAAATAACATCTCAAAACACTCCCAAATCTTTAAGGTCAAGAACACTTAGGGTTTTTATCAATCTAATCAATTGGGGCTTCCAAGGGTGATTTGTCTCCATACTTCTTGGTGTTTAAGGCATGTTACTTATCCCTCATTATTAATTTTGAAAAAACATGTGATATAAAGTATTGTTCATAAGAATATTGTTTTGATTTTGAAACAAAGGGTGGGGGTTTTGAATGTTATGAATTGAACAATATTTATCATGTTTTATATATGATTTTCATGCTTTTGATATGGTTTTGAACTCGTTGTTTTGATATGCTTTTGATATAGTTTTGAACTTGTGGGTGCATGGGTATGGTAAATGAACTAAGGAATTGTGATTTTCCCAAACTTGTGGCTTTTAAAGTTGTTATAACCCCAATCCCTTAATGTGAAATTGGTTTAATTATGAGAACTATGGGAATTTGTAAAATTAAACTTGTCTTAAACTATTCCATGACATAAAGAAGTATTTGAAATATAATTGAAACATCCTAGGTTTTGAACCTTATAAAAATTCCTGGAAATCCATTCTCTGGACCCAATACGACTTATGGTATAAGCCGTATATTGGGGTCTGAGTGGTATGGTCTTATCGTATACTGACCAGTATTAGTTGGTGGGATAGTTTTGGTTACTAAAATTGGTACGACATCGGGGTATGAGTCGTAAGGGTTTGGTACGAGTCATAACAGGGACTCGTATGGTTGGCAGTGTTTGATTCTCCTGGTAGTTCATTCTGCTAGGGATACGGGTTATGGATACGGATCATATGCTGTGGTTACGGCTTGGTTGGATAAGTTATATACTAGACAGTATTTGATCTAACGGTTGAGGCTTGGATATGAGTGGTGTATACCGATCATATTGGAGGGTACGACTCGTATGGGTCAGTCGTATCCCTATGACAGGTTTTTAAGAGATTTAAGTGGGGGTATTCTAAATATTTCCCTACTTTCCCTAACTAGGACCGATGACTTCTAATATACTTAGGAGGTTATTTAACCTATTATTCTATTCATTAACACTTAGAAACTATTCCAATACATCTCATAATTCTCTCAAGAGCTTTTGGGTTAAAGAGGCTAGGGTTTCATCTTATGGATTACTTTAGGGCTTGTCTTAGTGATTTCTTTCCATCAATTCATTAGTATAAGGCATGATTCTTTTCCCTCATTGTAATTTCAACTAAAGGCATGGTTTATATTATTGATTTCATGGTTTGACTATTTCATGATTATGGTTTTCAACTATTATTTGGAAGTTTTGATATTGAATGCTTGGTTATGGTTTCCTATGTTTTTAATCATGCTTTTATATGAGTTAATGGTGGTTTTGGACAATTGGAGTACATGGTAATGGTTTAATGATTTTTGGAATTGGTTTGGGTTATATTATGCCCCCAAGGTGTTTGATAAAATGCTTATAAAGATATGTTCACTGCATTGACTTCTTTTAATGGAACTCTTGCATGTTTTAAACTTGGTAAAGGAATTATGCATGGTTTAAATGGTTTTGAAAGGCTAAATGGTTATTCTTGTAGAGAACATAAAAGTCTCCCAAGTAGATTTAATATGGCAATTAAAAGGGCACCTTAGGTCCCCTTAACCTAAATAGTTTGGCTATGGATAATACTTACAAGTAAAGGGTGGTACAACGATGCCACCAATATTGACCTTGATTAATAAATGGTAAATGGATTGTTTGGACATAGTCTTAATTAGACATTAATGGCGGGGTATATAGCTAAGCTGTGGAAGGTGGCGGTCCCGGGGGATCCAAAACCAGAAACTCATATTTATGGATATGAGGGTTCTTGATGACCATGTGCATGTGTCACATTTTATATTGGAGATGTACTAGGCATCCCATGGGATATTTCCTGGTCGTGCGGCTATGCACACTTGGGCCTTTCAGCAGGGGGAGCTGGGCCCATACGACCCGTAGGTGGTTAGGACAACAAAGCTACACAACCCATATGTAAAGGTTTTAAATACATGCTAAACCCAGTTCCTTTTCCCGATACTTATATATGTATGGTTGTATGCATTATGGATAGTTTCACCTGGTTTTATAACTTGCATTATTTTATCCTTATCCTGAGATTCATGCTAGCAGTTATTCACTAACCCTATCTACCGGTGGTCATATACACATGCTATGCAGGAACCAACCATTCTACTCCTTCTATTTGGCACGCAGATTGGTATCAGCATTTGGACTGAAGTAGTGAGCTTTCATCCTTTTCAGAAAGCACCATTTCATGTTATGGATTTCTTTAGACACTTTTTTTTATTTTGGATATTGGTTTTGGCCATAGTTAGGTGCATATCCCAACCGAATTTATTTACTCTTTTGGATAGAGACTTTATGGCACTTTTAGGGGTTGGTATGGGTGGGATCGGTAGAAGTGTCAGCCTTAGCATTTGTATTGATATTGAGGCTGGCATCATCGGACATAATTTTTTATTGTTTCATCATATTACATTTTGGGATTAATTTTCATATTATATTTTGGTATTTTCTTTGGTTCATGGTCTATGGTTTGGTTTGGTATGGTTGGGCGGTTGGTGTGGTACAGTTGGATTTGATTGGGTTGGTCACGATTGCGACCCTATCCCAAAGTCTTAATGAGAACAATGACACTATCTTGTTATATATTTAAAATTCAGCCCATCTAAAGATGACTATAGGTGGTTAGGTTGGGTAACAGGGGGTGATCCCCAGTCTTTGTTGGACTTAGGATGCCCCTTACGACAAGGCCCGAGGTCAGGTAGTGTCAACAATGGCATAATTTAATGAACAAAGAGAGTCGGTGTTCCCCAATGTGTATTAATAAACAACGGGAATTGTTCTCCCCCAAGTTAATGGAAATTGTTTTGGTATGATGTGTTACTTTGCAAGTGTAGTTGGTATGACGATACCAAAATTATATGCCTTAATGTGGAATATGGTAAATGAATGGGAATATGTGATAATTATTTTAACTGGGCTCTAATAAGGGTTGTGTAGCTGAGTCATGAAAGTCGAGATCCGAGTGACCGATACTGAAAATTGCGTTTGCCAATGCAAGGGTCAAAGTGACCAGGGAGGTTCGGGTCACCCGTAAATAATTATGTAATCAGGTGCTTAAGTCACCTTGGGATATGTTGAAGGGTTCGAGTCCCCCATGTGCATATATATGAGATTATTCTTTGGTTCGTGTGGCTATACGCATTCAGTCCCGACCAGGGGGTGAGAGTTGGGGCCCATATAGTCCGTCGGTACTATTATCCAGTCTAAAGTTTTAAAAATTATCCTAAGCCTTATTCCCTATCTGGGCATGTGGTTGGTGTATATATATATATATGCATATGCATTTGATTATGTGCGTTGGCTTTTGAATGATTTTAAATTGTTGATCATATCATTATGTTATCTTTATCCCCAAGTTACATGCTAGCGTTCACCTCGATAACCGTCTTTAGACGCTGTATCCCCACGTGATGTAGGATCTAGTTATACTTCTACTTCTCCTACCCAGTGACTTGGATTTAGGATCATCTAGAGAGTCAGATTGAAGTGGTGAGTTTGCATACTTTAAAAGACCCCATTTTATGTTTATGGTTTCCTTTATATTTTGACTATTCCTTTGGTCTTACTTTTGACTATGGTCGAGAGCATGTCTTGATTAGATATTCTTTAGTTTAGATTAGAGGCTTTGTTTGGACTACTGTTGGCATAGGCGATGTCGGTATCAGTATTGGTAGTGGTATTGGTATTGGTAATTGTATTGGTATTTGCATTGATACCAGTTGGTTTTGGCTGTAGATTTCTTTTAATGCCTTTACAATAATATTTCCTTATCTTGTATACATTCAAAATTCAGCCTACTTTAGGGTATGATGTGTTTGGTTTGGTTAGTTACATGGGGTGATCTCCAGTTCACGTGGGACTCGAGATACCTATCTCGGTCAGGCCCTGGTTCGGATCGTTACAAAGGTGGTACCAGAGCCTAGGTTTAGTGTCATTGGGTGTCCAACAAAGCCACATTGAGTAGGGTCTCTTTTATGGATGTGTAGCGCGCCACACTTATAAGGGAGAGACTACGAGATATTTAGGAATATTTCCCTTTCTTGTTGTTCTATTTCAAGCTATAAAGTCTAAGGTCCTGAATCTCTCTATTTTTGGTTTGTTCGCTTTTCAGATTATGCCTTCCAGACGATCTAAAACTCATAAAAACTCCTCTATCTTACTTGGGGACAATTCTGATGGGACACGCCCTATTTATAGGGTACAAACCCGATCTAGAGGTCCAGTTCCTAATTGCCCTCCTAGAGATCTACCGGTCTCCTCTAGTCCTCCTCGAGCTCCTCAGGTTGATGTATCAAATATGCAATTTTGTTAGTTTATTTATATGCTATAGAAATATAGCACGTTAGATGCTTAAAATAGGAAAAATATGCAAGTTTCTGAGGTTGTTTTGTTGGATATGATGTGTTTTGGGTAGGCTTAATATTTCGACACATAGCGTATTTTTGAATTTGTAGAGGCTAGATCTTCTTTGATAAAGCAATTTGAGCTTATCTGTTTGATGATGTTCGATTGAGGTTGATTTGAGATAAGGTGTTGAGTTGGGAGGCTAAGGAAGCCTCAGTTGATTTAACTGAAGTTTTGCAGATTGGAGGCCGATTCTGTGTGCCAAGAGTGGCTGACTGGAGTAGGTTGATTTTTGAGGAGGCCCATTGTTCTAGATATTCTATCCATCTAAGTATGACTAAGATGTATCGTAATTTGAGACAACACCACTGATAAGGTGGTATGAGACGAGATACAATAGATTTTTTGGCTCATTGCCTATGTTGTCCGTAGGTAAAGGCCGAGCATATGAGACCTAGTGATTTGCTTTAGAGGTTACCCATTCCCGAGTTAAAGTGGGAATGGATCACCATAGACTTTATGACTGGTTTGCCTTGTACATCTCGTGGTTCTGATAATGTGTGGGTCATCATGGTTTGATTGACCAAGTCAACTTATTTTTCCCGGTTCAGGTCTCATTCAGTGCTGAGAAATTGGCCAGTATCGACATTTGTGAGATTATGCGTCTGCATGGCGTGCCGCTGTCTATTATTTCAGATCGAGGTTTTGTGTTCATATCTCACTTTTGGAGACTTTTCAGGATGAGTTGGGTACTTGGGTTGATCTTAGCACGACATTTCATCCCCAGACTGAAGGTCAGTTAGAGCTAACTATTAAAGTTTTGGAAGATATGCTTTGCACTTATATAATGGATTTTGGTGGCTAGTAAGAGCAATATTTTGCTTTAGCAGAGTTTGCATATAATAATAGCTACTATTCTAGTATTAATATGACTCATTTTGAGGTGTTGTCGGTCGCCAGTGGGTTTGTTTGATATTTTAAAGGTGAGACCTTGAGGTACGAACTTTCTTTGTGAGTCTTTGAACAGAGTTCAGATTATTCAGGATTGACTTAGAGCAACCTAAGTAGGCAGAAGTGCTATGCTGACCATAGACTTCATGCCTTGAGATTTAGTGTTGGTGATCATGTTTTTCTTTGAGTTTGACCCTTAAATGATGTGATGAGGTTTGGGAAGACGAGCCAGCTTAGCCCTAGGTATATTAGTCCATTTGAGATTCTTTGGACTGTTGGTGACATAGCCTATGAGTTACCTTTGCCTCTAGATCTATCAAGTATTCATCTAGTTTTTTATGTTTCTATGCTTCGCCACTATATTCATGATAAGTATCATGTCATTCATTGGGAGTCGGCTTCAGTTAGATGAGCGGTTGTCCTTTGTTGAAGGGTCGATCTCCATTTTGGCTAGGGATGTTAGACGGTTGCTCTCTAGATTTATCCCTTTGGTTAAGGTTCAGTGGAGACATCGACTTGTTGATGAGGCTACCTAGGAGGTCGAGTCAGATATGTGTAGTTCTTATCCCTAGCAATTTGTTGATTCAAGTATTTTCTTGTCTTATTTAGAGAATGAACTAGATTTTTAGTAATGGATGATGTAACGACCAGCCTTTTGATAAAATATGTGTAATTTGTGATTTTATATGATTCGACTACTTTACCCCTCCCATAGTTGCATTATGGTATTTTTGGGATGTGGGGCTGATTGGTATAGTTCCTGATGCATTTTGGTACTATTTATGGGATATTGTGGTTTTTGGTGGCTTCGAGAGCCTTATTATGGACCTGTGTGGTTATCTTTTGATCCGTGCGATGGATGGCTAAATGGACTACACCCGCAACTCTGAAATATCGATTTTAGGCTAGGTAAACCTTTGGTTCGGGTCTTAATACACCCAAGCTCATTTCGACCTATTGGTCGAAAAGTTGGAAAAATTAAAAATATGAGTGTGGGACCCATATTCGGTTGAAATAACCCCGGATGAAAAAATTAACTTTGTCAACACATCCAAAATGTCGATTATAGGGTGGTAACATATTTGTTGGGCTTTATGGCGTTTAAATCTCATTTTGACCCTCGGTTAGGAAAATTGTGATTTTGGGTTTGGGGGTCAACTCTGTGAAAATAATGTTTTTTCGATAATCTAATATCTCTATTGAGTTCGAAGCATTTCATTTGAGTATATTAGACTCCGAATAATCTCGGGCACCCTGTTGAAGTCCAGGTTGGACTTAAAAAGAAAAAAATCTATTTTTTTAAAGAAAAAGCTGGTGCAGCTGGTGTAATGTATAAAAATAGCCCTTCTTGGCTCATTTTACCTATTCTTTCATCTTTCCTCTTGAGATTTAAAACCCTAAAATTGTATGAGAGCTTAAAAGTGAAACTTGTGGGAGCTTGAGAAGCTAGATTAACGCCTATTTCTTGATTCTATTATAGATTTAGGGTTAGATTTCATCCTTTCTTACTCTAATTCCTTGATAAATTTTTCAAAACCCCAAAAAATTTTTAGGGCTTGATCTTAAACCCCAATTTCACTCCTTTGCAATTGAATAATGTTTTATCTTATAATTACTACCTTTTCACCAATTTAACCTTCAAAACAACTTTGATTCTAAATTTTAACATGTATTTCAAAGATTTTACCCATTAAAGCTCAAAATGGGTTTTCTTCGATTTGAACCTCATTTTTGACTCGATTTAATTTGAATTTTCACTTGAAGATTTCTAAAAATATGAGGAACATAATTTTGAAGTAAAGTTATGATTTTGCCCTTCCTTTTAAAAAATTTATTCGAAGGGTCCATTTTGACACCGAACCAAAAATAGTCAATATGGGTATCGTTGGCTTTGTTTTGATGCATAGATTTTATATTTGTTGGTTTTAGTTGATTTTAGGATCTTTCATGTAAAGTAAGGTCATGGATTCAAAGTATAAGCGGATCGATTTTGGCATTCTAGGTAGGTTATGACTTAACTTTTTCATACTGGGTTAAATAGTAAATATTGGTACAAATGCATGTTAAGGGTGAGAACTAATCATGAAATATGGCTATCTACATGTTGTGCCCATGTGGGGGCCTTACTATGATGTAATTGATGAGTCTGAGATATCCTATGGTATGTGTAACCGTGTGGGGTCTTATGTGATGTTGGTAGCCTGGAATACATGTGAATAATTGTAATGTGTTGTTAGAAATGCCTATTATAGTGTCTTTGATGTATTGTGATATATATATATATATATATATATATATATATACTTTATAGACATATGAATCACGTGAAAAATTCATGGATAGTGAAAATAGTGAGTGGATGTTGGCGCGCGTGGTTGTGGAATATAAACATTGTGGTTGATGGTGGAAATACATCATATGAATTGATTGTGAAAAATACACCATGTAGATTTGTTGTGGATATACTCATTTTGTATAGTTGTAAAAATTGCATCATCATTCTCATGTCATCATACGCATCATTTCACTTATTTGTTTTATTACTTTATTTTTACTTGTTGTTATGTATGTGTACTTGATTTGTGTCTTATGTTATGTATATACTTAGTAAATACTGAAATTTTGAAACATCGAAAACATTGGAAATATTGAAAAGACTGGAAATATATAAATATGGAGGCTATTGTACCAACTCCAAGGCTGAGTGCCAAACTCAAGGCTGTGTGTCAACCTCATGCATACTTATCATCATCCTTATTATTCTCATCCTCATACACTTGCTTTATTGGGTTTATGTTGTGCTTGAATTGTCATATTGACTCACCATCTATCTATTTGTTCTATATCTTGACTTGTTAATGTCTAATAGTTCTATCTTTCTTTATTTATACTCGATGATCTTGATTATAAATGATCATATTTCTTTATACTTGTATGTGATATTGTGTGTATTTGTATCCCTATCTGGTGTGTTGTTGTATTTTTATGTATGGATATTGTAGAACTGTTAGTGCAGGTGGTGTGGGCTACCGTTGTAGGATATTTTTGCTTGCAAGTGACATGCCCTTAGTGTATATTTTGTATTCTTTATTTATTACTTTTCTTGGTCGACCTATGATACCTCCTGAGTACAAGTGGACTATACCCACGCCTACTGCGCCTTTTCAGTAAAGGTCCTAGTCCGAGTAAGCCTCGAATTGCTTGATTTCAATTGCCTTCATATTTACTCAAGATAATGGTTAGACATTTATGCATCTGGAGTTCACCTCTATTTTTTTTATTGTAGTTATGTCTTTATTTTTATTGGGAGATAGATATTGACTCCGTGTGGGCATTTCTGATGTATTTAACTTATTGTTGTATTAGTAGTTCTTATAGTATCGACACCAGCTTTTGAAATTTATGGTTGTATTGTTGATCATATTTCTTCGGCATTTATCATACTTATGTGACGACTTCGTTCTAGAAGCCTTACTATGGGGGTATTTCTGTCTTTTTCCTTTTATGTATCAGTTTGGGTGATAGGCTTACTTGTCAAGGTACACCGCGACATGTGCCATCATGACCCTTGGTTTTTCAGTCGTGATATATTTTATGTCTGATTTCAATTCTCAATTCTAGTAAGCATTTGTCTCCAATCAATCTTTGCTTATTGTACTTATATATTGGTAATTTCTTGCTTATTGAAGTAACTTATACAGCCAAAGTATTTGATAATAAGTTTGCCTTATTTTATTTTAAGTGATCAAGTTTAAAAATTTTATTTTGATTGGGATCAATTAGAATAGTCGATGCAGCTAGTGATGAATTAGGTGCACTATATATGCTGCACGTTTCATCCTTCATGGGATTTGTTGGCACCGTGAAAGTTTAGTTAACTTCACTTTATAAATGATAGTCTTTATTAAATCCATCACACAATTCTTTTCAGGGTCAATATGGGATGATTATGCAACGGGCTTCTAAATAATCTCAATTTTATGCAACCGAAATGTCTTTGCAAAGTCTTTGATTTTGAAGTACAATACACATATTAGCTTGAAAATCAAAATTAAGAGCACTTATAAATATGTAATTGTAAGGACATGGTGTTTTGAGAGTTCATATATCTATTTATGGTAATTTGAAGTAGATATCATAATTATAAAAGCTTTTTTGATTACTTAATAAAGGAATGTGTAAAAGGAGTGACATTTTATGAAACCTTCACGCTGATGGAAGTTTTGGTCATGTACACACTTTAAGCCTGTGAAAGATTGTAAACTTAGAACAGTTCTTAATGTCACAAGGTGTATAATTATTGTTTTTCATCTTTGATATCACTTGTGTTTGAATACTGTGATTGGGGTATTTTAACTTCTCTTTTTCTTTTGGGTAAACTTCAGAAGTCTCAGCTATAAGCTAGCTAGAAGAGGCATGATATGTATAATATTTGCCTACAGTTTTTTTTCATGATTAGATTATGTGCTAGCTTTTTACATTTTCTATAACATTCTGCAATAGAGTTTGCTTATCCTTTGTGAGTAACTAAGAGAGGGATGAGTATATATGATACACACAAAGCTAGCAAAGTTTTTAAAATAAGTTATGCTAATTCACAAGGTATCAACATATCTGCGTATGAGAAATGTATTCATAGTCGATCGCATATTGGTGATGAGTGGTGAATTTACCACTCATTTGCACTAAATGTTCATGCATATTACCATGATTTAAATATACAAAGGAGACATATGTGTGATTAAATGCACTCATATCCACATTTTGTAGGCATACAAGTTATGAGATGGAAAAATGTGGATTTGAGCCAAAAAGAATCAAAAGGAGGAAAAAGTACAGCTAAAAGATCTGGAGCAGAAACAAGCCTCGGTTATCATGATTGCTGTCTAAGGGTCAGTAATCGCAGCCATTCAAGACAGACATACCACGATCGTGAGTTCTGACTGTAGTCGCAGTAGCCGGGATTGCGAACAAATGTCAACAATCACGTCAAAGTGGGATAATGCCCAGGGGCATATTTATAAATCCACACAGTTGATTCCCAAATTCCCCGAAGAGACTCAAACCCTATCCCATTGAGTAGATCAGACTTTTGTGGAATTTTTCCACCATCTAGTTTCTAACTTGGAAAAGACAACTATTGTATTAATTTATCGGTGAAGAATCCATTATGGTAGCTTTCAAGTGGAGGATTGGCATTTTCCATTAAAGATTTGTTGGATCCTAAAGCTTGAAATTTGCATTCTCTTTATCTTTCAATAAATCAAATTGATGGAGATTTTTGGGTATATCTTGCTTATTAATCTTATGTTATCTAGTTTTCCCTCTTGAGATTATGTTAGAATAGGGTGCAACTATGTATGGGTTGTGATTCGTTTGTGCATATGTTAGTTTGTTGATAATGGGTTCTACTATTGTTTGGTTAAATTGGTTGGGATTTTTGGGTGAAAGCCCCAAATACTCAAAATGGGTTTGTAGGCGAAAACTCCAAACTCTTAAAAGCTCAAACCATATTTGATAGAAGGGTTTGGGTGAACTTTTGAAACCCACGTCATTCTTAAAAGATGAATGTGGAACCAAGGAAATGGTAGACAATTAAGGGGCATAGTTTGCTAATTTTCACTATCTTAGACATAAGGGTGATTTTGAGGTTGACTTTACCTTGGGTATCATCCTCGAAATAGGGATACCCAATTGAGGTATTGGGTGGCTTCTATTGACGCACTCGTTAGGTTCTCGAAAGTGTCAATGAGTGACATCTTTGAGACTTTGTTGACAAACTAGCCTCAAGGACTTTCAACCTAGCCTACCACATCATTAACGATTAGAATTTGCATTGAATCATCATGTTCCCATGCATAATTTTCCCCTAGGAAAGTATAATCCCTAGATCCATTTCTAATTGATTATACTCTAATTATTTATAGCCCCGAGTTAGTCCTTTAGAAGTATAAAAATGACTATGCCCTTAAAAAACGTTCAAACCCCCCAAATCTTTGTATCCTAGGTTTCAATTTAGCAAGCAACTTTCATTTCAGAGTTACTTGATCGCTATTCACATAGTTCCTCGTGGATTCGGCCTTGAGTCATAGTTGGGTCATTGTATTAAAGACTACTGCCTTGTACTTAAATTGACGTGTAAGTTAAGCGTTATCAAAAAAGGTGTCGTTGCCAGGGAACAATTTGGCATATTTGAAATTTTAGCGCATTTGCTTGGATTCAAACTTGTAAATATTTGTTTGTGATTTTCCTTTGTTTCTTATGTTAGGTCGATTTTTATTTTTGTTTACTTTACATTATGGCTTCTTGGGACAAATATGATTTTGGTAGTTGGAAATCCTATCTTGATAATCCATGTCCATATTATGATGGACCCTACTTTTGACATAATTGTAGTTATGCTCCCTGGAGAGAGATAGAAGCACTATCTCGATCCTATTGGGAGTATGATTGTTCTTTATGTGGTGGCCAAGATGGACATTGGAGTGATTCTCCAAATTCTCCCTCCTCTTGTTATGCTAACCCAAATGCTAGATCTTCTTATGAGGTTGATAGATACCATGATGAAATAAAGGAAGAACAACATAGCAGGTATAATAATTTTAAAGCAACGTTTCAAACTCTTTTGGATTGGGCAACTACATTGGAGGAGGACATGCGTGACTTGTATAAATCTAATGAGGCATTTAGAAGGGAGATTATCAAAATAGAGTAAATGGGAAAGGAAACAAACCCTTCAAATACCATTACCTTGCCCACTTTTCAACATGAGGATGATAAAGAATAAAGACCAAGTTATATGGCAAATGATAATCTTTGTAGCAAAGAGTCCTCGCTTAAGTATTGAGAACAAATAAATAAGAAAAAGGGAAGGATCCAACAAAGGAAAGAGAAACACAAAGAGTGCAAGAAAAAGAAATGAAAAGAAAATAGGTGAACCAAGGAAATACATGTAGGCACATGTGTACGAAGTGAAAACTAAAAGAAATGGCCCATGATCAAAAGTTAGATAGAATAGTGTATATCCTTGTTGTTCCTAGATAATATCCTACCCTACCCCAAACCTACGTTACAAGCTTAAAAAGCTCTTTGTGATTTCCAACCAAGTGTATTCATTGTAGTGATGATTGAAAATAGGGGCAAGCCTATGACATGGTACTTCTTAGCATCGAGAGTTCTTGAGAAAGAGTGTGTTTTTATACTTAAATTCCTTGTTGCACATTTGATAACTTGGTCTGTGGAATTTTCTTTCTTGTGAGGAGGCACGTAAACTAATTGAGGTAGGTGATTTTGTCATCTCTTGAAAAAATGAGGCAAAAGAAGTATTTTGTTATTGAGGTCAAAATCGAGTCACTTTTAGATTATTCGTGATTGTTGCATGGTTGCTCTTTGAAGTCTTTTGCATCCTTAGATATTGCATTTTATGTTGCGGGGGTATCGGGAGAATAACTTTGCCCATGTTTGAAGAGCTACTTATGGTAATAACTAAGTTTGAAGTCATTGCGATCATTGGGTCATTAAATTTGGGCATAAATATACATTGTCTCATGTCAAGAAATAGTGTTGCTTGAGGACAAGAAAAACTTTAAGTTGGGGTGTTGATGAGTGGTGAATTTACCACTCATTTGCACTAAACATTCATGTACATTACCATGATTTATATGTATAAATGAGACATATGTATGCTTAAATGAACTAATATCCATATTTTACAGGCATACAAGTTATGAGATGGAAAGATGTGGGTTTGAGCCAAAAAGAATCAAAAGGAGAAAAGAAGTGTAGCTGGAAGATTGGAGTAGAAAGAAAACTCAGTTACCGCAAGCGATCATGGATAATTAAGACAGGCATGCCGTGATCACGATTTCTGATCGTAGTCGCAGTAGCCACAATCACAAATAAGTGTCAGCAATCATAGAAAAGCGGGATAATTCCCAGGGAAAGATTTGTAAATGCACACAACTGATTCCCAGATTCTCTGAAGAGGCTCAAACCTTATTCCATAGAGGAGATACGACTTGTATGGAATTTTTCCACCATCTAGTTTCCAACTTGGAAGAGACAACTATTGTATTAATTTGTCGGTGAAGAATATATTAGGGTAGCTTTCAAGTGGAGGATTTGAAATTTCCATTGAAGATTTGTTGGTTCTTAAAGCTTGAAATTTGCATTCTCTTTATCTTTCAATAAATCAAATTGATGGAGATTTTTGGGTATAATTTGCTTATTAATCTTATGTGTAGCTAGTTCTCCCTTTTGGGATTTTTTCAGAATAGGGTGCAATTGTGTGTGTTTTGTGATTCATTTGTGCATATGTTAGTTTGTTGATGATAAGTTCTACTATTGTTTGGTTAAATTAGTTAGGATTTGTGGGTGAAAGCCCCAAATACTCAAAATGAATTTGTGGGTGAAAACTCCAAACTCTTGAAAGTTCAAACCATCCTTGAAAGAGGGGTTTGGGTGAACTTTTGAAACCCATATCATCCTTGAACGATGAATGTGGGAACCAAGGCAATAGTAGACAATTAATGGGTATTGTTTGATAATTTTTACTATCTTAGACATAAGGGTGATTATGAGTTTGACTATACCTTGGGTATCATCCCAGAAATAGGGAATCCACATCATTCTTGAAGTGGGATGTGGGAATCAAGGCAATAGTAGACAATTAATGGGCATAGATTGTTATTTTTCACCATCTTAGACATAAGAATGATTATGAGGTTGACTATACCTTGGGTATCATCCTAGAAATAGGGATACCTAATTAAGGTGTTGGGTGACTTCAATTGACACACTTGTTAGGTACTCAAAAGGGTAAATGAGTGACATCTTTGAGACTTTGTTGACAAATTAGCCTTAAGGACTTTCAACCTAGCTTACCACATCATCAACGATTAGAATTTGCACCAAATCATCATGTTCCCATGCATAATTTTCCCCTAGAAAAGCATAATCTCAAGATTCGTTTCTAATTGATTATACTCTAATTAGTTCTTTAGAAGTCTAAAAATAATCATACCCTTGAAAAATGTTCAAGCCCCTCAAATCTTTGTATCCTAGGTTTGAATTTAGCAATCAACTTTCTTTTTGGACTTACTTGATCGCTATTCACATTGTTCCTCGTGGATTCGACCCCAACTTATAGTTGGGTAATTATATTAACAACAACCGCCTTGCAGCTAAATTGACGTGTAAGTTGAGTGTTATCAATTGGTATTTTTAGCTAATTCATAACTCCTCTCAATTCACGTGGCTTTAACTCACTGAACACCTCTATCGCACGCATTTTTACCTTACATTTTTTCCAGGCAATTTTCAAGGTTTGAATTTGATATGGTATATATTGTATATACATATCTATCCATCCAAGTGTTGTAGCAGTAATTATAATGTAACTTTTCTTTTTTTCTTTAGACATGTGAAGTTATTGAACACTTTATTATTATTATTTAAAAATTATTAGAAAATATCTTTTCATTAGAATTATATACTATGATATTGTTAAATACTATAATAGTTATATGACAAGATAAAAAAAATATAAATAACATGCATGTTCACATAAACAAAGTGAACATACAGAGCTCTTTTATGATCTTACCAATGACAATAAGAAATTGATGGTTTGATTTATATCTCATGTCCTGTTTTTATTCTTCTTTTCATGTGTGTCTGCTGCTTCATGTTTTGAGTTATTATTGCATCATTTGATTGCCTCCAGTAATGTATTTGATATTTTTTATTTTATTTCTTTTTTCATTTTAGTTCTTTGTGTTTCTTATGATTTAGCCATGAAAATAGATTATAGTAACTTATTCAACTGAGGTTGTCATTTAGTAATTCATGCACATAAAATTTATAAAAGAAGAAAGTGCTTTTGCGTAAGATTTTTTTTTTCATTTTCAATGCTAAAACTTGAAACCTTTGATAAAAGTAAGGATGTATCAGTCATCATCTCAATACAAAAGTGTTTTGTGTTGTCCAACAAATAATAGGAAAAATAATATTTATCTCTTATTTGTGATATGCTTATTGATCTTGTATAGTTCTTTGAAGACAAAGAAGAAGAATTTATCAATAAATCACCTGACCTCTTTTTAGCATTTATCTTATCCCATTAGCTACACAAATTGTAGGATTATTATATTTTTCTTGGACATATTAGCTTTCATGGCTTTTTCCATCCAAGTATTTTTCCTCTGTTTGCTGCATCTCTAACAATTTCTGAATTCACATAGCCATTTTTAGGCACTTTATTTGTATAGTTTTGTGCTTTTTTTTATCCTCGAATATCGGCGTCGTTCTATTTTCATGTGTAGAGAATGATATTTAGATTCTAATATAATTTTTGATAGTGAATATAATACAACGTCTAACATATATCTCATCTTTTGAGTTGTTGCAAATCATGTAGAAGATGGAACTCCTCTAAAAATGACATTATAATAAAAGTGTGCTGATAATTTCTTGTGGTATGAATTTATTCATATATGTAATTTGAATTGTATAATAGTTTGAATTTTTGTAGGTCTATGTAATGTAATGGTTGGATGGATGATTTATATGGATTCTTCATGTGAGAAAAATGATTTTGTCAAAAATTAATAAGATAAAATTTTCATTTATTCATCTCTAGACCTTCAACTTTTGTTCAAAATTTTTTCTTTTTTTATCCATTAACAGTCTATAAGTGGTCTTTATTTTCTAATTTGCTCGACTATTAGATGTTGAAAAGTTGGGTGAGAGGGAGAAATGAGTTAGGGCAGAACTTGGACATTATATGTTTTTACTCGATAATGCTCAATTAATTGAACACTTCATCTTAACTTTTTTTTTACAGAATTTTATTCTCAGCTTGATATCTTATAATACTACAAGGGATAAAAAGAGTTCATGATAAAGTTGTCATTTGTCATTAAATAAGGCATACTGAAGAAGTATTTCAGCATGACAATCTTTTGTTTCAGGATATTTTGAGCATTCTCAAGCAAGGTGGCCAAACCTCATTTCATGTCTTTGAGCTCTGCTCAACTTAAAAATACAACACAGGAATAGAAATAGAGAAATTTTGTATCGACACTTGAAAATGAAAGCAAAATCTGAATTGAAATTGAAGATGTTGGGATCGTCGAAGATATATTTCTATTTCATCCTTTGTAGATTTATAAATTCATTTACAGTTTTACATGAGTGATGTGCATATTGCATTAATGTTTTCTTCTGTAAATATTAGATAACCGAGATTTGATTCTGATAAATATAATTTTTCCATAATAAATGTCGTCAAAGCCTATTAATGAAATTTCTTTTTTGGATTAGAACCAATTTTTTTTTGAAATTCTTATATTGGGTTCGTGTTTGCATGAGCATATCACATCTAATTTCTATTAGAAGCAAGAGTATAGGACCCCAATTGGCATATTAACTTCTTGAAAATAAATTCGCATCTGATGGTATATTGATCTTATTAATTGATTCAAATCATGCTCAATTCATATGGATTTTAATTCTAAAAACACTGTATAAACTTCTCTTATTTTGAAACTCTCCTCATCTCTCTTAAATTTTCAAACCTCTTGATAGTTTCTTTAGCTCTAATCTTTATACCTTTATGAGTTATTATGTTTTGATTGTTTTTTTTAATAGTATTTTTTAAGAAGACGAACTGAAATCTTATAACAATGAATTCTTCGCGGCTACACCTATGAACTAGTTAGTTCAACCTCCTCTTTTTTTCTTTCATTTATTCAAAATCTTTGATAATTAATTTATATTGTGGATCTAAATTTATATTTTAAATTGCTATATGCTTTCTTGGGTAACTAATTCATATTATGAATGGCAATGGTAAACTCCAAACATTTTTACACATAATTTCGTTCTATTTTTTTAAGTTTGTTTAAAAAAAGATGATGTTTTCTTCATCTTTTTATTTCGCATATATAGAAATTTATGTTTGACAGTTTGTTCTTGATTTATGTTTAATGCTTTTGAATTGGTTTAATATTTTTTCTTTTGCATTTGTGATGTATATATTATGAGTTTTGTTATTAAGATTTGTGTGATTTGGATGATAAACTATCCGGTTATCGAGACCTTATATAAGAAATAATTCAACAGATATAGAGAGGAGATACTTATGAAGACGGGATGAAACAAAGAGAGTTTTGAAAGATGAATTTCTATGGTGTGTCATCTCCTTCTCAATGTTATACATGATGAATTACTTGCGCATTGGTCTTTGAAAAAGTATAAGACGCTATTGCCCGCAATTGCATCTTAATAGATACTTAAGAAAGATATAGTGTTTGAGGGACATTTCTTTGACTGTACGCCAAATTAAATATGAATTTTGTCCCTGTTAATAAAACTATAAAATTTGATAACTGCTTTTTATTGGAAAGCAAATGTTTTGTTGTTTTTCTTTATTCAACCAAATGAATTTCTAATTGATCATTTTTGCAATAATAGAAACAGTAAATAATAGAAATAGTTTTACCATATTACGCTTTGGATATAATAAATTTAATACTTTGACAAATGTATTTGATAATGAATCGTATTTAATGTTAAGGGTATAATGGGTAGAAATAGATAAATTAGTCATTGATTTTATAAACAAAATAAATATCGTTGACTATCTCAAAATTGAAAAGTGGAAAAATAAAGGTGAATTGAGGGAGTACATTTTTTAAAATTATTTACTAGTATTTTTGCACCATACTTCTTTTTCTACAGTTACACGACATAATCTGAAATAAACTTTGTAAGCTCTTACAACAAAGGTATGATATATTTTACTGCTTTCATGGATCTATCATAAATAAATAAAAGTTGATTCTTTTAATAGAAATGATTTATTTTACGATGTACCCTCTTGTATTACATCTTTTCCCTTTTAATAATGAAAATAAGGGTGTACTCATAAGGTATTTTTCTAATCAGTAATAGTTCATTCCTATATTAATCCTAGCCAGGGCAATGACATACAATTCAAAGATGAATATTTTTCTTTAATGTATCATAAAAAATTACTAAAAAGTGAATTTATATAGATTATTGACCATATAAGACCACTTTTATTGAGTGAGAAGTGGCGAGCAAGAAATTTCTCCTCTATTCATTTGAAGAGAGTCTCCTATTTTCTTTTAGTTTCCTGCTCGATCTATCTAAACTTACCAAGACTCATAACAAATGCTTCGAGGGCTCATGCTTTGTTACAAAGAGAATGCTAGCATCAAGTGATTATAATCTGAATCTGCAGGTAATATCATGTAGTTATTGTTTTTTATTATGAATTTCAAGATAACTTTCTTTTAATTTTCTGATGGCTTTTTTATCGATATGAAGGGTCAACTTTAGCATTTTTCCCTAGGCTAGAATTGGAAGGAGGGATAAGGAGAAACACACCCATTTGAGGTAAATTTCAAGTTTCATGGTGTGTAAGTTCATGTTATAAATTTTTATCTCCTCTTCTTCTCTTTTGTACCAATAGAAGTGCTTCTATAGTATAAACATGATTTTTCTTTTATTTTTCTCAAAATCAAATATGATGTGATATACTGCACCTTTCAAACAATGAAAGCTTTCTTTACTTCTATTTATAAACTTGAATGTCACGACCCGAGCCAAGGCCCTGCTACAATGAGCATCCCGAACCATGGTGGCCCGAGAACTCTTCTCTAACTGGAAATCATATACTGTAAGGAAATGCGGAAAAAAAACATAGAAAAATGGAAATATGGTTATTCTATTACTTCAGCTGAACAATACGAATATAAGAAAACAAATGACACCAGTTTACGAAATCTCTAACATTACAAAAACAACATCTGTCTGAAACCTGAGACAAGGCCCCCAGTTAGACCATAAACTAAGACCAAATTAAAATATAACATGTACCATAACCCTCCAAAAACAAGAGAGGCTCACCAACTTCAAATGTCTGATATACTGGTCTACTGCTTAGCGGGAACCCGAGACTGTGCCTCAGATCCTAAAATATAGGGGGTCAATACAAATGCACTGGTACATAGAGCAATCCAAAATAGTATACTTTTATGCAACATATGTGAGAGCAATTCGTAAAATAGTTTACTTACCTTTTATGAAAACACATGGGCATACTTTAAAGAATTTGAAACATTTCTTTGAAATTATGAACCACTTTTTATTTTACTTATGAGCTAGATGGTACACCCTATAAGTCTAATACCCATGGGCCATATGGGTCTGTCATTAACTCATCAGCCAAGCCCCCTGTAATACCCTAAACTTTCTTTAAAGTCTAATTTAGTCTCCAGGAGATTTAGGGAATAATTACTAAGTGATTAATATTTAAATCAGATATAATTTCCCTAATTTTGACTTTTTATCATGTGGTAAATTTAATTAGCTTTCCAATGATATCAATTTCACGAAAATCCAATATCGGGGTAAAAAATAATGGCCAAATTACAAAAGACAGTTAGAACTGCCCAGGTGTGACGGAAAGGGGTCGACGGACTGTCGATCTAGCGATGGACCTTCGCCCAAACCTTCATAGAGGAGGCAGTGAGACCTCATTCTGGTTAAGTGCGATGGTAAGGTCTATGGACCGTCGGGCTTGCGACAGACCGTCGCCCATGCCATCGCAGATGAGATAGTGAACCCAATTTTAGCCCGAGAGGACCGATGGATTGTCGGGCTCTCGAAGAACCGTCGCATATCCGTTCATTGATTTTTAGTCATTTTAGGAAGGGCTTTTTATTTTTTTTCCACCCTTTTTAACACCTATTTATATCAGATCAAGGCTCATAAATTTTTTATTCATCTATAACATCAAATTAGGGTTTCTCTCAAAGATCAATTCCTAAGAACAAGATCAAAACTTTTCTTCAAGAAAACTCAAGAAACCAAGAATCTCTCCAAGAATCTTCAAGAAAGAGTCTCCTAAGGTATGTTAGATGTTGATTCTTGGGTTTCTTCCACCCAAGAAGGCCAAGAATCCTTTTCAAAATTACAAAGTTTATGTATTTATGAGACTTCATGATTTATGTGTATTGAAGTTCATGATTATGTGTTGTTGAGTTGTAATTCATGATTTAAACTACATGTATTAATAATTGATTCTAGCATGTGATTAATTGTGTGATGTTCATGATAAACCCTCTTTAAGTTGCATGTTGGTTGATGAAATCATGATACTTAGGTATAGTATTTGTTGTATCACCAAAGCATGCTCCCCATATGTTTGATAAAATGTTTGTGTGAAGGAAATAGGGTCATTATAGCATGCTGACAAAAAATCCCCAAATTATGTATAAATTCATGTATGCCAAGTGTTTGTTGAAATGCCTTAGTGAGTGAATTATGATATGTTGCATGCATTCTTGTGCTTGTTCATTCCTTATTGAATGAATTATGAGAAATTAGTATGCATACCTATACCTTTACATGTTTTAAGATTCCCAAGTGCTTGAAGAAATGTTTCGTGATTGTAATGGTGAATGAAAGTCCATTGTCAAGGTTATTCAAGAATGGTTATGTTTAACTTTTATGTTATCGAGTATTGTAGGTATTTATACTCGACAAATTAGCTGCAAGTCTAGAGCTAGTGGTAGTTTCAAGATACTCTCAATCAAGCCATGATTAGTAGAATTTAGATAGTTACAGAACGTAAGGAAATTTAGTAATCTCAGTATTATTGCAATTCAGTCTCAGTATCAGTCTAATCCAACTCAGTATTTAGTTTCAGTTCAATAGTATTCAATAGTATTTAGTTCAGGCTTCAGTGTAACTCAGTACGCTAACAAGAATTCAGTAGCATTTAGTCAGATAGTAGAATCCAAGCAGCATTTTGTTAGATAATGGAACCAAGCAAACTCAGTCAGATCAGTGAAGTAATATAGTCAATAACAGATTCACCTCCGTCTAAGTTCAGTTAAGAATCAGTTCAGAGACTTTTTATTGGGAGTAGGAACTAGCACCGAGCGAGTGCAAGGATGAAGACTTTCCCATTAGAGAGGTAGAGTCATTAGTAGCAATCTTTGTACTCCAGAACTACATATCCAGCGCAGGATCAGGAGTCAGCCGCTAGATTAAGGCTTGACTACCTTCAAGGAGTCACCCGTTGCCTTAGGCATGACTTCCTATTTAGGGTCACCCATTAGAGAGGCTTGACCATAGTAGTGTCTATACCCGTGGCACGGTATTGATACCCTTACAGCTGGGTTACAGGTTGGACCCCACTAGTTCAGATTTTGGGTATGTCGGTTAATTAAGAACTCCTACAGTTATAGTTTAGTCTCAGTCACCACAGTAGCACTCAGAAATCAGGACTGTCAGAAACGATCATTTAGCTCAGTAAGGAACTTAGATAGTTCCATAGATTCATAGATCACCCACTAGAAAGGCCTGGTCTCACATGAAGTTAACTAGTATCAATATTAATCAATTCAGAGATCACCCGCTAGATAGGCCTGATCTCAAACTCAGATTCAATCATTCCTTATCATTATTACTAGATTTAAAGATCATCCGCTAGATAAATTTGATCTCAATTTCAATCAGTAGATATTAGTAAGCTCAGAGTTCAGTTATCAGTAGACTCAGTTATTCAAACTCTCAGTGTTAGTAAACGCAGATATCAGTATTAGTAAACTCAGTTTTCAGAAGTTCAAATATTCAGAAGGTAGTATTCAGTCCATACATGTATCCTCATTCAGTACTCTTATGTAATTCAGTTAAGTTATGTTTATGCATAAGCCCTTGCATTTAGCCTTACCTCATCTAGCATACCAGTATATTCAAAGTACTTACGCATACTTTTCTCTTATGCTATGGTGTCTTATACCATAGGTTAAGAAGAGCGAGAGCCAGGGCACCCTTAGTATTCCAGATTCAGCCAGCAGCAGGTGAATTAGTAGTGAGTCCTCATCATTCGAGGATGATCCTTATAATATTATAATATTAGACTCAATTTATTTTCAGTAGATGGAGTTAGTTAGGGACATGTCCCACCAACTCCATAGTTCAGATAGTTTAGAGGCTTTTCAGACAGATGTATTAGTATTCAGTATTTTAAATGTTTTGAACCATATGGAAAGATTTCGCCAGTTTTCCATATTTATTTTAGTATGTTTTTGCCCTTTAAATAACACAAAAACGGAGCTCCTATATCGTAAAAAATTAGGTAGGTGATGCCCAACCCATGGCCTAACACCAAGTGGGCGGCGCCTAGCCCATGGCATAGCTGTAACGTGGGTGGAACCTTTTCCTATCGCCTAATTTATACAGTGTCTCATTCAAACACTCATAACTTTTGACACAGGACTCGGATTTACGAACGGCCAGAGGAGTTGGAAAGAAGACTCAAAGGGATGTTGAGGGCATGTGTTCTTGATTTCAAAGGTAGTTGGGATGACCACTTGCCGTTGATCGAGTTTTCCTATAATAACAGTTACCATTCTAGTATTTAGATAGCTCTGTTTAAGGCTCTTTATGGGCGGAGATGTAGATCACCCATCGATTGGTTTGAAGTGGGTGCGACCGCTTTGATTGGGCCAGATATGGTATTTGAAGCCATGGAAAAAGTTTAGTTGAGTTGAGAGAGATTGAAAGCAGCTTAGAGTCATTAGAAATTTTATGCAAATGTAAGAAGGAGAGATCTTTAGTTTGAAGTAGATAATCTTATGTATTTGAAGGTTTCAACCATGAAAGGGGTAAAGAGATTTAGCAAAAAGGGGAAACTTAGTCCCCGATATATGGGTCCCTATAGGATTTTGAGTCGTGTGGGGAAGGTATCATATGAGCTTGAGCTATATGCAGACTTATTATCAGTTTACCAGTGTTCTATGTATTCTTATTGAAGTAGTGCATGGATGATTCAATTATTGTAGTCTCTCTAGAAAGCATAGATAGTTAGAATAGCCTTTCATATGAAGAACTTCCAGTACAGATTCTTGATTATCAGATTTGTAGACCAAGGAACAAAGAAGTTCCATTAGTTAAAGTTCTATGGAGAAATCAGTCCGTTGAGGGTGATACTTAGGAAGCAGAAGCAGACATGCGTACCAAGTATCCTCACCTTTTCTCCACAAACTCAGATTTAGCCTAAGGTAACAATATTCCTTAATTCAGTTCATTTCCTGTCTTAGATTCAGCCATGTGATCATCTTCATGTCAATTTATGCATTCGTAGATTAGTTCAGTTGCTCAGTATGCTTAGATTCATTCATACAGTTTTGTTTCAGTTGTGTATAATAGTATATAGCCTTAGTTCCTTAGTATTCTCAGTTTAACTAGTCTTATTCGAGAATGAATGTTCCCAAGGGGGAGATATTATAATACCCCGTACTTTTCTTAGTCCCGTTTAGCTCCTAGTGTGTAAACGGTCAACTTTAAAAATGTATAATTCTTGATACGTGTAGAATTTTCTTATCTAGACCCACCAAATTATAGATAATTGAATTAGCTTTCCAACGATACCAATTTTGCCTAAATTCGATACTCGGTAGAGAATTTATGGCGTTTTTGGTGAAAAGCAGTAGAACACCATGTCACGGTAAAGACCAGATTCCCAATTGTCTATTTTCCAGTGAATCACCACGATTACGCTTTATCACGGTGAAGCCCAAAATCCCGTTTGTCCCTTTTTAGTAGCTCACCATGATTTGCTAGTATCGTGCCAAAATTCTCAATGAAATAGTCCCCACATCGTGGTGGAGTGCAAAATGGCACTCATCCTTTTCCATTGATGCAACGGGATTACGCCGCGTCGCGCAAGAGCCCAAAACATCAATTTTACCTTTTCCAGTAGCCATTGCGATGGCGCTGCATCGCGGTGGGATACAAAATCAGGATTTCTAGTTCCAAATTAAATTTTCAAAAGTGTAATCTAGTCATTTCCCAAGCCCCCAAATCGTGAATAATAAGGAATTAAACCTATTCTAAGCATTATACACTCATATTTCATCAAATTACTCTCCAAGAAACCCTAGAACTTCAATTTCAATTCCTTAAGAAACCTAAATTCCACCCTTCTTTTTCCAAGATAACCTAAAATTCAAGATTTCCAATTCAAGAACTTCAAGAATCGATCTTCAAGAGCACAAATAGGAACTCAAAGTTCAAGCTTCTTCATCCATTCATTAATAAATGTATGTAGGGTTATTAACAAGGATAAATCTTTCATCATTGTGCCCAAAATTAGTTTTAAAGTTGAATTTTATATGAAATTATATGGATTTTAGGGTTTATACCCACTCATTACTATTTGAAGATTATGAGATTACAAGTGAATTAGATGTTGAATTGCATGTCTACTTTCATATTTTTATACGTTTGACATTATTTTCCAGATTTAGAATTGAATTACCAATTCTTTCAATATTAAGCATGAACTTTATGGCAATTTGACATGACATTGATGCATGGGTTACTAACCCTAGTTTGAATGTTAAAATTTCAATAAAATTATGCTTTTAAGCATCCCATGATTACTTATAATTTCCCAAATATCGACTTTTTTATATGTAGAGCATTGAATAAGCTTTCCATCGATACCAATTTCGTCAAAATTTGACATCAGACGAGAAAGTTAAGGCTATTTTACTGAAAGTAGTCGAAACCGCCCAGGTGCGACGGCCGAGTTGACGGACCATCGAGCTTGCGACGGAACGTCGCCCAGACCATCGCAACCAAGGTAGTGACTGGCCCAAGTACGATGGACCATCAAGACTGCAACAGACCATTGCTGGGATCATCGCTGCTGAGGTAGTGTGGCCTCATCCTGGCCAACGTACGATGGACAATCCGACGAACCATTGAGTTTGTGATGGATCGTCGCTGAGACTGTCACATCGAGGTAGTGTATTTTTTCTGACCGACATGTGACGGACGATTCGATGGATCGTCAGACTAGCGACGGACCGTCACTTCTACTATCGCAGTCCTCGATTGATAATTTTAAGTCGATTTTAAAAGGACCTTTTGGTCTTTTTTCTATCTTTTCAGCCCCTATTTATATCCGATCAAGGCTCACAAATTTATTCTTCATCTTTAACATCAAAAGCTAGGGTTTCTATAAAATTAAAACCCTTCTTTCTTCTTCAAGAGAAATAAAAAAAATTAAGAATCTCTCCAAGAGCCTTTAAGAAAGAGTTTCCTAAGGTATGTAGATGTTGATTCTTGGGTCCCTTTTATTCAAGAAGGTCAAGAGCCCTTTTCTAAATTTAAAAGATCTTATGTTTATGAGTTTTCATGATTTATGTGTGTTGAAATTGGAGTTCATGCTATTATTGAGTGTTTAATTCCTGTTTTGTTTATGAGGTTTCAAGCTTTGACCCTAGTATCTGATATTTATGTGATGTTCATGATAAAACCTCTTCAAGTGGCTTGTTAAGTGATGTATTTATGTAAATTAAGTGAAAAAATTGTTGAATAAGCAAAGCATGCTCCCCATATATTTGATAAAATGCTTATGTGAAGGAATTAGAGCTATTATAGCATGTTGACTAGAAATCCCCAATTGTGTGCAAGATCATGCAGGCCAAGTGTTTGTTGAAAAGCCTGAGTGAATGAATTGTGACATGATAGCATAAAATTCCCCCAATTATGTGCTCTTTAATACATGCTAAAACTTTAATACATGATAAGTGTTTGATGCAAGACCTTGTTGAATGGAGTATGAGCCAATAGCATATCTCCCTATACTATCACATGCTTATGATTTCTAAATGCTTGAAGAGACGCTTTAGTGATTGTGATGGTGAATGAATGTCCATGGTCTTGATTGTTCAAGAGTGGTTATGTTTTACTTTTATGTTATCGAGTCACAGGGAATTTTATATCCTACAATTTAGTTGCAGTCTAGATCCCGTGTCAGTTTTCTCGATAATCTCAGTTAGGCCACGATTCTCAGAACTCAGTGAGTTATAAAACTCTGTACTCTCAAACAGATATATAACTTAAGAAATCTCAGAAATCTCAATAATCTCAGTATCGCTAGTAATCTAGCCTCAGTTTAGTACTCAAATCAGATCTAGTAGTATTCAAGTGTTCAGTTTTGACCTCAGTATCATATAGTCAGATAATGGGAGTTAGTTGTACTCTGTTAGATACAAAAACAAGTGAATTAGTGTAACTTAGTCAGATCATTCAAGAAATATTATTCGTAACAAATTCAGCTCAGTTTATGTTCAATTAAGAATTAGTTTAGAGTCTTTCAGTTAGGAGTAGGAGCTAGCATCGAGCAAGTGCAGGGATGGCGACTACCCGTTAAAGAGGCAGAGTCTTTAGGAGCAATCCCTGAACTCCAGAACTGTGTAGCCAGTGCAGGAGCAGGAGTCACCCATTAGAATAAGGCTTGATTATTATACTGCCTTAGGCTTGACTTCCTGTGAGGGTCAACCATTAGAGAGGCTTGACTAGAGTAGAGGTCTTTACCCATGGCACGGTATTGACACCCTTCGAGATGGGGTTATAGGTTAGACTCCACCAGTTCATATTTGGGGCATGTTAGTTAAGTGAGAACTCCTACAGTTGCAGTTTCAGTATCAATTTTTAGAGTAGAACTCAGAAATCAGGACTGTCAGATACAGTCACCTACCTTAGTAAGGAACTCAGTTAGTTCCATAGATTCATGGACCACCCGCTAGATAGGCCTGGTCCCTCATAAAGTTATTCAGTATCAGTATTATCAGATCCAGAGATCACCCATTAGATAGGCTTAATCTCAGTCTTAGATTTAGTTGAATAATCTCATTATAAGATCCATAGGTCACCCGTTAGATAGGCTTGATCTCAGTCTCAGATTCAGTTGAGTAATCTCATTATCAAATCCAGAGATCACTCGTTAGATAAGCTTGATCTCAGTCTCAAATTCAGTTGAGTAATCTCATTATCAGATCCAGAGATCACCCGTTAGATAGGCTTGATCTCAGTCTCATATTCAGTTGAGTATTCTTATTATCAGATCCAGATATCACATGTTAGATAGGCTTGATCTTATTCTCAGATTCAGATGATTACTCTCATTATCAGATTTAGAGATCTTCTGCTAGATAGGTTGGATCTCAGACATAATTATTTCTTATCATTGATAGTAAATTTAGGCATCATCTATTAGAGAGGTTTGATCTCAGATCCAGTCAGTCGAGAGTAGTAAGCTCAGCGTTTAGTTATTGATATGAGTAGATTCAGTTAAATAGTTTCTGTATCATTAGTTTTTGAGATCACTCACTAGATAGGACTGATCTCAACCTCAGTATTCAGTTATTTAGTATCTCAGTATCAGTAGTGAGTTCAAATGATAGTAAAGTAGTATTTGAGTTTCAGTATTTAGAGTCATGATAATTTCAGTTATTGTTTGTTCATTCATGCATGTGTTCTCATTCAGTACTCTCATGTTTATTCAGTTAAGTAATTTTTCATGCATAAGCCCTTGCATTTAGCCTTACCTCATCTTCATACTCGGTATATTCCTGTACTGATGTATTTGCGCGATGATGTTTTATTTGACACCATAGGTTCATAGGAATAAGATCCAGAGTACCCTTAGCAGCTCAGTCCTAGTCAGCAGTAGTAGACGTAGCAGTGAGTCCTCTTCAGTCGAGGATGATCCTTTTTTTATTAACGTATCAGATTTAGTTATTTTCCTCAGACGGAGTTAGTTGGGTACATGTCCCACCAACTTCACTGTTTAGACAGTTTAGATGCTTTTTGGATAGATGTATCGGTATTCAGTTTTCAGTTTTGAGTATTTTTGATGTTTTAAACCTTATGGCCAGTTTCCACCAGTTTTTCATATTTATTTAAGATATTATGCAGTACACAGGTATAGATATCAATAGAGGGTTAGCTTGCAGTCCTTCTAGATCATGAGCATCAGTAACATTCCAGTTCTAGAAAATTGGGTCGTAACAAACTTGGTATCAGAGTCTAAGGTTCAATAGTGTCCTAGGGAGTCTGAAAAGCCGTATCTAGTAGAGTCTTGTGCATGGGTGTGTTACGTGCCATATTTATGTATGAAAGGCTATAAGATGTTTTTATGAGAAATTTCCCTTCTTTCAATGTTTATGTCGTGCGAGTGAGCATGAGCTCAAGTTGATCCTCAGTCTAATCCATATTTTTATTCTATTTACAGAGTATGCCTCCTCACAGAGATAATGCCTCTAGGATTGGTGACCAGCCACCTTAGCCAGTAGATCCTAAGAATGAGAATGTGTCACATGTAGAGTTTTGTGCAGTTTTTCAGGCGCTAGCCCAAGCTGTGACTAATGTTTAAGGTAACCGTCAGGCTATAGCCCCACCTCCGCAAGATGGGGGTTCAGCCGCAGCCAGAATTAGATATTTCATGAGAATGAGCCCACCAGAATTCTTTGGGTCAATAGCAGGTGAGGACCTACAACTTTATCTAAAGAAGGTGAGGAAGATTTCCTAGATTATGCATATTTATGAGAAGGAGAGTGTAGATTTAGTGTCCTATAGGCTAAAGGATATTTCTTATGATTGGGTAGTGATGTGGAAGAAGGGTAGAGGGGAGGATGCAGCTCCCGTGACTTAGCAAGAGTTTTAGGATGCCTTTCTAGATAAGTTTTTCCTATGACTTGATATCTGACCCTAGAGCGAGTATGAGTAAGTTTGTAACTGGTGTGTCCGGGTTGGTGTTTAAAGAGTGTAGAGATGCTATACTCAATAGAGATATGGACCTTGATAGTTTGATGATGCATGCACAGTAGATTGAGGAAGATAATACGAAAGAAAGAGAGAGAGTGAGTAAGAAAGCCAGAACAGGTAGTCATAGTTTCTCTCAAGCAGGGTCCCAAGGTGGTAGCTATTTTATCATAGTCAGAACTTTTAAGTCCCAGCTCCACCCTTAGCTAGTATACCTGAACCAAAGTTTGAGGATGTCAGTCATGATGGGGTGATAGACCCCAAGCTTAGAGTAGTGCTGTGGTGTTCGTACCTATTCACTTTGTAGAGAGTGTGGTAAGAGCCACCTAGGCGTGTGTAGAGCCAACAGTGACGTATGCTTTGGGTATGGTAGGGAAGGTCATAGAATCTGAGAATGTAGAGTGCTAGCTCAGAGGGGTAGAGAGTTTCATCAGTGGGGTTCCCTTTTTGGTGCCAGTAGTGGTCAGTGTCAGAACAGACTTTATGCTCTTCAGGCTCACCATGATCAGGAAAGGTTCCCTGACATAGATTTGGGTAAGTCATGGGTCCTTCATCTTTATGATATGCATGGTTAGATTCTTCGCTCCCATTTGAGCTTATATTTCAGCATGAGTCATGCATTAGTCTCAGATCTCAGACAGTCAATTATGACCCAGGTCAAAGGTGCCTCATGCACCGCCCTAGTATTTTAACAAAGTGTTTTTAGAGGGACATAGAGTCCCAAGAGGGATAAACCCCATAATATTTAGATGCTTTCATGTCCTTAGAATCATTCAATTGTATGTTCAGACTCTCCTTACAAAGTTAACATCAGTTGTCATTGCATAGCCAGTCATGCTTTCGAAAGTCAGTTTAGTCAGACATTCATGCATTAGATATTCGTGTTCAGTAGAAAGAGTTTAGTTTTTCAATGTATTCAGTCATGCATTCATGAGATCAACTCATTTAAGCATCCATGCATTAGATATGCATGTCTATTATGAGAATTCAACCTATGAGTAGCTTCAGTCGAGTATTCCCTGCATCAGATAAGAATGTCCGGTATGAGAACTCAGAATATCAGTAGTTCTAGTTACATAGTTATGTTTCAGATGTTCTCATTCCTTAAATAAGTTTAGTTGGTCAGTATTATTAGCCTATCAAGCGACATTCGAGGATGAATATTTTCAAGGGGAGATATTGTAAGACCCCGTAAAATTCTCTCATAGTCTGAGCCTTAGAGCGTGTTCAGTGAAGCATAAATCTGACCCTAAAAGATTGAGAAGTTCCATCCCAAGTGAGAAATATTTTAAACCGTGTAGAATTTCCCAAATATCAAATATTTTTCATTAGATCATTGAATAAGTTTTTCATCGATACTAATTTCATCAAAATCCAACATCGGACGAGAAAGTTATGGCCATTTTACTAAAAGCAATTGGAACCGCCCAGGTGTGACGGCCCGGTTGACAGACCATCATGCTTGTGATGGACCGTCGCCCAGACCATCGCAACCAAGGTAGTGACTGGCCCAAGTAAGACGGCCAGGATGACGGACCATTAATACTGTGATGGACCGTCGCTGGGATCGTCACCACTGAGGCAGTGTGGCCTCATCCTGGCCAACGTGCGACGGATGATCTGATGGACGATCGAGTTTGTGATGGACCGTAGCTGATACTGTCACATCGAGGTAGTGTATTCTTTTTCTGACCGACATATGACGAATGATACGATGGACCGTCAGACTAGCGACGAACCGTCACTTCGACCATAGCAGTCCTCGATCGGTAATTTTAAGTCAATTTTAAAAGGACTTTTTTGTCTTTTTCCACTCTTTTTAGCCCTTATTTATATCTGATCAAAGCTCACAACTTCATTATTCATCTTCAACATTAAAATCTAGGGTTTTTATAAAGTCAAAACCCTTTTTTCTTCTTCAAGAGAAATCAAGAAAATCAAGAATCTCTCTAAGAGCCTTGAAAAAAGAATTTCCTAAGGTATGTAGATGTTTATTCTTGGGTCCCTTTCATCCAAGAATCTCAAGAACCCTTTTCTAAATTTTAAAGATCTTATGTTTATGAGTTTTCATGATTTATGTGAATTTAAATTGGAGTTCATGCTATTATTGAGTTTTTAATTCATGTTTTATTTATGAGGTTTCAAGCTTTGACCCTAGTATGTGATATTCATGTGATGTTCAAGATAAACCCTCTTCAAGTCACTTGTTAAGTGATGTGTTCATGTCAATTAAGGGAAAAAATTGTTGAATAAGCAAAGCATGCTCCCCATATGTTTGATAAAATGCTTATGTGGAGGAATTAGAGCCATTACAGCATGTTGACTAGAAATCCCCAATTGTGTGCAAGCTCATGCATGCCAAGTGTTTGTTGAAAAGCCTTAGTGAATGAATTGTGACATGATAGCATGAAATTCCCCCAATTATGTGCTCTTCAATACATGCTAAGACTTTAATACATGCTAAGTATTTGATGCAAGACCTAGTTCAATCAAGTATGAGCCAGTAGTATGTCTCCCTATACTATCACATGTTTATGAATCCTAAATGCTTGAATAGATGCTTTAGTGATTGTGATTGTGAATGAATGTCCATGGTATTTATTGTTCAAGAATTGTTATGTTTTACTTTTATGTTATCGAGTCCTGGGGGTATTTTATACCCGACAATTTAGCTGCAGTCTAGAGCCTATGTTAGTTTTCTCGATAATCTTATTGAAGCCACGATTCTTAGAATTCAGTGAGTTAAACAACTTTTTACTCTCAGATAGATACAAAACTTAAGAAATCTCAGAAATCTCAGTATCACTAGTATTCTAGCCTCAGTTCAGTACTCAGATCAGATCTAGTAGTATTCAAGTGTTCAGTTTGGAACTTAGTATCGTACAGTTAGATAATGAGATTCAGTAGAACTCCGTCAGATATGGAACCAAGTGAATTCAGCGTAACTCAGTCAGATCATTTAAGAAATATGATTAGTAACAGATTCAACTCAGTTTAAGTTTAGTTAAGAATCAGTTTAGAGTCTTTCAGTTAGGAGTACGAGCTAGCATCGAGCGAGTGCAGGGGTGGAGACTCCCTGTTAGAGTGGCAGAGTCGTTAGGAGAAATCCTTGAACTCCAGAACTATGTATCCAGCGTAGGAGTAGGAGCCACCCATTAGAATGAGGCTTAACTATTATACTGCCTTAGGCTTGACTTCCTGTGAGGGTCACCCGTTAGAGAGGCTTGACCATAGTAGAGGTCTTTACATATGGCACGGTATTGACACCCTTACAGTAGGGGTTACAGGTTAGACCCCACCAGTTTAGATTTGGGGCATGTCGGTTAAGTGAGAACTCCCACCGTTGCAATTTTAGTATCAATTTTTAGAGTAGAACTCAAAATCAAGACTGTTAGATAGAATCACCTATCTCAGTAAGGAACTCAGATAGTTCCATAGATTCATGGACCACCTACTAGATATGACTGGTCCCTTATAAAGTTATTCAATATTAGTATTATCAGATCCAGAGATCACCCGTTAGATAGGCTTGATCTCAGTCTCAGATTCAGTTGAGTAATCTTATTATCAGATCTAGAGATCACCCATTAGATAGGCTTGATCTCAATATCAGATTCAGAGATCACCCGTTAGATAGGCTTGATCTCAGTCTCAGATTCAGTTGAGTATTCTTATTATCAGATCCAGAGATCACACGTTAGATAGGCCTGATCTCATTCTCAAATTTAGTTAATTACTCTCATTATCAGATTTAGAGATCTTCTACTAGATAGGTTGGATCTTACACATAATCATTTCCTATCATTGATAGTAGATTTCAGGATCGTCCGTTAGAGAGGTTTGATCTCCGATTCAGTCAGTCGAGAGTAGTAAGCTCAGCGTTCAGTTATTGATATGAGTAGATTCAGTTAATCAGTTTTTGTATCATTTGTTTCTGAGATCACTCACTAGATAGGACAAATCTCAACCTCAGTATTCAGTTATTCAGTATCTCAGTATCAGTAGTGAGTTCAGATTATAGTAAAGTAGTATCTGAGTTTCACTATTCAGAGTCATGATGATTTTAATTTTGGTTTGTGTATTCATGCATGTGTTCTCATTCAGTACTCTCATGATTATTCAGTTAAGTAATTATTCATGTATAAGACCTTGCATTTAGCCTTACCTCATCTTCATACTCAGTACATTCCCATACTGATGCATTTGCGCTATGGTATTTTATTTGACACCATAGGTTCAGAGGACGAGATCCAAAGTACCCTTAGCAGCTCAGTCCCAGTCAGCAGTAGTAGACGTAGCAATGAGTCCTCTTTAGTCGAGGATGATCCTTATATTACTATCGCATCAGATTTAGTTATTTTTAGTAGAAGGTGTTAGTTGGGGACATGTCCCATCAACTCCATTGTTTAGACAGTTTAGAGGCTTTTCGTACAGATGTATCGATATTCAATTTTTAGTTTTGAGTATTTTAGATGTTTTGAACCTTATGACCAATTTTTACCAGTTTTTTGAATTTATTTTAGATATTATCCAATGTACTGGTAAAGATATCAGTAGAGGCTTAGCTTGTGGTCCTTCGGGATCATGAGCACCGTGTGACGTTCTGGTTCCAAAAAATTAGGTCGTTACAACCATGGTGGCCTGAGAGTCCTTCTCTAACTAGCAATTATATACATAATTCATATACTATAAGGAAATATAGAAAATACATAGCAAAATAGAAACATGGTCATTCTCTTACTTTAACTAAACAATATAATATAAGAAAACACATGACACCAGTCTGCAAAATCTCTAACAATATGAAAATAACATCTGCCTAAAACCTAGGACAAGGCCCCTAGTTGGACTATAAACTAAGGCCAAATAAAAATATAACATGGACCAAGACCCTCTGAAAATAAGGGAGTCTAACCAACTTCAAATGTCTAATAAACTGGTTTACTGCTTAGCGGGACCCTGGGACTGTGCCTCAGATCCTAAAATATAGGGTGTCAATACAAATGTACTGGTACGCAGAGTAATAAAAAATAGTATACTTTTATGCAACATATGTGAGATCAATTCATAAAATAGTTTATATACCTTATATGAAAACACACATGGGGATACTTTAAATAGTTTGAAATATTTCTTTGAAATCATGAACCACTATTTATTTTACTTCTGAGCTAGATGGTACAACTTACAAGTCTAGTACCCACGGGCCATATGGGTCCTCCATTAACTCGTTGTCCAACCCCCACATCCAAGTTTGCCACAACGATAGGGGTCCAACATACTAGTCCAGTCTACTAGTGTCTCAAGGATAAGTATATATCGGCCTCAACCAATTATATCACTCGAATCGACAAAACTCGATTTCCAAACAATGAGACATTACACTCAAATGCCTTTTTCGGATAACCATCTAACTCTCTTTAAGACCATTTTTAATTTTTAAAATCATGCATATTTCTCAAAAGTGGTCTAATGTATGAAAACTTTCTATAGTCTAGCTTGATCTGAGTCTATTATGGCATTTGTCTGATTTGGTATCGTTATACCGAGACTTGTAAGTCATATAAGACATATAGAATCATGTTACAGTTTTTTCATTCAAATCATATTATTGGAACACTAAAACATTTAAATAATACGTGAGAATTCGTATTTACAAAATATGTGAAAACTTATAAAAAGTTTCTCTTATTTCAATCCTTAACGTGTGGTGGTCAATTACTTTGTAGAAAACCATGAACTTCTTTCAATCATCACCTTTCATATATATAAACAAGAAAACACCCCTCTCTTCAATTCATAAACAATATCAAATCCTTAAATAATAGTAAAAATATTTATCTCATGCTTCTCAATATGCAATTGAACAACTCATAACACGTGAAATCAAGAGGGCCATAACAAGAGGGGGAGTTTAGTTATTCATGATCTCATTTGAATTTCAAATCTAAAACCGTATACATATACATACATGAAAAAAAATTCAAGTTCAGGGGAAAGCCTCAAAGGCCAAAACCATATATATCATTTAAAAGGGTATTCATGGTTTGGCTATTCAAAATAATTGTTCAAACCCTTGTTATAAACATCATAATATGCTTTCAAAATCTTATTAAGAGAATAACTTATGCCCATAGAGTATTAGGACAGTCCCACATACCTTAATTGACGAAGAAATATTGAAGAAATTTACCCCTTTAAGATTAAATGTTCAAACCCTAAGTTATTTTCCCTCTCTTGTGTTTTAGAAAGATGAACTAGGGATTTTAGAGATTTAAAACATATTTAGGGACTTTTTTGCATAAATATGTTTAGGGACGGTTATGTGATGTCAAAAGACTTTGTTGCCCTTAAAATAACTCAAAAATGGAGCCCCAATACCATAAAACATCAGGTGGGTGACACCCAACCCATGGACTAACACCAAGTGGGCAGCGCCTAGCCCACGGAAAGTCATAATTTGGGTGGGACCTTGCCCATCGCCTAGCTTAGACAGTGTCTCATTCAAACACTCATAACTTTTGACACAAGACTCGGATTGACGAATGGTCGGAGGTGATAGAAAGAAGACTCGAAGGTATTTAACTTGATATATAGTAGGCCTCATGAATATTTATACATTAGGATATATAATCTCTTAAAGTTGACGCTTGCAAAATCTTCAACTAAAAATCAATCGATAAGAAAATGCTCAACTTAACTTTTGAACTAGGAGATTTTAATGGTGTAAATTCATCTCCAAGGATATTTACACACTAAAGAAATATCATTCACACTTATTTATAAATAGAAACTATTAGATTTGGGTCCATATACATTGAAAAGATGGTTCAACTTTAGCTTAAAAGTGCGGGTTGTTACATTGAATTTGCTGCCCGTATTTGTGATCTTTATCATGATATTACGCTCTTGAATTATTGCTAATAGGAAATACCAACAGTCTGACATATTTTTACTATCAGTATAAGTTGTATTATCTTGATGAGCGTGAGTATGCTCAGTTGAAGGAAATCTGTCGAAGTATTTTTGCTACTTTAAAGCTAACATTTAGTTATCCTTCTAATTTCTTTCTTTTTTTCTTCAATCACTCAACATGCTCAATGTTAATCCTAATAAGTATGTTATGCTTTCAAATATACAACTTTGTTAGATTGTTGTGTGCGTTGTTCATCCCGATAAGTTTTTTTGTAAAACATAAGAATTTATCCAAGATTGTTTTCATATTTAGAGAGTAAGAAGTATATGGAGAAGTTATGTTTCCTCTTTGGGATTTGAAACTATTCGGAACCTTGGAGACATTTGGTATTCCAAATTAATTTTCTTTAGGAACAAATTACCATGCTGCTTTCTTTTGAACTCATTTTTATTTTAGAATACTTTAATCTTTTTTCTGTTTTCTCTATTTCAATATTGAAATGATATCAACTTGTTCTTTCGTCTCAGCTAGCAATATATATTTTGTTGCCATAGTTGGATAAAAACAACCCCTTTCACAACATAATTGTGCATCAAATATATTTATAAATAAGTTCATCAGTGTAATATCAGAAAATAATTAAAGTTTACAAGCTCATATTTCGAGATTACTTATAGTAACTTTACAATAACTGTTGTGTGATTGTTATTTGCAAAATTGTTAGTTTATGTTTCTCATTTAGGTTTTTCAAATTATTTTTTTATAATCAAATGAGGGCATTTTTGTCATTTTGATTATTTTTCTTCTCACGTGGAGATACAACTACATACGTGGCTTTCATTCTTTACCTTTTCATTGCCTCATCAATTTTTTTTCCACCCACTTCTAATTCAAGTTTAATCTCTTATTATTTAATTTATACTGGATAAACAAAGAACAATTTTCTTCCTTCTCTCTGTTGTTGCATGATCAAGGTAGACTTTTTATTTTTCTTTTTTTTTTTGCTTTATTCTTTCTATTTTGAGATTTGATTTTCATTCTCCATTTTCTCAATTCTGCTTTCAAATTTGGGTGGATAGTTATTCGAGGTAGTTACAGATTTTCTTGAATTTTTGTTTAATCTGTTGTTAAATTTTTGACTTATATTTTGTAATTTTAGTATTTTATTTTCTTGGTTTTTTCACATTACTTTATTTATTAAATATTAAACTTATATCTTTATGCATTATTTGTCCATTGAAGAACTTAAAATCTCAGATCATAAGTTCTTTTTTTTTTTTTAAAAGTAAAGTATCCTTTGTGAATTCTTTAGGATAATTATAGCTTTCTTGATTTTTTGTTTAATTTGTTAAAGTTTTTATTTTTGTTTTGTGATTTACCATTTTATTGAAAAAGTTAAGCTGTAATTCTTGATTTCTACTATGAATTTTTCCAGCGCTTTATTACGAATGTCTAATTCATACATTATACCTATATCTTTTATGTTTTTGTAACTGTTATATCTAACCCAACTTTAGCACATCTCGATTAAACTCATAGGGTACAAACAGCACATCTCGATTAAACTCATGGGGTTCAAACATTCTTTTACCTTTTTCTCTATCAAAAGATTCTACATTTAAATGCTTATTGTGATTTTTATGCTTAAAAAGTAACACATAAAGATTATAAAATAAAAAAGTAAAATATGTAAAGTGGTGCTGGAAACTTTAGTAAATTGATTGAGTTAGAGACAAAAAAAATATACTCTCTTCTCATATATATATATATATATATATAGAGAGAGAGAGAGAGAGAGAAAGAGAGAGAGAGAGAGATCTACACATATATAGAGAGAAACATACTTATGCTATATAGATTATAGTGAAATCTTTTTTTCCTTATTTTTGCATTATTAACATTCATTTCCCAGCTGAGTATACAATTTTCTTGAAATTTTGATGTTCTAGAATTAAACTTTTTTAGATTTTATTAAGGTTTATATTAATTGAATTTCAAGGAAAGAAAAATCAATGAGAGAGCTTATTTATTGCTACTTTAGTGTTAGTTTTGTTGGGATTCAGGTAAAGTTTAATTTTTTTTCTTGGTGGGATTTTATTTTTATGAATTAGAAAGTAGAAAGTTTTGATTGTTTATTCTGTTTTTTTGTTGTTTAAGGTGATTCCTGTTGTTATTTGAAATTAGTCTTAATGTGAAATTTTGAGATCTGAGTTGAAATTTACTATCTTCAAATAGTTGGTTGAGTTTTCATCATGAATTTGCTATTTTTTGTAACCCCTCCCCCCCATTATTTTTTGGTATTTTTGACACCTGAATTATGTTTGTCGGATGAAAGCAAGTATTTCAGTAAATGTACTAATCAGTTTAAGAAGTATTCATAGTGTGTTTTGAAAAATGTTATTTTTTGTTTTGTATTTTGATATTTTAGATGATTCTTATTATTGTTTGAAATTAATATTGATATGAGGTTATGAGATTTGAGTTAAATTTACTGTCTTTTGATAGTTGATTGAGTTTTCATGTGATTTGAATTCTCAAAATTACTAATTTTTTCTTCATTTTGTGTGCCTAAATTGATTTTGATGTATGAAATTTAGTACTTTTAGTGAATGTTACTTATCAATTTAAGAAATGATCATAGTGCATTAGAAATTGAATTAAAGAGAGAAGTCATGAATTTTATTATTGGCTTATTAAAATAGATAAATATAAGATATTCTTTCTACATTAACATTATCTAAATTATTAATTTTGATTACTTCTTGTCTGAGTTTATGTGTCATTTTGATTACTTCTTTGATCTGCATTACCGCATTCTAACTTTGGTGAGTGTCATTTCTCTGCTTGTATCGATTGTTGTAGTAAGTCTTTTTATGACTTCATAATTTTTTTAACTTGTTTGTTTCTTCATTTGTTTGTTATTCCTCAATCATTTTCTTATTTAATTAATTTGAATTATTTCTTTTTAGGTTTCTTTCTTGTTGTTCTGCCATTATCTAATTTTGGTAAGCACCACTTTTCACTTGTTTTGATTATCATAGTTAGCCTGTATTTTAATTTATTTATTTAATGTCTTAGTTTATTTATTGTTCTTCAACACACTTATTTTCTTACTAGGTAATACCGTTTTCTAAACTTAAAGTTTTATACATTTCGTACAATTTCAGTGTAATACAAAATTGTAGTAATATCTGAGAAACGTGATAAAAGAGATCAAATCATCGATAATATAATTGACACTATAAGAGCTACGCGTCGAGAATTATATAGGTTGATGGCACCTAATAACAAAGAATCTTTGTTAGCTCGAAAACAAGTAAACAAAATTGAAGTAAAGAAATGTCGCCTGCTCGAAAATTCAAGCGTAGGCAATTCGTTTACTCCAATTTTTTCTGAGACAACCACTTCTTTCGTGGAACAGGCTTCTTCTGTCATAAGATGATCATTTCTTCTTGGTGAAACAAGTAACGACTTCTCCACCTGTCTAGACCTAAGATAGTTAGAACCTTTTAAAACATCTTTATTACAAAAATCGACATCATTTTAACATAAAACTAATTACATCTATTGTCATTATTTATTATCAGAATTAACATTGACTACAAAGCGTTCATGACGTAGTGAAAATTAAATAACGAATATAACACAGGTTGACACACAAATTTGATAGCTTAAGTAGAATACAAATCAGTTATACATGTCTTAAAGTTGTTCCTAATTACAAATTTTGTAGCGTAAAAAGATTTGAATAGGAAGCTCCTGCATTTTGCTGTAGTAATAATTTTGTACATTTAATTTCTTAAGAAATGCCACATGAATTGAGAAATTATTATTTATTATTAGTTAAAAAATATGAAGGAATCAAAACAATTTCAAACGAATATTAGTACATATTATAACATTTTAACATTTAGGTCATTTGGAGTAACCTATGATAAAACTTTGACAAGTAAAAATAATGATATTTATACATTTTACGTACAAGCACAAATGTATCATTTTATAAATGATTTTATTTCATCTAATAAAAAATCTAAAAACCTACAACCATATTTCTTTAACAATAAAAATGAATTGAGAAATCAAATGACGCGTTTAAACAAACTTAATGAAAATATTGTGCTACCTTTAGTGAACATATTAAAACTTCATAATTCACACTCTATTTTTCTGAAGTCTTTAACAAATATTGTTGAACTTTCTGATTTCTGCTTTTCCCTTAAATATGATGTTGGTTTAGATCAATAAATTACAACTTGCCAATAACTTCGAAAGTTGCAAGAATATGGGTTGAAAATGATGATATTGTGTACCCATACCACATATTAGTCTATACACAGAAATTATCAGAAGTCAATTGATAAATTATTATTATGGTTCTTATGATTCATTATAATATCCATTTTTATTTTCTTATGGTAAAAATGATTGAAATTGTGGCATTACAAAGATAAATTCTTCAACTGTTGTACCTAATAGCTTAAGGTACTGTGAACATGAGTGACTATCCAGTGTGAGAAATATGTGTTTTATTGGTGATTTTCTTGATATGAAAACTGAAAACATGCACAAAAAATAACGTAAAAGAAATACAGTTTCTTGCCGTGAATATTATAGCTACAAATTATAAATGAGAAATCGTGAAAATAAAATTTTGCCCTATGATAGATTATTTCAGCAATTTCCAGTTGATCAATGGATTAAGATTGAGAGTCAACGATTAGACTTTGCTTGTTTTAATCAAGACCTATTCATGATAGATATGTTAGGAGGATTTTTAGATATGCTACGACGTGAAAAAAGAGAAGCTTCACAAATAAGTAGAAATAAAATACTTTCACCTAACTTTATAGGAGGTCTAAGAGACATGTGCAGACAATATATGAATGCTATTGCTTTGGTACAAAGTTTTGAAAAACTCAATACTTTTTTAACAATGACCTGTAATTCTGCATGACTAAAATAATTAATAACCGATCTACAAATAAAGTACAAAACAGATCAGATTAAATTAGTCGAATATTTCATACAAAATTAAAAGAATTCAAAAAAATATTTCAAAAAGACATATGTATTTAGTAAAATTATAGTCTTTATATATACCATAGAATTTCAAGAAAAAAGACTTATACATGCTCATTTTCTTATTATTTTAGATGAGAAATGTAAATTGTTAACTCCTGAAGCAGATGATAATTTTTTTGTGCTGAATTATCAAATCTTGACATAAATCCTAAATTGTACACACTTGTTATAAAATATATGATTCATGATCCTTGTGGTGTGTTAAATTCGATAATGTCCTGTAAAAAAATAGATTTATGTAAATTTAAATATTCAAAAAAATTTGCTCAACAAACAAGAAAGGGTAAAAATTCATTTTCAATTTATAAAAGACGAAACACTGAAAAATGTATTGAACTTAAAGAAAATTTAATAGATAATTCATGGGTTGTTCCTTATAACTCATTTTTACTTTGTAAATATAGTTTTCATATGAATGCAGAGAGTTGTTCTAATATTAAAGTCATTAAATATATTTATAAATATATTTGCAAAGGACGTAGTAAAATTGTATTTCATATACATTCAAATGACGCAAATTTATAAATTGATGAAAGTAAAAAAATATCAATATGCAAGATGGGAGTCGCCCCCCCGAAAGCTACTTGGCATATATTTGCTTTCCATATTAGCCAAATGAATTCAAGTGTATACCATCTTCAAGTACATTTGGAAGGACAACAATTAGTTTCCTTCAAAAGCTATGACACTATCACTAAAATTATAAATAATTCTATGATCGAAAAAACAATGTTAACATAATTTTTTATGATGAATGCTAAAAACGAATATACTAAAAACCTTAATTTATTATATAAAAAATTTTCAGAACACTTTGTATGATCATATTAAGACAAAATAAACAAGAAAAAGTTATGGATCGTGTCATAACATGCTACTCAACTGAAGGAGAAAGATATTATTTGAGACTTCTTTTGATGAATGTAAGAAAAACGACATCTTATCTACATTTTTAAAACGTACATAAAACATCATATAGAACATTTAGAGAATCCACTGAAAAAAGAAGACTTATTTTCTGATAATAATTTTATAGAATGTATGATTGAGGCCATAGGTTACCAAATGTCTTATAGTTTGCGTCATTTATTTTCTACTTTATTAGTTTATTGTAATTCTATAGATCTTAAACAACTATGAAAAAGATTTAAGAATTCAACGTCTGAAGATTTTGTAAATATCACACATTTACCTCCTCATGGTGTCCGACATAAAGCATTAACTCATATTAATATTAATTTATATTAATGGATCGTGATGTCAATGAATTTCAACTTACACCAGAGATATTTCAACCCCCTGAAATAGCAAATGAAGCTAAAGATGTTCATTCTAAATGAACCATCACAGTTAGTGAAGAAGATTTATTGTTGAAAAGAAATTAAATGTTGAAGAAAGAAGAGCTTATAATATCATTCTCGATCGAATATTTTCTAATAAATCAATTATTTTCTTCATTAATGTCTCTGATGAAACTGAAATTTTTTTCTATATCGTACTTTGTTAGCTATTTCTAGACATAGTGAATTTATTGCTTTAGCATCAACAAGATCAGGTGTTGCAACTTCCCTTCTTTCTAGAGGATAGACTGTTCATCTGTGTTTTAAATTTCCTATAGATATTGAGGAAAACTTTAACTGTAATATAAGTAAACAAAGCTCTTTAGCTTCTTTGGTTTAGATGCTAAGTTAATTGTTTGGGATGAAATTTCAATGGTGAAAAAAAAATTAGTTGAAGCTTTAGATTTTCTCTATGAGATTTAATGAAAATCAATACATTATTTGGTGAAAAAGTAGTTATTTTTAGTGGAGATTTTAGACAAACTATTTTTGTTATTCATAGCAATAAAAAAGAAGATTTAATCCATAAAATCTTATTTTGCTCCAAAATTTAACATCAACTGAAGGAATTAAAATTGTCTGAAAATATGCGAGCAAAGTCAGACCCCACTTTTTGTGAATATCTGATGTGTATTAATAATGGTATTGAGAAAACAAAAAATCAAGAAAAAAATTATACTTCATAATTCTTTAATTATTTCATTTACTACTCAAACAGAATCTCTGCACCTTTTATTTAAGATTACTTATATAATATACATGTATGTCATTCAAATATTTCATTCATCACTTTTCACGTTATTTTAACAACAAAAAATGCTTATGCCAATGAAATTAATGATATGCTAATGGCCTAATATCCAACATCATCAAAAGTTTATCAAGCTACTGATGAAATAATCAACCCAAAGGATCAAAGCGAGTATGAGAACTTTTAGTGCAGTTTAAATCATGCAAGTTTACGCCCTTATAAACTAACATTGTAAAAAATTATTCGATTATGTTATTATGCAACCTAAATTTATGTGATGGTTTATGTAATAAAACACACTTGATATACAATGATTTCAAGAATTATATCATTAGTGAAACAATATTTACTAAAGATTTTAAAAACAAACATGTATTCATTTCACAAATTTTTCAACAAATATCACAAGATGAAAAATTGCCCCTTCGATTTAAAAAAAAAATACAATTTTCAATATGATTACGTTATGCCACAATCATAAATAAAGAAAAAGGTCAAACATTAAATTTTGTTGGAGTTTACCTGTATTTTTTATGGTCAATTGTATGTTGCTTTATCACGAACTAAAACTTTTGATTGGGTGAAAGTATTAATTAGACCTTCTATAATTAAAGACAACAATGATTATTATTCTACCCAAAACATAGTTTCTAATAAAGTCATTAGGTCCTAAGTTAAGTCAAGTCATTTTATTCTACTTATAATCATATCCTATAATCCATACCTAATAGGCAATCTACACATACAATATCTCGTAGAGAAAAGTAGGCCGATGCTAACCTTAATGTCAAACCGCAATCCTTGAATCATCCATAAATCACTCGTGCTTGCTCTAAGATCCCAAAATGCCACAATTCTATAAAAAATACTCTACACTTCAATAGGAGTAAAATGAGACCCATATTTCTATCTAAAAGGTTAGTTCAAAATTCATGTCAAGAACGAGCCTGCAGGGCCCACCAATAAAATAAAAAATTATATTCTTGATGAGGTCTCTGGAATAACAAGGAATGTGTACTAAGAAATTGAGCAAAATGTGCATAAATTGGGGCCCAAATCAGCTGCAAAGGTCTAAGGATTTTCAGACCTAATTTCTATGAATTTCCAATGAAAGAGATAGAATTTGATGGAGAAAATAATGGAAAATAACCAAGGAGTGTTAGGATAACTAATCTTAGCTTTAATGGATGATTCCCTAGACTTTCCCTCTCTTTAAGCTCTCAAACATGAAATAGTTGAAAAGATAATGTTAAATTGGATGAAAAGGGGGGATTTAACAATCCTAGGTATTGCTAAAGTGATCACTTGTCCGCTTAAGCAATAAATGTCTGCTAAAGCTATCAAGCAATAGAATGTGGGCATTACTAAAGTGGTCTCTAAGCCGCTAAAGCGATATTTGCTTAAGTGGACCTTGACCACTAAAGAGAACCTCATCCAAATGGCCAAGGTGCCACGACCCAATTTCTCAGGTCATAATTTCTTCTACTATAACCACCAGTAGGTAAGAAAACCCCATAGTTTGAAACTACTGGTAACGGATAACCAAGAAAAAAGAAAGAAGAAAGCAAGATGAATAAAGTTAAAGAATAAAATACATAAGATAGTCCCAAATCCTGGTTAAATCAGTATAAGAGCTTCTAATAAAATCAGACTATAAAATGAGATACTGAAAGAATATACTGATACAACCTATCTATGAACATAACATAGAGACTATTCTAGTATATATGAGGGAGAATAGTACTATTTTGAATGATAGGAGATACTCTACATCTCCTTACCATAGCTTCTCCACATGAAGCACACAATAACAAGAAGAACCCGTACTATGATCTCAAGGCTACAGAAGTGTAGTATAAGTACCAAATATATGGTACCTAGTAGAAAACTGCCGACTGAGCTCCAAAGATAATGCAAATATAAATAACATACAAGCAGGGATGTAAACTATACCAAAATATCAAAGAAACAAACATAGTAATATTAAGGATACTATAAGGATAAACTATTCTATTTTAGCCATACTTAGGAGCCGAAGCACTATACTGTATATCACTGGGTCATATATAAACAAAGAGATGATGAAGGATATATAATAGTTTACAAGTTCAAGAATGGATATACTGCATGAAAACATGAAGTAAGGGAAGGATATACAATAGTATCATAACTATATACATAAATATATGTACTTAAACAAGGCTAACCTAAAGTAGTCATACTAGCATCTTAAGGTCTCCTAATCATAGTAGGAACTAGTAATAACATAATCAGTATCTATAATCTTTACGTCTAAACATAATATAATTATCTATAATAAAATAATCGTAAGAGAATGGAATCAGAATCATACCTTGAATCTCAACACCAGCCAAATAATCAGCCTATCATGAACTAACCATAATAATAACACAATACTAGAAAAAACTATCTAGGACAAACAATACCTAAACTGGCCCCATAAATAGAAGGTCCAATCAACACACACTATACCATAAGCAATACCTATCACCTTTACTTATACACCCCCCATAAGACTGATAAATCTAGGCACATATTGGCAACAGGTAATGCGAATGTAAGGATGAATGCAAAGTGAATCCATAATACCATAAATGATACAAGTACCATAAAGTAACCAAGTGTATACACCTCCTACAACTCAATGGATCACAAAGGCAGGACCTATAATGACCTTTGTTCTCTGGCATGATAAATCACAGATGAAAAGGCCCCTAGGGGGTTTAAGAGTACCTGTAGATATATATATAAATGAATGGGATAGAACCATGGCTAATATATATATATATATATATATATATAAATGCATGGGCTAGAACCTTGGCTAAAAAGTATATGTTCGTAAATCCATTGCTCGGGGTAAACTTTGGGACTTAATCATCATAAAAGTGTAGAAAGGTTTAGAATCTCTCTCGATCGAGGTAAATGGTTAGCAGAACCATGGACCAGAATCTATCTTGTTCAAAGCTCTAAAACATCATTTTTTAGTCTTAAAGGGTTATAAGTTATTCATTATGTAACGCTTCGAGTTTTTGGTCCTTAAGAATTTCTAAACTTTTATCCTCACTATCCTAATTACGACTCCCCTGATGAGTCATAAGGAGTCATGACGAGTCATAGGGACTCGGTTGTAACTTAATTAGAATAAATGGCTTATTATTCTGCTCTGAGTACGAGTAACTCTCAACTAGTCATCACGACTTCTTACGGGTTGGAAGGACCAAGTCTTAAGGTTTCCAAAAAGTTTGGCCCAAGATACTTTCTTCATTATGACTTGAGTTCACAAGTCGTAAAGACTTATGCGAGTCGTTATGTCCCAATCATAGGGTGTCCAGTATGTCATCCTAAATTGTTACTGACTTGAGTATGAGAAGTGGTTATGAGTCATTAAGTGTGGTTACGAGTTGGTGGTATGAATCATAGATGGACTAGTATGGGGTCTTGGTGGTTTTGTCTTAACTACGACTCCTTGTGATGACTCATAATGTGTCTATGTGAGTCATATAGTGACTCATAGCCACTTGGGACAATCTTCAGTCTTTTCATTAAGGGCACTTTGGACATTTTCCCTCTACCCCAATTGTAATCCACAACCAAAAACCCTATTGGGGACCTCATTAGCATTGTTAACTCACTAAAACACTTTCAAAAGATCTCTTAAATTCTTTTAATCAACCATACTTATGGTTTCCAAGAAGTAGGTCATCCAAAGCCTTAAGGGTTAAATTCCTTTCATGAGACTTGTTATTTTTGGCATGTTACTTTTCCCTCATTGATAATTTGTTAAAAGCATATGTTGTAAAGTATTGTTCATGAGATATTGCTGATTGGTTTGAAACAAAGTTTGAGGGTTTTGAATGTTTATGGATTGAATAATGTTTCTCATGGTTTACATATGATTAATCATGCTTTAAGTATGGTTTTAAACTTGTGGGTGCATGGGTATGGTGAATGAACTAGAAAATTGTGATTTTCCAAAACTTGTGGCTTTTAAAGTGGTTATGACCCCAATCCTATATTGTGAAATTGGTTTTAATTATAAGAAATATGGGAATTTATAACAATTAAACCAAGAGGGTTGTGAATTCCCCCAATTAAAGATAATGGTGGGTATATTGATGTTACCTTACAAGTGTAGATGGTATGGCGATACCAACAATGTATGCGTAAATATGTATTGTGGTTCAATGAATGAGATTGTGTGATGTATGTTTTTAATTGGGATTTAATAAGGGATGTGTAGCTAATTCGTGAAAGTGGCGGTCCCGAGGGACCCACACTGGAAATCACAATTGCTTATGCGGGGTTCTATATGACTGGGTGGTTTGAGTCCCCTTTATTACTATTATTAATTAGGAGGCTCGAGTCCCCCACATCTTATTACATCTTTAGTGCTCGTTTCACCTTGATATACAGGGAGGTTTGAGTCCTCTATAGTGCATATGTATATACCCTCTAGTTCATGCGGCCACACACACTGAGGCACTACCAGATAGGGGAGAGCTACGCCTATATAGCCCGTGGATGCCTTGTATATTATGATGGTTGAGCTACACAACCCAAGATAAAGTTTTAAAGAGCATGTTAAGAGTTGTTCCCTATCCCGGTATGTGATATATATATGTATATGGATTTGATTATGTGCATTAGTTTTGAATGATTTTGAAGTGTTGAACATGAAATTATGTTATCCCTTTCCCTGAGTTACATTCTAATGTTTACCCTACTAACCTTCTCCAGATACTGTATCCCACATGATGTAGGCACAAGAGATACTTCTACTTTTTCTATGTAGAGTTAGGTCGATCGACTCAATTCGTCGGCTTGTTGTGTTGTGGTGAAGTGGTGAGCTTCCATCCCCTGAAAGGCCTAGGAATTTCACCAGCTTTCATTCTTAGTTTTGAGTTGACAGTGCTTTTTTGTCATTAACATTATAATTTTCATTTTCATTGTCATATGTCAGAGTCTGGTATATTTCCTGACCAAGACTGGTTTTAGTTCTTAATTTAGAAGGCTTTTTTTAGATTACTATGGATATTGGATGATTTTGGTAGGTTATTTGGCTGGTCATCGGTCGTCGGTTATAGACATGTTTTGATTTTCTTTAAGCTTGTTGCATTCTATCTTGTTATAGTTTAGAATTTAGTCTGACTTTAGGGGATGTTGCATTTGGTTTGGTTAGGTGCAGGGGGTTGATCTCTGATCCACATGGGACTTGAGATACTCGTCATGGATAGGCCCTAGTTTGGTTCATGACCTAATAAGATGGTACGATTCCCAAAGAATCCATTTTAAAAGTGAAAAGTGGGAATAATTCCCTTTTTAGGAAAAACAGTAGTAAAACCATATTTTTAGTTGGAAGCATACCATTTACTATTTTAGTGAGCATGAATGTACTAAATCTATGTAGGCCATCACCAGTTTCCAAACAATGTGATGATAAGCATCAAAACATCTATAAATATGGCCACGTCCTTTATAAGGATAATCACTTCCCAGAATCCATCAAAAATCATAATCATGGCCTTGGGCCCCAATATACACACACACACACATATATTTTACTTAACCATATCATCATAATCTAAAAAAAAACCATACAGTCCACTGAGTAGCGTACTGAACATTATATAAAGATTCATTAGCCTCAACTATGCCTAATAAGCTATAAACCTAGGGTAATAGGGTCCTACAAGGATAATAAGTATTTCATCTTCAGGGTCAATTACCCTTCTATCTCCCAAACTCATAAATTAGAATAAGTCATAGGGTCCTACCTATTATCTCATTTTAATATCCCTATTAACATGCAACATATATAATACACCATCTCAAGAAGATAGGTAGATAGAAGACTACCTCAATCTTGAACTGCAATCCATTAATTGCCTATAAATCATCTTCCTTTGCTCCACGATCCCAAAATATTGTCATGCTATAAAAACTATAATCCATAAGTCGTTAGGAGTAAAATGGGACCCATGTTGCTATATTCAAGATGTGTCTAAAAACGGACCCCAAAATAGGTTAAAAAAATAAGAGTGGTAAAATCATAATTTTATTTTTAAAAATTTTTACCCATATTAATAAGAGTCTACAGTTTAGAATCCAAGAGAAAATGAGATAAAAATAAGGTTCGAATCAAAGAAAAATGGTTTTCAAGCTTTACCAGCAAAACCCCTAAAGCCCATTTTAAAATCAAGAATTTGAAGTTTTTTTGCATATAAAATTAAAGGAAAATGATAATAATAATAAGATTACAATACTTAACAATGGAATAAATATCAAAAACTCTTTTAGAATCGCACAAATCCAAGTTCCCAAGCCCCAAAATGGTAAAAATGGGGTTTTGATTCTCAACTTGGTGGAAATCATGGAAAATAAAATATAATTTCTTTGAAATGGGAAAAATAAAGTTATAAATTGATAGTGAATGATTACATGTTAAAATCGCATTGAAAATCATCAAAATCGGAGCTTCCTAGCTCCAAAAATGTCAAAAGTATGAAAAGGGTTTGATTTGGGTGTTACACTCTGCAATAGTCGCTTAAGCGACACTTTGATTGATTAAGTGACCTGGTGAAAGGGTCAAATTATGCTTAAGAGGCCAAATGTTTGCTTAAGCAACCTAGTCAAATGGTCAATAGTCGCCTTCGCGGCCACACCAGTACCAACAACTTCCAAAACTCATTTTTGACCCTCGAAGCTCATCTGAAACCTAAAAACATAAATCAATAGCTCAAACTAATTATAAAACACGTTCTAGATCCAATTAAATCATTAAAACATTAACTTGAGAGAATTTTGGCTAACTTTGGGTCTCATTCCTATAGTTTTATTTTTTATATAATCCACCCAATAGTCCAAAATGAGTCCAAAAGCCATGGGACCCAAACTAAGGATCACCCTAGCCTAAAATCAACATTCCAGAGTGATGAAACTATTAGAATTCTCATCCAAGGTCATCTACTAGGACTTTTGGTCCGAGACTAAATCCTGAACAATGAAAGCTCTAAAATTAGAAAATAAACCTAAAATCTAAATAAACTGTCCAATAACCAAACCGATAATTCTAGTATGTCATAAATAACTTATAACCATTATTGGAGGTTCAAATGCTGGTAATGCATGAAAATAGAGAAAATGACCTGGAGGGTCATTGCATAAGGCCGCTAAAGTGGCTCAGGTAGCTAAAGAGACTACCATTTAAATGACTCTTTGATCGCTAAAGTGGTCAAATAATATATCTACACCAGATTTTTGGTTAATTCAAAATTGACTATGAATGGGTACTCGAGATTTATTCATAACCTAATACATGCAAACAGACTATGCTACCATAAAAAATTGACATTTCAGACTCATCACAACTATTAAAACTTTTATCTGAGATTATTTTGACTAAATATGAGGCCCGCATCTATTATTCCATTTTTCATAGAATCCAGCCAATAGCCCAAAATGAATCCTAAAGACTTTGGACCTAAACCAAGATTTCCCAAGCCTAAAATGAATATTCTAGAGTTGATGGCAATACAAAATTCTCATCCAAGGCTATTTCCTAGGATTTTAGGTCTGAGACCAATTCCTTAACAATAAAAGCTCCAAAATAGATAAATAAGCCTAAAATCCAAATGAACTTCTCGATAATCAAACTGATAGTTATGAAAAGTCATAAATGAAGTGAGTCATGTGTTGATAGAAAAATTCCCTGCTAAATACATGTAAGCTGACATAAAGATATGGGTTAAAAAAGATAGTATGAAATTAAAAATAGTGAGAAATGGGTTGGTTGAAGATAAGTTTAATAAAAGTGTGATGAAAGTGTATGTATTAATGCATTTGGGGAAGTTACCACTATTTATACCCATCCATTAGCCTACATTATATCCAGTAAAGTCCTACTTGATCTTGAGCTTTGATATTCTTATATTAGTGGAGTACTACATTAAGGGAAAGCCTATAGGTCATCCTTATGTTGCATGTAAATTCTTGGAGAAAGTGAGTAGATTTTAATATTTGTACTCAGTCTTGTGTTGAATTACATATTGGTGAGTAGTACTCGGTAACTCTCTTATTTTGAGGGCTCATGTTTAATGATAGATAGGTAACTTATATGATTTCATGGTTGAGTAATGGTCATGAGTTTTCTAACTTTGTGGAGTCAATTCTTGAGGCCATTCAAGGTGACCGTGTATTCCTCCGAGTATTGCCCATTCAAGGAGGTGTTGAATGGTAATTCATGTGCTCAAAGTTGCATGGTGACATCCTAGTTGTAAACCTTGCTATTCATATTAGTTATTTCTGGTCTTGCTTGAGTATCTCATTTCAATTAGTAATTTTGAATTCTTCATTGTTGCCAATGTAATGACCTAATTTTTGGTGATTTCTGTGAAATATTTATTTATATGTGATTTGACCTCTCTTTGTGGTTGCATTGTGGTACTTTTGGGGTGTGGAGATGATTGACATGGTTTCCAATGCATTTGGGTGTGATTTGTATGAGATTGTATTTTTTGATGGCCTTAAAGGCTTCTTAGTTAACTTTGATCAACATCTTTGGATTTGTGCGTTAAATGAAAAGATAGAATATGCCAGTAGATTCGAAACATCAATTTTAGGTTGGTAAAATGGTTGTTGTGGTTTTACGAATTTTATATCTTAATTCAATCCACAATTCAAAAAGTTATGAAATTAGGTTTTGAGGGCTAATTATGTGAAAGTGATGTTTCAAAAATATGATATCGTTGTTAGGTCTGGAGTGTCAAATTTTATTGGGTAGCATAGTTCATTTGCATTCTCAAGATCCTGAATGAATCTCGAGAAGTCCATGGAGACTTGGCATTTTCCAAGTCCCACACTTAGTGCACCACTCAGCTGGGGCAGCCGTAAAGTTCCACTTTGGCCGCTTTAGCAATAGGCACTAAAGAGTCACTTGGCCATTTTAGCATTAGACTCCAGTTGGGCAAAGACATTTTAGCGGTGCCCTGTACGCTATAGCAGTAGGTTCTCAAGCGGCCCTTGTCAACTTTATCTGAATAATATGCATTGGTAGGTATGACTTGATCGCTTTAGTGGTGACCACTAAAGCAGTTATTTGATCGCTTTAGCAATATCTGAACCCATGTATATAATCTTTTTCTTAGTTTTTCCACTATTTTCAAAACTTGGAGCTTGGGGTTTGGGTTTTTCGGTGTTTTCTTCCATTTTCAATCTTGGGTAAGCTCTAAATACTGATTTTAATTATTTTCCTTTGATTTTTGTAATTCAAATCTTGCTTAAACTCGAATTTAAAGGTGGAATTTGGGGATTTTTGCTCGAAAAGCCCAAATTAGTATTTTATCAATTCAAACCCCAATTTTAACCCATTTTACTTGGGTTTTATCCCATGAGTTCCTTTAATCTTGAGAAATATATTTTTGGACTAAAATTCTGGTGTTACCCTTGTTTTTCCAAACCCCATTTTACAGGTCCCTTTTAACCCTACTTTAGAAGTGGACAATATAGGTATTATTGTGTTTATAATGCTTAGGTTCTATATTTGTGTGTTTTATATGATTTCAAGTTTGTTTGTAAGGTGAAAGCCTAGTTATAATGGTTTATTTGTTTGGGTTTTGGATTTTGAGGTAGGTTATGGCTGAACTTTCATCAGATGAGTTGGGTAGTTTATAATAATGTAAAAATATGCTATAGGTATGGGGTTATATCATAGAAAATATGTTTAGGTGATTTATGTGCCTGTGTGGGGGCCTATTGTATTGCCCTGTACTATTATTAGCACAGTTTGACTTCTAGTTGCATACATAAGGGGCTTAAGGCTTGAAAATTTCAGTAATTTTTAAGGCTTATAAACTTGGAGGATTTTTAACTTGGTCTTCCTAACCCCGACATGTTGGTTTTTGAGTAAATTCATGTTCAGGAGTGTAAGGAGTATGTCTCAGAGAAGTTTTGGATTTTTCAGACGAGGTTGAGGTCATGTTTGGGTCACAAAAATAGAGTGTTACAGCAATAAGGCCGCGTAGCGGTAATAATCCCGAACTCATTTTCACCATGTCGCGGTGAGGGGATTGAATGACTGCTATAAGGACCGCATCGCAGTAAGCCTGTCGCAACCAGTTTCAAATTTAAATGTCTGAGGGGCAATTGGGTCTTTTCCCCCTCAATCCAATCGTTCATTTCACTACTTAGGCATCAGTTAAGGCATAATTTTTCCCTACTTCTCCAATTATCCTCCCATGAAAATCATTTCCTTTACCTAAGAACTCAAATTTAATATCTTTATCCCTAAGAAATCAAGAATTCAAGTTCCCTTAGTTCAAGGACCTTCAAGTTAAAAGTTTATGGTTGTGGGGTGTTCATTCATGGGTTTATTTCACCCATGGATCTCGAAACCCTTTTCTTTCAATTAAAGAGTGAATTTTCTATCATTATGATATTTTATATGTTCAAGAAAGATAAAATTTCATGTTTTCATGGTGATTTTAATTCAATTTAGCCCATGTATGATCCCATGAAAGATTTTGAATTCCTCATGCTATGAATTTAAGTTTTCCATGCTTTATTCAAGTGAATTCCATGTTAAATTAGCCACTTTATGACTTCAATCATGTAATCATGTTGTTTCCCCTATTTAAAGAATTCCCATGTTTAAATTCATGATCCCCACATATTTGATGGAATGTTTATGCTTATAGGTTTTGAACGATGATCCTTTACTACAATTTTAAGATTGTTATTTCATCCAGTGATCATTCAGTGCTGGTTGGATATGAATACCCAATACCTAAGTGTTTTTACATGAATTCTGATCATTTTAGTCATGATTAAGTTAAACCATGAATTTTATTTTTTACTCAGTCGATGTAATCATGATGAGCATTAAAAGTTATGAAATCATGTTCAGTTAAGCTTAATTAAGTATAGCCCAGTATCAGTGTCATTTATTTGGGAGTAACCTTTAGCACCGGGTGAGCATAGGGATGGTGCTTCCCCCGTCAGTTAGGCATGACACCCTCATCCTACGGGACATCAGACTTGTGGATCTATATTGTCAGTCAGTGTTAGTACCCTGGGCAAGGTACCAACACCCTCCAACTGGGGTTACAGGTTAGACCCCGATAGCTTAGATTGGGGCATGTCAGTTATATCTAGCTCTCATAGTCTCAGCACAGTATTCAGTGTATCTTCAGTTCAAGCTTTCTTGACTAAGTGTACAGACTTTTATATATTCAATTTATAGTATTCAGTTTTTCTGATTATAGATTATCTTAGTAACACAATAGATATACACTTAGTCTTGCATTCTCAGATATTTCAGTTTTCATGCATTCATGTTGTTCAATTAGTCCTTATCTCATATGTATAGTACCCCATGCATTTCAGCCAGACCTCATCTTATATACTAGTACATTCAAAGTACTGACCATATACTCTTCTTTGCACGATGATGTCTTATATCATAGGTTTGGAGGCTCAGTTTCCTGACCACAGTCAGACAACTAGTGCTACTCAGCAACCATAGTGTAAGTCCTCATCCATTGAGGACATATTATCTCTCATTCTGTACTTTAGTATTTCATTATGATTAGTCAGTCAGAGTAGTTGGGGGCTCATCCCATCAAATCCTCAGTCAGTTAGAGGCTTTTCAAATAATCAGACAGTCAGTTATACACTTATCTAGTTTATCAGTTTGCTCAGTAGTATCAATTGTTTTGAGGTGACGATTATATTTCTTTATTTAAGTAAATGTTTCAAACTTGGGGTTATACCATATTTTCAGTATTCAAATTTGCATTACTTCAGCAGTTTATCATCTGCACACGTGTATGATTATTATTTTACATAGTGATCACAATAGGTACCAGCTCATGGGTTAGCTTGTGGTCACTCATGACTATAAACACTATTGTCACGGCTAGGGGGTAGCCTTTGGTCGTGACACCTATGTTTATAATCTTTGATGTTTTGAGACATTACTTGATATATGTGATCGTATGGGGTCTTGTATGATGTTGTAGGCTTGATATTGATATATGTATGGTTGATTTTTCTCTTCTTAGTGGGAAAAAGCCTAAATTTTGGGATTTATTTTGTACCAATGACATTTTCTTGCATGTTTCACTTGATGGTTTATAGATTATATTAGATCCTGGATGGTTGGTTGATTTGAGTGGATTTTAGCTCCCATAGTCGATGTATTGGTTGGTTATTGGATTTTATAATTTTGGTTGGTTGTAAGAATTAAATCCTCATATCATATTTATTCATGAAACAATTGAACCACCATGGAAATACTGGCTTTTCTGACAGAGTAATGTGATATCTTTGAAAACCCTCTAGCGATATATATGCCAGAGAAATGTCATGGATATTGGTATTAGATATTTGTTGTATATGGGTTGATGAACCCCATGGTCCTACCTCGGGAGCACAAATTAATAGGTGGATAATAAGGTTGTACGATGACCTCGTGCATCATCATCATCATCTTCGTTACATTCCAAATATATATTTTCCTTATTTTGTATTATATCTCTATTCTTGATGTGAAATCTCTCTATTTGTATTCTTTTCTCCTACTTGTACTTGGTATATGTGTATATCTATTTTTCTTTTTGTATTAGTATTTGTTATATATATATATAGTAGAACTTTTAGAGGAGAAAGTATGGGCTATCATTTAAGACATTTTTTGATTGCATGTGATGTGCCCATAGTTTGTGTTATATGCATTATTTTCTACTTTATTCAGTCAACCTATGATACCTACTAAGTATTAGTGGACCATACTCATCCCTAATGCACTCTTTTAGTGCATATCCAGGTACGAGTGCACCATATAGATAAATGATTTAGGTGGCATCTGGAGTATACTTGAGGTAGCAGACGTCCTATGCTTCAGGAGTTGGTCCACTACCTTTTCCTATTTATCTTCATGTCTTATTTAGTATTTTAAGGAAAATTTTTATCCTTCTTGGACTATTGTTCTATCATTGACATTTGAGATGTATTTAGTAGTTCTTACACTATGATAATAGGTTTTAGGATTTGGTTTGGTATCTTTATTATATTTATGCTATTATCATGTTTGAGTGGTTCAACTTTGCTCTAGAAAACTTGCCTTGTGTTTTAAGTATTGATTTACCTCTTTATATCAATTTGGGTGCTAGGCTTACTTGTCTAGGATTGCCGCAATAAGTGCCATTATGACCCTAGGTTTTTTTAGGTCTTGACAAATTGGTATCAGAGTAACTAAGTTTTCATTGGTCTAATCGGTGTAAAAATAGTGTGTCTAGTAGTGTCTCACAGATTGGTACATAGAAGTTCATATCTATATAGAAGTTCGTATCTATCTTTGAGAGGATATAAGATATCTTTAGGAGGATCCCTTATTATTTTCCTTATCATGCAAATTCTCTCATACCTTATGTTCTAAATAGTGTTTTACTCTTTTCTGCATAGATGGTGAGGACTAAATTCCATTAGGCTAGAGATGCAGAGCTTTTATCTGAGGAGAGAGCCCAGTCTAAAGGGCGAGTTATGATTCGTGGTCAGGCTCAAGGTAAAGGATGGGCACAAAGATTTGCCTCGTCCAGAGATAGCACTAGGGGACTCTCTCCTGAGCCTCAAGTTGAGCAAGTCAAAGTTTTGTGACCTACTTTGATCCCACAGAGTTCTTGTAAACCAGTCTTGGAAGGTTTTTTTTTGTTGTTGACCCATTTGGATGTTGCCCTTATGAGTGCACCTTATGTTCCTCCAGATTAATTTATGGTACCTCCATCTATGTCATAGTCTGCTTATGTTTTCTTTTAGTCCTGAGTGTGGATTCTTCTATTGCACCGACATCTGCATATGGTACTCCACATATTCTGAGTACTATTCCTCTTTCAGTGCTTGTATTTAAGTATGGTATTCTGAGATTTAGATTTTAGCCTTATTTGTTGCCTCCTCAGGTGGGTTATCCCCAACCCAATTTACTATGCCTTCTATTATAACGAGAACAACTATGTCTTTCGAGGACCAAAAGATGTTTGAAAGAATCACTCTTTTAGGTCCTTCATTATTTAGTGGTGCTATAGGTGAGAAAGCCTATGAGTTCTTGATGGATTATTATGAGATATTGCATAACCTTTATTTACTAGAGTCATATGGGATTGCATATATTACTTATCAGTTGAGAGATGGAACTAGAGATTTGTAGAGGTTACTTGTTGGTTGCCGACCTCTTGGTTTGCCAGAGACCATTGGGATTAGTTTAATAAAGCCTTTTTGGACAGGTTTATGCCTTTCAATTTGAGGGAACAAAGGAGAGATAACTTTGATCACTTAGAGCCAGGCTCCATAACTGTGGAAGAGTATGAGGCATATTTCCATGCTTTAGCTATATATTCTTATGCAGTATTTCCATAAAGTCTAAGAAGATAAGGAAATTTATGAAGGGGTTGGATGTTTCTCTTCATTTAGCTACATTTATATGGTAGTGTATAGGGCATCATTTCAGAGTATAGTAGCTCATGCTAAGATAACCAAGTCTATTCTTCAAGTGTCTCAGGGAGGTGCTAAGAAGGTGCACTATTAGGAAGAGTTCTGAGGTTACACTTTTCGAGATAGAGATTCTAAAAGCTTTCGCAAATATCATGGTAGACCAGTGCAGGCATCCATGTAGAGTTTGGGTAGTGGGTTGTCTATTTTAGCAGCTTCAGGTGGTCATCATAATTCATCCATACCTCTTTCCATTGAGTCAGGCCACAGGGTTTGCTATATGTGCTATAATATTGCCCATTTGTCCAAGAATGGTCCTCATCATGTTTTTCAAATCGGTTAAGAGGGGTAGAGCTTCTTTTAGTGGTTCGAGTGGCAGAGGTAGTGGTGCCTGTGGTTATGGTCGTGGGGTTTCTCAGTCATGTAATGGATGTAGTTAGTGCTATACTATCCTTTCCAGGCCAGAGATAGAGTTCTCCAATGCTGTCATCACAGGCATCGTCCCTATTTATTTTAGATTGAATTTGTTTCATTTGATCCGAGATTGACTTTCTTCTATGTGTCTGCATGTTTTGCTTTTGGTTTTGATTCTACTTGCGAGCTTCTTGATGTTCTTATTCATGTATCTACCCCCGTGGGAGATTCTTTAGTGGTGGATCAGGTGTACCAATCTTGTGTTGTGACTTTTGATAGGCATGAGACTTGGGTAGATCTAATTGTCCTTATTATGGTAGAATTTGATATCATGTTGGGTATGGATTGGTTAGCTCCTTATCATGTTTTCCTAGATTGTTAAGCTAAAACCATGAATTTAGCTTCATCAGGTATGCCAAGGATAACTTCGAAGGGTGTGCTTTATTTGGGTCCCATGTCATGACACGAGCCTGCCCCCTAGTCACGACAATGGTGGTTACGGTCACCAGTGATCACAAGCTAACCTATGAATTGGTACCTACTATGAGCACAGAGTAAAACAATAATATAATACATGTGCGAAAAATAAACTAATAAGATACTGTAAATCTAGAATACTGAAATACGTAATACTGACATGTCTAAAACAACTTATAAAATTGAAAGTAACTGAATGACTGTCTAACTGATTGTCTGAACGACTATAAACATCATTAGGAGTTGATCGTACAAGGCCCCAACTAACTTCAATTGACTGAACATAGGGGAATACAAAAATAACTGAGATAAATAAATCATGTCCTAGATGGATGAGGACTCACTACTACTGCAGCTGAGTAACGCTGAGCTGTCTATGAACGGCCGGGAAACTATGTGTCCGAACCTATATTATAAGACAACATAACATAAAGAAAAATATGCGGTCAATACTTTGAATGTACTGGTATATGAGATGAGGATTGGCTGAAATGCATGAGATAACTGAACATGAATGCATAAATTTATAACATCTGAGAATGTAAGACCAATCATAAACATGTTTCTGAAATAATCTATAAACTAAAAGACTAAAATTTGTTTGACTGATTAACTAGCAATCTGTACACTTGGTCAAGCAAACCTGAACTGTAGTACACCAAAATACTGATTGAAACTGTGAGGGTTATCATGTAACAGACATAAACCATGTGACCTTTTATGGAGTCCAACGTCTGACCCACATTGAAGAGGGCTGTTCTATCCTTTCCATCGTAATAGAATCCAAACTGAAGTGATCACTAAACTGAGCCCATATTGGAAAGGGAAAACACTCTCTAGCGAGGCTTCTAAATCTAAGGTGGAACATAGTTTCTAGGGAAGTAGGATGCGCTGAACCCATACTTCCCACTCGGTGCTAAATCCTACTCCCAACTGAAAAAACTAAAATACTAACTGGTGCATGCACTGATAACTGATAACTGATAAGCTCATGTCATGGTATTCTGAAAATAACAGTGTATATGGATTCTGAGTTAATTATAAACATATAAACTTATAATGCTCAACATGATCATGGTGTACTGAATATGATATTAAAACAATAGTCTGACTGACTTGTTACTTGAAAAATGGAAATCATGTAAAATGCATAGGTATTGGGTGTTCATAACCCGCCAGTACTTAATGATTATAAGGAAGATACGGTATCAGACTTGAAATACTGTAGTATGTAATCATGGTTCAAAGATCCCAAAACATAGACATTTCATCAAACATGTGAGAATCATTAACTTGAGCATGAGAATGTCTTAAACATGGAAGATAGCATAGTTACGTGACTGAGATCATAACTTGATATTACAACATGAAATTCACTTGAATATAGCATGAGAGATTGAAACTTAAATCATGAGATAGCCTAACTTTTCATAAAATCATTCCTAGAAATGAATAGAGTCAAACTACTAAGGAAACACATGAATTTAATCCATCTTGAACATACAAAACTCCACAATAAGAGAAAAATCCATTCTTTAGTTAAAAAGGGTTTTTGGGCCCCATGGGTGAAAGGAATCCATGGATGAACATCCCACATACCTTAAGCTTTTTGATTTGTGAAAGAAACCCCATTCTTGATGCTTTCTTGAAGAATCTTGAGCTTGGAAAACTTGGATTCTTGAATTCTTGGGGAAAAAGGATTTGAATTGGTTCTTGGGGAAGGAGGAGGGGTTCTTGAGAGTATTTTTGAGAAGAAGGGGCAAATAATGCCCCTATGGATTCCCCAAGTCGTGTTATGGATGATTTGGGTTGAGGGGGACAAGAACAAATTTCCCCTTGATTATTTGAATAAAAAATTGGATGCAAAAATGTTCACACAACATGGCCTTATAGCGGTCGAAGAAATCCCTTACCACGTCGTAGACAACATCAGGTCAAAACTAGTTTCGCGATGCGGGCTTATCACGGAGATTGATTGTTTTCGTGATCCATACATGCCCCAAACCTCGTTCGAAAAATTTGAAATGATGAGAAGACCAAACTAAAAATCTGTAAAGTTTGGGGGTCTTGAAAATGACAAAGTCCCCAACACTTAGTGAAATTTTAAAGCCTTACACCCCTTATGCAAGCAACTAAGAGCTGAATCAAGCAAAGAATATTATGGGGTTTTACAATCTTTCCCCCTTGGGAACATTCATCTTCAAATATAACTGGTTAGACTAAGAACATTAAGTCAACTGAGATCGCATACTGAACATGAATGACTTGGAACATGATTACATAACTGAGTTTGAAGCATGATACATGAACTAAACTGGTTTCGTGAATGCATGCAATGACAAAAGAATGGTTACATAGCTAAAATAGAGAGCGAAAATGAACCAATTTAAGAAAAATGGTTACCTCAAGTTGAATCTGAGTTTACGGAGAAAAGATAAGGGTACTTGGCTCGCATATCTGCTTCTGCTTCCTAAGTAGCTCCTTCAACAGATTGATTCCTTTATAGAACTTTGACCAATGGAACTTCTTTATTCATTAGTCTTCAAATATGATGATCAAGGATCTCAAATGCGGCTTCATCATGGGAAAGGCTATACTGTTTATCCATACTCTCTAAAGGAATAATAATAGCTGAATCCCCAATACATTTATTTAATAGAGAAACATGAAACACCGGATGCACTGATGCCAAATCTGCATGCAACTCAAGCTGATATGCTACCTTTCCAAATCGGTTCAAGATTCTATAAGGGCCAACATATCAGGGTCTGAGCTTCCCCTTCTTGAAAAACCTCTTAACTCCCTTAATGGGTGAAATTTTCATATAAACTAAATCATTAACTTCAAACTCAAGATCTCTTCTCCTCATATATGCATAACATTTCTAATAACTTTGGGCTATTTTTAGCCTCTCCTGAATCAACAGAACTTTCTTCATTGCCTCAAACACCAAGTCTGGACCTATCAAAGAAGCCTCGTCTACCTCAAACCAACAAATATGAGATCTACATATCCTCCCATAAAAAGCCTCAAATGGATCCATTTGAATACTAGAGTGATAACTATTGTTGTAGGCAAACTCAATCAATGGTAGTTGGTCATCCCAACTACCTTTAAAATCAATAGAACACGCCCTATATATGTCTTCTAAACTATGAATGGTCCTCTCTACCTAACCATTTATCTGAGGATAAAAAGACGTACTGAGATGAACTTGGGTACCTAGACCCTTTTGAAAAGCCTTCCAAAAGTGAGAGGTAAACTGAGTACCTCTATATGAAATGATTGACAACGGAAACCCATGAAAATTAACCAACTCTCTGAGATAGAGTCTAGCATAATCCTCCGCTGAATACGACATGTGAACTAGTAAGAAATGGGCTCACTTGGTCATTCTATCTATAATGACCCATATCAAATCATGCTGACAATACGTACGAGGCAACCCTATTACAAAATCTATGTTTACCACTTCCCACTTCCAAGTGGGAATTCTTAACTCCTACAACATACCACTAGGCCTTTGGTGCTCAACTTTAACTGGCTGATAATTTGAATATTTTGCCACAAACTCTGCAACATCCTTCTTTATACCACTCCACCAATAGGTTTCTCGCAAATCACGATACATCTTAGTGGTTCTAGGGTGAATAAAATATCGCGCACCATGTGCTTTTGCAAGTATTTTCTATCTCAACCCATTAACACACAAAACACATAACCTACCTTGAAACGAAGCACACCATCTCCCCCTTGGGAGAAAACCTCTACTTTTTGATCTCTAGCTACCTCCTTCAACTTAACCAAACTAGGATTCTTATCTTGTTTTTATTTAACTTTGGTAACCAATAAAGATTTTGAGCCGTTGTGAACCCATATACTACCTTTAGTTGAATTAACCAACCGAACACCTAATCTATCAAGATGATGAACCTCACTGAATAACTTCTTCTTATCTCCCTTAACATGAGCATCACTACCCATAGATAATATACTAAGGGCATCTTCCACTACATTAGCCTTGCCTGAATAATACAATACACTCATATCATAATCTTTTAACAACTCAAGCCATCTTCTCCGATGAAGATTTAGATCTTTCTGCATGAACATATACTGTAGATTCTTATGATCCGCGAACACATTGACATGAACCCTATAAATATAGTTCCTTCAAATTTTCAAGGCAAAAACAATTCATAGGCAGGATAATTATTTTCATGGTGTTTAAGATGTCTTGAGGCATAGGCTATGACCTTGCCTCTCTACATCAAAAAACTACCAAGACCAACTCTAGAAGCATCACATTAAACTAAAAATCCATCAGACCCATCTAGCAATGTCAAGTATGAGGCAAAAGTGTATCGAGTCTTCAACTCCTGAAAACTTTTCTCGCAAGAATTTGACTACTGAAATTTGACCTTCTTCTGAGTCAATCGACAAATAGGGATACAATAGAAGAAAACCACTCAGCAAACCATCTGTAATAGCCAGCCAAACCAAAGAAACTTCTGATATCTAATGGGTCTGGGCCAGTTTCTTACTACTTCAGTCTTTTGAGGGTCAACTTAGATTCCATCACCAAAAACTATATGGCTAAGGAAAACTATGATCTCAGCCAAAATTCACACTTACTAAATTTAGCGAACAACTGATGACCTTTAAGGGTCTGTAATACAACCCTCATATGATTTGCATGATCATTCTTACTATGGGAATAAACAAGAATATCATCAATAAAGACTATAACAAACATGTCCAAGTACTGCTTGAACACCCTTTCCATTAAGTCCATAAAAGCTGTAGGGGTATTTATTAGTCCGAAAGATATAACTAGGAATTTGAAATGACCATACTGAGTCTTGAAAGCTATTTTTAAAATGTCACATTCTCTTGCTCTAAGTTGATGATAAACAGATCTGAGTTCTATCTTAGAGAAATAACTGACACCCTGAAGTTGGCCGAACAAGTCATCAATTTTAGGGAGTGGATACTTATTCTAGCTTATGAATTTGTTCAACTGACGGTAGTTGATTCACATTTTGAGAGAATCGTCTTTCTTACACACGAACAAGACTGGATCACTCCATGGAGAAACACTGGGCCTAATGAAACCCTTATCTAAGTGATTATTCAGTTGCTTCTTCATTTCTTTATACTCAGCTGGAGCCATTCAGTAGGGTGGAATAAAGATAGGCTGGGTATCTAGAAGGAGATCTATTTTGAAGTCTATTTTTATATTGGGAGGGTCTCTGGGAAGATCTTTAGGGAACATACCTTGAAATTCCCTTGCTACTGAAACTGACTCAAGACTCGAAGTCTCAAAATTTGAGTCTTTGACTCGATCAAAATAGTAAACACACCCCTTAGATATCATCTTTCTAGCTTTAAGACATTAAATAATCTGACCCCTAAGTACTGAAGTACTATACCTCTATTCGATAATTGGTTCATTGGGAAAAAGAAACTGAATGACTCTATTTCTACAGTCAACTAAGGCATATCACGAGTGGAGCTAATCCATGCCAAAAATGACATCAAAATTGGTCATCTCTAACTCTGTGAGATCAACTAAGGTGATTTTCTAAGATACTTGATCGGGCATTTTTGTATACCCATCTGGCTATAATAGATTTACCCACTGGGGTAGATACTAGGAAAGATTCTACTAACGTTTTGGGCCTGACACCAAAAATTATAGTTATATAAGGAGTCACAGAAGAAAGTAAAGCTCTAGGGTCTAATAAAGCATAAACATAAAGATGGAAGGCTTGTAACATACCGTAACCACATCGGGACAACTTTCTTAATCGTGTCGAGTCTAGAGAGCATACAACCTATTATGGCGCTACCCACTGGTGGCACTAGATGTGGCACCTGGCTGAGTCGGGCGACTTGCTGGAGCTGAAAAAAGATTAGATTGGCCCCACTGGCGCAAATCCATTTCCCTCGATGTAACTACTAGACACTCCTAGACCCTATTTCTTAGATTGACATATCCAAAATATACATCACTACCAGCTTTACACTTACCCTTATGATTCCTACTATATTTCTGGCAAAGTGAATTTGTGTGACTACTGTTCACACTACCCTTGGACTTAGAGCTTGACGCTCTATCCCTACTGTCAGTCCTAAACTTCGGCACTGGCGTACTAGCTAAAGATGGAGCTTGGGCTAAAAATTATTGGAAAAACTAAGAACGACTACTGCCTTCTGAACTTGGCTGAGAAAAGTTAAAACTACCTATTCTAGACCTCTTATTCTCCCTCTCTTTCTCCTTAAGCTTCTCCTCCTCAATCTACTGAGCATGAACCATGAGACTAGATAAGTCAATCTACTTAATCAACATAGCAGTCCAATACTTCTTGACCACACTATCAGAGACACCAGAGACAAACTTACTCATCCTAGACCTATTGTCAGCCACCATAGTACGAGAATACCTCACCAACTAAGTGAACTTGAGTGAGTACTCCTTCACACTCATAATACCCAACTTCAAATTTATGAACTCCTAAACCTTTGCTTCCGTCAATCCTAGAGGAAAGAACCTATTTAAGAAAGCTGTGGCAAACTCCTCCCACTCTACAGGCCCTGTATCAACACCTTGGTCCTTCTTCCACTACTTAAACTAGGTGTGAGTTATACCCTACAACTGGTATGCAGTTAACTTTGCACTCACACTCGTAGTGATGACCATAATATCTATCACTTTTTGCACTATGTCTATAAATTTTTATTGATCCTCCTCAGATTTGGATCCCAAAAATAGAGGGGGATTCATCTGAGTGAAATCTTGAATCCTAACTACAATAGTATTTGCCACTAGATTTGCTAGAGAATTAACCAGTTGATTGTTTTGAGCAGCTACTGAATGGGCAAAGGTAGTGAAAGCATCCCTGAATTCCGCTTGAGAGACATGCTCATTCAGGGGATCTTCTTGAATAGGTGGCGGTGCGCACTGATCCCCATTCCTTCTTTCATTATTTCTTCTGAAAGAAAGTTTTCGTAAATAAAATTAAGGAACAATTATAAAGAGGAATTAAATAGAGCTTATGCTCTTTCACACGACATGAACACTGAAAGAAGGGAAACTTTCCTAAAATGTCTTGTAGCCACTTGTCCATAAGTGTGGCGCGCTTTACACCTATACACAAGACTCTACGCAATGCAGCTTTCAGACACCCTCGGATACTTTAAACTATAGGCTCTAATACAAGGCTTTGTCACGACTCAAGGCTTCCCTCTAGTCGCAACAAGGGTGCTTACAATCACTAGTGACCACAAGCTAACCCATAAACTGGTACTTGCTGTGAGCAATCAGTAAAATAGTAATAAATACACGTGCACAAAATAATTTGATAAGATACTGTAAATCTAGAATACTAAAATACGTAATACTGACATGTGTGAAATAATTGATAAAACTTAAACATCATGAGGAGTTGATGGGATAAACCCCTAACTAAATTCAACTGACTGAGATAAAAAAATTAGGTCCTCAATAGATGAGGACTTGCCGCCACTGCTGCTGAATAATGCTAAGCTATCTAAGAATGGTCGAGAAACTGTGCGTCTAAACCTATGTTATAAGACAATATAGCCCAAAGAAAAGTATGCAGTCAGTACTTTGAATGTATTGGTATATGAGATAAGGACTGGCTGAAATACATGAGATAACTGAGCATGAATGGATGAACGTATAATATATAAGAATGCAAGACCAAGCATAAATATATTTCTTAAATAATCTGTAAATTGAAAGACTAAAATCTGTATCACTTATTAAATAGAAATCTGTACACTTGGTCAAGCAAACCTAAAATGAAGTACACTGAAACACTAATTAAAATTATGGGATCTATCATGTAACCGACATAAACCATGTGATCTTTTATGGATTCCAATGTCTAACACACGTTGAGAAGGGATATTCTATCCTTGACATCAAAATAGATCCTGAACTAGAGTGATCACTAAACTGAGTCCATATTGGACAAGGGGAAACATTCTCTAGAGATGTCCTTAAAACTATGGTGACCGTAGTTTCTGGGGAAGTAGGATGCGCTGAACCCACACTTTCCACTCGGTGCTAAATCACACTCCTAATGGAAAGACACTAAAATAGTAATTAGTGCATGCACTGATAATTGATAACTGATAAGCTCAGGTCATAGTATTCTGAAAATAATAGTGCATACAAATTCTAAGGTAGTTATAAACATATACGCTAATCATCCTCAACATGATCATGGTGTTTTTTGAATATTATATTAAAATCATGGTCTGAATGACTTGTTACTTGAAAAATCGAAATCATGTAAAACATGTAGGTATCGGGTGTTCATAACCTGCCAATACTGAATGATTTTAAAGAATTTATGATATCAAACTTGAAATACTATAGTATGTAATCATGGTTCAAAGATCCCAAAATATAGACATTTTATCAAATATGTGAGAATAATGAACTTGAGCATGGTAATGTAATAAACATGGGAAAGCAGCATAGTTACATGACTAAGATAATAACTTGATATTACAACATGAAATTCACTTGAATATAACATGATATATTGAAGCTTAAATTTTGAGATAGCCTAACTTTTTATGAAATCATTCCTGGACATGAATAGAGTCAAACTACTAAGGAAACACATGAATTTAACCCATTTTGAACATACAAAACTTTGTAATAAGAGAAAAATCCATTCTTTAGTTAAATAAAGGGTTTTTGGGCCCCATGGGTGAAATGAACCTATGGATGAATATCTCACATACCTTAAGCTTCTTGATTTATGAAAGAAACCCTATTCTTGATTCTTTCTTAAAGATTCTTAAGCTTGGAAAACTTGGATTATTGAATTCTTGGGGAAAAAAGATTTGGATTAGTTCTTAGGGAAGGAGGAGGGTTTTTTGAGAATGATTTTGAGAAGAAGGAGCAAATAATGCCCCTATGGATGCCACAAGTCATGTTATGGACAATTTAGGTTGACGGGGAAAAGACACAATTGCCTCTTGATTATTTAAATCAAAAACTAGATGCAACAACATCAATACGATGTGGCTTTATCGCGTTTGAAGAAATACCTTACCGTATCGCGGACAACATCAGGTTGGGACTAGACCACGATGTGAGTTTATCTTAGAGACTGACTATTTCTGTGATATGAATATGCCTCAAACCTTATCCAAAATATCCAAAACTCCCCGAGAAATACTTTTAACCTTCTTAAATATGAATCAACTTAAAATCCAACATTTTAGGGACGAGAAGACCAAACTAAAAATTCATAAAGTTTAGGGGTTTTGAAAGTGACTAAGTCCCCAAGACTTAGTGACATTTTAAAGCCTTCGACATGAAACTAAGATTTGAATAGGTAGTAGGGGATTACATCCCAAGAGAGTCATATCTTTCCTTCAGAATCGTCGTTGGGTAGTAGGGGATATTTTTCTTTTTTTGGACCATATTTGTGATACTTGTGTTGCTTCCCCTCCTTCTTTGGATTATGTTCATGTTGTCCATAATTTCATGGATATTTTCCCTATGGATTGCCTTGTATCTCTCTGGATAATGATATTGACTTTTTTTTATTAATGTCGAGCTAGGAACTAAGTCCATTCTATTCCTCCTTATAGGATGGACCCAACAGAGTTGCAGGAATTGAAATAATAGTTATAGGAGTTTTTGGATAAGGGATTTATCCAACCTAGTGTATCACCTTGGGGTGCGCCTATCTTGTTTGTGAAAAAAAAGGATGGGTATATGCATATGTGTATTGATTATCGACAATAGAATAAGGTGATGGTTAAGAATAAATATCCTCTTCCTCATACTGATGATTTTTTTGACCAACTTTAGTTTTTTTTTGTGTGTTTGAAGATTTATTTGAGGTTCAGGTATCACCTATTGAGGATTAGAGCTTCAGATATTCTGAAGACAACTTTTCGGACTTGGTACGGTGATTATGAGTTCTTGGTTATGTCCTTTAGGTTGACCAATTCCCCAACCACATTGATGGACTTGATGAACTAAGTATTTTAATGTATCTCGACTCCTTTGTCATTGTTTTTATAGATGATATCTTAGTTTATTCGAACAGTGAGGCCGATCATGAGGAGTATTTAAGGATTGTTCTTCAGAGATTTAGGGATGAGAAGTTGTATGCTAAGTTCTCCAAGTGTAAGATTTGGTTGGATTTTGTTTCTTTCTTCAGTCAAGTGGTGACCAAGGAGGGTATTATGGTCAATCCAACCAAAATTTCTGCAATTCGTGACCGGGCTAGGCCTACTTTTCCTATCGATAGTTATAGTTTTGTTTGTTTAGTAGGCTACATTCGGTATTTCATTGAGGGTTTTACATCTATTTCAGATCCATTAACCAAGTTGACTAAGAAGAGGATTTCCTTTTAGTAGTTTGATGTTAGTAAAGTGAGCTTTCAAAAGCACAGGGATTTGTTGACTTCAGCTCCTATCTTTATTTTGCCCAAGGAGGGCATGGGTTTTCCGTATTTTGTGATTATTTTGGTGTTGGGTTTGGTGTTGTGTTGATGGAGGAGGGTAGGTGATTGCTTATGTTTCTTGTCAGTTAAAGCCCCATGGGTGGAATTACCCTACCCATGATTTGGAGTTGTACACGATTATTTTTTCTTTGAAGTTGTGGAGGCACTACTTTTACGGAGTCCGTTGTGAGATTTTCTTGGATCATTGTAGCCTTAAGTACATATTCACCCAACAACAATAGCAACAACAACATACACAGTGTATTCCTACATAGTGGGGTCTGAGGAGGGTAGAGTGTATGCAGACCATACCACTACCTCAGGTAAAGTAGAGGTTGTTTCCAATAGATCTCTGGCTTAGGACCGATAAGAGTATAACAAAGACAAAAGATAAGTACATATAAACTAGTACAGTATGCAAAATAAACTAACATTATAACAAACACAAAAGATAAGTGCATATAAACTAGTAAGGTATGCAAAATAAACTAACATTTCTATCCACAAGATAATACTACAACCACAACACCATGAACAAGAAACTCCGGACACAAAAGAACGCTCCCTACTATTACTGACACACTCCCACCCCTAAACCTCTACCCTAATCTGCATCCTCCATACCTTTTTATCAAGAGTCATGTCCTCCATAAGCTGTAACTTCTCCATATCATTCCTAATCACCTCCATCTAATATTTTTTGGTCTACCTCTACCCCGCCTAAAACTATCCATAGCCAGTGTCTCATACCTCTGCACTAGAGCATCAGAGCCCCTCCTTATCACGTGACCGAACTAATATAACGTCACTTCGCACATCTTTTCCTCCACCAAAGCAACTCCCACCTTCTCCTGAATAATCTTATTCCTCACCCTATCATTCCTGGTATATCCACACATCTATCACAACATTCTCATCTCCACAACCTTCAACTTTGGATGTGGGAATTTTTAATTGGCCAACACTCTACTCTATAAAACATAGCCGGTCGGACTGCCACTCTTTGGAACTTACCTTTAAGCTTCAGGGGCACCTTTTTATCACATAGAACTCCCGAAGTGAGCTTCCATTTCAACTACCCTGACCCAATACGATTTATGATATCCTCGTCAATCTCACCATTGCCCTAAATTACTGACCCCAGATACTTAAAACTCTCCCTCTTTTGAATAGTCTGAGAGTCCAATGTCAGAACCAGTCCAGCATCCTACGATGCATCATTGAACTTACACTCCATGTACTCCATCTTGGTGCTGCTTAACCAAAATCCTTTAGACTAAAGCGTCTATCTCCAAATCTCTAACTTATCATTAAATCCTCCCAAGTCTCTTCAATTAGTACCACATCATCTGCAAATAACATACACCAAGACACCTCCCCTTGAATATGTCACGTCAAAACATCCATCACCAAGGTGAATAAAAATGGGCTAAGAGTCGATCCCTAGTCCAACCCTATCAAAATTGGGAAGAGCTCTGAATATCCACCTACCTTCCCCACACGAGTCTTTACACCATCATACATGTCCTAAATTGACCTAGTGTACACCACGGGAACCTTTCTAGCCTCCAAGCACCTCCACGAAATCTCCCTGAAAACTCTATCATATGCCTTCTCAAGATCAATAAACACCATGTGCAAGTACTTCTTTCTCTTTGAAAACTTTTCCACTAATCTCCTCACAAGGTGAATGGCCTTAGTGGTCAAGCGACCTAGCATGAAATCAAACTAATTCTCAGAGATAGTCACGATCCTTCTTAGCCTCAACTCTACCACCCTTTCCCAAACCTTAATAGTATGACTCAACAACTTAATACCTCTATAGTTGTTGCAACTATAGATGTCTCCCTTGTTATTATACACAAGAATCATAGTACTCCACCTCCACGCTTTAGGCATATTTTCCACCCTAAAAATACTGTTAAACAACCTTGTTAAGCACTCCAAACCTACCCTACTAGTGCTGTTCCAAAAATCCACTGGAATCTCCTCTGGCCCTATCGCCCTACCCCTCCGCATCCTATAAATAGCTCTATTGACCTATTCAACCTTGATATGCCTACAATAACCATAATCGCAACACTCCACAAATTTCTCCATGTCTCCCAACACAGAACCTTTGTCCCCCTCGTCATTCCAAAGTTTATGAAAATAGGACTGCCACCTCTCCCTAATGAGGGCATCCTCAACCAACATAGTACCATCCTCTCTTTTGATGTACTTCACTTGGTCAAGGTCATGATCCATCCTCTCCCTAGCCTTTGCAATCCTATAAAACTTCTTATCCCTGTCTTTCTCCTCTAGAGCCACATATAAGCTCTCCAAATATTATGCCTTAGATGTCGTAACTGATAATTTAGCCTCTCTTCTATCTACCTTATACTCCTCTTTATTTGTCTACCTTTTTTCAGTATCCTTGCTCTCAACCAACATAGCATAAGACTCCTTATTAGACTCCACCTCTCTTTTAGCCTCTTTATTCCATCACCAGTCTCCTCGATGCTTGCTAGATCTACCTCTTGAGACACCCAACACCTCTCTAGTGGTCTCCCTAAAGCAACTGACAGCCATCTCCCATACACTATACACATCTGCTCTACTCTCCCAAGCCCCCTACTTTTCAACTTCCCACTTATTTCTAAAGCACTAGCCAAAGCCAAGCTGCCCCACTTAATCCTGGGCTGAGCCTCCACACTTCTCATCTTTTTGCCCTTATTGATAACCAAGTCCATCACCAACAACCTATGCTAAGTCAAAAGATTCTCGCTAGGTATGACTTTATATTCTTTACGTAGTGCTCTATCACCTTTTCTAAGAAGCAAAAGTCTATCTAAGTCTTGGCCACTGAACTACGAAACGTGATAAGGTGTTCCTCCTTCTTTGGAAAGCCTAAATTTGCTATTCACAACCCAAAAGACCTAGAAAAATCCTAAAGAGAAGCTCTTCCTTCATTTCTCTCCCTAAATCCAAAATCACCATGCCTATCATCATAACCTATCAATAAAGAGCCAATATGCCCATTGAAATCTCCTTCCATGGAAAGCTTCATAGTGCTCGGGACACTCCTTACCACCTCATCCCAAATCTCTAAAATGCCCTTCTTCTCCTTCTCATCCAAACCTACTTGCAGTGCATAAGAACTAATAACATTGATCGTAGACCCTTTAAGGACCAAATTAATAGACATCAAGCTATCATTAACTCTCTTAACCTCTACCAACTGCTCCCAAAGTTCTTTATCTACTAAGATACCTACCTAATTTCTATGTCTAATGCTACCCGAGTACCATAATTTATATCCATACACATCTCTTACTTTAGTTCCTACCCATTTAGTTTCCCGAACATACACTATACTAACCCTTCTCTTTTTAAGAATCTTCACAAGCTCTATAAACTTACCTTGAAGCGGCCCTATGTTCCAGGACCCAACTTTCAACCTAGAAACACCCCTATCCCACCTATCCCTACTTCTCCTTGCCCCCAACCCCCGACTCAAACCTAGACCTGATCTTAGCCCCATTCCCAATATATGACATGACCCTAGTCCAACATCTATCACCCCATCCGCCACTCAAGTGAATACAATAGAAGAAAATAAAGAAAAATACGATGAGAAAAAGAGGACGACTAAAAATAGCTAAATAGGCAAACAAATACCAGAATACATGAAAATATATGTATAAAACAAGACAGGACATATTTTTCTTCAATAGTCAAGAAATCGAGACTCATGAGTCATAGGGTGGGACTCATGACCAAACCAGTGAGATGGCCCAAAGTTTCTATCTTGGTAATGGCTAAGACTCCGTAAGTCATAGGGTCAGGTCACGAGTCGTAAGGTGTGACTCATGACATAACAGTAAGGATACCCTGATTCATTGACCAAACTACTAGTCCAGGCAATGACTCATACCTAGTCATGATAAAACCCATAACGACTAGAGATAATTTTTCCTGTGTTTTATTTAAGGGCACTTTGGTCATGTCTCTCTTTTCCTAATTGTAACTCACAACCTAAAATACCCTAAGGGACCCCATAAATCCCCATTTGTCAATCTTAAAATACTCTAATTTTCTCTTAAATCCCTAAGTCAAGAATAAGCTAGGATTTCTAAGGATTTGGCTTCTAGAGATCTAATTGGTGATTTCCTTCCATAATTCTCAATTCTTTCAGGCATGTATCTCTTCCACCAATTCCCCTAGTCAAGAACAAGCTAGGGTTTCTAAGGATTTAACTTCTAGAGCTCCAATTAATGATTTCCTTCCATAATTCTCAATTCTTTCGGGCGTGTATCTCTTCCCCTAAACTTGTTTTGTTAAAGCATGTGTTTAGAATTGTTATTCATGTGATTAATTGATGGTTTTGGAGATTACGTTGAGCGCCTTTGATTGTTATATATGGAATTTCTTTTCCCATGTTTTTTTTGTGAATAATTCATATTTTGAATTGTTATTTTTTGAACTCAATATGTGCATGGTAAATAGGAATGGGGAATTAATTCCCTCAAATAAATAGATTTGGAATTGAAATTTGTAATAACCTCAACCTACCTTATAAAATTGGCTTTGAAACATGAGTATATGCATATTGTAATCTCTTTTGGATCTATCATATCGCACAAAAGGCTAATAGAACATATATGGTTTTAAATTAAACCCTGGGGGTCGTGGATTTCCCTAAGTTAATCGATGCTTAGAATTGAACCTCGAGGGTCTTGTATTTCTCCATGTGGATGCATGATTAGAGCTTTCAGGTAATGGATTCCCCCAAGTGATGATAATTAAAATGGCATATTGATAATAGCTTTCAAGTCTAGTTGGTATGGCGATACCAATGGGAATGGATGGTTATTGGTTCAATGAGTTTTAAGCATAAATATTTTAATTAGGCTTAAAGAGGGTTGTGTAGCTGAGTCGTGTAAGTGGAGGTCTCGAGGGACTAATACTGGGAACCCACATTTGAGTGTTCATCTTGATAACTATGTGCTTATGTCATACTTTATATATTTGTATCCTGTATTAATGAAGGGTTGCGGATTACGTGGCCTATATTGATTCCCCAGTTCATGCAGCTAACACGCACTAGGACCCTTTTAGCAAGGTGAGAGAAGGACCCATATATCCCGTGGGTGTTTAGATGACAGTTTAAGCTACACAGTCCAGGTTAATATTTTAACTCTCAAGCTAAGCTTTGTTCCCTATCCCGACATATTATATATATATATATGTATATGAATGTGTGCAAATGATTTTGGAATGATTGATCATAACATTATTTATCCCTTCCCTGAGTTACATACTAGTGCTCACCCCACAAAACATCCCTAGACGCTGAATCCCAACACGATACAGGGTATGGAGACACTTCTATTCTTGTGCAGTGATAGGTGACTTTTGGATTATTCATGAGTTATCTATGGAGTGGTGAGTTTCCATTCTACGGAAGGCCATCATTTCATGGTCTTGTCTTTACTTTTGTCCTAGAATATTTTGGTAGGGTTTTGTATATGGTCAAGGGCATGTCCTGATTTTTGTTGATATTTGGTTTCTTAGAGGCTTTTATGGATAAGATGTGGGTGGATTTTTTATTATGTATTCTTAGATCATATTCAGTTGATTTATCTATCTTGTTATCTGTTTGAAAATCAATTCTATCTTGTTATATGTTTGGAATTCAATTCTATCTAGTTATATATTTGGAATTCATCCACTACTAGTTGTATTGTGTTTTGGTTGGCTTGGTTAATGGGGGTGGTCTCTAGTCCTTAGCAGACTTGAGATACCCATCATGACTAGGCCTTGGTTTGGGTTTTGACAAGCAATGACCACTAAAATGGCCATTTGGCCGCTTTAGCGACATATGATACCCATATATAATCCTTTCTTAATTCTTTACCATTTTTGAGACTTGGAGCATGGGGTTCAAGTTTTTGGGAATTTTCTTCCATTTTCTAACTCGAGTAATCTTCAAATCACTATTTCATTTCTTCCATTTTCAAGCTTGGGTAAGCTTTAAATCCCTATTTCAACTATTTTTCTTTGTTTTTTATCATGCTTTAACTCAAATTTAATGGTAAAATTTGGGGATTTTGGATTGGAAGGCCCAAATTAGCATTTGTTTTGATTCAAACCTCAATTTCAACTCATTTTCACTTGGATTTTCTCCTATGAGTTCCTTTAATCCTGGGAAATATGCTTTTTGACTAAAATTTTGATTATACTCTTGGTCTGTTTTGTCCCCAATTTAGAAGTGGACAATATAGGTGTCTTCAGCTTTATGACACATAGAATCTATATTTGTGTGTTTTAGCTAATTTTGGGTTCGTACTGAGGTGAATGCTCAGTGATATAGGCTTATTTATTTTGATTTTAGCATTTACGGTAGGTTATGGCTTAACATTATTTAGATTGGTTTGGGTAGTTAATAATAATTATAAAAGCAAGCTATAGGTTTGGGATTGTATCATGAAAAATATGTTTCGGTTAGTTATGTACCCGTGTGGGGGCCTAAGTGGATAATATTTGGTGGTTTTGAGACATTTCTTGCTATGTGTGAATGTGTGGGTGTCTTGTATGATGTTGTCAGCCTAGTATGTATGCTTGTTTACACTCTTCTTGGCGGGAACGCCTAAATTTTGAGATTTATGTGGTATCAATGACATTTTCTTGCATGTTTCACTTGATCATTTATGGATTATATTGGATCATGGATGTTTGGTTGATTTAAATAGATTTTCCAGCTCATATGGTTGGTATTTTTGTTGGATATTGGATATTCTTATTTTGGTTGTTATGACCATTACATCCTCATATCATATTTATTCATAATACATTGGTACCACCATGAAAATAATGGAAATATTGGCTTTTCTAATAGAAAATATAACATCTTTAAAAACCCTCTATGGATGTATGAGCCGAAGAAGAGTTATGACTCTTTGTATTGGATTTGATTATATATGGGTTGGGGTTCCTACCTTGAGAGCATAACCAGGTAGGTGTATACAGATGTTTTGTGACGGCCTCGTGCATCATCATCATCATCATTATCACCTTTATTGCAGTCCATATATATTGTGCTTATTCTGTGTTGTATTTCTATTTTTGATGTGATATCTATCTCTTTGTATTCCTTTCCCCTACTTATACCCGCAAATACGTGTACAACTATTTTTTTTCTTGTATTATTATTTGATATATGTGTATATAGTAGAATTGTTAGTGGAGACGATATGGGCTACCATTTGGGACATTTTCTGATTGTAGGTGATGCACCCATAGTTTGTGTTATATTCTTCCTTTTCTACTTTACTCAGTCGGCCTATGATACCTACTGAGTACAAGTGGATTGTACTCATCCCTATTATTCCCTTTTGAAGTATATCCAGATATGAGTGCACCACATGGATAACTGATTTAGGCGACATTAAGAGTATATTCAAGGTAACTGATGTCCTAAGCTCCAGGAGTTGGACTACTACCTCTTCTGTCTATTTTCATGTCTTATTTAGTATTCTAAAATAGATTTCGATCCTTTTTTGACTATTATTGTATCTTTGACATTCGAGATGTATTTAGTAGTTCTAACACCGTGACACCAGTTTTTGGGATTTGGTTTTGTATTTTGATTATATTTCTACTATTATCATGTTTGTGTGGTTCGACTTCAATCTAGAAGCCTTGCCTTGGGTTTTTAGTATTGATTTCCCTCTTTTTGTCAGTTTGGGTAATAGACTTACTTGTCAAGGCTTGCTGCGACAACTACCATCATGACCCTTGGTTTTTGGGTTGTGACAGCCCATGAGTGAAGAGATTTTTGAGGATGAACAAGACTTAAGTGTGGGGTGGTGATCTCACGTACATTTATACACCTAAGCATTTTATTTTACCCATGTTTTAGCTTAGTTTTGAGAATAAATACTTATATTTGCTTATATTTTGTGCTATATTGACATAGATGAACAAAAGAATGTGATTAGCATGTTTTAGGTTAAAAAACTTAGTTCACTCAAACTCTTCGTCGATCTGTTGATTGAAAGTTACACATAGGTACAATCTAAGACCTAACACTGACTAAAATTTCACCCAAAAATTAGATATAAATTGTGTACATTTATCTCACTCAATCAAAATAGGTACCCCATAGATCCTTACAATCTCCTTCAAATAAATTATATCCAACTTAGTCGCATTATAATCTACCCTTACCAAGATGAAATGAGCTAACTTAGTCAGTGATCCACAATTACACATATAAAGCCAAACTTCTTTGAAGTCTTTAGAAGGGCACCCATGATGTCCATGTTACTTCTTTCCCACTTTCATTCCTAAATGTGCATTATTTAAAAGGTATCATTTCATTTTCGGTGATCATACTTAACCTAATGGCAATTTTTACACTTGGTCAAAAAATCTAAAATGCCACATTTCATTCTTAGTCACCAATAATGTTGTCTCAAGTCTCAATACATCTTGGTTGCACCCAAATGTATATAGTACTTATGTCTGTGAACCTCTGCAAGAATATTTACAATCAAATTATGAGGTACAACACAAATTTCCCCAATCCCCAATAATCCTACATCATCAAGCATGGCATTTCTAGCTTCACCTTGCAACACTTTTTCCTTAACATTTCTCAACTTTTATTGAACAATCTTCTTTTATTCTAGTCAAAAAATATGGATCTAGCCTCCACGTGGGATAATACTCCTCCCTTAATAGTCACCTATAATGTTAGAAAATCATTAGCCAAAGATTGTACCTTTCTTACCGATGGGCATTTAGACACATCTAACTATGCTTAACATCCCATGCTAATTTATTTTCAGCTCAATGTGTCTTCAACCACATTGTACTTGCCTAAATGATTTAGGATTGAGATGTCATAGTCTTAGATCAACTCCATCCATTATATATACCTTAGATCCAGGTCTCTTTTGGTGAAGATATTCTACAAGCTATTGTGGTCTGTAAAAATTTTGCCCTTATACAAAGACCACAACTACCAATTCCAAGTCATGCATTGGATAATTTTTCTCTTAAATCTTTAGCTACCTCAAAGCATATGCAATTGCATTCTGACTCTGGATCAAGAAAAAACTTAAACCCAATCATGAGGCATCACAAAATACAATGAAATCCTTACTTTCTACATAAAAGGTAAGAATTGGGGCTGGGGTTAGCAAAGCTTTGAGCTTTTGGAAGCACTAGTCACATTTGTCATCCCATTCAAATAGAATTTCTTTTTGAGTTAGATGATTCATATGTGAAGCAATATAAGCAAACCTCTTAACGAATCAACAATTATAACTGGACAACCCCCCAAGACTATGAATTTTGATAACATTTGTTGGTATAGCCCAATTCATAACAATTTTAAGTTTCTGCTGGTCTACCATTACCTCTTCCATAGATATTATGTTCCCCAAGATGGATACTAAAGATAAAAAGAACTCACATTTGAAATATTTAGCATATAGTTATTTCTATTTAAGAAAGCTCAATACAATATACAAAAGGGCTACATAGTCTTCTTCACTCTTAGAATAACTAGAATGCCATCAATAAAAATAATTACAAAAGAATCCAGAAATGTGTTACAACCCCATTTATTAGACTCATAAAAGCAGTTGGTACATTGGTCAAAACCAAAGGACATGACTAGAAACTCGTAATGTCCACAAAGAGTTTGGAAAGTAGTTTTTCTAATGATCTCTGCCCTAATCTTGAGCTAATAATAACCTGACCTCAATTAAAATTTAGGGAACACTGCAGCTCCTTGCAACTAATCAAATAGGTCATCTATCCTAGAAAAGGGATGCTTGTTGCAAATGGTTCTCTTATTCAAATAACAGTAATCTATGCAGCTCCTTATACTACCATTTTTTTCACAAGAAAAAGGGAGCACTCCAAGGAGAAATAGTTGGGCCAATGAAACCCATCTTTTCCAAATTCATGCAACAAAGACTTCAATTCCCTTAAATATATTTGTTCCATACCATAAGAAGGGATAGATATGGGGTGAATTCCAAGATCTAAGCTCTATAGAAGTCAAATTTATGGTTCATAGGTATACCAACAAGGTCATCAGGAAAACTTCTAAAATTTTACACACAACTAGAACTGAAGCTATAAGAGGAACTACAAAATTATCTTCCCAAAGATGTGTAATATCCCGAGACTCTAAACAATAGTGCAAACATGAATAAAGCTCATAAGAAATAAATTATAATGTTTTGAGTTGTTTTTTGATAAAGGATGGTGTGTATTAAGGCCTTAAATATGTCCTAACGATTGGGTGAAAAAAACATTCCTTACTGATTGAATTCTTAGGAAGGATATTGGTATAGTCAATTCAAATGAGCATATCTCTCATTATACTTCAAATTTTTGTGATCATGACATATCAACAGATATATAATTGAATTATCTTTCCAACGATACTAATTTTGCCAAAATCCAATACCAGAGCAAAGAGTTATACCCATTTTACTCCAGCATGTCAATCTGGAAAAGGGTGACGACGATTCTGACGGCCTGTCACATTTCTGAGGACATTTATGATGACGTCATCACATTTCTGATGAAATTTCTGATGATGTCATCAGCCTTAGGCAGAAAATCATAAAAGTCAACCCTTTTGTGATGACATTTCATGACGGCCTATCACGGGTCTAACGGCCTGTCACGGATGTTGTCAACTATGTTTTTCAGCAATTTAGAGACGTTTTTCCAAGGTTATTTTGGTCTTTTCCCATATTTTGGAGGCCTCTATAAATATGAGAATCCCATCCAAACCCTAATTCCATCATTTTCTCTTCCAATTCTCTTAAGATAATATATCTAGGGTTATATCAAGAACATAAATCTTCAAAGAATCATCCATAAATCTTCAAAATTTCTTCAAGAACCAAGTTCCTCATAGTGTGGGCTTCAAGAATTATTTATTTCAAGTGTGGATAAAGTCTCAAGAACTAAAGTTCATCCAATTTCAAAGATTAAGGTATGTGGGGTTTTGAACAAGAACACTTCTTTCGTTCTTGTGCCCAAAGATTTAATTTCTATTGAATTTCATAAATTTTGCAAAATGGGTTTACACCCAAATTACTTTATCAAGGATTTATGAGATTTGAGCTATACAAGATTGACACATATGACTACTTCATTGTCTTATTTCTTAAATTAAGAATTTATGTCATGAGTTGTATATTGTTGTCATGAAATGATAATTTCTAAGTGATTTATGATAAATGTCATGATTTATGTTATTCCATAAGAAGTTTGTCTATTGAATATATATTGATATTGAGCTTGAGAGTCAAGAACGAGTTCTATGATGTTTTCTGGAAGATTTGATACTTGATATGATTGGATATGCAAGTGTACTTGATGATGAGAGGATTATTTTGAGATTTAGTCGAGTTAGGAATCCACAAGTTGGTTATGATTTACAAGTGAGATATATATTTATATTATGGTCTTCATGATAGACCCTTGAGTTGATTAAGGTGGATTCCCTAACACGTTCTGAGGTTAAGTTTGGGAGTAATATTTAGCACCGAGCGGGAAGTATGGGTTCAGCGCATCCTAATTCCCCAGAACTATGTGCCACCGTAGGATTAAGATTAAGGGCCAAAGGCCAAGAAAATTTTCACTAAAGTTAAGGTTCTACTACAATGGAAAGGATAGAATAGCTCTCCCCAATGTGGGCAAGACGTTGGACTCCATGTAAGCTCACATGGTTTATGTCGGTTATAAGAAACTCCTAAGTCCATAATAGTCCAAGTTTCATCAGTTACCGAGTCACTTTAAGTCATGAGTCAAAGAGTTTGAGTTAAGTGTAACAGTTTGTAAGATTTATGAAGCATGTGTTATTATTGATGATTTATGGAAAATATGTTTCAGGTAACTCAAGTGAAGAGAGTCATTGTTATCAGCATGCATGATTTTCTTATACATTTATGATATTAGTTAAATGTTGCCTACACCCCCACATACTCAGTACATTCCTAAGTACTGATTCCCATACTCTTCTGTGTTCTATATTTTCTCGTGATGTAGGTTTAGGTGCTCAGTCTCACTAGTGACAGTGATCTTTGAGTACCTTCATCTACATTCGTAATGTTGGTGAGTCCTCATGGTTCGAGGACCTATGTCCCCAATTTTTGTCTTGATAGTAGATAGTTGTTAATTTCCAGTTCAGTATGGGTCAGTTGGGGATCTGTCCCAATGGCTCCTCAGTCTTATGTAGTAGAGGCTTTGTCAGACTAGAGTACCAGTATGTATAGAACTTTAGTATTTGGATTGTACAAGATAGTATTTATTACAGCTTGATTATTATCATAGTGAGTTATAGAGGTGATGACAGGCTCAGAGGGTTAGCTTGAGGTCGCGTGTGGCCTTAAGCACCGTGTGACATCTTGGGATGGGATCTTGGAGTGTTACAAGATGGACTAAAAAATGCCCTATACCCCCTCTTTACTAATTTTTAGGCACAAATTGTTGACACAATTCTCATGGGGCTTAAAAGTACCCTTCGACTTAAACTTTTCCATTTTGGGAATTACTGTAGTGGCAGTTTAATCCTAACAATCAAGACATGCGATAAGTAGACAACCAACTCATCTTTAAGATATGATAATTAGACAACCAAATCATCTTCAAGATATTATCAAACTCTTACATATCTAAAATTACTAAGTCTATCATAGATCTGTACCTCATAAACATCATAGGGCACGCTCTATAAACCTGACCAACACATACTGATGCCCCAACTAGTGTAGACACATACATGGAGTATCAAGCAACTCACAATATAAGTCCTAACACAAAACAAGTTTAGCAGAAACAAAGAAGATATTCAACCCGAGATCAAACAATATGGAAGCCATAAAATCATAGACACGAATAGTATGTGTAATACCAAAATCAAAAGCTTTTACTTCTAGAAGGGCTAGAATAATATAAAGTTGGTCTCTATCACCACCCTGACCATCACCTCTAGTAGCTTAAGAATTATCTGTACAACCTTATCCTCCACCTAGGTTGGCTTGGTAGCCACCTCTTCGTACAATATTTTCACCATGCCCACCATAGGAACAACCTCTACCATTTCCTCCATAATTACGACTTGATGTATCTAGAGCACTAAAGGTTAGTTATTGACTCAATTGACCCGTAGATAAGAAATTAGGACAATACCTTCTGGTGTGGCCCAAACCCAAAGACTCATAGCATATGATTCCATAAGTAGGTCTCTGAAATGAAGAGGAAAAGGTGTATAGCTACCTATTCATGAAGGCTAACAACTTCCCCCAAAAGTTCCCCTTCAGAAAAAGGCATGGTGGATGATAATTCTAGGAAGAAGAACCTTGAGAACCACGACCCTTTAAAAAAGTACTATTAAATTGGCCAGAGGTTTGGGCCTTTTCTTTATCTACTTTTACATCTCCTTGTTTCCCAATTGCCTCATCTTTTTTTAAAAATTTCACAACCTCTTGGAAGGACTTGCCTAAATCTGCCACTGATAAACTAACTATTTGAATCCCAAAATTCAAACCCTTAACAAAATACCTGATTTGTTTATTCTCCAAGGTGATCAATTGAATTGCCCTCATAGACCACCATAGACATGTCACCCATCTCTAACCTCAAGAATTCATACTTTCTTTAATCATGATAAGCGCAGGGAACATACTTCTCAAGAAGAACATTATGAAATCGCACACAAGTAAGTAGAGGTATGGCATCCCTGCACTCAATGAATGACCTCAACCTTTACTTTTCTTTGGCATGTATCTAAAAATAAACAAAATCTACACAATACTTTTTAACCATACCTTTCTTTTACAGACCTTTATGGTAATCTATAAAAATCTCAAATGTATCCTCAAAATCTATTCCTTGAAATACCAAGGGTGTCATCCTTATGAACTTACAAAATATTTCATGCTTGTCATTAGTCATAATAGATCAAAGTACGTGTTGGGGATAAACCCTTATCTAAGAGACCACAACCATCCCAGGTGCCATAACAACTGCATGCTGTAAGGTCGGGGATGGGAATACAGGAATAGTAAGAGTAGCATTAGTGCCAACCAAACTTCCTAAGTACCCAAACACTTGTTGAATCAATGCTGTAGTCATAGGTACCTGGGTTGCACCATTTTGTATAGGTACTACATTATATAGATCACCATTTCTTCTGTCTAAATTTGTACCACCTCATTCTGAGTTTACTTTAGAGCATCCCTTATAAGGGAGAAGAGGGGTTCTTTGCCTTGCTGATCCTCTAGTTTCTTGAGAAACGCCCTTAGAAGGTGTTGGATCTCTTCCTTTTATCCTAGACCTACCCCTCATTCATTGCATCCCCTAAACTACAACCTTTGTAGCTAATGTAGCCACTATTATTGGTCTCAGTGTTGGGGTGGCTATTTATACTCTAGAAAAACATGTCTTCACCATCTTCAAAACAATAATGATGGATTTAGATACATATTTAAGTCACTAAATACCAATTGGAATCAAGTAATAACATGAAAGAAAGAAAAAAAGGAATTTATTTCCTAAAGCCCTATAGTCTCTCAAAGAAAAGTGCACACGTCTATGTAGAAATCTAAAAGACTTTACTAGACCTGTTCTTTTACGAAGAGGTATACGAAACTAATGCAATGATACTACTTTTGTCACAACCCAAGTGGTTATGATTTACACCCAACTAAATCAATGGAGGGCGAACCATTAATCCAACCTTTACTAACTAAGATCAATGGTAAGTATGTTACGTTTCACCAACCTTATCATTGATAAGTACTAAACCCAATTATTCATTGAGGAAAATAAAATTTGAATTCAAAACAATCATCAAACTAAAACAAGAGTGAAAAATCCTTTATTTGTTACATTCTTAGGACATGAAGTCACTATACAAGCATAACTAATTCTATCTAATACTATAACTCAGAATTTATCTAGAAATATTAAAGGAGTAATGAAACATCTTTGTCCCAAAATGAGGGACATGAATGAAACTCAGATGATTCAATTGCTTCCTAGTCTTGATGCATACCCTTGAATCAAAGTCCCAAAATGCTTGCTAGAATCGAGGTCTCATCTCAAATGTTGGAACATGATATACACTCAACAAAAAGAAGAGCACAACTAGTATTAGTACATCAATAAGCACTAGTAGGCATCATAGGCATACCCAGCTCAACATCATAAAAATAACAAGCAAATAGATGCAACAAGATCATCACAGAACTTATAACTAATGATAACCAACACATTTATGACACATCACTTTAGAGCGAATACAAGATCATTTTTGTATTTTTAAGCTTAGTAAATTTCATCATTAAGTTGTATCACAACATATAATTATAACTAAACATTCACTGCATATTATGAATGTATGTATGTAAGATGCAAACTCGTTTCTTTTTCTTATCAGTACCATCAATATTTGTCAATTTTTAATGATCTCAATATCATTATTACTATCATCTACTCATCATCATCAATATTATTATCAGCATAATCTTATTACCATGATCAATATTATCAACTCATTTTCTTAACATTAATACTATTTTCATCAATATGTATGGTATGAAAATACAATTAATAATCACACATAGTCCCTAAAAGTAGTTATAAAATTCAATTCACATATTAGAATAGAGTCAAACTAGTCTACTTGTAACAAATAAAACATAACCTATCTCCATTCCTTGATCAAAATCATATTTAGGTTAGGAGCTTGCATTTTCTGTCTCTTTACCTTTATTCATGTTTTGTAACAAAAAGTTTGCATTCCTAATTCAATCCTTTGATACTTTGTAACTACTAGGGGTCAATATTTCATAATTTTATCAATAAATTTTCCCTAGTTCATCATCTTAGGTTTTTCTACCCTAAAACACCATGAATTCTACTTCATTTAGCATGAACTACTATAATTATACTACAAATAGTGTTTCCAAACACCCTACCATAACTATTGGTTGATCTTATACATATTTATATCAATTTATTATAAGTTCATAAATTAGGGTTAATCCATAGTTTCTACTATGGACATGATTTTATTGATTCTCAAGGATCCTAAGAAGTAATTCAAGTTGATAATATAAAAACTTACCTACAAAGATGAAAACTCCTAAAAGTTTGTAAAAATAACCTATCTTAGAGATCTCTCACATTTTTTAGTAAATAGGAAGTGAAATTATTTCTCTGAGTTTTAAAATTGTAAAAATGCATCTTATCAATGTGGTGGTACCCATGCAGTGCTCACAATGTACTCAAGGCTACCACTGCAGCAGTTCAGAGGTAGAATATTGAGGCCTCTCCTCAAATGGTTTTATTTTTGTCACAAACCAATTATTCAGGTAATGATGGAACCTAAAATAAACCACCAGTAGGTAAGCCAACCCATAATTCAAGACAGCTAATAACACACTATCAAATAAAATAAAAGAAAACAATCAAATAAATATGATATAGAGGCTAATATATACCAAGCAACCACGAGACTGTGTGAAATTAGAACTTGAGCTTCCAATATAATCAGAGTTCAACGTATTAAAGAATAAATAGATGTATAAATATGACTGATCTAAGGTGGATTTATATACCTAAGTGTCATTATATCAATGTATTTAGCCTAGTTTTGAGGACTTCTTGTGCATTTAATTTGATTAGAATGATAATTGATAATATATGTGTTAAATTACTTGTTATAGTTTTTGAGGTGTGTGCAAAAAAGTTTATAATTAAATTTGTCACAATGATCTTAGATGAGAAAATTAGTGTTACTAACTTGAGCTATGTGTTGTTCTAGTGTATCTTTGTGGACTCTATTGTGTTGTGTGCACTAATTTATCTTTTTTTTCTGATGTTATAGGATACTATGGATGATGTTAAAATAAATGTTGGGAAGATAAAAAAATATAAAATAAAGTGTGAAAGGCTTCTATAAAGTGCAAAATTCAAAGGCAAATGGAAGGAGTTAAAGACTATGAAAAATGACGTTTTTGAGCACATGAGCGTGCCACGCCTTTGGAACTTATTTATAATGCCATGATACTACATAAGACATAAAATAAATGTATCCAAAAAAGTTTCAATCAAATTTAAGTGAATTTAACCCACCTAAACACAGAATAACATAAACGTGACATGCCCATGGGCTTAAAACAACCAAAAATAATTTTCAGCTTCTTAAGTAAGGGTAATGTTATCAATGCATTTTGTTTCTTGTTGGGATACCCATGAATGACCTAAGACAATATAAAGCAGAAATTATTAATACTTTAATTACATCTTTGGATCAATACACAAATTTGAGAGAAGACAAGCAAGCAAGGGGCTTAAACTAGTGTTCTTTGTTCCCAAACTTTACTTTCTGCTACTTTTACTTTATGCTCTCAGCTATGGTGATTGCTTGTAAGAATATGAGTAGATAAAAACCCTCATTCTAGTGTTGAGGATACAAATATGAATGTGTAATCATTTTTTGATTGTTGGTTTATATGTTTATCAAGTATATGATTGTTGTTACATTCTTGTTATACTATTCTAAAGCATCATAAACTTTAGGATAAATCTACCACCCAAAATGAATTGACCATAGGAGTCGAGGGATGGAATAAAGAACTTAAAGAGTTTGTATATTGTATTTAATCACTATAATCTAATTTTTAAAAGGTGATTTATGGTTAGGACAGAGATATACCTAAACGCCGAACTTGGTTGACAAAATGGGAAGATAGTTCAATGCATCCAAATTAAAGACTTAAATCCTTGCTCAACGATGTAGTTATGAGATTAATGTGAGTAGATGAATTAGAGCATAACCATTTAAAAGTTATAATATAAACCTCCTAGATCAACAATTATGATAAACAACAACAACGACTAATAACCATAGTCATACATGAATGTGTAGTATGTCTCAACTCTGGAACTCTTCGCATATTGTTTACAATCCAATTTTCATACAGTTGTTCCTTTATTCTATTTATTTTATAATTAACAAACTCAATTGGTTAATTGGTTACACTTGCACTTAGTCAATCAAATTAGTAATGCTAGAATTGGATAGTTTGCTAACCACCAAGTCCATATGGGATTGATACTTAGTTTTTAAAGACATTTTTACTACTTGTTTGACCACATACACTTGTGTATACGGTAAGACGTAACAAGTGTTTGGCATCATTGACAGGGACATAGAAATTATTAACTCTCTTTGTTTTATTTTTTGTATTTTATTTTGTAAGTGCGAACAACTTGATCTTAACTTTTGAATTTACAGGTACATGTCTGTAACTTAGGTAAGCTAGAAAGAGAAATGGATTTGGATCTCCTATATTCTAAACCTGAGTGACGCTTGCATTAGTAATGAGAGAAGTAGTACTTCTCTATCACATCTCACAAATTGATTAGGAAAATGTTATTCCTATACCAATTGATGAAGATCAACCTGAACACAAGATAGTTCATAAAGTGGTAATCCCACTCGCAACCAATATTACCTATGTCATTTGTAGACTAGAACCTCAAGGTAGACTCGAGATCAAACAATATACGGTACAGTTACTACACAATAGTGGGAAATTCACAGGCTTATCACATAAGAATCCATAGGTCTATTTGTATAACTTTATAGAGATCAATGACACCTTAATTCCTTCTTGAGTCTCTACTGACTACACGAGGCTCACTGTCTCTCCCTTCTCTCTTTTAGGTGAAACAAAGGAATGGTTGAACATAGAACCTTTAAACTCCATCACTACATAGGATGATCTGGCAATAAAGTTCGTCATTCGATTCTTTCCTTCTAGCAATACTTCAATGTTACATAGAGAGATTTTATGTGTTGAGTAAAAGATGAATGAGAACTTGTATTATTTATGAGAGAGGTTCAAATCACTTGTTAGGGACTGCCCATATCAACAACAGACAAATGAGGTATTAACTCATACTTTTGTTGAAGCTCTTGACCATACAATAAGAACCTTGTTATATTTAGTCGTAGATGGTCAAGTTTTGGAGAAAACTTATGATGAGTTATACGCTTTGCTGAACTCATGATTTGCATAAGGTAATCCCAAATGATAGGGGCATATGTCTAAGAATACAGTGAAAAAGCCTACCAAGATGATTGAGGTGGATTGTGTCACAACTTTGGCCACACAATTATCAGCCTTACAAAATCAAATAATGATATAATTTAGCAAGTTGGGTGTGAACCAACCTCAAGCACAAGTAAATACAGTCTTGCAGACCCTAACTTAGTGTGAGATTTGTCTTTTTAGCGGCCACTATATAGACTCATATGGATAAAATATGGATTCAGTTAACTTCGTAGGAAATGCACAAAAGGGAAATCTGAATAATGGTAAAGTATACAACCACAAGTGGTACAGTCAACCCAAAATTCATATGGTAATAATCAGGGTCAGACTCAACAGTTTTGCAATAGTAGAATGTCCAAGCCAGTAATATTGAAATAACCTTCAAGAAAATCCTAAACAATTAAGAACAAATGGCTATAGAAATTAAAAATTAGCAACTTGCTCAAAAGAATCTAGAGACATAGTTGGGGTAGTTAGCTCAGGCCTAGAATTTAAGACCTATATTGACCCTTCAGGTTATTTTCCATATTTCTGTCATTAGATATTTATGATAACTTCCCTAAGTTATTTATGACTTGCTGGGACTGATAGTTTGGTTACCACTATTTGTAGGGTTCTAAGAGCCAATTCTCTATTTCAAAGTTTTCGTTGGTTTCAAATGGCCACCGAAAAAAACTTTAGTAAAATGATCTCAAATGCAAATTCTAACTACACCAACAGCTCCAAAATATTTATTTTAGGTTGGGTAGATCTTTGGTTTGGGACCCATGGCACTCGGACTCATTTTGACCTATTGATTGAAAGTTGGAGAAATTGGAAATATGAGTATGGGATTCATATTTGGTTAAAATAACCTCGGATGGAAAATTCAAATTTTCCTTTGCTTCTATAACATCAAATTTAGTGTGTCTACATAGTTTATTTATGTATATCAGATTCTAAATAGATCTCGAGGCCTTTGTAGAAGCTTAGAAAATTTCCAAGTTTTAGCTGATAACTAGTGCCTCTGCGGTCGTACCTCTTGAATAGAAATCAAACCTCAGTGTGCAGAGGATATAGTATGATTTCACTAAAGGTTTTTGTGATCACAACACATGATTCTGATACCAGGTTGGCGAATGCGCACCTGTATGTTGCGATTGCAATATCTGAGTACTTGCAAGGGGTATAAATAGACACCTTAGGTCTCAAATTAGCTTATTTGTCACCCATCACTTGGGAACGAAAACCCTACAGAGTGTGATATATAAAAATTGAGACTTGTGGGCGACTTGGGAGCTTATTTAACATTTATTTTTGTGATTATCATCTGAATTAAGGTAAGATTTCACCCTTTACTTGGTGAATTAACCAAATTACTAATTAGCTTAAGGGATTAATTTTAGGCCCAAATTAGCTAGGTTTTTACCTATTTTTAAGGGTTATGATTCCTTGATCATGTGTGGATATTGGGTTGACCTCGAAAATATGAGTTCCATAAATGGGACCCACTTAGGGTTTTTGATGTCATTTTTAGACTCGAAGCACAATATTGCAATATGGGTATTATAATTCTCATATTAATGTTTAGAATGTAATTTTGATAGCTTTTCATCTAATAAAGGCTTCTAAGAAGAGAAAAGTAAAGGTTTAGCAGTTCGTTGAGCTTTCTTCGATATCGAGGAAGGCTAGGTAGAAACCCTTGTTAGATTGAACTACTTAATAGTATTTGTATGATATCTTGTTAGATTAGGATGGGTTTTAGGGTTGTATTGATGAATTACAAGACTTGGGATTAGTTGGATCATTTAAGTAATTTAAGACCTTAGGGTTGAATTGCTTAGCTTTTTGCCTTGAACCTTAGTGCATTAGGCTTCCTTGCTCATGTTTAGCATGAGAATGACTTAGCTTTCTATAAATTAAGTAAAATGCTCTATTTACTCATGGTTAGGGTTAATTGGCCTTAGTTTCTTACACCAAACCAAGGTTGCCTTAGTTGTTATGTTGGCTTAGTTATTGTGTTTGTGAAAAACCTTTACCTTAGGACTAATCATAGCTTGCTATACATGTAGGAGTGTATTTAGATACCTTAGCCTAATCTAGGGTAGAAATTGACCTAGAATGAAGTCTGTGCATTTAGAAATAGGCTCTTTGACCCACCTTAAGTCAAGATTTATGTTAGTTATCTTGAAACCTTTTTACATTTATCACATACTTAGAGATCGCCCTATTAAGGCAGTATTGAGGAACCTTGATACTTGTTGGTTATGATGAATTATGTTAGAAGTAATACCTAATGATTAATCCATATGTATGATTTATTAATTACACTTATGACGAGATATTAATTATGCTATTATTGTGGCTATTGATTGGCTACCAAATATATTATGGTATTATCGAAGCCATAAATTATTTTATGGACCAAGCTATGAATAATATATAGATTGTGCCATGGATCATCTATTGCTAAAGATATTGACAAGCTATCTTTATTCTAATTATAGGCCATTGCATAGGCTATTAATGAGTCATTGTCCAAGATATTGCTTATGACTATGATCATGCTAGAAACATTTCTAATGGTGATATTAGCAATTGTTCCATGAATTATGTTACAAGTCATGCTAGAAAACATTTCTAATGATGATATTAGCAATTGTGCCTTCAATTATATTAGAAGTCATGCAAGGATGGAGGATGTTATGAATAAGATATTAATACTTGGCAAGGCTGGAGGATATTATGTTGATACGTTGATAGCCAGAAAGGCCAGAGGATATCATGATAATATGTTGATACCCCACAATGCCAGAGGAAATTATGATAAGATGTGTATACCCAGCAAGGCCGGATGATATTATGATGCTCGACAAGGCCGGAGGGCATTGTGATAATATTAATACTCGACATTGGTAGAGAAAGATTATATTGATGCGTCCATATGTACATCTACCGGTTTAAGTTTGGATAGCCATATGTATGACAATTATATGTTTATATTCATTTATATGAAGTTTGGGTATTATAACACCCCATGTTTTTGAGCTAGAATTTAAACTGTCGATCATACATGAATAGACCTGAACTAATGATTTCCTTTCTAAAATTAGTGTCATGAACATTGAACTTGTCTATAAAGTGTTTTTGATGCTAATAATTATCATAATAAGAACTTAGAGCAAAGTCGAGTTGAGAACACTTGTACCGATCGAGTTTTAGTATCCAATTCTATTAGAGTCAAATTTCAATAAGTGTAATTCCTAGAATATATCATTTTAGGTGGCCTAGTATATATCAAATGAAATATCTTTGAGTTTTATTTCCAACACATCCAACTTCACCTTAATCTAATATCAGAGTAGAAAGTTATGCTCATTTTACTTTGGAGTGTCTCTCTATCAATAAGGTGACAAATTTTGAGTGATAAACTGTCAACTAAGTGACGAGATATCAACCTCGTCTCCATCCTTAATCATAATCAAGATAGATGAGGATGACTAACTTGATAAGCCATCAACAAGTTGATAAGCTATAAATTAAGTCATCAACCTTAACTACAAAGTGTCCAAGCCCCCTAGAGGTTGAGGACTAAGTTGATAAGCCATCAACTAGTTGACAAGCTATCAACTAAGTCATCAACTTCCTGTAATTTTTTTTTAAGTTTGCTTAAGGGTATCTTGGTATTTTTCTCATCTAAAATCCTACCCCCATGACTTAAATATCCCAATAAATGTATTTACTCTTGAGTTTTTTAGTTCTTAATGCTTGTTCTAGTCTCCACCCTCAAGACAAAAGGAATTAGGGTTTTTTTCCAAAGTTCAAAATTCTAAGGATCCAAATTCAAGTTTTCCTTCAAGAAATCATGAAACTCAAGTGTGTGGGGGGTTTTGAACAAGGTTAATTCTTTCATCCTTGTTCCCAAAGTTCATGGTTTTAAGATCTAATATATTTTTTTTGAATTAGGGTTCGTAATACCCCGCATTTTCAAGCTAAACTTTGAAGCATTATTCCTACGTGTGTGAACTATAATCCATGATTTACTTTTAAATTAATGTGTCATGATCTTTGTCCTAGTGTGTGAAGTGCTTTATAGGTGAAAAATATTCATAGGAATCACTTATAACAAAGTTATGCTACGAGACTTTGATTCATCCAAAGTTTGGTATTTGATTCTATAAGGATCTAATTTGAATGTGTATAAATTTTGATATATGTTGAATTTTTCAAATTAAGACCCATCATATTATATATAATTGAGTTATATTTCCAATGATATCAATTTCACCTTAATACGATACCCGAGTGAAAAGTTATGACCTTTTTCGTGAAAGGTAGTAAAGGGTCGCAATGGCCCTGCGATGGGATGGCTATTCAACCCAACCAGGGTCACATTGCGATGCCTATTCAACATGTCTAGGGGTCGCACCACGATGGTGATTTCCACAGAAAATAGAGGCCAAGGGTCAGTTTAGTCCTTTCCTCTCAACCCCAACTATCCAAACATTATTTATAACTCAAAAAGGGGCATTATTTACCCATCTTCCTCACAACAACTCACGTAAAAACCCTCCCCTTTCCAAAGAACACTAATTCAAGGTTTTCGTCTCAAGAACACAAGGATTCAAGCTTTAATTTCAAGATTTCTTCAAGAAATCTAAGAGTTCAAGCTTCCAAGTTTAATAAATCTTTAAGAAATTTCAAGAATAGGGTTTATTTCACAAGTTCATCATTCAAATTCCAAAATTCAAGATTTCTTCACAATTCAAAAAAATTTAGGTATGTTTGAGTTCATACATGGGTCCCCTTTCACCCATGGAGCCCTAAAAACCCTTTTTCTTTCAATTAAAGTATGAATTTTCTATCATTATAGTATTTTATATGTTCAAGAAAGATTGAATTTCATGTTCTCATGGTGTTTTTAATTCAATTCAACCCATATACGATTCCATGCAATATTTTAAATACCTCATGCTATGAATTTGAGTTTCCCATGCTTTATTCAAGTGGATTCCATGATATATCCTAAATTCATGATTTTTAGCAACATTCCCATGTTTTAAATTCATGCTTTCCATATGTTTGATGAAACACCCATGTCTTGACATGAATCATGATTAATACTACAGTTTAAGTTTAAATATCATGTTTTAAATGATCATTCAGTGCTGTCGGGTTATGAAGACCCGATACCTATGTGTTTTTACATATTTTCATTTTCAAGTAATAAGTAAGTCAGATCATGATTTTAATGTCATATTTAGAACATTATGATCATGGTGAGCATTATCAGTTTATATGTTAATACATTTCTCAGAATTCTTTTGCTCTGTTATTTTTAGAATACCATGACCTGAGCTTATCAGTTATCAGTTATCAGTGCATGCAATAGTTAGTATTTCAGTGTCTTTTAGTTAGGAGTAGGATTTAGCGTCGATCAAATAAAGGGATGGTGACTTTCCCATCCGTTAGGAAGAGTTGTTTGTGGCATTCCCTATATTCCAAAACTACGTAGCCAGCGTAGGATATGAGGGATCACCCATCAGTTTAGGATTGACTTCCTCTCAGGGGTCATCCATCAGTTTAGTCTTGAATCCCTGGTCCTTTGGGACATCAGTTTAGTGATCACTATAGTTCAGGTTCTATTTTGAAGGTATAGATAGAATAGCCCTCCTCAACATGGGTCAGATGTTAGACTTTATGATAGCTCACATAGATGTCAGTTAGATGATAACTCCCACAGTCTTAGTACAGTATTCAGTATATTCTCAGTTCAAGTTTGATTGACCATTGCACACAGACTCTCAGTTGTTTAGTTATCAAATTTCAATATTTCAGTTTACAGAGTATTTTAGAAATATACTTATGCTTGATATTCCATTCCCAGATATTACTGTTTTCATGCATTCATGCTCAGTTATCTCATGTGGATCAGTTAGTCCTTATCTCATATGCACAGTACCCCATAGTTTCAGTTCAGTTATTCAGACTAAGTACAATTCAGTATTACATGACCAATATTCAGTCATCAGCTATCTAGTATTCAAATATCACTAGTCTATATTTATATATCAGCTACCTTTATATAGGCGCTAGTTATCCCTTTACTTATATTTCAATCATTATGTCACTCAGGTATTAATTATTTAGTTAATAAGGCCAGCTCAGTATATGTATATTTGGTTTCGTATATTCATGTACTCATGTTTTACCATATCACAACTTTAGTTCTACTTATTCTATGAAAGTTAAGTTTTAAAAAACCAGGTGTAGTGATTCACAAAATGATTAAATTATGTTTGTTACACATGATTTAAGTTATATTAGATTTCAGTTTATTTCAGTCACTTGGTAAGTCTACTTGCACGTAGCATGCATGTTTAAGATTATGTATGAAATCAGTTTTATTTATTGCATCTACCCTCTCTTACTAAGTACATTCCAGAGGCACTGATCCATATATACATATGTGCAGCTACATTGTTTCATAATTTAGTTACTAGTTGTAGCCCATACTTCATGATCAGACGGTTGCAGTTTCAGCCAGTAGGTGATGAGTTCTCCTATTTTGAGAACTACAGTCAGATGTAGACCATGTACTTTATTTTTATTATTATTTATATGTATTGACTAGTGGTAGATGGAGGCATGTCCCAACTAACTATAGTCAGTATAGTAGAGGCCTCATAGATATTAGTCAGAGTCTGTCATGTAATTTCAGTTTCTCTCTGTAGATTTATTAGATTGTAAACTTTATCAGTTACATATTTATTTATATTTCATTATGATTATGTTTTTGCATTGCAAAACTAGCTATTTTATATATTCAAAATCAGTTGCTCTAGCATTAGCCAGTTCATCGGTCATCTTGGGATCACGTGTGGTTTCAAGCACCATGTTATGACTAGGGGGTGGTGTAGCATCATGACAGTTTCATACCTAAATAGACATACTATTGAATTATTAAATTACCATAAGAATGAAAGCCTTAAGTACATAAAGCATTGCATATATTCATGTTTTGACTCATAAGATTCACATTGTAATTTTAATTTTATTATTTTGACCGTGATTGTTGAAAGATTTTGAGGTGATTAGTGAGCATGAAGTTTTGTTATGAGTTTCGATGAATTAAAGAATAAATTATAAGTCCTAAATACAAGTATTTAGTATACAAGAGGATTATGCTCTTAAGTTCCATTGATAAGTTTTATGAAATAATTTAAAGCAAAAACTAATCTTTTAATCCTAAGATTAGATATGAAATCCACAGTTGTTCATTTTGATTATGATATAAAGGTAAAGATAAGCATAACTGGTTTTCATTCTATAAACCCTTATGCTATTTTAAGGTGGATTTCTTAAAGTATGAGCATATAAGTATTCTCGGAGTAGTATTTAGCACTTAGAAGGGAATGCGGATGAGCGTATCCTAAATTCCTAGAAACTACGAGCTACCATAGGTTAACTTTTTCCTAATATGGATGAAGTTTAGTGATAAATTAAGTTAATGTTCTATTTTGATGGTAAGTATAGTACAACTCTCCTCAATGTGGGAAAGAAGTTGGACTCTATGGAAGCTCACATGGCTTATATCGGTTAGAAGAATCTCCCGTAAGAAAGAATGAAAGTAATGTTTTTAGAAACTAAGTGTTATGGCTCAAAAAGTTTATTCTTATGTTTCATTATCGATGTTTATGATCTTACAGTCTTTTGTTTTCTTCAAGTTCAAAGTGATTCATTTACACTTAGCATGCTTTATTTAAAAGTTTACGTGTACTTACTGCATTCACCCTCACATACTCAGTACATTCCCTAGCACTGAATACATATATGTGCCTGTGGATACATCCCTTCATGATGTAGGTAACAATAGTAGCCACACTTTATAATAAAAAAGTTTGTAGCTTCCATACAGCAGGTGATAAGTTCTTTTGATTCGAGGACTTGAGACAACTATAGTTCCAGTTTCATATGTTATTTAGTTGTATTGATTAGGTGTAGTTTGGGGTCAGGTCCTGGCTACCTATAGTCAGTATTAGTAGAGGCTTCATAGACAGTCAGTTAGAATTGACATATTTAGTTTTAGCTTTCTTTTGTATAATCTAGTAATGTAAATGTTTAAAATAATTTTATATTGAACAACTCATGCAAATGACATCTCTTTTGCTTATTGTTTCCAGTTTTATGTATTTATTTCAGTGCTTATGAGTTATGCACATATCATAGATTAGCTTGAGATCGCTTGTCATTCTAAGCATCATGTGACGTCTAGGGGTAGTTTCGGGGAGTTACAAACTTTGTATCGGAGCACAAAGTTTAAGTGTCCTAGGGTTTCTGTATAGACATGTCTAGTAGAGTTGTGCAGAATAGTACAGTGACGCCTGTACTTTTCTTTGAGAGGCTATTTGGCATTTAAGAAATATTTTCCTTCCTTCATAATCTAGATTGTGCAGTAAATTTGTTCTCTCAGAAACTTCTATCGATTCATGTGTTACTCCATATTTCTCCATCTATGACTCATTCTTGAGATAATATAAGTTGTAAATTTCAATTTCTTTCGAGATGATGCTCTTAGAGTTACTATAAAAACTTTAAAAATCACGCAAAGGGCTTGAGAGGTGTCCACTAGAGTACTTAAAGTCCTTTAATTCAAAAGCTTATGTCCTTGTCCATATAAGTTGTGCAATTAAGACAAAACATAAGATGTACTCAAATTCCTTATTAACCCTTAATTATAGATAACACTCATGAAAGGAGAGAGCATGCGCCTAGAGTGTTGAATACAATTTTTATTAAGGAAAAGTGTAACTTAGGGTGTTATGATTCATAGGTAGTAGAACATCCTTAGAGTTGGAAGTATGGATTTAGAAGTATAGTAACAAGAAAAGTTAGAGTTAGCATTTGATTGAGGGTAAAATTGATAGATCTATGTCTGCTATTAAATAGGATAGAGGTGATTTGTCCTGGTGTGTTAACTAAAGGGTAGTGAATGTGGTGTCGCTTTCATGGTGGAAAGTAGAGAATGAGTTATTAGTTATGGTAAATTCTAGTATACCTAAAGTAGGAAAGAATTTCTTGATGATATTTTATTATGTTAGAAAAGTATAGGTTATTAACGAAAGTATTATGTTGATAAGAATTGTTAATGTGGGTTCGCCTTGTGGTTGTGAAAAAGAAACTGGTTGATGTTTGTAGCGCTAGGAGTAAAATTTAGCTATATGGATGGATAAGTAGTAGTGATGTGTAGAAGAAGGATGTGATTATGGACTGTAATTAGATAGACTTTAAGATTATGATCAAATTTTATTATTATGAGGTTCTAGTGGACTAGTGTTTCCTGATGTTTTGATATGTAAGAATGGTGTGTGAGGTTGTGGTTAATCATGACTAGCACTAGAATCTAAACTTGAATAGTGGATGATCATCAAGGTGGAAAAAGTGATTACTTGGGATAGTGAGGCTAGTTTTGTGGGTGATGAACAAGTAGGCTTGATATAATATATGCAAGAGTTTAAGTTTATTTATCTAAAATTTAGGATGATGTCATAGGAATAATGTAGAGTTGTACCCCAGGTGATATGAGGTTGAATTATTTTCTAAGATTATTATGTGTCGTGTGTTCTTAGACAATGTCCGTGGGTTTCTAAGTGTGAATAAGTCTAGTCAAATAGTATATGGTATTCTTGATAACTATGTTAAGGAGTTATGGATAGATGATGCTGAGCGTTTTGATATGATTTGATTTAGTGAAAAAAAGTGAAAAAACTAAGTTTAGAGATGTGATATTAGTAGGCTATGAAGAAAAAGGAGATTATGTGTTTAGTGATGTAGGTAGGTTTGTCGAGTTAATAGAGTGTTAAGTATATGATGATGATTATTGAAGCTAAAGAAAGTTAAGGATGGTATATATTAAGGGAGTGTCCAAGAAAGAAGTTAGTATTTTCCAGATATAGTTTATCTAGTTGAGTTGATTATTTCAGTGGGGACTGTTAAAGTAAAGAAATTATGGCCCAATCTTGAGGATATAGAATAGGCCCATAGGTTTAGAATGTCAACTTTGATCTAAGGGGCAGATGATAGGGTGAAGAGCCAAGTCAAGTTTTGAGAATTATATTGTGATGCATGTCAATAAGAGTTAAGATGAGATAGCTATACCTTCTTACACTAGAGTATTCCTTGGATTTTAGTCATTATCACACTCTATTAATGTCCTTCGTGATAGATCTGCGCCAATGGACAATGCTTATACACCTCATGCATATTCAAGTTCATTCTCAGCTCTGAGTAAAAGAAGTAACAATTTCACTCTTTGATTCAGTCATCCCTTATAAATCTATGAACTCTAGCCTTATGTTGAGTAGCTTATGATAAGTATGAACTTATGTTTCAGAGTATGATCAGTTCTAAGATCTCATGATACCAATGAAATTCGCATTATATCATGTATGTCCTTAGTTTAGATCTCTTTAATGAATCCATGCCTTTGATATTCTATTCCTCAGGTCTCAGTTAAGTGTCAAAGTTATGTATAGAATTCTTTCATGCTATAGGTCCTTATGTTTTAGCCCTTCAACGACCTCTTCTTATGTTAAGAAAGTGGTGATGAAAATGGATAAGCAATAGTTTAGATGAGAGAGAGTTGATGACCCTCATTAAGAAAGATTGTTGTATGCTTGTTCTATCTAAGGCTAAAGGATGAAGGAATATTGAGGTAAATCTTTGGTATATGTCATAGTTAATTGAGAATTCTAGGTATGTCTTCTTGGGGATAATGCATGAAAGTTGTTATTGATGAAAGTATTATAGAATATTTGAGAAGTGAGGCTAAGATTTAAAGTTAGCAGTTGCAGTGCCCAAATCATAGTAATCCTATTCTATCTTCTATCCTATATGCCTATATCCTATGTTATAGAGTTGTAGCCATGTTGCGATCCTTATTCAAATCCCATTCTCATATCATGCACAAAATTTTTTAACTCCTCGATTGCTATTAGAAGCTATGATAATGAGAGTTTGAGGAGAATCATTTTCCATCCTTAATAAGTCTTGAAAATTTCATCGCATTAGCTATCACTTCGCAGTTCTATATGTATGATCGGATCATAAATGTTTCACTTGAGTCCTAAAATCTAAGAATGAGTCATCTCCTTCTAGTCAATCAAGTCATCTCAGGAATCAGTTTCAAGTTTGAAGTTTTATAATTTCAGTTCAGCTTATGAGTAGCCATATCATGTCAACATCATTCTATACGATTCTGAAATACGTGTTCATGTTCCTTATGTATCACCTAATTCAATACCCTGTCAAGAGGTGATTCCAGTTATGAGGCATGATAAAATTTAGAAATCAAATTTCAAGGTAGTAACTATCTCTTTTCGTACGAATCTCAGTCTTCATTCGAGGACAAATAATCCCAAGGGGTAGATAATGTAAAACCCCACATTTTCGGGCTAGAATTCGAAGCATCAATCCTACGTGTATAGAACCGAACCCAATGATTTCCTTACTAAAATAAGTTTCATGATCATTGACCTTGTGCGTAAAGTATTTTCAATGTGAATCATGATCATAGGAAACACTTAGAGCAAAGTCGAGTTAAGAACACTTGTATTGATCGAGTTTTAGTATCCAATTCTACAAGAGTCAAATTTAAACAAGTGTACTTCTAGAATATATCGATTCAGGAGGCCTACTATATATCAAATGAAAGATCTCCGAGTTTTTTTTCCAACACATCCATTTCACCTTAATACAATATAAGAGTATAAAGTTATGTTCATTTTACTTTGGAGTGTCTGTCTGTCAACCAGGTGACAACTTCAGTGATAAGCTGTCAATTAAGTGATGAGCTATCAACCTCTTTATCAACCTTTTTCAGAATCCAAATAGAGGGAGTTGATTGGACATGACCCAAACTAGGGTCTTGTCATAATGGGCAATCCCAACCCAACTAGGAGTGAGAACCTCCCCCGTTACCCAACCCAACCACCAAACACATACCTTGATTTAGATAAAGTTCAAACATATAACAAGATAGCGTATCCAACCGTGTGATGACTCTGGGGCAAGTCTATAACCAAGACCAAACCAATCAAGTCCAACCACCCAATAACCAACCAAACCAATGCAGAAGCCATAAACAGATACCATAATGATAAGCTAATGTATGTATAAATAACAAAAACAATCCATACCATACCCAAGTCCACAATTGTCCATACAAAGCCTCTAGACCAACCAAAGAGTACTCAGTCGGGACATGCCCCCGACCATAGCCAAAACCAAAGTCTATGAAAGACAAGAATAATGAAAAGTAAACCATGACATGAAATAATGCCTTCTGAACTATGGAAGCTCACCACTTCAATCCAACATTGACAGTACCCGAATCCGATCACTAAGTAAGAGGAGTAGAATGGCTGGTTCCTGCATAGCGTGGGTATACAGCCGCTAGTAGATGGGTTAGTGGCTGAACAATATCATGCACTCAGGAAAGGGATAAAATAATGCCGATCAGTGACAAACCAAGTAAACCAACCAATGCACAAAACCCATATATATTTTTATATACATAACTATGCTGGAAAAGGGAACTGAGTTTAGCATGCAAAAACCTTTATACCTGGACTGTGTAGCTAGGCCGTCCAAAACCACCGATGGGCTATATGGGTTTAGCTCCTTCTGCTGAAAGGGCCACAATGCGTGTAACCATATGACCAGGGAGTATCCTATAGGATGACTAGTACATCCCCTAATATAAAATATGACACACTCACTCGGTCATCAAGACCCCTAATATTGGTAAATATGAGTTTCCGATTTTTGGTCCCCCCGGGACCGCCACCTTCCATGAATTAGCTACACACCCCGCCGTTAATGCCCAATTAAAACCATTGCTAAATAATCTAATTACAATTTATTATCCAAGGCTATTTAATAACTAGTGGTATCATCATACCACCCATTACTTGCAATAATATCCATAGTCAAACCATTTTGGTTAAGGGGACTTTCAAGTGACCTTCCATTTACCAAATTAAACCACTTGGGAGACTTCCATGTTCCCCACAAGCATAACCATTTACCATTTATCCTTTCCAAACCATTTAAACCAATTTCGTTAATGCATTCACTTGAGGGATTTCCATATATCCTGCATGGTTTTCAAATAGACCAACCATGACCACCAAAGCCTTTACCTTTTAAACCATTCCAAACCAATTTAGACCATGCCATGCATTTAAAGCATTTATATCATTTAAACCATTTAAATCATGCAAAACCATCCTAAACTATTTAGACTTGCATTAACAAACAGAACCATGCAAGAGTTCCAATGAAAGTTCAATAATAGAGTAAAAACATTCTTTGAGGCATTTTCTCAAACATGTTGAGGGCATACCTTTACCAAGACCAAAACCAATTCATCAACCATCATAGTAAGGGTTACTCAAGACCCCTTTTATTAAACCATAACAAAAAAATAACCACATATGCAAATCATTATCAAAAACATGTAAAAATGTAGTTTAAACCAATACCAAACCATATGCATCAAGACCCTCAACAATATTTCAAAATGCACCATTCATGATTCATAAACCAACGTTTAAAACACAATGAACATGCCTTCATGTTGAAATAACAATGAGGGAAGGAGCACATGCCTTATACATGAAGATTTATGGAAGAAATCTTGGCCTTTGAAGAACATATGAAGAAACCCTAGACTCCAATCTTCCGAGAGAGTGTTTGAGAGAGTATTTGATGTGTTATGATCCTTTAATAAGTGTTATGGAAGGCCATATAGGGTTATATAACATGATGACATAAGTGTTTAGGAGTAGGAAAATGGACAACCTATCCTTCACTTAGAAATTAAAACAATTCACGTTCAGGGGTACGACTCAACTTACCATTCATATGCAAGGGTACGAGTGACACCCCAGCTCGCACCCCAACTCGTACCCAACCTTACCACGACCTTACCTACTAGTTTCCATATGAATTACTATCCTTAAATCATACCGAAGGGTACGAGTGGTAACCTCAATCGTGTCCCCTAAAAATATGGTGGATAGATTACATTAGACAACTCAAACATGTACTATACGTCTTTTCCTAGACCACTAGTAAGCTACCATACGACTCTTACCTATATGAGTCATACGTTGGGCAGTAGCTAAGCCTTCCATACTACCTAGGGTACTAATGAATCACCTAGCCTCCCTATGACTTGTATCCAAGGGGTTTGAGTGACTCCCTTGAGTTGTATCAATCCAAGAGGTCCAAAACCAATGAAATTTTCAAGGGTCCTATTTCTGAGATGTTTCAGTCTCCCCCACTAGGAACATTCATCCTCGAATGATGGGTAAGGGTACGGATAAGCACGAGGTAACACATTAACTCACATAAAACTGTCCCCCAACCAAAATAGAGTACAAAAATGCAAACTAAGATGAGAAGATTACCACACACCCCAAGCACGATTTATACCCCAACAACTCTATTCTGACCTCTAACTAAGTTAGGAAAGAAAGATACAAGAGGAACCATTCCTCACCTTTAACAAGGTTTGAAAACAAAGAAGTATTGAAGAACACACACCTTATGCATGAATTTTTGGAACAAAGAACTAACACGGATTCTTGGACTCCATGTCCACTTCCGCATCCCAAATGGCTTCCTCGGGCTTTTAGTTCCACCATGGAACTTTTACTAAAGCCATACCTTTCATTTGCAACCAGTGAAATTATCGATTCAAGATTCCCTCTAGAGAACAAGGAATTTGAGATACCAGTACAACCCAAAGGAACCAACCACACCTTACCCCAAAACAAACGCATAGGATACCGAGTGAATAAAACTTATGCTAAAGAGAAAATCCAATCCAACATTAGAAATTATCGAGACACATTACTATGAGAGCTTGACTATAACTATACACCACCAATTACATGTTCAAGCCTATCCAAAACACAAAGGAGCAAACTTAAGCCACCGAGCTCTATTCCTTACATTTATCCCAAAAACTACTTCACCTCCATCACTGTTATAACATGGAAACCATGAGTAAAGGACATGGATGAACCATATTTAACCATCGTAACAAAAACCCCAACCTATGAAAGCCATGGAACCACTATACTAGGAAGACAATTCATAAGACCATGCCTTACCAAACCTCTTTAGTATCCAACACAACCATGGGTATATCTACCAATCACAACATTCAAGCCTACCACGTACATACCTGCGGTATGATCTATCCATCAAAGATCTAACATAGTTAATATTTCACAACGGACTTTCAGCACCAATTACTTTCTTAACTATTTCTTATGACAACAATCTTACCTCACCTTCAAACCTTAACTCTAGTTGTCACTCGAGACTCTCCTACATTCCATGTTTCAACACATCACCACACTTCTCTAACTACTACTACACTAAAATAAGAAGAGCCATTTAAGAAACTCGAAGTACAAGAATTATCCATGACTCCCAAGGAAAGACCTCAAAATAAGACACAGCACCATAGGCATGAAGTACTTTATAACAACCCTTTAAACCATAAATAAAGGAACATCCTGACCAAACCATACCATAAAAAGAGTCTTTAGATTGGACACCAAAGAAAAAAACCACTTATATGATGAGTAACTTAACACAAAATCAAGACTCATATCAAAGAAACAAGGCAAATGCAAAATAAGAACCTTAAGCATAAGCGCTATAAGAATGGATGCCACACTAGTAGGGTACTTTCTTAATTGAGATAGAAGAAGATCACTAGAATATGAAACCTGACCTTTCTTGAAGTCCACCTTTAAGAAAGTTTTAGACTAACCATCAACCTTCACCCCATTACACCTATAAGCACAATACTCTGCTCTAATGGGTGTCACCAAAGACGTACACCAAAGATGCTTGGTTCTTATATACCCAAAACCTCTTTCAACCAAATGTTACCTAAGGCCCAGCATTGACATGCAAAAACCATTAGACCAAATTGAATCCAAGGTTTCCAATTAAACCAAAATCATTCAAAATCAAACTAAGGCCACCAAGGCCTTTCAAAAATCATTTGAGTCCAATCAAAACCAATTCATGTTCCCTTAAACCTTCATGCAATGTAATGATTTAAGAATAGTCAAATGATATGACAAAATCATCTTCATTGGAAATTTCACAAACAATTTGAGGATATATTATTTCTAAAACCAAAACCAAGTAATTAGGGAATCCATAGTGCCCCAAAATCCATTTGCCATTTCCATACATCCCACAATGTCTAAAACATTTATAAAACATGAATAATGCATCATAATCCATGGAAAATCAATTAAATAAGTAATCATGTCAAAGCACACCAATTGAACCCAAACCCCGTTTTCAAAACCATGAATTTAGAAATCGATTTCATGCCAACAGTAAAGTACAAACATAGGGATAAATATACATGCAAGCTCCATGATATAACCTATCTAATGACTAGATCCCCAGTCCCTCCGTTCAATTTGAACTTCCAACCTATAAGTCTTAACTTTCCCAAAATTGTAATACCCAAGTCATTAACATCATCCAACTTACTAATTTACCTCCGCAATTTCTATACTACAATCCTGAGCTATTATATGCCCTTTATCAGAATCAAACATTTAAGATTCACACTTAGTGTCAATCAACCACCATATACTACTAGCAAAGTACCCCATGTAAAATGGAATGTACATATAAGGCCTTCCCCCGCTAGAAAGATACCATAAATTTATTAGTTACCTTTCGACAACCTACCCATTCCTAGGGGAAATCATCCCCCATATGCAAGAGTGAAAACACTCCACAGAGAAACATTAAGACAGATAAAATCTTTACTTGAGAGATTTCTTAAACGCTCCTTAGGCTCCATTAACCGAACAAGAACCATTTTATAAAAAAAGAATAGAAATTGGATAAGTGTCTGAAACAAGATCAATCCTAAACCAACCTCCCCATTAGAAAGATACCACAAGGGTCATTAGAGAGGACCAAAGAAATTCATGCACCACCAAAGATGAATACAATAAAATACCTTTCGTGTAGAATCTTTAACCCGGACCAATAGATAACAGAGGCACCCCTTCAGAGACCAATCTTCGAGCCCTAAGATAGAACATAACCTTTCCCTTAATAGCTAGGGAATGAAATCAAACCATTATCCCACTCCATAACTGACTCACCATAGAGTATAACAAGTCTGATAATCTAATAGTGGAAAACACGAGTGCAACCAAATCCATCCTTCAAAAGACATCAGAATCCACCACATTCGAGTCAAATAATTTCCACCAACACCTCTTTAGTACTAGTAGATACCACACACACCTATAAAATCTTTTGGTAATTGCAGAGTCACCTACCAGGGTAGAATCAAAAAAAGAAAAAAGTCCAAAACAACCTTGGAACCATAACCAAAATTCATAACCACAAGTAGGGCCAGAAGAGAGAGAGGACCCCAAACCAAATAACCCATACACACCATAAAGAAAAGAGTTTTTAATACACTAGTGTCGACATCAAAAGATGCCTTGTACTTTTGAGGTATAGTAAGGGAATTAAGATGATCTCGAGATATACTAAAATTCAAAGTAGTACCCCTTAGTGGCACCCCTTAGTTTAGAGAACCGAGACCTCTTTAACCTTCCTATTTCTAACCTTACCTCAATCCTCCCCATACCAATAGGATAGAACTGGTGTGATAGATTTGTCACCATTTGGGTCAATGGATTGGTAGAGTAAAAAAACTCAGTATTAGTAACCCCCCCCCCAAGAATAAGTTTTTACTCCTAAGATAGGGTTAGTAGAGATCGGTGGGACTCTATAAGGAAAACCAGGAGTTTCGACCCTTGACTAGGTTTGTGCCTTATGAGTTGGACTAAATTTATCCATGTTGTCATCAAGTGGGACATGTGAGTTTCCAAGAACCTTTGGATCTATGAGAAAACACGATCTGAAGAGTGAACTAAAGAAGATTCAGAGAATATTTCAAGACCTTAGACTCCATAGCCCGAACAGAGAATACTAAGAAAGGGGAACATCCTAAATGCCTCGTAGCCTCTTGATTATAAGTGTGGTGCATGACACACCTATAAGTATATCTCTACTCAACATAACTTTAGGGATACCCCATGACATCAAAATTGATACTAACTTGACATGGCCTGAACTAAGGCCTTGTCATAATGGGTAATCCCAAGACCAACCAGGACCAAGAACCACCCTCGTTACCCAACCAAACCACCAAAGGTGTACCTTGAGTCGGCTGAAGTTTGAACCTATAACAAGATAATCTATCCAACTGTGTGGTGACTCTGGGACAAGTTTATAATCGAGACTAACCCAATCAAGTCCAACCACCTAATAACCAACCAAACCAATGCGGAAGCCATAAACCAATACCATAATGATAAACTAATGTATGTATAAATAACACAAACAGTCCATACCATACCCAAGTCCATAGTTGTCCATACAAAGCCTCTAGACCAACTAAAGAGTACTCAGTCCAGACATGCCCCTACCATGGCCGAAAACATAGTCTATTAAAGACAAAAAAACATGAAAACTAAACCATGATATGAAATAGATGCCTTTTGAACTATTGAAGCTGACCACTTTAATCCAACATTGATTGTACCCAAATCCGATCACTAAGTAAGAGGTGTAGAATGGTTGGTTCCTATATAGCGTAGGTATACAACCACCAATAGATGGGATAGTAGGTGAAAAATAGCATGCACTCAGGATAGGGATAAAAATACCAACCAGTGAAAAACTAAGTAAACCAACCAATGCACATAAACCATGCATACATATATGTAACCATGCCGGGAAAGGGAATCTGTTTTAGCATGTAGTTAAAACCTTTATACCTGGGCCATGTAGCTTGGCTGTCCTAAACCACCCATGGGTTATATGGGTTCAGCTCCCCCTGCTGAAAGGGCTATAGTATATGTAGCCACACGACTATAGAGTATTCTATGGGATGAATTGTACATCCCCCAATATAAAATATGACACACACCCACATTCATCAAGAACCCTCATATTGGTAACTATGATTTTTTGTTTTTTGGTCCCCTCGAGATTTCTACTTTCCTCGACCTAGTTACATATCTCATCATTAACGCCCAATTTAAACTATGTCTAAACAATCAAATTACCATTTATTAACTAAGGATATATAATAACTAGTGGATCAGCATACATCATATTACGTTTAAGTAATATCCATAGCCAAACCATTTTTGTCAAGGGGACTTTCAAGTGCCCTTCCATATACCAAATTAAACCACTTAGGGGACTTTCATATTCCCCATTAGCATAACCATTTAGCCTTTAGACTTTCCAAATAATTTAAACCAATTCTATTAATATATTCACTTGAGGAATTTCCATGTATCCCATAAGGTTTTCAAAATAGACCAACCATGACCACTAAAACCTCGACCTTTTAAACCATTCCAAGATAATTTAGACCATGCCAATCAGTTAAAGTATTTATATAACTTGAACTATGTAAAACCATCCAAACCATTTAGAGTTCCATTAACAAACCAAACTATGCAAGAGTTCCAATAAAAGGTTAATAATAAAGTAAAAACATTCTTTGAGGCATTTTATCAAACATGTTGAGGGCATACCTTTACCAAGACCAAACCAATGAATAAACCACCATAATTAGGGTTACCAAAGACCCCTTTTGTTAAACCATAACCAACCAATAATTACATATGTAAATCATTACAAAAAATACGTAAAAATGTTGTTTAAACTAATACCAAACCATATGCATCAAGACCCTTAATAATATTACAAAATTCACCATTCATGATTCATGAAAAAATATTTAAAACACAATGAACATGCCTTCATGTTGAAATAACAATATGGTAAGGATTACTTGCCTTATACATAAAGATTCACGAAAGAAATCTTGGCCTTTGAGCCCTTTGAAGAACATATGAAGAAACCCTAACCTCCAATCTCTGAGAGAGCATTTGAAAGTGTATTTGGTGTGTTATGATCCTTCAATAAGTGTTATAGAATGACATATAGGTTATATAACTTTATTACATAAAGGATTAGGAGTAGGAAATATCCAAACTACCCTTGACTTTAAAATTTAAACAATTCACGTCTAGGGGTACGACTCACCTTACTATTATTATCCAAGGGTGTGAGTTACACCCCAACTTATACCCAACCTTGCCAAGACCTTACCTAATGGTTTCCATACGACTTACCCTTCCTAACTTGCACTTAAGGGTAAGAGTGGTAACATCAATCATACCCCCAATTGTGTGGTGGATAGATTACACTAGACAACTTAAACATGCACTATACGACTTTTCCTATGCCACTCATAAGCTCCCATATGACTCTTACCCATATGAGTCATACCTTGGGTAGTATTTAAGCCTCCCATACTTTTGAGGGTATAAGTGAGTCACCAAGCCATCCTACGACTCGTATCAAAGGGGTACTAGTGACTCTCTTGAGTCATATCAAGCGAAAGATGTCCAAAACCAAATTTTTTTTCAAGGGTCCTATTTTTGGGATGTTTCATGACTAAGTTGATAAGCCATCAAATATTTGATAAACTATCAACTAAGTTATCAACGTTAACCATAAAGTGTCCAAGCCTAGCTAGAGGTTGATGACTAAGTTAATAAGCCATCAACTAGTTGACAAGATATCAACTAAGTCATCAACTGAAAATTCGAGCAATTTGTTTTTGATGTTTCCTTAGAGGTATTTTGATCTTTTTCTCACCTCAAACCCTACCCCCATGACTTAAATAACCCTTTAAATGGATGTATTCTTGATTTTGTCAGTTCTTAATGCTTATTCTCTTCTCCACCCTTAAGAGAAAAGAAATTAGGGTTTCTTTCCAAAGTTTAAATTTCAAGGATCCAAATTCAAGTTTTCTTTCAAGAAATCATGAAACTCATGTATGTGGGGTTATTGAACAAGGTTAATTCTTTCATCCTTATCCCCAAAATACACGGTTTAAAGATCTAATTTATTTATTTTGAATTAAGGTTCATACCTAAAAATCCATACATTTAAATTATAAAACTACCATGAGAATGAAAGCCTTAAGTACATCAAGCATTTCTTATATTCATGTTTTACTCATAATATTCACATTGTGATTTTAATTTCATTATTTTGACTAGGATTATTTAAAGATTTCTAGGTGATTAGTAAGCATAAAGTTTTGGTATGAGTTTCTATGAATTAAAACATAAATTTTACGTCCTAAATACAAGTATTGAGTTTATAAGAAGATTATGCTCTTAAGTTCCATTGATAAGTTTTATGACATAATTTAAAGCAAAGACTGATCTTTTGATCCTATGATAAGATATGAAATCTATAGTTGTTCATCTTGATTATGATTTAAATGTAAAGAGAATCATAGCAAATTTTTATTCTATAAACCCTTATGCTATTTTAAGGTAGATTTATTAAAGTATGAGTATATAAGTATTCTGGGAGTAGTATTTAACACTAAGAAGGGAATATGGATGAGCATATCCTAAATTCCTAGAAACTATAAGCCACCATAGGTTAATCTTTTTCCCTGTATGGATGAAGTTCAGTGATCTCTTAAGTTAAGGTTCTATTCTGATGGAAAGGATAGGACAACTCTCCTAAATATGGGTAAGACGTTGGACTCTATGGTATATCACATGGTTTATGTCAGTTAGAAGAATATCCCATAAGAAAGAATAAAAGTAAAGCTTTTAGAAATTAAGTGTTATGGATCACAAAGTTTATTCTTATGTTTCATTATTCATATTTATGATCTTGTAGTCTTTTGTTTACTTCAAGTTCAAGGTGAGTCATTTACACTTAGCATGCTTTATTTTAAAGTTTATGTGCACTTATTGCATTTACCCCCATATACACAGTACATTCCCAAGTACTGACCACATATATGTGTCTATAGCTACATCTCTTAATAATGTAGGTACCAACTATAGCCCACACTTCATAATAAAACAATTTGCAGCTTTCATCTAGCAGGTAATGAGTTCTTTTGATTTAAGGACTCGAGTTAACTACAACTCCAATATCATATATTTTATTCATTTGTATTAATTAGGGGTAGTTAGGGGTTATGTATCAGCTACCTATAGCCAGTAATAGTAGAGGCTTCATAAACAGTCAGTCAGAATTGACATATTCAATTTTAGCTTTGTTTTGTATAATCCAGTAATGTAAATGTTTTAAAGCAATTTGTATTGCACAACTCATGAAAATTATATATCTTTCACTTATTGTTTCCAATTTTGTGTATTTATTTTAGTTCTTATGAGTTATGCCAGTGTCATGGGTTAGCTTGGGATCACTTATGGTTCTAAGTATTGTGTGACATCCATAGGGTAGTCTCCGTGTGTTACCATTATGTTGTTGATACTAGTGATGCCAGTTATAGTCTGCAAGTGTTAAATATTCCTAAAGAGGTATAATTGATGATTGGTTATGATTTATAATTAGTGATAATTAATGATTTTAAATGATCAAGGTTTAATGATGATTGATGATTAGTTTTGGATATTGTTTAACTAGTTAATAATGACTAGTTGTCAATCTAGACTTATTGGAAAATGTGGAGTAGAAACTAATTGATTCTATCTTAGTAATGATGATTTTCCTAAAAAATAGTGGTTAGTGCCTATGCAGTAAATAGTTGTTTAATAATGATTAGAGGTAATAAGATGACTAGTAGTTAAATTGATTAGTTAATAAGAGATGGTTTACTAGTAGATGGTGATTAGTGTATATTGATGCTAATATTGTTAGATGAAGATAATATTATGGAATGCGAGTAATTTGCCTAATGTTAGGGAGTTGGGATAATGTCAGTAAATGGTGTATTGATGATAATTGTGGGATGATGATCAAATGACGATGAAAGTTGACTATTGAGTTGGTTGATTGTTTTCTTATTCTCTTGAGTGTACTTTTCGATCATATGGTAGGCTGCGATTAGTTCTTTACTTTTTTACACCAATTGGTGCATGGGAGCCAATTTTGTAGGTATGTTTGCTTGTGTTGATTCTTCATGATGCATTATTGTTTCAAATTTCTTATGTATTTTTGAACGAAGATATTGGCATAAATTTATGTCTCATGTTATATCGTTATTTTAGTTTAATTACTAATTATATACAATGATGTTGGAAATAATTCAGGTTCGTTTTTGTACCTTGACTTAGTTTATGACTATCTTGCATTTTATCATACTTATTTCATGATTTTTCCTAGTCATCATATGATGCCTATTGAGTGCTTGTTGTTTTGGTATTCATACTATATTTCTATTTCTTTTTAGTGTATATTCGAGTACTAGCTATCAGCATTGATTGTTGTTTATGCGATGACTGATTTTTGGAGATAAGGTGAACTTTTGGAGTTTGAGCCACCCATTTACCTCTATCTTTATTTTTAGTCTTTGGTTTCGAGCAGATGTATTCACTATTCTAGACTTTTGAGTTGTATTGATACTATTAGATGCTCTTGTATTGGCTCTACCAGGTCGTGGGATTGGTATCTTGTATTGGTTATTTATTTTATCTAAAACTTTTGGTTATTTATAACTTGTGTTTATTGAATTTAGCCTATATTGGGCATTTTCTATCGAATTAACCTATTACATTAGGTCTAAATTATGGTTTGGCTTACCTATTGGTGGGTTTAGTAGGTGCCATTAGGACTCGTAAATTAGGTTATGACAAATTGGTATCAGTGCCTAGGTTTCACTAGTATTATTGGTACATGAGCAAGTATCTAGTTAGGAGTTCCTCACTTCATTCATTTATATCGTGAAATGAGTCTTATTTGGTTTGTAGAGTATTCCCTTGACTTTACTCTTTTGAAGATGGCCAAGACACGTGCCACCACTACACAAGATGAAGGTCCCAAGACCAAGCCTAGGGATCCTTCTCCTATTCATGAATGAATAACTTAAAGGTTGTGAACAACCGCATGCTGTGTCCCCAGCTAGGGGCCAGGATAGGATTCCTTGCCCAGGTCCTATTTTCGCTTCTACGATAGAGGATATTCCTCCCCAACCACCGGTGGGATAAGGAATAGCCCAAGACCACTTATTTTTATTTTTTCTTTATTGGTCAGAGATGTGTTGGTTCAGCTTTTGGGTTTAGTTAGTGATATGTCGTCTGATTGTGGAAAGTCTGCATATCAAAGTGGTATTGAGGAGGGGACACAATCTAAAGTTGTGACTTGTAGAGTTGAGGTTCATCCTGCACCAACGATAGCTCACCCAGTGGTTACCTAACCTGCTATGTTTTCTAAGAACTAGAAGATGTTGGTTAGATTCTTGAGATTAGCTCTGCCTAGGTTTTTTGGTACATCAGGTGATGATGCATATGAGTTTATGGTTGCTTGTGAGGATAGTATTCGTGGTTTGGGCCTTGTTGAGACTCGCAGTGTGGACTATACTAGACTTCATTTGGGCTTATCTGCTTTTCATTGGTATGGAGGTTATATGGTTATAGACCAACCAGATCTTCTCCCTTAACTTAGACTTAGTTTTTCGATATGTTCTTTGACAAGTATATGCCTTACAACCTTAGAGACTGTTTGAGAGATCAGTTCTCTAGATTGGAGTAGGGAATGATTGTTGCTAAGTATGAGACTTGTTTTAAGGTTTACTACGTATGTGACTTCTATCCTGGACACCGCGTATGAGAGAGTTCGCTTCTTTGTTAGAGGGTTGAGACTTCCCATTCATATGGCTACTCAGAGTTTAGTTGTTATGGGAAGATATTTTTCTGAGGTATCAGATCATGTTAGGGTAATGAAAAAGATATATCATGAGGGTTGTGATAAGAGGCCTATGATCCTGGAAAGATTTAGTAGGAGACATCGTAGTTCCCAACCCAAAGATAGTGGTTCTCAGTGTAGGTATCCTCCGCGCCTATCCTATTAGACTTAGAGTTAGCCTAGTTGGCTAGTTCAAACAACACTTCAGATTACTAACTAAAGTCAATATAGTGCTAGTGATCTTCTTAGTAAAGGTAGTGGTCAGTCTTTAAGGGGTTCATTTTTTTGTTATCCTAGTCGTGGTGGCTATTCTAGGACATCCAAATCTATTAGTTCTGGTTCAACTCACATCTCCTATTTTACTTGTGGACTCCTGGTCATTATTCATGAGATAGTCCTAGTCGTGGGGCGATTGTTGCTTCAGCTTAGAGTGTTACCCCTATTAATGATATCCATCCTTCAGCTTGAGGTGGTTCTTATGGTGGCAAGGGTGGTTTTCATGGTACTTGAGGAGGTTCTCAAGCAGAAAGATAGGAGTCGATCAGGCTCCCATCCAGGTAGAGGGCATGGTCAGTTGTGTGTTATACCTTCTAGAAATGAGGTTGAGACTTCAGATGTTGTTATATGTATGATTATGGTGTTCTGTCAGTCAACCCTTGCTTTGTTTGATCCGAGATCACTTATTCTTGTATTTCTGCTTATTATGCACTATGGTTGGAGTTCACTAATGATTTATTATCTATGTCATTGAGCATATGTACTCCCATGGGTGATTCTTTAGTTATGGATCGAGTTTTTAGATTATGTTTTATAATAGTTAGCGATGTAGAAACTTGTGCTGACCTTATTATTTTGTATATAATGGATTTTGATATGATTTTGGGCATGTACTAGTTATCCCACTATCATGTGGTCATGGATAGTTTTTCCAAGATATACATTAGCTATGCCTGGCTTACCCCTCAGTAATGTGGAAAGAAGGGGCTAGCCGAGAGATAATGAGGATTATTACTAATATTTAATCTAGGAGGCTTATATCAGTGGGTTGCAAGTCTTATCTACTTATATTTGTGATACTAGTGTAGAGAGTCCATTGGTTGACTCTGTTTATATCTTTTGTGAGTTTCTCGATGTGTTCCTAGTGATCTACCTGCTATTCTTCCTGTCTGTGAGATTGAATTTGCTATTAATATCGAGCCTGGAACAGGACCTACTTCTATGACACCTTATGATATTGCTCCTTCCAAGCTTAAGAAGCTGAATACTCAGCTTCAAGATCTTTTTGGTAATGGTTTTATTATATCAACTGTGTCCCCATGGGGTACTCCTAAGTTGTTTGTGACAAAGAAAGATTGTTCCATGTATATGTGTATTTATTATAGGTGATTTAATAAGGTCACAATGAAGAACCGTTATCTTATACCAAACATTAATTATTTGTTTGACCAGCTTTAGAGTGCAACGGTGGTTTCTACGATGGAGTTGAGATCTGGTAACTATTAATTCAGGATTCGTTCTAAGGATATACTGAAGAAATCTTTCAAAACCCATTATGGTCATTATGAGTTCTAAGTGATGTTATTTGGGTTGACTAATGTCCCAATCACATTTATGGGTCTGATGACATTCTTGTGTATTCAAGGAGTAGCGAGGAGCATGATCAACCTTTAAGGATCGTGTTCCAGACTCTGAGAGATATATGTTTTTTACTAAGTTATCCAAGTGTAAGTTTTACTTTGAGTCAGTGAAATTCCTTGGATATGTGGTTTCTAAGGATGGTATTGCGGTAGACCAAGCCAAGATTGGGGTGATTCATGATTGGGCTAAACCCACATCTCTGATTGAGGTTCGTATCTTTATTGTTTTGGCTGGTTATTATAGATGCTTTGTTGATATTTTTTCTATTATTTCAACCCCTATAACCAGATTAACTTGGAAGGAGGTTCTCTATTGATGGTCTGAGGAGTATGAGTTAAGCTTTAGAATGTTTAAGGATTTTCTCGCTTGCGCTCCACTCTTAGCTCTACTTGTTTAGCGAAATAGATTCTTAATATTCCGTGATGCTTCTAGTGTTGGACTAGGTTGTGTATTGATGCAGCAGGGTCATGTTAGTGCTTATGCCTCTAGATAGCTTAAGGTGGATGAGCGCAACTACCCCACTAATGATTTGGAGTTGGCGGCTCTAGTCTTCATGCTTAAGATATGGATGAATTATCTTTGTGGTCTGTATTGTGAGATCTTCATCAATCATTGTAGCCTTCAGAGGATATTTTAAGGTTTGATGGATGTGTTTGTGTTCCTCAGATTGATAACTTGAATCTGTTGATTTCGCATAAGGCTCACAACTCTAGGTCTTCTATTCACCCTAGCATAACCACTGAGGATCGTTTGACCAAGTCAGCACATTTCATTCCCATTCAAATATCCTTTAGTGCTAAGAGATTAGCTCATATCTATGTTTTAGATATACTCCATTTGCATGGGGTGCCTATTTCTATCATTTCAAACATTAGTTTTATGTTCACTTTGAGGTTTTGGAGAGCATTTTAGGAGGAGTTGGGAACTCAGGTGGATCTAGTATAGGCTTTCATCTGTAGAGCGATGGTCAGTACGAGTAGACTATTCAAGTTCTTGAGGACATGCTCCAAGCCTGTGTTATGTTTTTTGGAGGCAAGTGGGAGCAACACTTACCCTTGGTAGAGTTAGCGTATAATAACAACTATTATTCGAGTATTGAAATGGCCCCTTTTAAGGCTTTGTATGGTAGAAGATGTCTTTCTCCAATTAGATGGTTTGAGACTTCTGAGGTTAGGCCCATGGTACTGATTTACTTTAGGAGTCATTTGATAGAGTTAGGGTGATTCAGGATAGGTTGAGAGTAGCTTAGAGTAGGAAGAAGGCCTATCTAGACAGTAGGCTTTGTGTTTTGAGATTCGGAGTTGGTGACTGTGTATCTCACATGAAGGGTGTGATGAGGTTTGGGATAAAGGGAAAGCTCAGTCCTAGATAAATTGGACCCTTTTAGATTTTTTGTGCAGTTGGTGAGGTAGCCTATGAGTTAGCTTTACCTCCAGCTTTTGCCTTTGTCCATTCGATTTTCTATTTCTCTATGTTGTGGTGATACATTCACAATCCATCTCATGTGCTTAGATGGGACTCAGTCCAGTTGGATGAGTGTTTGACCTTTGTAGAGGAGCCGATGCTCATTTTGGCTAGTGATGTAAGACGACTGTGCTCTAGAGATTTACTGTAGTTAAGGATCAGTGGAGACACCACCTGGTGGAGGAGGCCACTTAGGAGATCGAGAGCAAGATGTGGGCCCAATATCCTCACCTGTTTCAGACTTCAAGTACATCTTAATCTTTAACTTTCAAGGATAAAAATTCCTGTAGTAGTGGATATTATAATGAATATTCAGGTCATTTTCCATAATTCAACTTATTTTCACCGTTAGAGATTGTCCATAGCTTCCCAAAGTCATTTATAACTTGCTAGGACTAACAGTTTGGTTAATGGGTACTTCGTTTGCATTTAGATCACATTCCTTATTTAGAATTTTTTTGACGCAGCTCGGACCGGGGCCTTGTCGTAATGGGTATCTCAAGTCCACCTAGGACTGGGGACCACCCCCTTAATCCAACCCAACAACCTTATACAACCTTAGACGATCTGAATTTCGAGAATATAACAAGATTGCGCAATGCTCTTATGAAGAATTTGGGATATGGTCACAACCATGACCGACACAACCAAGTCTGTCCATACCAAACCAACCATCCATAGCATACCAAATCAAAGAGAATATCGAAACATAATATGAAAGTCAAACCCAAAATGTAATACGATGGAACAGTAATAAATTATATCCGATGATGCTAGCCTCCCAGATTATTCTAATGCCAAGGCTGACACCAATACCGATCCCAACCATTCCAACCCCAACAAGTACCATAAAGCCAATATCCAAGAGAATACAAATATTTGGTTGGGACATGCCCCTAACTATGGCCAAAACCAATATCCGGAAAGAAAATAAAAATTACAAAAATGTCCAACATGGAATGATGCCTTCTGAAATGATGGAAGTTCACCACTTCAGTCCAATATGATGTCCCCAAATCAAGTACTAGGAAGGAGGAGTCGAACATCTGGTTCCTGCATAGCGTGGGTATACAACCATCAGTAGACGGGTTAATGGGTAAATAGTAGCATGAATCTTGGGAGAAGGATAAAGTAATTCTATTTATCAAAACCAAGCGAAAACAATCCAATGCAAACAATCATACTTATATATAAGTGCTATGATAAGGGACCGGGTTTAGCATGCCATTTAAAACCTTAACTTGGGTCGTGTGGCTTAACTGTCCTACCACCCACGAGCCATATGGGCTCATCTCCTCCTGGTAAAAGGGTATCAGTGCATACAGCCGGACGACCAGGCAATAACCCTGGGAGGACTAGTACATCTCTCCAATATAAACGTGACACTCGCACGTGGCCATTGAAAACCCCTCATTTCGGCAAATATGAGTTTTCAGTTTTGATCCCCCTTGGATCGCCACCTTCCATGGCTTAGCTTACACTCCCCGCCATTAATGCTCAATTAAATCCAAGTCCAAAGAATCCAATTATCCATTTATTAAACAAGGCTATTTGATGAACAGGTGGTAGCATTATACCACCATACTTGAAAGCATTATCCATAGACAAACCATTTAGATTAAGGGGACTCTTGGTGACCTTTCCGCTTACCATATTAACCTCTTGGAAGACTACCATGTTCTTCACAAGCATAACTAATTAACCTTTTACTTTTGTAAACCATTTGTTGTTTCATGCATAAGCTGAAAACAAGCAAGAGTTCCCTTTTAAAAGAGTTAATGCAATAAATATATCTTTATAAGCATTTAATCAAACCACTTGGGGGCATAGTATAACCAAAATCAAATTCCATTACCATGTAATTCCATTATCCAAAACCACCATTAATGCATAGAAAGCATAATTAAAAACATAAGAAATCATAAACCAAGACTTTAACATCAAAATTCCCAAATCAATGATTGAAAACCAAAACCATGCAAAAGTTAAAATCAAGAAATCAGCAATATAACTATGCCTTTAATTGAAATTACAAGTAGGGAAGAGAATCATGCCTTAAACAAGGAAGATTGGTGGAAAGAATTCACCAAGAAAAAAGCCAAAGTAATCCCTTAGCTGAAACCTAGCTCTTTGCCCCAAAAGCTCTTGAGATAATTATGATATGTTTTTGAAGAGATTCTAAGTGTTTAGGAATAAAATAATAGGGTAAATAACCTCTTAACTGTATTAGAGTCGTGGGTCCTTATTAGGGTAAGTAGGGAAATGTCCAGAATACCCCTACTTAAATCCCATAAAAAACTGACACAGGATACAGAATGACCTCCTTACGAGCGTCACCTAGCTTACGATTGATACCCACCCAATCATAACCAATCCTCAACCATGGATCGGACACTATTCAGTATACAACCTATCCAACCAATTCGTAACCTCAGCATACGATCCGTACCCATGATCCGTATCCCTGGCAGAATGTAACACCAAGAGGATAAAACACTAACTACTTTACTAGTCACCTATATGACACGTACCTGTGCCTTACAACTCATACCCTCAAGTCTTATACATTATAGTGTCCAAGACCATCTCACCAACTAACACTGGTCAGCTTACAACAGGTCTTCACCTCTCCTACCCCAGCTTATGATTCGTACCATGAGTCATAATGGGTCTGAAGAACGAGATTCCAAGAAATTTTCTAAGGGTCCAAACCTAGATGCTTCAGTCTCCCTCACTAGGAATATTCGCACCCGAATGAAGGATAAGGTAGGGGTAACCACACACAGAATCATTTGCATTATCAAACACCCCTTTAAAAAAATATGAAAAAATAGAAGCAAAGATGTTGATCTTTTCTTTAATAAAATCAAAAAATAAAGATGTGTTCAAGAACACATACCTTCCGCACTAATACCAGGAGCAGAAAATAAGAGAGGATACTTGGACTTCATTTCCTCTTACGCTTCCCACGTGGCCTCTTCTACCTTATAGTTCCACCAAAGAACCTTAACCAAAGCTACATCTTTGGTATGAAACTAACAAACCTGCCTATCCAATATCTCAACCGAGACCTCTTCATAAGATAGAGAATCTGAGATGTCCAACCCTTCCAAAGGTACACTCAAAGACAAATGGCTAATGCATTTTCTCAACATAGAAACATGAAATACCAGATGAAACAAACTCAAACTAGATGGAAACTCTAACTAATATGCAACATTGCCCACTCTCTACGAAATCTCATAAGGACCAATGTATAGAGGACTGAGCTTTTTCTTTTTGCTAAACCATGGTACTCCCTTCATAGGAGACACCTTAAGGAAAACCTTATCCCCAATTGCAAACTCCAAGTCTCTATGCCTAACATTTGCATATGACTTTTGATGACTATGGGAAGCCTTAAGCCTATCCCAAATCACCTTTACCATTTTCATAGATTAACGAACCAAATCCGAACCAAACAAATCAACCTCACCGAGCTTAAATGAACCAATAAGAGATCTAAACCTCCTACCATAAAACACCTCAAAAGGAGCCATACCAATACTCTTATAATAGCTATTGTTGTAAGCAAACTCTACCAAAGTATATGATCCATCCAACTGCCACTATAATCAATCACATAGGCTCAAAGAATATTTTCCAATATCTGAATAGTTCTTTCTACCTGCCCATCCAACTGCTGGTGGAAAGCTGTACTCAAACTCAACTTAGTCCCCAACACTTTCTGGAAAGATCGCCAAAAGTGGGACATAAATTACACACCGCAATTGGAAATAATCAAAATAGGCACCTATGTAGTATCACAATCTCTTGAAGATAAGAAATACGCAGACTTCGTCATCATATCCACAATGACCCAAATCGAATCAAATTGGTTTCGAGACTAAGGAAGGCTAGTAACGAAATCCATATTGTTCTTATCCAACTTTCATTTAGGCAACTTAATCTCTTGATATAACACACCAAGCCTTATGTGCTCAACCTTAACTTATTGACACACCAAGTACTTGGACACAAAATCAACCCTCATCCCACTTTATGCCACTCCATCAATAAATCTCCTTAAGATCATTGTACATCTTAGTAGAATAAGGATGGACAACATAGCGCGACTCATGCACCTCAGCCAAGATCCTTTGCTGCAATTTTCTACATCAGGAACACACAACCTCCCTTGGTGCCGCAAAGTACCATTGCCTCTAATCTCAAAAGCCACCATCTTTTTCTCACCAATGCTACCCTTGATTTTTATCAAGGCAGATTCCAACACTTGCATCTCCTTAATCTCTGCACCAAGAGATCCATTTCTTGCACCATCACACCACCATTCCTGGATTCTAAGAGACTAACCCCAAGATTTTCCTAGCAATGAATATCCTTTACCAATTGCCGCTTTCTTTCTTCCACATGAGCCAAACTACTCATGGACAGCCTATTACGAGCATCAAAAACCATATTAGCTTTACCTAGATGGCAGTGAAGACTTATATTATAGTCCTTACGAAGCTCAATCTATCTCCTCTGCATGAGATTAAGCTCTTTCTATGAGAACACTTACTGTAAACTCTTGTGATTAGAAAAGATATCCATGTAGACCTCATACATATAATGCTGCCATATCGTCAAAGAAAACACAATGACTAATAGATCCAAATTGTGAGAAGGATAGTTCCTCTTATGCACCTTCAAATGCCTAGAAGCACAGGCTATCACCTTTCCATGCTGCATCAACATGCAACCAAGACCAACCCGAGATGCATCAGAATAAACCATAAACCTATCATTCTCTTTTGGCAAAGTCAAAACTAGAGCCGAAGTCAACTTATCCTTCAACTTCTCAAAAATCACCTCACACACATCTAACCAAGAAAACTTAACCTTCTTTTAAGTCAACTTAGTCAAAGGAGCAGTTATCAATAAAAAGCTCTCCATAAACTGCCTATAATACCCGGCTAAACCCAAGAAGCTCCGAATATCAGATGGAGTCATAACTCTAGGCCACTTCTTCACCACAACCACCTTCTTCGGATCCACCATGATCCCTGCACTAGAAATGATGTGACTCAAAAAAGTCATTAACATTCAACCAAAACTAGTACTTAGAGAACTTAACAAACAACCATTGTTCCCTTAAGGTTTTTAACACCACACAGAGGTGATTAGCATGATCCATCTTACTCTTCGAATAAATCAAAATATCATCAATAAACACAATGATGAAGAGATCCAAATTCAACCAAAATACCCTGTTCATCAGATCCATAAATGCTACTGGGGTATTTTTCAATCCAAATGATATCACCGAAAACTCATAATGCCCATACCTAGTGTGAAAAGTCGTCTTAGGGATATCCACCTCCCTAATCTTCAACTAATGGTACCTAGACCAAAGATCTATCTTATAGAAGAACCTTGCATATTGCAACTGGTCAAATAGATCATCTATCCGAGAAAGAGGATATTTGTTCTTGACTATTACCTTATTCAACTATTTGTAGTTAATGCACATATGAAGAGAACCATCCTTTTTGTACACGAACAACACTGGTGCATCCCATGGGAAAACACTAGGATAAATAAACCCTTTGTCTAGAAGATCCTTAATTTGCTCCTTAAGTTTCCTTAACTCAGTCAGAGCCATTCTATATGAAGGAATAGATATTGGACGAGCATCCGAAAGCAAATCAATACCAAACTCTATACCCTATCCATAGGAACACCTGAGAGAACATCCAAAAATACCTTTGGAAACTCAATAACCAAAAGGACTGAAGATAAACAAGTACCTTTCAAATTAGAATCATTAACTCGGACCAAGTGATAAAGACAACCTTTAGAGATTAACCTTCAGGCTCTAAGATTAGAAATAAACTCCCCCCCAGGCACTAAGTAACAACCTTCCCATTTTATTTTTGGCTCAATAAGGAACCTAAAAATGACCCCACTCGTTTGATAATCCAAATTTTCATAACAGCAATGCAACCAATCCATGCCCAAGTTTATATTAAAATCTACCATACCCAACTTAAACTGATCTGCCAAAGTATGCCTACCACTCAAAAACACCACACACCCCCTATAGACCCATTCAATAATGATCGAATCTCCTGCTTGAGCAGAAATAGAAAATGGATCCAAAATAACTTCCAGATCAGAACCAAAAGACATAGCTACATAAGGAGTTACATAGGAAAGGGTAGAACCTAGATCAACCTATCAAAACACATTACGAGAGAAAAGCTACAACGTACCAGTAACAACATTAGGCGATGCCATAAATTCTTGATGGGACATAAATGCATACAAACTATTCCGACCAGCATTGGAACTAGAAGCAGAAATAGAAGTAGATGCCACACCACCGGGTGTAGGAATAGAAGATGAAGCTACCGAAATCTTATTCACACCCGTAGAAACTTTGTAAGATGGACAATCCTTGAGATGATGGCCTACTTGGCCATACTTGAAGCACTTGTCCCTTCCTTTCTCATAGAATCCTCGATGAGGATGACTGCAAAACCGACAAAGAGGACACAAAGAAATAAACTAACCTCTGCTTTCCTGAGACTAGTCTCTCTGCGCCCGATAATTGTCACCACCATGATGATAACTGTCGCCTAACTACTGGGGTAAAGAGCACTGACAGTAGATATGGAAGTCTACTAGGGGAGCTTAATTCTCGAACAACTTGGAGAAATCTATGGAAGATCCTTGAATTTCTTAGAAGAAGATTGAATTTTTGGGTTTTAGAAGAAACCCTAATTTCTAGATGTTTCTTGGAAGAGGAAAGGAAGAAAATGAATGGATATTCTCTACTAGGATATATATATAAGACTATATGAGGAGGAAATGACCAAAATACCATTCTGAAAAAGCTGAAATTCGCTGATCGGGGCCTGTGACAGTCGATCTGATGGTCCGTCAAGTCTCTTGACGGTCCACCAAATCATCCGTCACTCGAGTGCCAAAATTAGAACATTCTACCTCAATGTGATGGTATAAGTGATGGTCCTTCAGGAAACTGATGGTCCACCAAGTCGTCCATCAATCGATGGCTAGAAATGAGACATTCTGTCTCAACCTGACGGACCCCTTGACGGTCCGTCAACTTTTTGATGGTTTACCAACTTGGCCGTCACACGATGGCCTGAAAAAGGAGTCACTGCCTTGGCTTGATGGGGTACTTGACAGTCCACCAGGAACTTGACTATCCGCCAGGTCGACCATCAAACCTAGGCAATCCGACACCGTTTAGTAAAACAGCCATAACTCCCTCGTCCGATGTCGGATCTCAATGAAATTGGTATCGATGGAAACATGGTTTAAACATAAATCACTTTGGAAGTCATACAAATCCACTCAAAAGATGGATTTAGGCTTAAAAAATGATCAGGGTATTATAATATATCACATCGGGTTAAAGTGAGATACTTGAGAATACTAAAATGTACAACTAAAATATATATTGAATTTCTGTACATACCACCCCTCTAGTCTGACAAAGTTTCTATACATCAAAATCAAGGAGCCTTTGGGAAAAAACCCCAACTAACTCAACAGGACTGAAAGTCGTAACAACAAAATGATATCACAAAAATATAGACACGGTCCTCGAACCATAAGGACTCACCGCTGAGGAAATGTAGTGAGGCACCTGAATATCGTTAATGCGGCTACGGCTGAGTAACTGAACCTACATTACGAGAAAATGTAGCCCATAGAAAAATATATAGGTCAGCACTTTGGAATGTACTGAGTATGTGGGGGTGCATGCAACAACGCAAATATCATCATCAATTTCATAAAAATATGCATATGTACAATGATGGCTCACTTGGCTTGAGTTAGATTGAAACATACTTTTCATGATCTCATAGTAAATAAATCACATGATAAAAAAACTCATAAATCATCATAAAAAACTCAACTCTTCAACTCAAGACTCGGAGTGACTCGTTAATTCAAGAAAATCAACTCTTATGGACATGGGAGGTTCTTATAACCGACATAAACCATGTAAGCTACATGGAGTCGAACGTTTTTCTATCCTAAGAATAGAACCCCACATTGGTGGGAGCATCGTACTCTCTCCAGGGAGTACAACATAAATTTAGTGATCACAATCTCATACTCGGCCTCTGGCCCACAATTATCAATATCAATCCTACGGTGGCATGTACATTTGAGGAAAAATAACATTTCCCGCTCGGTGCTAAATACTACTCCCAGACACAAGCACAGAACGTGTTACGAAATCTACCACAAATATCACAAAGGTCTATCTTGAAGACCAAATCAAATCTCTTTCTCATTTGTCAAATCATAATCAATTTGTGGATTTCTAACTCGACTCAAATAAAATCAATCTTTCTCAATATCAAAATGAATCAATTCATTAAATCATGACAACATCAATAACTTTGAGGAAATATCAAGACTCATTATAATAACTCAACCTCATGAATCAATATACTCAATAATCCAGTTTGTCATAAGGAAGCTTAAAGCTTGACACATATCTTGAAAGTACTTGAAATATCACCTCATGGTAGAAATATGAAATTCAAAATATTAAATATCAAATCATAACTTAGGAACAGCAAAATAATTATCTATAACAAAGCTTGAAAAGTTTATATTCTCATAATCTCATGATGAAGTAATTTGGGTATAAACCCGCTTGCAAAATCATATAAATCCATGATAGAAATCAAAGCTTTGGGCACAAGAACGAAAGAATTGCTCTTGTTCCAAACCCTATATACCTTAATCTTTGAAATTGGATGAATTCTAGTTCTTGAGACTCTATCCGCTCTAGTAATAAATGATTCTCAAAGCCCACACTATGAGGAACTTGATTCTTGAAGAAATCTTGAAGATTTATGGATGATTTTTGGAAGATTAATGTCCTTAAATAAAAACCCTAGATATATTTCTTAAGAGAATTGGAAGAGAGAATGGAGAAATTAGGGTTTAGATGGGAATTCTCATATATATATATATGGACCTCCAAAATATAGGAAAAGACCAAAATACCCTCGCAAAAACGTCTCTTAATTGCTGAAAAAAATAGTTAACGACATTCGTGACAAGTCGTAATGAAATGTCATCACAAAAGGGTGAATTTTATGATTTTCTGCTTAAGGTTGACGACATAAGTGATAAGTCATCACACTTGTGACAACTTATCACAAAATGTCATCACTGGGGGTGGAAATCTAAACTAAGGCTGACGACATTGGTGATAAGTCGTCACACTTGTGACAGCTTATCACAAAATGTCGTCACTCAGTTTTCCAGCCTGACATGCTGGAGTAAAATGGGCATAACTCTTGGCTCCGATACCGGATTTAGGTGAAATTGGTATTGTTGGAAAGGTAATTCAATTATCCATATTTTGGTGGGTAATGAGAACATTAATTAGTAGTATAACGAGAGATATGCTCATTTGAAGTTGAATATGGCAATATCCTTCCCAAGAATTAAATCGGTAAGGAATGTTTTGATTCACCTAATCTCTAGGAAATCTTTGAAGCCTTAATACACATCACCCTTGATCAGAAAACAACAAAATAACTATAATTTACTTCTCATGAGGTTGAGTCATGGTTGCACTATTGGTTAGAGTCTCAGCGTATTACAATATCCCTCCTTGGAAACATTCATCCTCGAATGTTGCATATAGGCCAAGAATAAGAGAAAATGAGGACGTATAGCTGGATCGACTCACTCAAAGGGCTTACTTCACTATATACCTTTGGATACCCTACAAGATGCATAAATTTGTGATGGAAGTAGACACACAGTTGAATCTTTAATAAGAAGAGGGCAGAATTAAGAAAGAATGGTACCTTCTGCTCGCTCCGAACTCATAGAAAAGAAGTGTGGATACTTGGCTCACATTTTAGTTTCGGCTTCCCAAGTAGCACTCTCAACAGATTGATTTCGCCAAAGAGCTTTAACCAAAGGAAATTCTTTGTTCCTTAGCCTATGGATTTGAAAATCCAAAATCTCAACCGGAATCTCCTCGAATGAAAGGCTATCCTGAATATCTAAGATTTCACAAGAATCAGCCACGATAGAATAACCAATAAACTTCGTATGCATAGAAATATGGAATACCCGATGAATGCTAGACAACTTTTCAGGTAACTCCACTTCATATGCTACTTTCCCAACACGGCTCAAAATCCTATATGGACTAACATAACGCGGACTAAGCTTTCCCTTCTTCCCAAATCTCTTCTCCTCTTTCATGGGTGAAACCTTCAAGTACACCAAATCATTAACATTAAACTCAAGATCTTTTCTTCTCACTTCCACATACGACTTCTGACGACTTTGAGTGGTCGTCAATCCTTCTCGAATCAACTTAACTTTTTCCATAGCCTTGAGCACAGCATCAGGCCCAATCAAAGCTGCTTATCTTACTTCAAACCAACCTATAGGCCATCTATATCTTCTCCCATACAAAGTTTCAAATGGGGCCACCTGAATACTAGCATGGAAACTATTGTTATATGAAAATTTGATCAATGGCATGTACTCATCCCAACTACCTTTGAAATCAAGCGCACATGCCCTCAATATGTCCTCCAAAGTCTGAATAGTCCTATCATCCTGACCGACAATCTGCAGATGAAACATGGAACTCAAATGAACTTGGGTACGAAGACCTTTCTAAAAGGCTCTCCAAAAGTGTGAAGTAAACTGAGTACCCCTATCTGAGATGATAGACAAAGGAACTCTACACAGTCTGACTAACTCACGAATATACAATCTAGCATAATCCTTAGCTGTATAAGACAAATGCACTGGCAAGAAATGAGCTGATTTAGTCAACCGGTCTACAACAACCCAAATCGAATCATGATGACAACGAGAAGGAGGCAAACCAATTACGAAATCCATATTCACTTTTTCCCATTTCCAATTAGGAATGCTAAATTCTTTTATTATACCACCCGGCCTTTGGTGCTTTACCTTAACCTGTTGACAAGTAGAACACTTTGCCATAAATCATGCAATGTCTTTCTTCATACTGTTCTAACAATAGATTTCCTGCAAATTACGATACATCTTGGTAGTATTGGGATGAACAAAATATCGCATGCTATGTGGTTCAGCAATAATTCTCTATAGTAGATCATCAACATCGGGAAAACACAATCTACTCTGCAATCTCATCACACCATCTCCCCCTTAGGAGAAAACCTCTACCTTTTGGTCCTTAACTGACTCTTTTAGTCTGACCAAACTAGGATCCCTGTCTTGTTTCTCCTTTACCTCCGGGACCAAAGAGGTCTCCAAACTACTCTAAACTAACATACTCCCTTCAGTTGAATCAAGCAATCTAACACCCAACCTAACCAAACGATGTACATCATGAGCTAATTTTTTCTTATCATTCTCTACATGAGCTACACTACCCATAGACAACCTGCTAAGAGCATCTGTCACAACATTAGCCTTGCCCGGGTGATACAACACACTCATATCATAGTCTTTTAGCAGCTCTAACCATCTTCTTTGCCTAAGATTCAACTCCCCCTGAGTAAACACATACTACAGGCTTTTGTGATCAGTAAACACATCAATATGAACACCATACAAATAATGCCTCCAGATTTTCAAAGCAAAAACTACAGCTGCTAATTTAAAATCATGGGTTGGGAAATTCTTCTCATGAGGCTTCAACCATCTCGAGGCATAAGCTATAAATTTACCCCCTTACATCAACGCATAACCCAAACCAACTCTAGAAGTGTCACAATACACGATAAAACCATCAGTACCAATGGGTAAAGCTAATACTGGGGCTAAAGTGAGTCGATTCTTTAACTCCTGAAAACTCTGACCACTGGAACTTTACTTTCTTTTGGGTCAACCAGGTCATGGGAGACGCAATGGAAGAGAATCCCTCAACAAAACGACGGTAGTAACCGGCTAGACCTAAGAAAATCCTAATGTCAGATGACGAGGTAGGTCTAGGCTAATTCTTTATCACTTTTGTCTTTTGGGGATCGACCCTAATGCCTTTGGCAAAAACAATGTGACCCAAAAAAAGAAACTAACTTTAGCAAAAAACTCATACTTGCTAAATTTAGCGAATAATTGTTGATCTCTAAGAGTTTGCAAAACAATTCTAAGATGGTCGGGATGATCATCCTCTCTTTGGGAATACACAAGAATATCGTCTATGAATACAATGACAAACATATCAAGATATTTCTTGAACACTCGATTCATGAGGTCCATGAAGGCTGCTGGAGCATTGGTTAACCCAAAGGACTTGACAAGAAACTGAAAGTGACCATAACGGGTTCGGAAGGCTGTCTTTGGAATACCACACTCTCTCACTTTAAGCTAATGATAGCCGGATCTATGGTCTATCTTTGAGAAATAACTCACGCCCTATATGTGATCAAATAAATCATCGATTCTAGGAAGAGGGTACTTGTTCTTTATAGTTACCTTGTTGAGTTGACAGTAGTTAATGCACATACGTAATGTACCATCTTTCTTACGCACGAAAAGAATAGGTGCACCCACAGGGAAACACTAGGTATAATAAAGCCTTTGTCTAAGAGATCTTCGAGTTTCTCCTTTAACTCTTTAAGTTCTACGGGAGCCATACGTACGGAGGAATGGGAATAAGCTGAGTGCCAGGAAGGAGATCAGTCTCTAATTCTATTTCTCTATCAGGTGGGACCCCTAGGAGATCCTTTGGGAAAACACTGGGAAACTTATTAACAATGCTAACAAACTAAATAGTCGAAAGGTCAGACTTTAAGTCTTTAACTCAAACTAGGTGATAGATGCAATCCTTGGAAATCAACTTCCTAGCTTTGAGGTAGGATATGAAATGGCTCTTTGGAGTTACAGAACTCCCGAACCACTCAAGGGCTCGTTAGAAAACTGAAACTTGACTACTCGGGTATGACAATCTATAGATGCATAGCACGAGTGAAGACAATCTATACCCAGAATAACGTCAAAATCAACCATATCAAGCTCAATCAAATCAGCACATATAACTCGATGAAGGACAGTGACAGGAGACTTCTTATACACTCTCTTAGCAATAAAAGATTCTCCTACCTGGGTAGAAACCAGAATAGTCTCCGAAATCCGTTTGGGGTCCATCTTAAAATTTACAGCAACCAGAGGTGTCACATAAGAGAAAATCGAATAGGGGTCCATCAATACAAACACATAAAAAGGAAAGACACGAAGCATACCAGTGACAACATCTAGAGAGTCCTCCTACTCCTGGAGAGGTGGTATAACATAGAAGCAATTCTGGCACGAACTGCCAGCAGTACTAGAAGTGGTTCCCTGAGGAGGAACTGGGTGGACTATGGAAGTGGGGGCACTGATAGCCTAGCTCTGGGGATATGCATATTGACTCCCCTGTCTAGCTTACCAAAAATATCTAATTCGGTGGGCCAACTTACCATAACCAAAGCAACCCCTTTGATCAACAAAACACTCGCTAAAATAATCTCTACCACACTTGGCACATAAAGGAGGACGAGTTCTATTACTTACACTTTCCTAAAACCTGGACGGGATAGGCCTGTTCCTCTACTCCTGCCTACTTCTAGGTGCGGGAGCACTAATTGAGGTAGGCACGGGCATAAATGAACGTCCCTAAAATTGAGGGCGATTCCCTCCATGTAATCTGGACTAACTGAATCCCCGCTACTCTGATCTAGCTTTTTTATTCCCTCTTACTCTCTCCCTCTCTTTCACCTTATCATTTTTAAACTGCTGGGTATGTATCACCAATCGAGAAAGGTCCATCTTCCTATTAAGCATAGTAGATCTACACTCTTTTACAACATAACTTGACAAGCTGGTCACGAACTTTCTCATGATGGTCTTGGAGTCAGCCATCATACTATGAGCATATTTGAATAACTGATTGAATCTAAGACAATACTCTTTAACAATCGTAGAGCCTTGTCTCAAATTCATAAATTCCTCTATCTTTGCTTCCCTTATATCAAAAGGATAGAATCTATCCAAGAATGTATCCTGGAATAACTACCAAGTCATGGGAGTGGAATCCTCCCCTCTACTCATCCTCTACATCTCCACCCAATTATATTCAACCTCTTTCATTAGATAGGTAGCCAATTCAACACTAGCCTCCTCAGTCACATGCATAATCTGGGTGATCTTTCTCACTTTATCCAAGTATATATGTGGTTCTTCACCTACCTTCGACCCATAGAACTCAGGAGGATTCATCTGCATTAAGTTATGAACTTGAGCTACAGCAGAATTATTCACTGGCAGAGGTAGAACAGTAGCCTGGTTGTTAGATTGAGCATTGGTGGTAACTGCCTGGGCTAGTGCCTGAAGAGATACCCAGAATTCTGTATGAGATACATGCTCATTCAAGGAATTAACAAGTTGAGGTAGCTCATTATTTCTATGAGCTCGACGAGGAGGCATTTTCTATTATAAGAGAGCACAAATTAATCACAGATAAAGAGACAGTTGTAGGCACGATAAACTTTAGAAAGAAAGAAACAACTTTTTCTAAAACATTAATTAGCCTCTTGCTCATAGATGTGGCGCACTACATACCGAAGATGAAAACTCTACGTAAAACGGCTTGTTATACTTCCAAGGAATCCTTAAACCTTAGGCTCTGATACCAAGCTTTGTAACACCCCAAAATTTCCATCCCGAGAAAGTCACATGGTTCTTAGGGCTACATGTAGCCCCAAGATAACCCTCGATGCCAGACACTTCCTCAAGAAACTCAATTCAACAATAGTCATGCATAATAAAGAGATATATCACATCGGGTTTAAGAGAGATACTGGAGAATACTAAACTATAAAACCAGAATATATATTGAATGTCTGTACATACCATCCCTCTAGTCTGAAAAAGCCTCTATACATCAAAATCAAGGAGCCTTTAGTAAAAAACTCCAACTGACTCAACAGTACTGAAAGCCAAAACAAAATGATATCACAAAAATATAGACATAGTCCTCGATCCATAAGACCTCACCACTGAGGAAACATAGTGAGGCACCCTAATATCGCTAACGTGGCTGCGGCTGAGTACCTGAATCTACATTACCAGACAATGTAGCCCATAAGAAAATATGTGGGTCAGTACTTTGGAATGTACTAAGCATGTGGGGGTGCATGCAACAATGCAAATATCATCATCAATTTCATAAAAATATGCATATGTACAATGATGGCTCACTTGGCTTGAGTTAGATTGAAACATACTTTTCATGATCTCATAGTAAATAAATCACATGATAAAAACCTCATAAATCATCATAAATAATTCAACTCTTCAACTCTGGACTCGGAGTGACTCGGTAATTCAAGAAACTTAACTCTTATGGACATGGGAGGTTCTTTTAACCAACATAAACTATGTGAGCTACATGTAGTCCAACATTTTTCCCAACTATGGAGAGAACCCCACATTGGAGGGAGCGTCATACTATTGCCAGGGAGTACAACCTAAATTTAGTGATCACAATCTCTTACTCGGCCTCTGTTCTACAATTATCAATATCAATCCTATAGTGGCACATAGTTTCAGGGAAATACCATATTTCCTGCTTAGTGCTAAATATTACTCCCAGACACAAGCTCAGAACGCGTTAGGAAATCCACCACAAACATTACAAGGGTCTATCATGAAGACCAATCAAATCTCTTTCTCATTTATCAAATCATAATCAATTTGTGGATTCCTAACGTGACTCAAACCAAATCAATCTCTTTCAATATCAAAAGGTATCAATTAATTAAATCATGACAACATTAATAACTTTGAGAAAATATCAAGACTCATTGTAACAACTTAATCTCATGAATTAATATACTCAATAATCCAGTTTTTCATAAGGAAGCTTAAAGCTTGACACATATCTTGAAAGCACTTAAAATATCAACTCATGGTAGAAATATGAAATTCACAATATTAAATATCAAGTCGTAACTTAGGAATAGCAAAATAATCATGTATAACAAAGCTTGAACAGTTTATATTCTCATAGTCTCATGATGAAGTAATTTAGGTATAAATACAATTGCAAAATCTTATAAATCAAAGCTTTGGGCACAAGAATGAAAGAATAGCTCTTGTTCAAAACCCTACATACCTTAATCTTTGAAATTGGATGAATTCTAGTGCTTGAGACACTATCCGCACTTGTAATAAATGATTCTCGAAGCCCATACTATGAAGAACTTGATTCTTGAAGAAATTTTGAAGATTTATGGATGATTTTTTGAAGATTAATGTCCTTAAATAAAAACCCTAGATAAATTTCTTAAGAGAATTGGAATAAAGAACGAAGAAATTAGGGTTTAGATGAGAATTCTCATATATATAAGGGCCTCCAAAAGCTGGGAAAAGACCAACATACCCTTGCAAAAATGTCCTGTAATTGCTGAAAAAAATAGCTGATGACTTTCATGACAAGTCGTCACGAAATGTCGTCACAAAAGGGTGGATTTTATGATTTTCTGCTTAAGGTTGACGACATTGGTGATAAGTCATCACACTTGTGACAAGTTATCATAAAATGTCGTCACTGGGGGTGTAAATCTACCTAAGGCTGAGGACATTGGTGATAAGTCGTCATACTTGTGATAGCTTATCATAAAATGTTGTCACTCAGTTTTTCAGCCTGATATGCTGGAGTAAAATGGGCATAACTCTTGGCTCCGATATCGAATTTGGGTGAAATTGGTATCGTTGGAAATATAATTCAATTATATATCTTTTGGTAGGTTATGAGCATAATAATTCATAGTATAATGCGAGATATGCTCATTTAAAGTTTAGTATGGCAATATGCTTCCCAAGAATTCAATCGGTAAGAAATGTTTTGATTTACCTAATCGCTAGGACATCTTTGAGGCCTTAATACACATCACCCTTAATCAGAAAACAATCAAAGCACTCTAATTTACTTCTCATGAGCTTGAGTCTTGGTTACACTAATGGTTAGAGTTTTGGGGTATTACAATATCTCCCCCTTGGAAACATTCATCCTCGAATGTTGCTATATAGGCCAAGAATAAGAGAAAATAGGGACATATAGCTGGAACGACTCACTCAAAGGGCTTACTTCACTCTATACCTTCAGATACCCTATAAAATGCTCAAATTCGTGATTGAAGTAGACACACTGCTGAATCTTTAATAAGAAGAGAGTAGAATTAAGAAAGAATTGCACCTTTTCCTCACTCCAAACTTACAGAAAAGAGGTGAGGTACTTGGCTCGCATATCAGCTTCAGCTTCCCAAGTAGCACTCTCAACAGATTGATTTCGCCAAAGCACTTTAACCAAAGGAACTTCTTTGTTTCTTAGCCAACAGATTTGAAAATCCAAAATCTCAATCGAAATCTCCTCAAATGAAAGGCTATCCTATATATCTAAGATTTCGGAAGAATCAACCATGACAGAATCACCAATACACTTCTTAAGAATAGAAACATGGAATACCGAATGAATGCTAGACAACTCTAAAGCTAACTCCACTTCATATTCTACTTTCCCAACACGGCTGAGAATCCTGTATAGACCAACATAACGGGGACTAAGCTTTCCCTTCTTCCCAAATCTCTTCACCCCTTTCATGGGTAAAAACTTCAAGTACACCAAATCATTGACATTAAACTCAAGATCTTTTCTTCTCACATCCGCATATGACTTCTGAAGACTTTGAGCGGTCTTCAATCTTTGTCGAATCAACTAAATATTTTTCATAGCCTCGAACACAACATAACGCCCAATGATAGCTATTTTTCCTACTTCAAACTAATCTATTGGAGATCTACATCTTCTCCCATACAAAGCTTCAAATGGGGCCATTTAAATACTAGCATGGAAACTATTGTTATACGCAAATTCAATCAATGGAAAGTGCTTATCCCAATTACCTTTGAAATCAAGCGCATATGTCCTCAACATGTCATCCAAATTATGATTAGTCCTCTCATCCTAACTATAAGTCTGCAGATGAAAAGAGGAACTCAAATGAACTTGGGTACCATGACAATTCTGAAAGGATCTCCAAAACTGCAAAGTAAAATGAGTATCCCTATCTGAGATGATAGATAAAGGAACTCCATGCAATCTGACTAACTAATGGATATACAATCTAGCATAATCATCAGCTGTATAAGATGAATACACTGGCAATAAATAAGGTGATTTAGTCAACCGGTCTACCACAACCCAAATCAAATCATAATGATGACAAGAAGGAGGCAAACCAATTACTAAATCCATATTCACTTCTTCCTATTTCTAAGTAGGAATGCTAAACTCTTATATTACACCACTGGGCCTTTGGTGCTCTACCTTAACCTTGTAAAAGTAGAACACTTTTCCACAAATCCTTCTATGTCTTTCTTCATACTGTTCCACCAATAGATTTCTCGCAAATCTCAGTACATCTTGGTAACATCAGGATGAATAAAATATTGTGTGCCATGATGTTTAGCCATAATTCTCTACCTTAGATCATCAACATTAAGAACTCACAATCTATACTACAATCTCAACACACCATCTCTTCCTTGGGAGAAAACCTCTACTTTTTGGTCCTTAACTGACTCCTTCAGTCTGACCAAACTAGGATCCCTGTTTTGTTTCTTCTTTACCTCCGAGACCAAAGAGGACTCAAAACTACTATGAACTAACAAACTCCCTTCAGCGGAATCAAGTAATCTAACACCTAACCTAGCCAAATGATGCACATCACAAGCCAATTTTTTCTTATCATTCTACACATGAGCTACACTACCCATAGACAACCTGCTAAGAGTATCTGCCATAATATTGGCCATGCCTGGGTGATACAACACACTCATATTGTAGTCATTTAGGAGCTCTAACCATCTTGTTTGCCTAAGATTCAGCTCCCTCTGAGTAAACACATACTGCAGGCTTTTGTGATCAGTAAACATATCAACATGAACACCATACAAATAATGTCCCCAGATTTTTAAAGAAAAAACTACAGCTGCTAATTCAAGATAATGGGTTGGGTAATTCTTTCCTTGAGGCTTCAACTGTCAAGAGGCATAAGCTATAAATTTACTTCTCTTCATCAACACATAACCCAAATCAACTCTAAAAGCACCATAATATACGATAAAACCATCAGTACCAATGGGTAAAGCTAACACTGGGGCTGAAGTGAGTCGAGTCTTTAACTCCTGAAAACTCCTTTCGCAAGGTTTCGACTATGGGAACTTCACTTTCTTTTGGGTCAACTGGATCATGGGAGATGCAATGGAAGAGAAGCCTTCAACAAAATGACGGTAGTAACTAGATAGACCCAACAAACTCCTTATGTCAGATGGGGAGGTAGGTCAACTCTAATGTCTTCAGCGAAAACAATGTGACCCAAAAAAGCAACTGACCTTAGCCAAAATTCACACTTGCTAAATTCAGCAAATAATTGATGATCTCTAAGAGTTTGCAAGACAATTCTAAGTAGGTTCGGATGATCATCCTCTCTTTGGGAATACACAAGAATATCGTCTATGAATACAATGACAAACATATCAAGATATTTCTTGAACACTCAATTCATAAGGTCCATGAAGGCTGCTGGAGTATTGGTTAACCCAAAGAACATAACAAGAAACTCAGAGTGACCATAACGGGTTCGGAAGGCTGTCTTTGGAATATCATACTCTCTCACTTTAAGATGATGATAGCCATATCTAAGGTCTATCTTTGAGAAATAACTCGCACCCTGTAGTTGATCAAATAAATCATTGATTCTAGGAAGAGAGTACTTGTTCTTGATAGTTATCTTGTTGAGTTGACGGTAGTCAATGTACATACGTAATGTACCATCTTTCTTATTCATGAATAAAATAGGTGCACCCCATGGGGAAACACTGGGTCTGATAAGGACTTTGTCTAAGAGATCTTTAAGTTGCTCCTTCAACACTTTAAGTTCTGCTAGAGCCATACATACGGAGGAATGGAAATAGGCTGAGTGCGAGGAGGGAGATCAATCTCGAATTCTATTTATCTATCAGGTGGGACCACTAGGATATCTTCTGGGAAAACATCAGGAAACTCATTAACAATGCTAACTAAATGAATAGTCGGAGTCTCGAACTTGAGGTCTTTAACTTGAAGTAGGTGATAGATGCAACCCTTGGAAATCAACTTCCTAGCTTTAAGGTAGGATATGAAATGGCTCTTTGAAGTTACAGAACTCCCGAACCACTCAAAATGGGCTCGTTAGGAAACTGAAACTTGACCACTCAGGTACGATAATCTATAGATGCATAGCACGAGTGAAAACAATCGATACCCAGAATGATGTCAAAATTAACCATATTTAGCTCAATCAAATCAGCACATATGACCAGATAAAGGATAGTGACAGCATACTTCTTATACACTCACTTAGCAATAACAAATTCTCTTACCATGGTAGAAACCAAAATAGCCTCAGGAATCTATTTAGGATCCATCTCAAAATTTACAGCAACCAAAGGTGTCATATAAAAAAAATTGAAACCGAGGTCCATCAATACATACACATCAAAATAAAAGATATGGAGCATACCAGTGACAACATCATGAGAGTCATCTTGCTTCTGGTGAGGTGGTATAGCATAGAAGCGATTTTGGTGTGAACCGCCAGTAGTACTTGAAGAGGTGCCCTGAGGAGGAACTGGGCGGACTATAGGAGCGGGGGGCACTTGTAGCCTGACTCTGGGGATGAGCATCTTGACTCCCCTATCTAGTATACTGACAATCTCTAATTCAGTGGCCCAACTTACCACAACCAAAGCAACCTCTCTAATCAACAAAATACTCGCCAAAATGATCTCTACCACACTTGGCACATAAAAGAGGACGAGGTTTATTACTTACACTTTTCTTAGACCTAGATGGGATAGGCCTGTTCCCCTGCTCCTGCCTGCTTCTAGGTGCGGAAGCACTAACTGAGGAAGGGGCGAGCATAAATGAATGTCCCTGAAATTAAGGGTGGTTCCCTCTATAGAATCTGGACTGACTGAATCCCTATTGCTTTGATCTAGCTCTTTTATTCCCTCTTACTCTCTCCCTCTCTTTCACCTTATCAGATTTAATCTGCTGGGCATGTATCATCAATCTAGAAAGGTCCATATCCCTATCAAGCATAGATGATTTACACTCTTTCATAATATAACTCGACACGCCGATCACGAACTTGCTTATGATGGTCCTGGTGTCAGCTATCATACAAGGAGAATATTTGGATAACTCATTGAATCTAAGAAAACACTCCTTAATAGTTATGGAGCCTTGTCTCAAATTCATGAATTTCTTTATCTTTTATTTCCTCATCTCAAGAGGAAAGAATCTGTCCAAGAATGCATCTTGGAATAACTGTCAAGTCATAGGAGTGGCATCCTCCCCTCTACTCATCCTCCACATCTCTACCCAATCATATGTAACCTCTTTCATTCGATAGGCAACTAATTCAACACTCTCCTCCTCAGTCACATACATAATCTAGGTGATCTTTCTCACTTTATCCAACTACATCTGTGGGTCTTCACCTACCTTCAACTAATAGAACTCAGGTGGATTCATCCCTATAAAGTCATGAACTCGAGCTGTAGCAGAATTATTCTCTTGTAGAGGTAGAACAGTAGCCTGGGTGTTAGCTTTAGCATTGGCGGTCACTGTCTGGGCTAGCGCCTGAAAAGATACTCAGAATCCTGCATGAGACACATGCTCGTTGAAGGGATCAACGGGTTTAGGTTGCTCAATGTTTCTACGAGCTCGACAAGGAGGTATTTTCTATTATAAGAGAGCATGAGTTAATCAAAGATAGAGACACAGTTGTAGGCACGATAAAATTTAAAAATAAAGAAGCAACTTTTCCTAAAATATTCCGTAGCCTCTTTCTCATAGATGTGGTGTGATATACACCGATGATTAAGACTCTACGTAACACAGTTTTTTAGACTCCTTACGACTCCTTAAACCTTAGGCTCTGATACTAAGCATTGTAACGCTCCAAAATTTCCATCCTGAGATATCACACGGCACTTAGGGCTACACGTAGCCCCAAGATAACCCTCGACGCCAGACACTACCTCAAGGAACTAAATTAAACAATAGTCATGTATAATAAAGAGATATATCACATCTGGTTCAAGAGAGATACTGGAGAATACTAAATTGTACAACCAAAATATATATTTAATGCCTGTACATACCATCTCTCTAGTCTGACAAAGCCTCTACACATCAAAATCAAGGAGCCTTTGGGACAAACCCCCAACTGACTCAACAGTACTGAAAGCCATAATAACAAAATGATATCATAAAAATATAGACATGGTCCTTGAAACATGAGGACTAACCACTGAGGAAACGTAGTGAGGCACCTAAATATCACTAGTGTGGCTACGGCTGAGTACCTAAACCTACATTATGAGAAAAGGCATCCCATAGGAAAATATGTGGGTCAGCACTTTTGAATGTACTGAGTATGTGGGGCTATATGCAACAATGCAAATATCATCATCAATTTCATAAAAATATTCATATGTATAATAATGGCTTACTTGGCTTGAGTTAGATTGAAAAATACTATTCATGATCTCATAGTAAGTAAATCACATGATAAAAACCTCATAAATCATCATAAATAACTCAACTCTTCAACTCAAGACTCGGAGTAACTCGGTAATTCAAGACACGTAACTCGTATGGACATGAGAATTTCTTATAACCGACATAAACTATGTGAGATACATGGAGTCTAATGTTTTTCCCTCCTAAGAAGAGAACCCCACATTGGCGGGAGCGTCGTACGCTTGCCAGGGAGTACAACCTAAATTTAGTGATCATAATCTCATACTTGGCCTCTGGCCCACAATTATCAATATCAATCCTATGGTGAAACGTAGTTTTGGGGAATACCATATTTCCCGCTCGGTGCTAAATACTACTCCTAGACACAAGCTCAGAACGCGTTAGAAAATCCACCACAAACATCATAAGGGTCTATCATGAAGACCAAATCAAATCTCTTTCTAATTTATCAAATCTTAATCAATTTGTGGATTCCTAACTTGACTCAAATCAAATCAATCTTTCTTAATATCAAAATATATAAATTCATTAAATTATGACAACATCAATAACTTTGAGGAAATATCAATACTCATTGTAATAACTCAGTCTCATAAATCAATATACTCAATAATCCAGTTTTTCATAAGGAAGCTTAAAGCTTGACACATGTCTTGAAAGAACTTGAAATATCAAATCATGGTAGAAATATGAAATTCATAATATTAAATATCAATTTATAACTTGGGAGTAGCAAAATAATCATGTATAACAAAGCTTGAACAATTTATATTCTCATAATCTCATGATGAAGTAATTTGGGTATAAACCCCCTTGCGAAATCATTTAAAACCATGATAGAAAGCAAAGCTTTGGGCACAAAAACGAAAGAGTTGCTCTTGTTCAAAACTCCACATACCTCAATCTTTGAAATTAGATGAATTCTAGTGCTTGAGACTATCCGCACTTGTAATAAGTAATTCTTGAAGCCCACACTATGAGGAACTTAATTCTTAAAGAAATTTTGAAGATTTATGGATGATTTTTGAAAGATTAATGTTCTTAAGTAAGAACCCTACATATATTTCTAAAGAGAATTGGAAGAGAGAATGAAGAAATTAGGGTTTAGATGGGAATTCTTATATATATAGGGGAATTCTCAGTTTTCCAACCTGACATGCTGGAGTAAAATAGGCATAACGCTTTGATCCGATATTGTATTTTGTTGAAATTAATATCGTTGGAAATATAATTCAATTATATATCTTTTTGTAGGTCATGTGATCAATAATTCATAGTATAATGAGAGATATACTTATTTGAAGTTGAATATGGCAATATCCTATCCAAGAATTCAATCGGTAAGGAATGTTTTGATTCACCTAATCGCTAGGACATCTTTGAGGACTTAATACACATCACCCTTGATTAGAAAACAACCAAATCACTATAATTTAATTTCCATGAGATTGAGCTATGGTTTTACTATTGGTTAGAGTCTTAGGGTATTACATGTTAGCAATAGGAGGAGGACTAATTGATGTTAGAGAAGGAACTCTAACAATGAAACTAATGATGATGAGGTGGTCTTCAAAATAACCACCTAATCTACCTTTCCCTATAAGTATTTTTGATGATTACATTCATGAAAGTAGATGAGTGTGGGGTGGAGTACAAATGATCAATGACCTCCCTGGACTATGTCATAGTGTTGTCCAAACAACCTAGTATGCTTGGAACTGAGAATCTAAAAGAAGAGCCTAAAAAGCTAGTATTGAAAAATATGAAAACCTTGAGAATAAACAGTCAAGAGGTTAGAAAAAAGTGAGAAACTGGCCTTCATGTAGGAGGAAAAAGTTGAAGAAATATGGTTAGATAAGTGAGGTGGGTCGTGTTGTGACACTAAATCAGATACTGCTTGGGAGGCAACCCAAGTTAAGGTAGGTATTTGATTTTTGTATTTTATTTTTTATCACTTTTGATTTTGTTTTGCTTGAGTCACAAGTTGACAAGAGGTCTGAGTACCACAAACCCATGCTAAAAAGGATGGCAATGACTAGATGTAGGGTTCACATACCTCAGTGATAATTTAAGATGCAGCTAGCTAGGCCTAGAGGCCACAGGGAGTATTTTTATCCTTGATTTTAAACGATACTTTAGGAAAAAAATATGTTTTTAAGTGTGGGGTGTGAAATCTTTACGTGGTTTAGGCTGAAGTACTGCTATAGATTTTAATTCTTAGTTGTTTTATAGCTCTTGACTAAACTTGAAAAAAATTAAAAAATATTTACTTTCTTCATTTTTAGCTTTGTTGGTGTGGATATAGCAGGGACACACTTCACCCACCCCTTGGTTTATGTTTTTTAGTTCTTTTCTAAGGGGACGCCTTTGAACCTTGTATCCCTTTTCATTTTTAGGAGTAAATTTTTAAATATTTTATATTTGGAATAAGTTTGATATTCTTACAAATTTCTATGTGTGATTTTCTGATGCAAGTGTTTTTGAATGTAAAAGCATGTATTTTGTGTTGAATGACTACTTTCGAGACACCTAGGCTTATATTTTTTTACTCTTGTGCACTGTTGGCTTAATTCTAAATTCTGGTTATTATGTGGTTTAGATTCTATAGGGTTCCTACTTAATTTACACATTTTCCATTTGTGAGTGAGGTCTTGCAACATATTCTTGTTGCATATTAATGTCTAGAACTTTCCTGATGTGTTTATAAAGTGAAATAAAGAGTGTTGTCCTTAGAAGATGCTATAGGCATTTCTTTGATATGCATGTTTCATACTCTCTTTTATGTACCCTTATTTCATGATCTTAGTTATCCTCATTGAGCCTTTAGCCTATTATTTGGTAGCCTCATATGCAACCTTTTCTCTTTCTTTGATTGAATATACTTTGATACAAAGCTCCTAAGTCCTTTTGTCAAAAAATTAACGAGTGTAAGATTAAAGAATGAAAAAGGTGAATGTGAAGCCCCAAAATAGTATCTATTGGTATTGAAAATTTTTATGTGTTATGGGTGGGAGTAATGTAATGAAAAGATAAAAATAAATGAAAATTGAATCATACATTAAAAGAGAGTACTTTCCCTGACTAGATATGAACTAGCTTAAATAAATGGGGCAAAGCAAATGACAATGAGAGGTTAGAAGTGGTAAGAAAATGGTTATTTAAAGAGGAGTTCAATGTATAATATAATGTATTATATCTCTTAAGAAAGATAGTCACTATTACTAGATGAATAGTTCCTACCCATCCCTTAGCCTACATTACAACCCTTTAAGTCCTACTTGATCTTGAACCTCGATATTCTGATATTAATGAAGTACTTCACTAAGGGAAAGCCTATGGTTCATCTTATATAGAATGTGAATTTGTTGTGAGAGTAAGGGTGATTTGATTCTTATACCCATTCTTATAGTGAACCACATATCCGTGAGTGAGCATGGATAAATCTCTTATGGTGAGGGTGTTTGTTTGATGATATTTAGGTGACTTATATGATCTCTTTGATTAATTACAATGCATGAGTTTTCCAACTTAATCAAAGTCAATTCTTGAGATTAGGGTTTTTTGAAGTAGTGTTTATGAGTTTTAATTGTAATGAGGTATGCTTGGTGTGGAACTTGCTATTCATCTAGACATTGTATCTTTAGCTTGAGTGCGTTAATTATATTAGTAATTTTGGAGTCTTCCTTAAATGGCGCTTAATATAAAGAGTTGTTCAAGGATGAACAAGGCTTTAAGTGTTGGGTGGGGATCTTAGATGGATTATGAACCTAAGTGTCATTATCTTTATGTATTTAGACTAGTTTTGATAACTTGTTGTGTGTTTAATGAGCTGGGAATGATATAATAGATCATCGATGTGTTAAAGTAATTTTTCATATAGTTTAAAGTGTGTTGAAAACAAGTTTAGAATCAAATTGGTCATAATGAGCTTGGACGAGAAAATTAGTGTTACTAGTTGGAGCTATGTGTTGTTTTAGTGTAGCTCGGTGGACTCTATTCCGTTGTGTTAACTACTTAGTCTTTTCTAATGTTGTAGGAGACCATGGATGATGTTAAAATAATTTTTGGGAAGCTAAAAAGGTCAAAAATAAAGTGGTAAAGGCTGGCATAAAGCACAAAACTTAGTTAAATAAAAGGATTTAAAGACTACAAATTATGACATTTCTGAGCACATGGGCGTGCCATGCCCTTGGAACTCCAAGATAAGGGTGTGACACACCCCAATACTCAAAATAAATATATCCAAAATAGTGTGAATCCATTTTCAGATCATTCCACACCCCTAAATATGGAGCAACACAAGCGTGACACGCCCATCGGCATAAAACCACCAAAAGTGATTTTTTAGGTTTTGAAGTGAGGGGTAATATTGTTAATTGATTTATTTCTTATTTGGATACCCATGGTGTAATGTCGCTTCAGGTTATTTTTGTATTTTTTCTCATTTTCACCTTTTAGAGATTTCCTATAGCTGCCCCAAGTTATTTATGACTTGTTGGGACTAACAGTTCGGTTATCGGGCATTTCATTTGTTTTTTAGAGCCAATTCCATGTTTTGAAGCCTTCTCTCATTCATATTAGCTACTGGGCAAAAATATCAGACAAATGATCTCCGATGTTGAATTTGACTATTCCAAAATCTCCAGAATATTGATTTTATGCTAGGTGAACCCCTAGTTAGGGTCCCGAGGTACCTGGGCTCCTTTCAAACTATTAGTCATAAGTTAAGAAAATAGTAAGTGGGTGGCGAGACTCACTTTTCATTGAATAACCTTGGATGGAAATTTTGACAGTGCTATAAATTTAGAACCTCAAATTTGATCGGTTAGCATAGTCTATTTGTTCATATGGGATTTTGGATAAATCCTGAGGTGTTGGTGGGGACTTGGAAATTCTCCAAGTTTCAGCTGGTGCGACTACTATAGCAGCCCTTTTGGCACTTTATTGGAGGGATCTTTAGAACCTTTGTGTCACTTAAGCAGTCCTGCATAGATAAAAAGTACTGTTTTAGTGGTTATTGGGTGCTTTAGCAGCCATCGCTAAAGAAACCCATGGTCCCCTTTTAGCGGTATGTCTATGTGTAATGACCCTTTAGCGCATTTTCCATATTTTTGCTTTATTTTTCCATTAGAGTTTCTCCATAGCTGCCCTAAGTCATTTATGAATTATTGGGACAAATAGTTCAGTTATCAGGCAGTTCATTTGTTTTTTAGATCCAATTTCTTTTTTAGAAGTCTTCACTAGTTCCAAATGGCCATCAGGCAAAAACTTCAGCAAAACAATCTCGTATGCAAATTTTGAATTCACCAGTAACTCTAGAATATTAATTTTAGGATAGGTAGACCTTTGATTCCAGTCTCAATGCACCTGAGCTCATTTCGACCTATTGGTCAGAAAGTTAAGAAAATGAAATATGGGTGTGGGACTCATATTTGGTCAAAATGACAATGTATTGAAAATTTTAATAGGTGAAATATCGGTGTGAGATTAGTTCTCTAGATTAGAGTAGGGCTCCATGATATTTGAAGAGTATGAGGCTCATCTTCTCGAGTTGGCTAGGCATGCGACTTCTATTATAGAAACTAAGTTGAGAGAGTTTGTTACTTTGCTAGAGAGTTGAGACTTCTCATTTGTATATCTACTCAAAGTTTAGTTACAGTGGGTAGGTCTTTTGCTGAGGTGTTAGATCATGCTCGGGTGATGAAAGAGATACATCGTGATAAAAGACCTAGGTTTTAAGGAAAATTAAGTGCGAACCACCATAGTTCCCAACCCAAAAATAATAGTTCATATAGTAGGTATCCTCTGTTACCATACTATCATCCTTAGAGTCATCCTCGTTGCCCTGTTCAAGAAGCACTTTGGATTACTGATGGAGGTCAGTCGAGTGCCAGAGACCGCCCTAGTAAGGGCAGTGGTTAGTCTTTGTGAAACATTTCAAATTTTGGCTGTTGAAAATTTCTTGAGCTTTGGGCTCACTGTCTTGGTTACGACTGGACTCTCGGAGTCTTAGGGTATCTTGAAAACTCATTGGGATGAATTGTACCCAAACCAGTAAGTTTAAGGATTTATTCTTCTCTGAGTACAAGTGGCTCACTAAGAGTCATAAGGATATTTCATGAGTAATTTGGTGAAATTGTAGAGTGTCTAATACATGCTCCGAATTTTGTTCTGTGTTGAATATGACGACCCTACGAGTAGTGGTGTCCCATTATGATTGGTTCCAATAATTCGTAAGGATAGCAGTGCAGGACGCCTTGGTGGTACTGCCTGGGGTACGACTTATGGTGATGAGTCGGATGGTGTGGTTACAAGTTAAGGGGTCGACTCAAAAACAAAGGCGACACTTTTTCAGCCTTTAAGTTAAGGGCACTCTGTACATTTCCCACTTTAAGCCCCTTGGACCCCATGACTAAAATCCTTCATTGGGACTTCATTATCACATCATTCCAAATAAAACACTCCCAAATTCTCTCTCAAACTCTATATTTAAGTTAAGGCTAGGGTTTCAAGAGGTTGATCAATTATGGCTCCCAAGGTGGTTTCTCTACGTACATCTTACTATTTCAGGCTTCCTACTCTTCCATCATTGTTAATTTTGCAAAAGTATGAGATTTAAAGTATTGTTCATAAGATTATTGTTTTAGTTTTGAAAACAAAGGTTGGGGATTTTGAATGTTTTGAATTGAACAATGTTTCTCATAGTTTATATATATGATTTTCATATTTTTAATAAGGTTTTGAACTTATGTGTGCATAGGTATGGTGAATGAACCAGGGAATTGTGATTTTCCCAAACTTGTGACTTTTCAAGTGGTTATGACCCCAACCCAGAATGTGAAATAGGTTAATTATGAGAACTATAGGGATTTGTAAAATTGAACTAGCCTTGAACTATTGCATGATATAAATAAGTATTTTAAATATAATGGTATGATTTAATGAACAAAAGGAGTCTGTGTTCCCCAATGTGTATTAATGAAAAAAGGGAGTTTAGGGAGTCTGTGTTCCCCAATATGTATAAATGAAATAGAGTTTTCCTCCCCAGTTTAATGGAAATTGTTTGGGCATAATGTGTTACCTTGCAAGTGTAGTTGGTATGACTATACCAACAATATATTCCTAAAGGTGTATTGTTGTTCATTGAATGGGAATATGTGAGAAATGTTTTAATTGGGCTCTAATAAGGATTGTGTAGCTGAGTTATGAAAGTGGAGGTCCAAGTGACTGATACTGAAAATTGCATTTACCTATGTGAGGGTCAAAGTTACCAGGGAGGTTCGAGTCCCCCTTATTATTATTTTATAATTAGGGAGGTTCGAGTTCCCCGTAAATCATTACATAATTGGGTGATTAATTCACCTTGGTATATGTTGGATGGTTCGAGTCCCCTATGTGCACATATATGTGATTATTCCCCAGTTCATGTGGCTACACGTATTGGGGCACGACCAGGGGGTGAAAGCTGGGGCCTATATAGCCCATGGGTACTATTATATGATGATTGAGCTACATAATCAATGATAAAGTTTTGAAAAAAATGCTAAGCCTTATTCCCTATCCCGATATGTGATATATATATATATATATATATATATATATATTCATGTATATGGATTTGGTTATGTGTGTTGGCTTTGAATGATTTTAAATTATTGATCATATCATTATGATACCTATATTCCCAAATTACATGTTAGCATTTACCCTGATGACCATCTTCAGATGTTGTATCCCACGTGATGCAAAAATTAGACATACTTCCATATCTCTTTCTTATTGACTTGGATTCGAGATCACCTACCAAGACAAATTAAAATGGTGATTTTCCATACTTTGGACGACCCTATTTCATGTTTATGGTTTCTTTTTCACTTGACTATTCCTTTGGATTTGGTTTTAGGCTATTGTCAGTGGCATGTCCCAATGATTTATTAATATTCAATTTTGGATGTTATTAGAAGGTTTTGTTTGGACTATTGTGGGCATGAGCAATGTTGTTATTAGTATTGGTATTGGCATTGATAATGGTATCGGTTGGTTTTGGTTATAGACTTATTTTAATCTTTTAATTTTGTTGAAATTCATCCAACCTTAGGGTATGGCCTGTTTAGTTTGATTAGGTGTAGTGGGACTTACGATACCCTTCACGGCCAGGCGCTGGTTTGGGTCTTTATAAAAGTGGTATTAGAGACTGGGTTTGGTGTTGTTAGGTGTCCAACAAAGCCATCATGTAGAGTCTTTTTATGGGTGTGTAGATCCACATACTTATAAGGGAGAGGCTACAAGATATATAAAAATGTTTTGCTTTCTTGTTGTTGTATTTTAGGCCATAGAGTCTACAGACTTGAGTCTCTCTAATTCTTATTTGTTTTCTTTTCTGATCATGACTCCCAGATGATTTGAAGCTCATAGAAACTCATCTATCCCACCAGAGGACAATGCTGATGGGACATACCATTTTTATGGGGTATAGAACTGGTCTAGGGGTCTAGTTGCTGATCGCCCTCCTAGAGTTACACTGGTCCCCTCTAGTTCTTCTCTAGCTCCTCAAGATGATGTGTCAAATGCTTAATTATTTCAGTCCATTCATATGTTAGCTCAATTGGTAGCTTTTCTATTTGAGCGTGTAGCTTCTAGTACTCCATCTTCTGAGGCCACAAGGGTTGGCCAGTTTATGAGGCTAAGCCCTTCTGTGTTCACTGGTGTTAAGGTTGAGAAAGATCCTCAAGGTTTAATTAATGAGATAGAGAAAATCTTTTGGGTTATGCATGTTACTAATGTAGAGGGTGTAGAATTTACTGCCTATCAACCGAAGGATGTAGCATACCAATGGTATTAGGAATGGAAATAGTCTAGGGGAGATAATGTCAAATCTACACTATAAGATAATTTCTTTAGTGCTTTCCTGTATCGTTTCTTTCCTCAGGAGTTGAGGAAGGTGAAAGCGAAAGAGTTTGTTAATTTAAAGATAGGTAGGATGACGATCAAGGATTATGCCTTAAAATTCCATCAGTTGTCCTATTATGCTCTTGAGTTAGCGTCTAGCATAAGGGCTAGAATTAGGAGATTTGCCTCTAGATTGTCCCATGATTTGATTTTAGAGAGTAAGGATGCCTTTCTTATTGAATAAGGATATGGACATCTCCAAATTGGTTGTGTCTATGTTGTAGGTTGAGAAAGAGAAAAATAAGTAGATAGAGATAAAAGAAACACAGAATAAGAAGTTTTGATTTTCTGATAAGGGTAGAGGTCAACAACACAGTGGTAAAGATGGTGAAAAGTGATCTAAGAAGAAGTGGGAAGTTTGGGTTACTACTCTATGTCTAGTTCTCCTTATCCAAAGCCATTAGGTTGTTGTCGTTCTCAACATGATTGTGGGTTTAGGGCACAAGATGCCTAATCTAAAGTTGGTGGGGCACAATCCACTCCATCTACCTCTCTTATAGATTCTATGGGCCGGTGCATCATGGGTTTTGTGAAACGGGGAGGAACAAGTGTTTTAAATATGATTAGATTGGTCACTTACGGAGGGCTTGTCCTTCTAAGATTGTTTCGGGGTCTAATAAGATTCTAGTTTCCACTTCATCAGCTCCTGCACCAAAGAGTGCTACTTTTGCTTCTAGTACCGGCACTGTCCAAAATTTCTTACATGCTCTTGCTCCTTTCTAGGACTTTGAGGAATCTCCCGATGTTGTCACTGGTATATCATGACTCTTTTCTCATGATATGTATTGGTTTCTTGATCCGGGGTCTACTTTTTTTATGTGACCCTATTTGTGGATATGGATTGTAGTTTCAGTCCAGAGTGTATCCCTAATCCCTTTTCTATTTATACCCTGGTGTGTGACTCTATGGTTGCTAGAAAATTCTATAGGGGTTGTATGGTATCTATTGGTGGTAGAGAAACTCTGATAGATCTAACAGAATTGGACATGGTTGATTTTGATGTCATATTGGGGATGGATTGGTTTCATTCGTGCTATGCCTCCTTAGATTGTCAGACTTGTAATCTCATGTTTAAATTTTTGAATGAGCTGGTCGTTAAGTGGCAAGGGGGTTCTCTAGTTCGTAAGGCAAGGTTCATATCATATCTTAGAGCCAGAAAGTTGAGTTCCAAGGGATGTCTTTATCATTTGGTTCAGGTTAAAGATTCAAACTCGGAGGGTCCTTCATTGACATCCGCTCCCATGGTTAATGAATTTCCTGAGGTTTTTCCTGAAGATCTTCCTGGTATCCTTCCCGATAGGGAGATTGATTTTGGGATTGACCTTGTTTTGGAAACTCGTCTAATCTTCATTCCCTCGAATAGAATGGCTCCAACTGAACTATAGGAGCTTAATGAGCAATTAAAGGATCTTTTAGATAAGGGTTTAATCTATCTTAGTGTGTCTTCATGGGAAGATCCTATTTTTTTTGTGCTTAAGAAAGATGGTTCCCTTGGAATTTGCATCAATTACCGTTAGTTGAATAAGGTTACGATGAAGAATAAGTATCTTCTTCCTCAGATTAATGGTTTGTTTGACTAGTTTCTGGGTGCTAGTTATTTCACTAAGATTGATATTAGGTCCAGTTATCATCAACAAAATATTAGGGAAGTGGATATCCCTAAGACTGCCTTCCGAATGCGGTATGGTCATTATGAATTCTTAGTCATGTCTTTTAGTTTAACAAATACCTCGACGATATTCATGGACTTAATGAATAGGGTCTTTCGTTAGTTTTTGGATTTGTTCATTATCGTGTTAATAGGCGATATTCTGGTGTACTCCAAAAGCGAGGTGAATCATGCCAATCACCTCTATATCATGTTACAGACCTTGAAACACCAATATTTGTATGCTAAGTTTTCAAAGAGTGAGTTCTTGTTGAATGTTGTTACTTTTCTGGGTCATGTCATTTCTATTAAAGGTATCATGGTGGATCCACAGAAATTTATAGTGGTTAAGAAGTAGCGTAGGCCTATGAATCCAATCGATATGCGAAGCTTCTTGGGTTTAGCAAGTTACTATAGGATATTTGTAGAGAGTTTCTCGACTATTGCTGCCCCACTAACTATGCTCTCCTAGAAGAAGTTAAAGTTCATATGGTTTGATGCTTGTGAGGGTAGTTTTGAGAAGCTAAAAGATAAGTTGACTTCAGCTCCAATTTTGACTCTGCTCGAGGGTACTAATGGTTTTGTTGTCTATTGTGTTGCATCCCGTGTGGGACTTAGTTGTATGTCGATTCAACATAGAGTGTGGTGGCCTATGCTTCTATATAGCTGAAAGTTCATGAGAAGAATTACCCGACTAATGACTTGGAGTTATTAGCTATGGTATTTGTATTGGAGATCTGACATCACTATTTGTATGGAGTCCATATAAATATCTTTCCTAATAACAAGAGCCTACAATGTGTGTTCACCTAGAAGGTGTAGAATCCCAGGCAGATGAGGTTGCTGGAGTTGCTGAAAGATTATCACTTGAGTCTCCACTATCACCCAAGTAAAGCTAATATGGTTGTTGATACTCTTAGTAGGTTATCCATGGGGAGTCTAGCTCATATGGATGACATAAGTGGGATTTGGTGAAATATATTCACTATTTACCTAACCTTGGAGTTCGTCTCTTGGAATCTGAGGATGGTGGTGTATTTGTCCAAGAGGTGGAAAAATCATCCCTTGTTACTAAGATAAAGGACAAGCAGGTACTCCATCCTGTCTTGAGGAAATTAAGGGGGATGTGGGACAGCAAAGGTTGCACCTTTTAAGATTAGTGGTGACGGTATCTTGAGGTACCAAGGCAGATTATTTTTTCTTGATGTAGATGGGTTGAAATAGAGGATCTTGGCTGAGGTTTATTAGTTGCATTATGTCATTCATCCCTGTTTAATAAAGATGTATCATGATCATAAGGAGATTTATTGGTAGAACAATATGAAGTAAGATCTGGCCAATTTTTTGGCTAAATGCATGGTGTGTCAACAAGTGAAGGTTGAGCACTAAAGGCCCAGTGGGTTGACTTAAGATATTAAACTATCAGTGTGGAAATGGGAGATAATTAATCTTGATTTCATTTCGATCTTCCACGGTCTCATAATTAGTTTGGTTTGATTTGGGTCATCGTGGATAGAATGACTAAGTCTGCTCACTTCTTGCCAATGATGACTAATTATTCGATAGAGTATTATGCAAGGTTGTTCCACCAAGAGATCGTGAGGTTGCATAGGGTTACTATTTCCACCATGTCAGATTGTAGTACTTAGTTCTCATCATATTTTTGGCATTCATTTCATACAGGTCTATGAACTAAAGTGAGCCTTAGTAGTGCTTTCCACCCTCAGTCGAATGGGTAACCGTAAAGGACTATTCAGACACTACAAGACATTCTTTGGGCTTGGACGATTTACTATAGTGGAGTTGGGTTGGTCATTTTCCTCGTATAGAGTTTGTATATAATAAAAACTACCACTCTAGTATTGGGATAAATCTATTTGAGGTGTTGTATAGAAGAAGGTGTAGGCCTCGCATTGGGTGGTTCGAGGTTGGTGAGGCGAAAATGTTTGGCCCGTATTTGGAGCACCAAGCAATGGAGAAGGTGAAGGTGATTCGATTAGACCCTACGAGTCTCAGGGTCCCATTGCGATTGATGGTAATGAGTCATAAGGATGTGGTTACTAATCAAGGTTTCGACTCGTAAACAAATACGACATTTTTTCAAGTTTTAAGTTAAGGGCATTCTTGACATTTCCCACTTAACTACTTAGACCCCATGACTTAAACCCTTTCTTGGGACTTCATTATCATATCATTCCCAATAAAACACTCCCAAATTCTCTCTCAAACTCTATATTGAAGTTAATGCTAGGGTTTTAAGAGGTTGATCAATTATGGCTCTCAAGGGCGGTGTCTCTTAATATATCTTACCATTTCAGGTATGTTACTCTTCCCTCACTGTTAATTTTGCAAAATCATGAGATTTAAAGTATTGTTCATAAGATTATTGTTTTGGTTTTGAAAACAACGGTTGGGGATTTTGAATGTTATGAATTGAAAAATGTTTCTCATGATTTATAATATGATTTTCATGTTTTAAATATGGTTTTGAACTTGTGAGTGCATGGGTATGCTAAATGCACTAGAGAATTGTGATTTTCCCACACTTTTGACTTTTGAAGTGATTATAAGCTCAACCACATAATGTGAAATTTGTTTAGTTATGAGAACTGTGGGAATTTGATTTAATGAACAAAGGGAGTCAGTGTTCCCCAATGTGTGTTAATAAAGAAAGGGAGTTGTTCTCCCATATTATGGAAATTATTTTGGCATGATTTGTTACCTTGCTAGTGTAGTTGGAATGATGATACCAACAATATATGCCATAAAGTCTATTATGGTTCATTTAATGGGAATCTGTGGCAATTGTTTTAATTAGGCTCTAATAAGGGTTGTATAGTTGAGTCTTAAAAGTAGAGGTCCGAATGACCGATACTAGAAATCGCATTTGCTGATGCAGGGGTCAATGTAATTGGGGAGGTTTGAGTCCCCCTTATTGTTATTTCATAATTAAAGAGGTTTAAGTTCCCCATAAACTATTACATGATCGGGTGTTTAAGTCACCTTGTTATATGTTGGAGGGTTCGAATTCTCCATGTGCATATATATGAGATTATTCTCAAATTTGTGTGGTTATACATATTGGGGACCGACCAGGGTGTAAGTGCTGGGGCCCATATAGATCGTGGTTACTATTATATGATGATTGAGTTAAACAATCCAGGCTAAAGTTTTTAGAAGCATGTTAAGACTTATTCCATATCCCAGCATGTGATATATATATATATTTATGTATATGCATTTGATTAGGTGCATTGGCTTTGAATGATTTTAAACTGCTAATCATATCATTATGTTACCCTTATCCCCGAGTTACACGCTAGTGTTCACCCTGCTAACCACATTCGGATGTTGTATCCGTACGTGATGCAGAAATTGGTCATACTTCCACATCACCTACTCATTAACTTAGATTTTGGATCAACTACCGAGTCTAATTGAAGTTGTGAGCTTCCATACATTGGAAAACCCTATTATATGATTATGGTTTTTTTACACTTGTCTATTTCTTTGGGTTTGGTTTTTGGCTATTGTCGGGGACATGTCCCGATGTTTTATTGATATTCAGTTTTGGATCTTGTTAGAAGGCTTTGTTTGGACTACTTTGGGCATGGGCAGTGCTGGTATTAATATTAGTATTGGTATTGGTATTGGCATTGATACTTTTATTGGTTGGTTTTGGTTATAAACTTATTTAAGTTGATATTCTCTTATCTTGTTAGATGTTTAAAATTTAGCCAACCTTCGGGTGAGGTGTGTTTGGTTTGGTTTGGTATAGGAGGTGATCTCTTATCCATGTAGGACTTGAGATACCCATCATGGTCAGACCCTGGTTTGGATTGTGACATTTTGAGAGGTTCATCATTTGGTTATTCTAGTCGTGGTGTTTACTTCGGGTCAGCTGATCTATTAGTTCTGGTTAAACTTATGTTTCCTGTTTAACTTGTAGAGCTCCTGGTTATTATTCACGGGATTGCCCTAGTCTTGGGGCTATTGTTGTTTATCTCAGGTTTTTTCCTCTATTAGAGAAGTTCATCCCTTAGCTAGAGGTGGATCCCATGGTCTCAAAGGTGGTTTCCAAGGTACTGGTGGAGGTTCTTAGGTAGGAAGGACAGGAGGTCATTTAGGTAGCCAGTCAAGTGGTGGGCGTGGTCAGTTATATACAGTACCTACTAGACTCAAGGCTGGAACTTTGGATGCTATAGTTATAGGTATGATTTTGGTGTGCCGCCAGTCGTTCATTACATTTTTTGATCCGGGATCCACTTATTTTTATATTCTACTTATTAAGCACCACGGTTGGAGTTGTCTTATGACTTAATATCAAAGCCATTACGCGTATCTACTCCCGTGGGTGAGGTTTTAGTAGTGGATCAAGTTTTCAAATTATGTATTTTTATTGTTAGGTAGGATGATACTTATGTTAATCTTATTATTCTTGATATGGTAGATTTTGATGTGATTCTCAACACGAATTGGTTATCCCACTATCTTGCAGTCATGATTGATTTTGCCAAGACCGTTACTTAGCCATGCCCGATGTACCCCTAGTCGTGTGGCAAGGAGCGGTTAGCCCCTAGCCAACTGGGATTATTTCTTATGTTCGTGCTAGGAGGCTTATTTCAATGGGTTGTAAGACTTATCTCGCAAATATTTGTGATAATAGTGTGGAGACCCCATCGCTTAACTTTGTTCCAATTGTTTGTAATTTTCCTAATGTGTTCCCTAGCAACTTGCCTAGTGTCCCCCCTATCCATGAGATTGAGTTTGCTATTAATATTGAGTCTGGCTCCCAACCTATTTCTATGGAACCTTATTGTATGGCTCATATCGAGTTTAAAGAGCTGAATTCTCAATTTTAGGACCTTCTTGGTAAGGATTTTATTAGACTGAGTATATCTCCTTAGGGAGCTCCTGTAATGTTTGTTAAAAAGAAAGATGGCTCCATGCGTATATCTATTTATTATAGGTAGCTTAATAAGGTGACGGTGAAGAACTGTTATCCTATGCCTTACATTGATGATTTGTTTGACCAACTTTAGGGTACGATAGTGTTTTCTAAGATTGATTTGAGATTTGGTTGCCATCAGTTGAGGATTCGATCTGAGTATATTCCGAAGATGGCCTTTAGGACCCAATATGGTCATTATGAGTTCTTAGTGATGTCTTTTGGGTTGACTAATGCCCCAAAAACATTCATGGATTTGATGAACCGAGAATTCCAGCCTTCTTTGAATTTTATCGAGATTTTGTTCATCGATGACATCCATGTATATTCGATGAGTAAGGAGGATCATGCACAATGTTTGAGTATTGTGATTCAGACATTGAGAGATCATGTGCTTTTTGCCAAATTCTCTGAGTGTGAGTTTTAGTTTGGGTCGGTGACATGTCTTCTACACGTGGTGTCTAAAGATGGTATTACGGTAGACCCAACTAAGATTGAGGCAATTCTTGAGTGGGATAGTCCTACATCTCCGAATGAGGTTTGTAGCTTCATTGGTTGGCCAATTATTATAGATGGTTCATCGAGGATTTTTCTACTATTTCAGAACCTATGACCAGATTAACTCGAAAGACAGTTCCTTTTCGATGGTTTGTGGTGTGTGAGTCGAGCTTAAGAAATCTCAAGGACTTTCTCACTTCAGCTCATATTTTAGCTCTTCCAACTAAGGGCGAGGGATTTACCCTATTTTTTTATTCTTCTAGTGTTGGTTTTGGTTGTGTATTGATGCAGTAGGTTCGTGTTATTGCCTATGCTTCTAGAAAACATAAGGTGCACGAGTGCAACAACCCTACTCATGATTTGGAGTTGGCGGTAGTAGTTTTCACACTTGAGATTTGGACGTATTAGCTTTATGGGGTGCATTATGAGATTTTCATCGATTATCACAGTCTTCAGACTCTTATGACCAAGAGGAAGCTTAATTATGGACAGAGTACGTAGATGGAGTTGCTTAAGGATTATGATATTTCCATCATGTATCAACCAGGCAAGGCAAATGGTGTAGCGGATGCCTTGAGCCAAAAGGCAATGAGTATGGTTAGCTTGGATTGTATTTCAATTTCATAGAAGTAATGACATTTAGTCCTTAGCTAACTTAATAGATCGCCTTGATAGTTTAGACATTAGGAGGATTTTTGCTAGTATTAAGGTGAGGTCTTTATTATTTGAGCAGATTGGGGATCATCTGTTTGAGGATAGTAAGCATCGCTTCCTTCGTGATCAGGTAATGAGTGGTGAGTTTGAGGGGTAACCATAGATTCTGAGGGTATTTTAATATTTTGTGGCTGTATTTGTGTTTTGAGGTTAGACGACTTGATTCGGTTGATTTTGCATGAGGGTCACAACTCTGGATATTCCATTAGTCCCAGCACAATCAAGACGTATAGATATTTGAAACTACATTATTGGTGGAGTGGAATGAAGAGAGATGTGACAGACTTTGTAGCTCATTGCCTATGTTGACAGCAGGTAAAGGCCGAGCATCAATGACCAGGTGGTTTGACTTAGAGGTTGCCTATTATCGCGTGGAAATGGGAATGAATTACCATAAATTTCATTAATAGTTTTCCTCAACATCGCATGGTTTTGATGGTATTTGGGTCATTGTATATTTTTTAAGCAAGTTAACACACATCATTCCTATTCAAATATCCTACAGTGCTGAGAGACTAGCCCATATCTATGTTCGGGAGATAGTCTACTTTCATGTGATAACACTCAACTTACACGTCAATTCAAGTGAGAGGTGGTCGTCATCAATATATTTACCCAACTTTTGAGTTAGGGTCTAATCCAATGGGAACAATGTGAGTGATGTTAATTCGAAATGATAGATACAAGTTAAATTCAAACAAATGGTACAAAAAGAAAAAATGTTGGAGATTGATTATTACACTAATATTTCTTTTTGGGTTTTTATAGTGTAAATTTGGGGCTATGAATAATTAGAGTTTTAATAATTATGCACAAATCTTGGGATTATGCATTACTAAGGATGACATGTGGGAGTTAGTAATCAACATCAATTTAGTAAGTCAAATATGGGAAGGCTTCGTTGTAGATTTTGATGCTAGTCTTTTGACAAAACACCAAATTTTCACCCATTGATTCTTTCGAATACCTAATAGGCGTGTTCAATAATTTGTATCCATAACCTCAATTTAGGCATCCCTATTTCTAGGATAATACCCATGGTATAGTCAACCTCACATTCACCCTTATGTCTAAGATAGTGAAAATTTAGCAAACTACACTCATAATTGTCTGTCTTTGCTTTGGTTTCCACTCCCCTCTTTCAAGGATGATGTGGATTCCTACACTTCACCCAAAACCCTTCTTTTGAAGATGGCCTTGATCTTTCTTGAGCTTTTAGCTTTCACTCATCAAACCCACGTGGGTATCTGGGGCTTTCACCCATCAACATACAACCAAAATTACCATAGCAATGATAAAACACATAAACATGAATTACCAAATAGATGCTAACAATAAAACCGAACACACACTTTAACCCCTATTCGCACATAATTCTAAGAGGGAGATTTAGCTATACATAACCTATAATCTCCATTGAAATGAATTGTTGAAAATTTAAGCAAATGTTACTTCATACTTGGCTCTCCCATAATATCAACAATGGTAGTGAGAAAATCTTCAACTTAGAAAGTCTCTAATATATTCTTTATCTAAATTTACAAAATATTTTCTTCTCCAAAAATGGGGGCTATGGAGTTAAGAGCTAAAACCTAAAAATTGGGGAAGCTGGATTATTATCCATGAGGCTAGGGTTTGAGTCTTTTTGTCAAAATTGGGATCATCCACATGCATTTCCAATTTTTCCCTTGGGCTGAATATTTTTGTTGAGCCGCGATCACACCAACTTGGTTGCGACCGCGACAAACTCACCCGATCACGGTTGACTGACAATCTTTGATTGTTGTGACCATGGTCAGGAGACTAAGACTATATTATCTAAGGCCCTTCTATTCCAATTCTTTAGTTGAACTTTTCCTTCTCCCTATTGAACATTTTAAGCTCCAATCCACATCTTTCTATCTATTCAACTCTATACCTGCAAAGAGCGAATATTAGTACATTTACTCACGAATATGTCTCATTTATTCATTCAAATCAAGGTAATACACATGAATGTTTAGTGAGAATGAGTGGTAAAATCACCTCTCATCAACACCCCCCAACTTTAAGTATTTGCTTGTCCTCAAGCAATACTACCTCTTACCATGAGACACAATTATTTATGCCCAAACTTTATGCCTTAATGGTCATAGTGATTTCAACTAAAGTCACAACCACCAGCAGGTCATTCAAAATGGGCTAAGCTATTCTCCACAGCACCCTCATCATAAGATGCAACATTTGGCGATGACAATACTCTTTAAGAGCAACCGAGCAACAAAAACCAATACTCTAGAAGTGACTCCCTTTTGATAGTAATTAAGCTATACTCTATTTGCCTCATTGCCAGAAGGTGACAAAATCACCACCTTAACTTGTTTCACATACCAACCTCATAAGAAAAAGAACTCCTTACACCAAGCTACAAAACATGCTACAGGGAATTTTAAGTGGACAACTTTCTCCCTCACAAAAGAAATCTCTATGCAATAATTGTCATACCATAGGCTTGCCTATATTTTCAATCATCACTGCAAAGAAAGTAAATTGTCAGAGATCTCAAAGGACTTTGTAATCTTGTAATGTAGGTTTGGGTTAGGGTAGGATATCATTTAGGAACAACATGGCTACACCCCTCCTTGAACGTCTATATAACACTTGACAATCCTCTTTTTCTGACCAAGGGCTGCTCTTCTTTATTTTCTTACTTTTCGTATGCCTATTTTTTGCTTCCATAGTTCACCATTTTTCTTTTAATTCCTTTTCTTGCAACTTTTATGCAATTCAATTCTTTAATGGACTCATTCCTTTTCTATTAATTTATTTTCACGGTTTAGGCACATAATGGATTTCATTAACACTTCCTGGCTCCAAACTTCCTTCCATCAAATTTTACCACCCCAACTTAGGCTTTAAGCCTCACATTGCATTTTCAAGTTTAAGGCGGGTACGGTTCAAAAGAGGGATAAAAAGAATGGAACATGGCTTCTAATGGGTTTGCCAACGAAAGGTCCAAAGGTTCAAATTTGGTAACTAGGGATTCCAATTATGCATCGTTAGGCTTTTTAGGATAAAGTGGATTCCTAAACTCGCAAAGATGGCCTAACATCATTTCTCCAACCATATACAATTAAAACTAGTTTTGACAGACTACCAAGGAAAATTCTACATAACATAAGTATACAAGAGATGAATGCAAAAAGCTTATCACATATTGCATGCAAAAACTCACAAACGAAGCTCAATTTTCCCTTTTGTGAAACAAAATTGGAGTATCTATCATTAATTACAAGTCAACAAATTATGGAGCCACAAAAAGAAAAAAATATTTGTTACAAAGTTACTTACGTCCATGCCCTTAAATTTTGAAAAACTTTGGATGGAGGGGGTTGTTTGTTTTGCATTAGCCTCTCACACATTCTGCTAAATATAGCTGCAACCAAATCCTTAGTCTCTTATTTAGGATCAAAATGGGAAAACTACCTATATGGCTACTAAGACTGCACTAATGGTGTAAAAAGTGATCCCAACTTTACAAACTCTAATGTCACAGGTACTCAGATTTCCCTTGCATCTTTGACATTTTGCTATAGGTACTCAGAATTCCCCTGGACCCATATCTCAAAACTCAAATGCAACACTAGTCATGCACCACTAAAATCCATAGTAAAATCTTAAGTATAAAAATAAAAAAAATAAAAACTAAAAACTAAGAGAAAGTCATGATAATCCATAAAATGTGGGCACCAATCGGGTGCCCCAAAAATGTAGCATCCCAAAACACAATAAAAACCATATCCAAAACATCATCAAAGTGAATATTCGGGGGCACCCACAACTATAAGAATGCAGTGTCCTTATTGCAAGTGTAATCAAATGAAAGTAAAAGGGTCTCCCTAAATATATATCACGAGTCACTCTCTTCTGTTGACTCTGTATCCTCACTACCATCCATAATTTTTGACCACTCAGCAGGTGCTTTATCATCACTATTAAGCCTAAAAGAAGGGAGTTTGGCATTAGGCTTCAAGGCCTTCTACAGACCTTTAACCCTTTTTTATAATTTGTTAATATATTTATCTCTTTTCTTTTCTCTCTTCAATATTTTCTCATATGACGCCTGAAGGTCCTTGTGAGATACAGCCAAGGATAAATAAGCTCTCTCTAGGATGGCTATTTTAACACTCTGTGTCTCCTATTCTTTCTTATATTTCTCATAATCTATAATGGACACATATGAATGACGCCTAGTGGATGGCTCTCCCGGTCCCTGAGAAAAACATGCTAACAACTCTCTGATGGCCCTGGCCTACAAGATATAGGATCATCAACTGCTGACTTATTTGATTCAACTTTTTATTTCTTATTGTGCCCAGTTCCACCTTCACCCTTTATCTTTAGTGGATTGATGGAAGGACTTGGTTTCACCCAGGTATTTATAAGATACTCTTCCATCCTTATTTTTCTACACAACTCAGTAATAAGAGAAGGGACGGGAAGAAGTGTACCACCCTAAATCGTGTATTGCCTCCATTATTCATGGACAATATGACCCATATTTAGATTAATACTTGTAATCAGGTAGGCTACCATGTGAACTCACAACTCAATTGAAAACATCATATGGGTACATGGTGAGACTCTATCACAGATAATGTGCAACTAGATTTTTGCCTCCGCTGAGAATTTGTACGTGGAGATCCCTCTTTTGGTAGCAGCCCAGGAAACCCCTGTTTTTGGGTAAAGAATGTTATCCATCCAGGTTCCTGGATTGAGGCTCTTTCCTTAAAAGTCTTCCATGTCAGTATCCTGAAGTACATCCATTTCATTAACCTGTTGCACTCCAAAATGCAAATTTCTTCCCTAAATCTTCATTACTGGGTTTGCAGGAGAGATAGCAATCAGATTTGCATAAAACTCCTGCACCCATTGTTCATTTTCTTTATAAGGATCCGAGACAAATCATATCCATCCGGAATAAGCAAGCCTTTCAAAGAATCTTGGATACTATTTTAGGATTCTATCAATGCACACGTCTCTCTCTCATAAGAGTTTTGATCTCAGGAGGTCATTGTCGTACTATCTTTATCATTTTGTGTCCATTTAGGTGTGTTCATAATCTCTCTTTGTAAGGTTTAAAACTTGTAATCAATGTTAAATTAAGACAATATTAGTGTTATCATACAAAAAACATTCTAGAACAACAACTAAACTCATGTGGTGGTGTTATGGGCAGTTTCGGGGGCGGCTAAGGATGTGCAGAAATTTGACATCTGCAAAATACACTCTTAGGTGTAGTGATTGTATAGAGTTAATTGCGATCGCAGTGATGTGATTGCAGTAATTGGGACCACAATCGCGGTACCTGAGACTAAGTATGATAGTTTCTGCGCAGTGTTTAGAATGCAATTTTAACCCTAATTCCTCATTTTTACTAGGCATGGTAACATTATAATCAATGAACTCGAGCCTATAGTGTGTGATTGTAGCCCTTAAATGTGAAAGAAATAAAACTAAACTCATTGGGGCATTCAATCGAACAGTGTAACACCCTGCGTTTTCAAGCAACAAAGCTAATCATTATTCCTACATACGTAAGCTCAATTCCATGGTATATATTTAAATTCACATGTCATTATCCTTCTACTAGTGTATGAGGTGATTATGAGATGAAAAGTGTTCATAAAAACCACTTGGAACAAAGTTGATCTAAGAGTCTTTCATTGATCCAAAGTTTGATATTTGATTCTACAAGGGTCTACTTTGAACGTGTATTACTTTCAATACACAGAGAATTTTTCAGCTCCAGACCCACTAAATTTTTTTAAATTGAATTAGCTTTCCAACGATGCCAATTTCGCCTAAATCCGATAAATGAGCAAAAAGATATGTTTTTTCCTGTGAGGCAGTAAGCCGATGCGATATTGATATGTCGCATTGACTGTGCCCTAACACGAAACTTAACGCAACTTTAAAGTGGTTTTAGGCGTTATTTCAATTCCTAAAGAGTTTAGGAAAACTTTAGTCATATTTCCTCACCTAAATTCCATCCCTAATCATCCTTAAATGAAATTTAGCATATTAGTAATGTTTGAACTCTCTCAAGATCCCTAATTCATCTTTCAAGAACACAAGAGGATAAAATAACTAGGGTTTGGGCAATCTAGCCTAAAGGTCAAATCTTTTTGAAATTTCTTCGTGATTTTTCGCAATTAAGGTATGTGGGACTACTCTAAAAACCTTGGGCATAAGTTTATGTGTTATAACAAGATTAAGAGAAAATCCCCAACTATGATTTACAATGAAGTATTCTATATTGTATTCAAAAAGTAGCATCATGGCATCATTTTGATTAAAGTATATGTGTCTTGAATCACTTTTCATGGAAATTGAGTTACAACTATATATATATGTGATTTCGTGTAATTTGTAAGATTTATCGAGAGCATGTGTACGAATTCCCTCTGTGGGGTTGGAGAAATGTCGGGTGTACCATCTATCTTAGAATAAAGATAAAGTGTGAATCATGATTTCAAAGGATGCTTTTGAATATTTTAAATAATTCCCATGTGTTATACGTAACTACGTGTAATATTTTGACAAAGCTCTCATTTATTTTGTATAAAAACATGTTATTTTGAGTTGTTTCATATACCAGTACAATTATATTGACCCCCTATATTTTAGGATCTGAGGTACAGTCCCGAGGTCTCGCTAAGCAGTAGGCTTGTTGTCCGAAGTTACAGCTGGTGAGCCTCCATTATTTTGGAAGGCCTAATTTATGGTCATTGTTAGTTTATTTTTATTCATGGTTCGATTAGGGGCCTTGTCCCAGTTTTGTTTTAGAGATATAGTTGTTCTTGGATTGTTAGAGATTTTGTAGACGGGTGTCATATATTTTAATTGTTAAGAATTTCCTTTTTGAATTGTTTAGTGAATTTATGATATTGACCATGATTCCATATTCTTTCTTCCACATTTATTTTAATTGTATGAGTGTTGTGCATGATCTCCAAAGGGAAAGAGGAGTCCGAGCCTTCATGGTTCGGGATGCGGTTTCAACACGGGTCATGACAATAAAAGATTCGCTTTAATTCTTATCTTGACACTAGTATCATTTCTTTTATTTTGACTTCGTCTTCCTCATATGAGTTCGATGATTGGGAAGCCACCGAGGAGTCTTCGCTACCAAGCCTGTCATCATAGCTTGGTTTCTCTTCTTGAAAAACCTTCTCTCGGGAAATAGGCATGGTAGGGATTGTTTCAAACTTTTTTTATTTTCCCATTACCTCCTTTTTGACACTTGTCCATTCTTTATGAATATTTTCTATATTCTCCTCCATTGCATCTACCCTATCTAAAATAGCTAAGAACCTTGGGTCACAACTATTGGAATCAACTTGTTGTTCTTCCTTCTTCTCATCATAAGAGCTAATAATATCATAACAAGAACTAGCAATTCGGTTAGTATAATAGGGGGAGGGGCACTTAGACAATCATCCCTATGTCCATTTCGACTACTACACAAAGGACCACCATACTCCCTACAGGATTGAGATGGTGATTCCGTCTCTCTTCGAGGAGCATAATTACAATATCTCCTGAAGTGTGGTCCATCATAGTATTTACATAAGACATCAATATAGGTGTTCCAACCACCAAATTCATATTTGTCGAAAGATGCCATAGAAAAGTAAAACTAAAATAAAATCTACCTGCAAAGAAAATCACAAAGACATATATACAAGCTTGAATTCAAGCAAGTAACTAAAATTTCAAACGAACTTAACATGCCAAATTGTTCACCAGCAACGATGCCATTTTTTAATAACACTCAACCTACATATTAATTCAAGTGAAAGGCGCTCGTCGTCAATATATTTACCCAAATTTGAAGTCGGGGTCGAATCCACGAGGACAATGTGAGTGGAAATAAAATTAATTGAAAATGACAGATACAAGTTAAATTCAAACTAATAGTACAAAAATATAAAATAGGAGAGCTAGGTTCCTACACAAATATTTCTCTTTTTGATTTTCTAGTATAAATTTAGGGCTACGAATAACTAGTGTTTTAACAATTATTGACGGATCTCGAGATTATGCATTACTAAGGTAGTGACATGTGGGAGTTAGTAATCAACATCAATTTAGTAAGTTAAATATGGGTAGGCATGGTTATAGATTATGATGCTAGTCTTTCAACAAAACACCAAACTTTCACCCATTGATTCTTACGAATAGTTAATAGGTGTGTTCAACAATTTATAACCACAACCTCAATCTAGGCATCCCTATTTCTAGGTTGATACCCATGGTATAGTCAACCTCACATTCAACCTTATGTCTAAGATAGTGAAAATTTAGCAAACTAGACACATAATTGTCTATCATTGTTTTAGTTTCCACATCCCTCTTTCAAAGATGATGTGGATTCCTATACTTCACCCAAAACCCTTCTTTCAAAGATGGCCTTGAGCTTTATAGAGATTGGAGCTTTCACTCATTAAACCTATGCGAGTATTTGGGGCTTTCATCTATCAAATCCCAACCAAAATTAGCATAGCAATGATAAAACCCATAAATATGAATTACCAAATAGATGCTAAAACTAAAGCCCACACAAACTTTAACCCCTACTCACACATAACCCCAAGAGGGAGATTTAGCTACACATAAGATAAATAAGCATAGATATACCTATAATCTCCATTGAAATTAATTGTTAAAGATTTAAGCGAATATTACTTCAAACTTTGCTCTCCCATAATATCAACAATGCAGTGAGCAAATCTTCCACTTAGAAAGTCTCCAATATATTCTTCACCCAAAATTTACACAATATTTTCTTCTCCAAAAATGGAGGATATGGAGTCAAGAGCTAAAACCTAAAAATTAGGGAAGATGGAATTTTATCCATGAGACTAAGGTTTAAGTCTTTTTGTCAAAAGTGGGACCAGCCACGTGCATTTCTAATTTTTCCCTTAGATTGAATATTTTTGCTTAGTCGCGATCGCACCAACTTGGTTGGGACCGTGGCTACCGTGACTACGACAGACTTATGTGACCATGGTTGACTGACCATCTTTGACTTCTGTGACCGTGGTCAGCAGACCATGACCGCAGTAACTAAGGCCCTTCTATTCCAGATCATTCACTGCATTTTTCATTCTCCCTTTTGATCATTTTAAGCTCCAATCCACATCTTTCTATCTTTTCAACTCTATACCTGAAAAGAGTGGATATTAGTGCATTTACTCATAAATATGTCTCATTTATTCATTCAAATCAAGGTAATGTACACCAATGTTGAGTGAGAATGAGTGGTAAAATCACCTCTCATCATCATTTTGTGCCTATTTCTATTATTTCAGACTGTGGTTCTGTGTTCACATTAAGGTTTGGGAGATTATTTTAAGAGGAGTTGGAATCTCAGGTAGATCTTAGAATAGACTTTTATCCGCAGATAGATGATTAGTCGAAGAGGGATATTTAAGTTGTTGAGGTTATGCTTTGAGCTTGTGTGATGGATTTTTTAGGCTAGTGGGAGAAACACTTATCCTTAGAGATTTCTTGTAATAAAATCTATCATTCGAGTATTGAGATGGAACCTTTTGAGGGTTTGTATGGCAGGAGATGTCATTCTACTATTGGATAGCTTGAGACTTCTAAGGATAGGCTTCATGGTACTGACTTACTTCAGGAGTTGTTGGGTAGAGTCAGGGTGATTCAGGATCGATTGAGAGCAACTCATAGTAGGCAAAAGGACTATGCAAACCGTAGGTTTCAAACCTTGATATTTGGGGTTGTTGCTCACGTATTCCTCCATGTATTGCCTATGAAAAGTGTGATGAGGTTCAGTATGAGGGGCAAGCTCAGTCCTGGATAAATTGAACCTTTTGAGATTCTTCGTGCAATTGGTAAAGTGACTTATGAGTTATATCTACCTCCAAATTTTTTTGCTATTCATCTAGTTTACTATATCTCTATGTTGTATCTATACATTCCTGATCCCTCTCATGTTCTTAGATGGGACTCGGTCTAGTTAGATAAACAATTGTCCTTCATAGAGGAGCCAATGCTTAATTTCGCTAGTGATGTCAGGCGGTTGCTGGTTATGTACAATAACACCTTCTTTTACATGATGATATGTTCACTGTCAAAATATATTAACCCAACAAAGGTTGGGGTCGAATCCCAAGGGAACACATGAAATTGCAGATCTTAGTAGTTATAGTTAGTTGGCAGAACAAGAAAAGTAAATAGGGGGTTTTGATATAGTAATCTCGATACAGTAACTATACTAAATTCGATTATAATCAGTGTAGGTGAACACTAGGTTTGTGTTTTCCCTGGCTTCTCAACTCCATAAGCTTATCATGCTTTGTTGAACCAACTCAATACTTTGCATGCAGAATCGATAAGTTATGTACCGTCTGCAGTCTTTTGGATGAATAGAAGGATTTCACCCTTTACCTTTTGAGTCTTAGGATGTTGCCTTAAAGCCCTTATGTTGATCCCTGTTAGTTATTTTCTTTTGAGTCTCTAGTTATTAGAAGAAACCTAACCATCTTACTAAGATAAAACCTAGAAGCGTGGATCGATAATTAAACTCCAAATTACTGTTGTCTTTATCTTTTCCTAGTCACAACTCTTCTTTTGGAGTAAGCACCAATACTATGAGAGATCCTAATATGTGCACTCATTAAGAAAACTAACATAACGGAGATAAAGCAACGCATGTATAGGTATCAATTCGGAAAAACAAAAGAACTTTCCCTAGTTCATCATTCAGCAAAGGTTTCCACAACCCTAGCTATGCGTTTTAGCCACTCATGCTTGTGAAGAAATCAATAACATTCATATTCGAAATCATAGATAAAATCACAATGATTGAAGTAATAAAACCTACAATCGTAAGTGAATTAATGAACCAAAATTAATACAAGAAAATCCAAAAATTAAAATCAAATCTTGGAATCAAATTATGTTTGTGAATATCAAAAGTGCATAACTCCTACTAAAAAACACATAAAGGCTATTTATAGTACATAAGGAAACCCTAAAACCAAAGAACAAATAAAATAGGAGAAAACAGGTCGGTGACCACATGTGGTCCGTACCGTGATCAAGAACCGGGTGCAGGTAGTAACTGTGGTCCTGACCTTGGGTATAGGTACAAATTGTAAGTACTAGATGAAAAATTCTAGCAAGTTCAGCTCTCATGATTTTGGAAATCAGGCACTTGCTTTGCCTACCTATGGTTCGTAGGTCCTATATGTGGTTCGTAGGTTGACTTAGCAGGTGTTGGGAGTTACCTTTTCAGCTCTTCTTTGATTATCAAACATGCTTTGATCACGATTAACTCAGAAAGTGTCCCAAACATCCATAATTGCTCCAAAATAGCCAAAACACCTTTTTTCCACCATTTTTACAAACTTATCATCCAAACATGATTTATTGTAAAACCCAAAAAGCATTATATCTAGCAAAATAACCTCAAAAACTAGAATATTTTTCTCATTTTAAACATCAAAAGTGCTATTTTTCTATAGCACACCAACACCCTCAACTTAGAATATTTGCATTTCCTCAGGCAATAAAATACAACCAAATAAAAACGATGCTTAACAGGAGAAACTAAGTGATTCAAAGCAGTCAGTCAACACATAAACTCAAAACACTTCTCTCTCTAATCCTATTTTTCAAAACTAACTGTGTATGAACATGAAGCACAAGAATGTGACTCAATGGGATCAAGGTATGGCAATTACATTAGCAATAGGCAACCATTCATATATATAAGTTACACTACTCGAAACAAGAAAATAACTAGCAATACGACTCAAGTGCCCTCACAATAAGGATATCCCACTCATATGAAATCATACATGTCAATGCAGGGACAGTCAAGAGAAATTTGCACTCATAAGAGAAGTTCCAATCAATGCATGTCAAATACCATAGGCTTGCTCTTATTTTCCTTACCTTAGCATTCAGATAGTCAAGTTACGATCGCTATAGGACTTTTCTCAACTTGTAATGTAGGCTTGGGAGCTGGTATGGTATATATGTACATATCAAGTGACCAAACCTCCTTGGAACTACACTAACCTTGGGGTCTCACTTACTAGCCAATTTTCTTTTTATCCTGCCCTTATTTCTGCCTTTTTATTCTTTATTGCGCATTTAGGTTGGGTGTGGTCTTTTATTCATTCTTTTTTTTTCACAACTTTTCTTTTTACTTTTTCTTTTCTTTTTCTACCACACCTAGCCCAACTAACTTATTCTCTTATTTTACCATTCTTCATACCTATTTTACTCTATGCACCCCTATGATAGCCATCCTTAACTTAGGTATTTTTTCTGAGTTAAAGTGCACAATGTCCAAGGAAGACCAGGGCCAAAATTGGTTGATTGTATTATAAATAAAAGGTGAGTTGTTAAACAAGAAAATGCTACAAGGATCAAAATAGGGATCAAGGGATATAATCTACACATGGAAGGTCATCCAGGCTCAAAGTGGACTAAAATCAAAAAAACGGCCTATGATCCTTTCCTAACCGACTATCCTTTAACCTAGGCAGGACTAACCAGGCAAGTTCTAAATTTGACACATAAAGGGATCTAGGTAGTATCTCTCTCACACATAGCATAGAGTCAATATTACCAACTTTTACCTATCTGATTAATGCAATTGTTAGCAAGTGATTATCATGTCCTTAATCCTAATGTCATACCAAGATACACAATGTTAAAAAATATACATTCATGCAGTTTTAAAACACAATTTTTTGGAGAGGTATAACAAATCAATCAAAATATGACTACTGCCCTAAATACTTAAAAATCTCCTAATTACATAAAAATAAAACACAGTACAAAATAAAACACAGTACGACATAAAATTATCCTAGACATGCTGTTTCTACAATAATGATGCATCCGATAGGAAAAGAAGCACGAAAATAAAAGCTCGCGGTGGCATGGTATACCTACCACAAATAAAAAACTGTGTACTGTCCTTAATAAGCTAAAATAAATTCAAAGAGAGGGAAGTAAGAAGATACCTGGGGTGTACTAGCCACCTGAATTAGGAGCATCCCCAAAAAGGCGCATATTAGCTGATAGAAGCGGTGTACTACTGGATAATGTACCTGCTTCTACAGATGCATGCCTTTGTCTATTGATGAATATAGACTCCATCGCATCATTCCTAGCCTTTTTAATGGCCCGATCACATGGTAAATCAAGATCCTACAAGGTGTCTATAAGACCTCTCTTGGCCCTAATTGTTGGGACCTTTTCAACATCGTAGGCAAAATAATTAAACTGCCTCAGTGCATGTAGAGGTGATATCTAAACCACCTGGGGTATAATTGATAAAGTGGCTACAATACGGCTTTTTGTAAGAGATAATACCTCTACTCGTAATATATCAAACTCCTTGCTTATCTGAGCTAGATGCAATGCAACTATCTTTGTGAATCACGTTGTAACCTATCTCTTAAACTCATCAAGATGTATCTAGAAGTATACATATAGATTAGATAGTGAAGCACACAATGCAACCTCTTATCAATCCTGTGCCTACTCACATCTACTCTTAACCTCTGATCTTATCTGCTCGTAGAGGCTAGTCATCTCAATCTCAACAATGCTCACTTTAGCATCTGTGGCCCTATGGCTATCCACTAAGCTCTATAAAAACTCCCTATATATAGTTATTATACTTGAAGCAGGAGCTATAGTAGATAGGTGAGTAGACTCTGAAGGTACGCCCACCAGCTCTAAAGTTGAAGTTGGGGATGAAGAAGAAGTAGCTGGTGTCCCCTCGACCTACGTACTAGATTCTAGAGCCTCTCTCTGCTCCACTATCTCCATATAAATTCTAACACCCCCATCACCTTGATGTGCCTCATCAGGCTTTATTGAAATTGTTGGGCCCTTAATCTAGGCTCGTGGTACTACTTCCTACTATCTTGATCTCCTAGAAGAGCCTGGACGTGCCAGATCCCTCATAGTCCTAGTATATGCAGTCACCATTGAAAATACCCTCTCATCTAAATCTGGTATCTTAGGAACATCAAACGCATCACATAAACTCTGAATTAAGCCAGGGAATGGCAGATTAGTAAAATCCCCAAAGGCTCTATAATGTAACTCATACCTAAGGATGGAATAAAAATTAATAGCATAAATGGCCATCATACAACCAACCAATGCAACTCCCTCCTATGTTAACATATTATCTAAAATAGTGGGTATTAGTATGTATCTAATTAGCAACCACTAGAAATTGGAATTAAATATCAATAGGCCTTTCTTGATCACATTATTCCCCTTAATCCATAGGGTTGCATCACCAGAGATGAAATATAATTATCTATTCACTTAGCCATCTCATCCCTCTCATATTGATGCTCAGCCTTCAAGCGTAATATATCGATTAATGTGATCCTCAGTTGGTGGTCGCACTCAACTGTAGATATAGGGGTAATGTAATTTGGGTCAAATATAACTCTACGGATAGTCTCTATCTATATGTCAAATTTGACCACTCTAACTAGTATATGCTCAAGCTGTGGCTGTCTAGCAAATCTGATCATGCCTAGATGTATGCACATAGGAAGGACCATAGTAGCTCTGTAGGATGCATAGAATTATTGTACCATAGCTGGGTTATAAGAACCAAGTGTCCTAGTCATCTACTCTAGCTGATATCTATCAAATACTACTGTAATTGTGGTACTCGATCTAGCCCCGATAGGTCAATCCGACACTCTAAATAAATGCACCTCATAGGCCTGCCTGCCTCCTAAATATGGCTATCAATAGTAAATATCTCCCGCATCCTTGGTACATACTACCTGCCTGCCCCTACTATACTAATACATCATGGGTAGCTTGCTTTGTAACCTTCTCACACTAGGTTACATTTGTCTACTGTACATAAGTAGTGGTAACCTCATTAGATTGGGGCACCACTGATGGCTCTTCCTGCTCCACCTCATCGGATAAATCATGGAATCCCTCCTTAGACTAGGGTTCTGAGCGGTAACTTGTGGAGTAGACTCATACTCTATCTCCTTCTCCTCGTCATTATCAGGTGGAGAAATGTATGGTGCTGATATCCTGGCTTACTTCATGCTCGGTTGGGTTGTATCTGACTAAGTATCCTGGCGATTCTGTCCTTTCATGACTTTGTATGCCACCTCAACATAGCATCTCTACATTGCTTCCTCGGGTACTACTCCACTAAACTGCTAGGCTCAGGAGACTCTTCTAGTTTCCTCTATGTACTGGCCTTCTTCTTGTTCGTAACCTTAGTTTCTATACGTACCTGAAAAATTAGTTGTTAGTTTCCAACAAAAGTGAGGGATGGCAAAAGTTGAAGCAAAACTCAAAATTCAAAAGTTTGAATTTTTCCTCAATTTCCCCCCCTATAGTCTATTTGAAATTTTAACAAGTCCATTGTATGCACACTTCACATAAATCATAGCTTTTAAATCAAAAAAACATGCTCAACTATGGGTATTACTTTCATTCATTTAAGTTCAACTTTCGTTTGGGGCCTAACTTTAGATTTTTCTTCGTAACAAGACCCAACATTAAGTTTTTAGGCTACTTCAAGGCTCCTACACACAAGCATGATAGTTTATATTTATTTTACAATGGAATACACATATCAACTTGTTCAAACAATAGATAGATCAATACATAACCAATAGGAACTGAAAAAGTTACCTTTTATATGAAGAAGGGAAAGAAAATAATAAAGAACTCAAGCAAACAAAAGTTACAACATGTTTTTATCATATTGGAACAAGTTTTTATCTCAAACAAGTGACAATTTAACCTTTACTTAAGTGTGGAGTTAGCTGATGTTTTAAGAAGGAAGTTTGAATTGAAAGAGAAAATTGAAGTTTTAAGGATTAGAATGAGGTTAAGGTTGTTTAAATATAGTTCGGGGGCTGTTTTGGGTCATATATAAGTGTTGGTAGGCCCAAAATTTAAATTAAAAATCAGGTCAAAAATTAGCCAACCCCCGGCAGCTACTTGCGTCCTGTACCTGCGGTCAGGCCATGGGCACAGGTGCCACTTGTGGCCAGCAGATGCTGGGTGCATGTGCCTGGCAAAAAATTTTGGCTCGATTTCCTGTACTCCAAACTTGGCATTCTAATATTTTCCAGCTACTTATGGTCCCGTAACCTAAGTTTGTCATCCAAAAAGCAAAATTAGATGCCAAAGTCCACAACCTTACACATTTTGTTCATTCTTAAACTTTTAACTTTTTAACTTATTACTCAACTTACTGTGTGGGACTTCTGACCATTATCTGTTGATCACATAGACCCCTTACTTGAAAATCGATGAATGTTGCAAGTTTTTACCATATTCTGGGTAAGTCCATGAGCTAAAAAGCAACAAAAAAATGAAAAACAAAAAAAAACTGAACACTATAAAATAGTGGGTTGCCTCCCACTCAACACTTGATTTAACGTCGTGGCATGAAATGGCTATATTGGTTGCTGATACTTCACCAATAAGCTCATGGACTACCTCCCGTGCAGTGCTTGATTTAACATCACGACACGACGCGAGTATCTTTAATTACTCTGAATTCATTAAGATACCCATAAGAATATCCTCTAAGGTTATTAAAGCAATCAATCACGGACACTACCCTCATGTCATTTGGCAACTTTATTGATTTTCAAATGTCTAATGTATCTTCCTCACTATTGACTTAGAATTTTAGCTCACCTTTCTCCATGTCAACAACAACTCTGCCTGTGGCCATAATGGTTTCCCATTTAACAGGCATCTTGATGTCAACCTCATAATCCAGGATGACCAAGTCAACTGAAAAGATAAGGTTATCCACCCTTATAATAGCATTAAAAGAGATTCCCATAGGTTTCTTCACTGTGTGTCGGCCATAAATAGTCACATCAAAGTCAATTTTGGAGGGTTTAAGCGCAATTGCTTGAATACGGCCAATGATATCAAATTAATGTTGGCCCCTAAGTCACACAAGGCCTTGGCATATCAGGATGACCCAATAGTATATGATATAGTGAATGCACTAGGATCACCTTTTTTCTATTCCAAATACTTAGTTATGACTGCACTACAGTGGTGTATACCATCAATATCCTCAAATGTCACTCCTTTCTTCCTTGTGACCAACTATTTTATGAATCCGGTGTATTAAAGCATCTGCTCCAACACCTCTTGGAGAGGTATGTTCAAATTCAATTCTTTAAGCATATTAATGAATTGCTTGAACTTACTTTCTTCTTTATTCTTCCTTAATCTCTGAGGAAAAGGTGGGATCGGTCTGGAAATCTGCCTAATTTTTGGCTTAATTATCATACCCTTTTCTTTGTCTTCAATAACTTTACCTTGATCACCTATTACCTTCTTAGACTCAACAACAGGTGTCTCATTATTAATAGCTTCTGTATTAGGTCGTAGGGGATCCATAGTAGTGATACCACTCCTCGTGGTAATAGCAAGTACGTGACCATTGTTCGTTGGATTTTGCATCGTGCTAACAAAATGGTACCTGGCTGTCTCTGATTCAAAGTTGCTGGCATCTACCCAAATTGGTGTTCCAACTGCTTGATAGTAGTGGTATATGACTTGACCTTCTAGGTCAATCCTAAAACATCGTCCTTATTCTTCTTAAGGCTGATCTATTGATTTTCCTAACCCTTTACCAACTTAGCCAACAACTCTTCTATTCTAGATTTTACATTTCATTTGCCAGGTGGAATGTATCTATCTCCCTTCTCTTTGTATCCATCCTTCTTTCTCCAGTCACCTTCTCGCTTTCTACCACAGTCTCTATATTTGCCATAGTAGTTCTAAACTTAGTTCCCTTGCCCATGGGGTCAAAAACCTACCAACTAATGATCCAAATAATTTACTTACTCAAATTTTGACTCATAAGCTTTGGAAGCTGACCCCTGTGCTGCAACTACATTTACCTTTTCGGAACTCGTTGTTGTAAGCTACTTTGTGAGTATCCTAAGTAATACTCTTAGCAACACAATCTCTAATTATACTGTGTCATCAATTAATTTCTAGTGACAGGAGGCACCAATAGTATAAATACTAGATCCCCTCTCAGCCTACCTAGTTTGCCAACCTTGGTTAGTCAGCAAGATCTGATCTAACATCTCCGAAGCTGTCTCCCAGCATAGTCTCATAAAATTTTATCTAGATATGGTGTCTGCTATAACTCTAAAACTGATTGTCAAGGCTCGGTAGAAAATCTCTAATAAGTTTGTCCCTTACAATTGATGATTGAGAACCATACTTAGCTTCTTCTTAAACCAAAACCATAACTCTTACATGGACTCTATTTCCAACTACCTGAAGTTATAAATCTCATCCTTGACCTAAAACATCCTGGATAGAGGAAAGATCCTATTCAAGAGCTTCTTGTTCAACTCATTCTATGTAGTTCTAGAGCCTCTAGGCAGTTCCCCTAACTATAAAGATGTTTTTCCTATAAGTGCGAATGGGAATAGCCTTATTGTAAGTTCTTCCTGATTCAGCTATGGATTTGTATACAAACGATTAATCCTAAGGAAATTTTCAAGGTGCAAGTTTGCATCATCTCTAGGTAGTCCTAGAAACATACCCTTCAGATTTAAGAGTTGGATCATTGCGTTTGTAATATTGAACATGATACTTAGGGTAAAAACAAGAAGAACTATGGCTTCACTCTCTACTGGATTAACATATCCCAAGTCTTCTTGGTCATCTGTATATGGTTGAACATACTGATAAGTTGGGATTATTTGAACACGGGTACCTCTAGCTCTATTTTGGTTTTCACTGAGTTCTGCTCGATGGTTTGCTATTTGTCTTTACTCAGCTAGCTCTGCCTCCTTAGATACCTAATGAGCATCTTTATTTGCCTTCTTCTCATCTTGAGATCAAGCTAATAACTTACTGATCAGTCGATCAATAATATCATATACCTCTTTGGCTGGAAGGGAAGGTACAATATCACCAACCCCTTTAGAAGGTTCATCTCTTTTATGATCAGACATTCTACCAGGTGTTTGTAGGATCCTCTATTGATTTGAATTCAGTAAGATTAAAGGATTACCTCTACTTCATGTGCTAGGCATACATCGGCATATTCCAAACTAAGAATTAAAAGAAAAATCCAAAAACTGCAACAACTTCAAATCATAAATCAATATCGTGTTCCCCGACACAGCATGAAAACTTTATTGATGTCCACACAAAACCTCCTATCAGATGATGACACAGTCACAATAGTGGTTAGGGTTGAATTCCAAGGGAACACGTGGAATTGTAGATCATAGTAGTTGTAGTCGGTAGGTAGAACAATAAAAGTAAATGGGGGGATTTTTATGTAGTAATCTCAAGCAAGTAAATATACTAACTTTGGTTGTAATCAGTGTAGGTGAACACTAGGTTTGTGTTCCCACTGCCTTCTCAACTCCGTAGAATTATCATGCTTTGTTAAACAAACCCGATACTTTGTATGCAGAATTGATAAGTTATGTACCTTCTTAAGTCTTTTTGACCAGCAGAAGGATTTCACCCTTCATCTTTTGAGCCTCAATAAAACCTTATCTTGATCCCAGTTAAGTATTACCTTTTGAGTCTCTAATTATTTGGTTAAACCTAACCATCTTACTAAGACAGAACTTAGAAGCATGGATAAAAAATTAAACTCCAAATTGCTATTGTCTTTATCTTTTCCTGGGCCCTACTCCTTTTTCATAGTAAGCAGTAATATCTATGCGGGATCCTAATGTGTGCACCCATAACGAAGATAAATAAATGCATGCATGGGTATCGGTTCATAACAATAAAAGCACTTGCCCTACTTCGTGAATCAGCCAGGGTTTTCACAACTCTAGCTGTGGGTTTTAGTCTCTCATGCTTGTGAAGATATCAATATCATTCATATTTGAATAATAGATGAAATACCATTGATCAAAAGTAATAAAACCCACAACTGTAACTGAATTAATGAACCAAAGTTAATACAAGAAAATCCTAAGATCAAAATCGGATCTTGGAATCAAAATATGTTTGTGAATATCAAAAGTGTGTAACTCCTAATAAAAAACATTGATGGCATTTATAGTACATGAGGAAAACCTAAAACCAAAGTCCAAATAAAATATAAGAAAATAGGGTCAATGGCCATATGTGTTCCGTACCTGTGGTCTAACACCAATCACAGGTAGTAGCTGTGGTCTCGTCCCTAGGTGAAGGTACAAACCGCAGATACTAGATAAAAATTCCTGCATGTTCAGCTCTCAGGATTTTGGAATTCTGGCACTTTCTTTGCCTTCTTGTAGTTCATTGGTCTTATATGTGGTTCGTAGGTTGATTTAGAAGGTGCCGAGAGTCATATTTTTAGCTCTTCTTCAATTCTTGAACATGCTTTGATCATGATCCAGTCGAAAAGTATCCCGAACAACCATAATTGCTCCAAAATAGCCAAAAACACCTTTTTCACCTTTTTCATGAACTTAACATCCAAAATATGATTTCTTGCAAGACATACCCAAAAAAATCATATCTAACAAATTGACCTCAGAAACTTGCATCTTTTCCTTATTTTAAGCATCGAAAGTGCTATATTTCTATAGCACATCAGTTATGCACTAGGTAGATTCCTATAGTTATGGTTTAATGGAGGCACCATCAAATAGAGAAGGACACTTATAAGATCCAAAGGGAAATGTGGACCCAGTATGCTCACCTATTCGAGAATTCAGGTACATTCTAATCCTTAACCTATTGGATATTAGAAATTATGCCATGAAATTAGGCTAGAAGTTATTCTTATTAATTATATGGGAAGTTATGCTATCAATTATTCTTGAAATCATGATACTTCATTATATGATCATTTGTGCTATTGATTTTGCCACTAACTAGGCTGATGTGGTTTCCCATTTGAGTTTGAATATCATGATACTATACATATATTGATACCCGGTAAGGTCGGAGAATATTATGATGATATATTGATATCTGTTAAGGTTAGAGGATATTTTAATAATATATTGATACTCGATAAGGCTAGAGGATGTTATGATGATATATTGATACTCGACAAGGATGGAGGATACAATGATGCTATATTGATACTCAAAAAGGCCAGAGGACGATTATGATAATATTGATACCCGACAAGGTTCGACATGGTTGGGGGATACTCGACAAAGCCAGAGGATGATTATATTGATGTGCCTATATGTACATCTACCTGTTCAAGTTTGGCTATGCCACATGTATGGAAGTCATATGCATATACTTATACTTATTTGTAATTTGGGTATGATGTTGATATTAGGGATATTGGATATAGCCCAAAAATGATAGATGTGTATAAGGTGGTATAGTTGATGATTAGTGCTAAATATGAAATAGTTGCAGATATTATTTAAGTGACAAGTAATGACTAGTTGATAAATGGGGATTAGTTGGTAAATAATGATTAGTTAATAAATGATGTTAGTTGATAAATTATGGTTATCAAATAAATAGTGATTAGAGGATATGTGGTGAATAGTTGTTAAATGGGGACTAGAGGTTTATGATGACTAGTAAACAAATGACGTAGTTAATAAGAGATCGTTAGCTAAATAAAAATGACTAGTGAGTAACGATGATAATATTGGTAAATAATGGTAGTATTATGAAATATAGGCCATTGTCAAATATTGGTAAAATCTGAAATGTTGGTAAATGACCAAATGATGATAATTGTTGACTGATGGTTAAATGACGATAAAGATTATTTATAATATTAGTTGATTGTTTTATTCTACCCTTAAGTGTACCCTCCATACATATGGGAGGTTGTGATGGGTTATTACTTTTCTACACAAATTAGCGTATGAGAGCCAATTTTTTAGTTATGTTTACTTGTGTTAATGCTTTATCATACACTTGTATTCTAAATTATTTATTTATAATGTTTGAGAAATGATTGGCATGCCTTGATGCATTATGTTATATTGTTATTTTGGTTTAATTACTTATTATGTACAATGATATTGGAGATGATTCCGGTTCTGTCCTATACCTTGACTTAGTTATGTTATCTTGCATTTTATCATACTTATATCATGATTTAGCTTTGTCGGCCAATGATGCCTACTGAGTGCCTATTATTGTGGTACTCATACTACCTTACTGTACTTTTTTTATGCAGATTCGAGTGCTAGTTGCCACCATTGATTCGTGTTCATACAATGTTGATATCTGGAGAGTAAGCACTTGGAGTTTAAGTCACCCATTTTCTTCTATCCTTCTATATTCAGTCTTTTGTATTTGCGATATATGTATTGACTACTCTAGATACTTGGGTTGTATTTAATTGTTAGATGCTTATGTACTGGCTCTTCCATGTCGTAGGATGGTATTCTGTTTTGACTATTTTTCCATTTATAAAACTTTTTTTATTTACATATACTATTTTCTTGAAATTTGCCTATGTTGGGCATTTACCACAAAATATACCCATTGTGTTTGATTGGGTAAAGGTTTGGCTTACCTACTGGCGAGATTTAGTAGGTCTCATCATGACTCGTAAATTGGGTCGTGAAAATGTAAGGGATTGAAACTTCTTTAGCAGTACCAATGCTATAGTAGTGACAGCTAAAGCATCCAAGAGACCACTTTAGCAGCACTCGCGTGGCTGGGAACTGCCCAATTTTCACCACTCTCTATAATCTAAAACCCTAAAAAATGGACGCTCTTAGGAGAAACAATTATGGGTAATTGTGGATCCTTAGCATCATTGAATTACACAATTTTTCTTTGAATTAGATGTAAGATTTCATTATTTCCAAAGTTGATTTCTCCATGGTTTGTGAAAACCCCTAAAATCCTGTTGGCTCAATTCTAGCACCAATAAAGCTTAAAATTCTCCTATTTTTTAGGGTAAATATTCCGAGATCATTGGGAGGCATTGAGTTGGTTTTGGAAATTCGATTTTCATAAATAGGCCCTATATGGGAATTTTACGTAATTTTGAACCCAAAGAACAATAGTGTAATATGGGTATCATTATTCTCATTTCGATGAGTATATTGTGATTTTGATAGTGCGACACCTTACAAAAACTTCTTAGAAAGGAAAATTTATGATTTAGCAGATTTTTTGGGCTTTCGTCAATGCCTGTGTAGGCTAGGTTTACCTTCTTCATAGATTGATATATTTCATAGTATGATTATGATTTTATGCTAGACATGGGGTGGGATTTAGGTGTTGAAAGTGTGAATGAGAATATTTGGTTTAATTAGACCATTAGGCTATCGTGAAATTATAGATTTTGGAGTAGTTAGCATAGTTATTTATGGCTTAGGTGAATTAAACCTTTTAATATGTATTTAGGACGTTAATACTTTATTTACTCAAGGTAGGTGAAATTTCCCTATTTAGTCTTGTTAAAATAGCATTGTTCTTAATTGTTTAAGTTAAGAGAAATGCCTTAGTTGCCACCATTTTGGGTAGAATTGCCTTGGTTGCTCATGTGTGGGAAAGATTACTAGCTTAGGACTAATTATGGATTACTTGACATCTAGGAGTGAACTTAGATATCTTAGCCTAGTCTAAGTTCAAAGTTTCTTATGTAAAATTTTAGGGATTAGGCGTGGGTCCTCCGGCCACCCATCTTAGCCAAGACTTGGATTTGCCTTGTGGTCTTAGTTGCACATGTTATACTTTTACTATCAATGGGTTTGACAATTAAAGAGGTTGAATATATTCGTTTTGTATGTTAGTTTGATATTGGAAGATCGATGCTAATTTTAGATAATATAAATAAAATAGCTTAAATACGTGATTTATGACATAGCTTGCATGTATATGATTATTGAGTGTCTTTGGGAAAAGATTAACGATATGGGACATCGATATATGAATAATGATTTATTTACTTATATGCATGCATGATTATTGATGCCTCCGCATACAATAATAATATGGCTTATAGATATGTTAGAACTCATAGTTATGATTAAGGCCTTAGTGATATTATATGTATTACCAATGTAATTAGGTGTACAAATCCATTTCTTATATTTAGAAATCTATAGGACATTATTCGAAAACTTTTACATCTTTCACTCATTTCAGTTTCAAAAGCATTTCTTTGGTTTCACTCTTGCACAGATGGCTAAGACACGTGTTACTGCTACTCGATATGAGGGTGTCAAGACTGAGCCTAGGGATCCTATTATTATTCAAGGATGACCTAGAAGTCTTGGACAGCCTTGATATGTATCCCTAGCTAGGGGCCAGGATAGGAGGCCATCACCAGATCCTATCCTTACTTCTAATCTAGAGATTCTTCCACCCCAGCCAGCGATGGGCCAAGGACCAACCTAGGCTCCATCAAGGTTTATTTTTTCTTTAGTGCTTTGATATGCTTTGGTATAACTTTTATGGTTTGTTAGTGGCGCACTATCTGATGGTGCATAATTTATAGATTAGCGTAGCACTAAGGTAGGGGCTTATCCTGTAGGTACGACTCCCAGAGTTGAGGTCCCTCCTATACCAGCGGTTTCTCAGTCAGTAGTTACTTGGCCAGTGGTTTCCCAACCTTCTATTTCTACTGAGAAGTTAATGATTTGGGTAGATTCTTAAGGTTTGCTCCACCTAGGTTTTCTGGTGCATTGAGCAAAGATACATATAAGTTTCTCAATGCTTTTGAGAATAGGCTCCATAATTTGGTCCTAGTTGAGGATCGTGGTGTGGATTACACTACTTTTCAATTGGATTTGAGAGCTCGCCATTGGTGAAGGGGTCATCTTGACTCCTGGACCTTTGGGTCTTCTCCTTTGACATAGGCTCAGTTCTGTTGGATCTTCTTGGGGAAGTACATGTCTCATATCCTAAGGGATTCTTTGAGCGATCAGTTCATTAGATTGGAGTAGGGATTCATGTCTGTCTGGGAGTATGAGGATAGTTTTCATGAGTTGACTAGGCATGCTACTTCTATTCATACTTTTGAGTTTAAGAAGCTTCATTGTACTATCCAAGGATTGAGACTTTCTCTTTGTAAGTGTACACAGAGTTTGGTTGTTGTGGGTAGGTCTTTTGCTGAGGTCTATGATTATGCTTAGCTCATCGAAGAGATGCATCATGAGGCCTAAGGAGATAGCATAAGAGACTATGCTATCAGGTTTGATTAAGTAGGAGTCATAATTGATCCTAGTTTAGAGGTAGTGGTTCTTAGGGTAGGTACCTTCCATGTTATTTTTTTCAGCACTTGGATTTATCTAGTAGAACCGTTTAGGCTATATTTCAAATTATCGATGAAGGCCAGCTAGATCAGTAATTGTCCTGGCTGGGGTAATTGTGATTATTCAAGGGATTCATCTTCTTTCTCTGGTAAATTTCATAGGGCATGTCATGTTTGTGGAGTTGTTAGTCACTTCGTATAAGAGTGCCCTAGTTAAGGAATGATTGTTTTTTCGCTTAGGGTGTCCTATCTATTAGGGCAGTTCATTCCTCAGCTAAAGGTGGTATTCATGGCCATAGTGGCAGTACCCAGGCTGTTTGTAGAGGCTCCTAGGAAGGGTGTATAGGAGATTGGTTAGGATACTAGTCAGGTGGAAGGCGTGGTTAATTATACATCTTACCTACCGACTCAAGACTGAGTCTTCAAATGCTATTATTATTGGTACAATTTTGGTTTGCCTTCAGTTGACTTTTTATTTATTTGATCCAATATCCATATATTTTTATGTGAATTCTTACTTTTCTCCATGGTTAGAGTTATCGTGGTATTCATTATCTATGCTATTATGAGGATCTACTTCTATGGGTTATTCTTTAGTAGTGGATTGGGTTTTCTGATCATGTGTTGTGACTGTTAGAGATGTTGATCCTTGTTCTGATCTTATTATATTAGACATAGTGTAGTTTGATATGATTCTAGGAATGGACCGGTTATCCCAGTATCATGCAGACATGAATTATTTTGCCAAAACCGTTATCTTATCCATCAATGGCATACCCTCTATTATGTGGCAGGAAGCTTTTAGTCATGAGCCAAAGGGGATTATTTCTTATGTGTTCTAGGAGACTTATCTTAAGAGGTTGTGAGTCTTATCTCTCTTATGTTTATGATGATAGTGTGCAGAGTCCATTGCTTGACTTTATACCAGTTGTTCATGAGTTTTCTAATGTTTTCCATACCGATCTACCTGGTATTCCTCCTTCCTGTGATTTTGAGTTTGTTATTGATCTTGCACCTGGCCCTTGAACTATTTTTATATAACCTTACTATATGACTCCTGCCGAGCTTAATGAGCTAAATTCTAAGCTTTTGATTCTACTTTGTAAGGGTTTATTAGACTAAGTATGTCTCCTTAGGGAGTTCCTGTGTTGTTTTTGAAGAAGAAGAATGGCTTCATATGTATTTACATTGATTATAGGTAGCTTAATAAGGTGATAATGATGAATCTTTCTCTATTGCCTCGTATTGATGTTTTGTTTGATCAGTTTTAGGGAGCAGCGGTGTTCTCTAAGATTGATTTGAGGTTTGATTACCATTAGTTGTGAATTTGGGATGAGGATATCCTGAATACTTCCTTTAGGAACCATTATGGTCATTATGAATTCCTAGTGATGTCTTTTAAGATGACTAGTACCCCAGTTGCGTTGATAGATTTGATGAACTGAGTGTTCAATCCTTATTTAGACTAGATCATGACTGTGTTCATCGATGAGATCCTTGTATATTTGAGCAGTAGAGAAGAGCATGCAGAACATTTGAGGATTATTCTCAAAACTTTAAGAGGTCCTGTAATTTTGCCAAGTGCTCTAAGTGAGAGTTTTGTCTTGAGCCAGCGACATTCATTAGGTACATGGTGTCTAAAAATGGGAATATGGTAAACCCGATGAAGATTAAGGTTATTCTTGATTGGGACAGGCCTACATATTTGGTCGAGGTTCGTAGCTTCATTAGCTTGGATTGTTATTATAAAAGGTTCATTGAGGGTTTTGCTACTATTTCATCACCTATGATCAAATTAACTCGGAAGAAGGTTCCTTTCCAATGGTCTGAGGAGTGTGAGTCGAGCTTTGGATTGCTTAAGGAGTTCCGTACTTTGTCTCCTATTTTGTCTCTTCCTATTGAGGGTGAGGCGTTCACCATGTATTATGATGATTTTGGTGTTAGTTTGGGTTGTGTATTGATGGAGTACAATTATGTCATTACTTATGCTTTGAGGAAGCTTAAGGTACACGAGCGCAACTACACCACTCAAGATTTAGAGTTGGCAACGGTAGTACTCACACTTAAGATTTTGAGGCATTATCTTTATGGTGTGCATTATGAGCGATTCTTAGATCAGCATAGTAGTCAGCACCTTATGCCTAGAGATAGCTTAATGTTATCCAGTGTAGATGGATAGAGTTAATTAAGGACTATCATATTTCTATCTTGTATCATTTGGGCAAGTCAAATGTGGTATCGGATGCCTTGAGTCGAAAGACAGTGAGTATGGGTAGCTTGGCTTGTATTCTAATTTATAAAAGGCCGTTGTCATGGGACATTCTATCCTTATCTAATTTGATAGTACAACTAGATATTTTAGACCTTGGGAGGATTCTTGCTAGTGTTGAGGTAAGGTCTCGCTATTTGAACAGATTTGGGATTACCAATTTTAGGATAAAAGATATTGCTTCATCCGTGATCAAGTATTGAGTGGTGAGTCCAAGAAGTACTACAATATATTCTGAGGGCTTCATAAGATTTGATAGCCGTATTTGTATTTCGAGGAATAATGACTTGATTCAATCGATTTTGCATGAGGCTCATAGCTCCAGGTATTCTTTTCATCCGGGTAAAACTAAGATGTATAAAGACTTGAGACTACATTATTGGTGGAGTGTTATGAATAAAGATGTGGCAGACTTTGTAGTTCGTTTCCTGTGTTGTCTACATGTGAAGGCTGAGCATTAGCAACATGGTGGATTGATTCAGAGGTTGCCCATTCTCAAGTTGAAGTGGGAGAAAATTATCATAAACTTTGTTAGTGGTTTGCCTTGTACTTCCTGTGGTTCCGATGGGATTCAGGTCATTGTGGACTGGTTGACCAAGTTGGCACATATCATCCCTATCAAGATGTCCTTCAATGCCAAGAGGTTAGACAATATTTATGTTCATAAGATAGTCCATTTGCATGGTATGCCTATATCCATCATTTCAGATCGGGATTCTTTGTTCACTTCTAGCTTTTTGAGTGCTTTTCAGGAAGAGTTGGATACTCAGGTGGATCTTACAACAACCTTCCATCCTTAGACCGATATTTATTTCGAGCGGACTATTCAAGTTCTTAAGGATATACTCCGAGCCTATGTTATGAATTTTAGAGGTCAGTGATAGCAGCACTTAGCCTTGGCAGAATTCATATATGATAACTGTTAGTTTGAGTATTGAGATTTCATATTTTGAGTCTTGGTATGGTAGATGTAGTCATTCTATGTTTGGATGGTATGACACATCCCAGGTTAGCCCCCGTGGTACTGAGTTGGCAGGAGTCGTTTGATAGAGTCAAGGTGATTCAGGATAGGTTCAGGATAGCTGAGAATAGGCAGAAGGATAATGTCGATCGTAAACTTCATACCTTATGATTTGGATTTGATGATAAAGTATTCCTCCACGTATCACCCATAAAGGCTGTGATGAGGTTTTGGAGGAAGGTCTGGCTCAACCCCAGATATATTGGGCCCTTCGACATACTTCGCAAAGTGGGTGAGGTAGTTTATAAGTTAGCCTTATCCCAAGATTTTGGTGTTGTTCATCTAGTTTTCCATGTTTCCAGTTGCAGCAATACATTCCTGATTAGTCTCATATGCTTAGATGGGACTCAGTCTAGTGGGATGAGCGGTTAACCTTCCTGGAGGAGCCTGTACTCATTTTGGCTTGTGATGTTAGGCAGTTACGCACTAGGGAGATTTGCTAGTTAAGGTTTAGTGATGGAACCGCCCAGTAGAGGAGGGTACTTGGGATATTGAGAAAAAGATGCTGACACAGTCTCCTCACCTGTTTGAGGCTTCAGGTACATCCTAGTCCATTACTTTTGCAAATGAAAGTTCTTTTAGTAGTGCATATTATAATGACCCTCCAGGTCATTTTTTGTATTTTTGCTCATTTTTGCCATTTAGAGCTTTCCTATAGCTGACCTAAGTCATTTATGACTTGCTGGGACTAACAGTGTCACGACTTGATTTATGAGTCTTGATGGAACCTACCAAATCCTACCTCAAGTAAGACAAACCATAATCCGAAGCTAACGTAAAGGGTTAATTCAGTGGGAAATGCCCAACATAAATTAGTTTTAAGAACAAAACTTATAATTAAACAAGGGTTCTAAATAGATAAAAACAAGTCATACAAGATACCAACGCAGGACCTGGTAGAGTAAGTACAAGAGCATCTAGCAATCATAAAATACAATCCAAGTGTCAAGAATAGTCAATACATCCATCTTGAAATAAAAGACTGAATAATAAAGATAGAAGGAAATGGGCGACTCGAACTCCAAGAGCTCACCCCATCTCTGAAGATCAATCACCGCATAAACAACGATCAACAACAACAACTAGTACTCAGATCCGCACCAAAAAGATATAGAAGAGTAGTATGAGTACTAAAACAATGGGTACTCAGTAGGCATCATCGGTCGACTGAGTTAAATCATGATATAGGAATGATAGAATGCAAGATAACATAACTAACTCAAGGTACTGAATCGAACCTGAATTATCTCTATCATTACTATACATAAATAGTGCATAAATAGAGATAATAATGATAACATAACATAAAGAATCGAGCACACGCAAACATAACTACAAAATTTTCTCCTATATGCCAATAGGTTCAGAACAGTAAAGAAATTGTCATAGCCTCCCATATGCTTGGAGAGTACACTCATGAGAAGAATAGTCTAAGTAAGCATCATTTACAACTATCCATCATCATCATCATTTAATCATCCTTTCACAATTTTCTTCATTCGGCGTTATGCCATCAACAAAGCAATTTGCCTATATTATTCCATAGTTCACAAATTACAAATTAGCCACCAATTGTCCACTAAGCATCATTTATTTACTAGCCATTCCTTACCAATTATACATTACTTCATCATTTATCATGTCATAGTAAATACCCAGACTCAAATTGAAAATATATATATAGTCACTACCCAGAATTGAATTGGTCATAATATAAGAAATACCTAGAATCAAACCGATCATACTATAATCAATATCTGGAATTGGACCGGTCATAATATAATGAATACCCAGAATTGACCTGGTCATATTATAATCCATACCCGAAATTGAATCAGAGATATTATAATTGATACCCAAAATTAAACCGATCATATTATAATCAATACCCGAAATTTAATCGGTCATATTATAATCAATACCCAGAATTGAATAGATCATAATATATATATATATAATCATCATCATAATTCATATCGTTAATAGCATAACCAATAGCATGATCAATAGGTTTCAATCCTCACATTTACCAACATAACCATGAAGTATCAAGATTCATCATTATTACCTCAATACACCATCCCACGATCCCAGATAGTGTAAGGGTTCACCAAAGCTAACATGTGTCATGGACTTCAATGGGTGAAAAGTACAATTCTAATCCCTGAGTTCAATTTTTTTGAAAATTTCTACCAGAACTAGTCTTAAGGTATGTAAATTCTTTTAGATGTCAAACAAGCCTTAATTAGCCTAAGATAGAAAATTCACCTAAAACATGAACAACTAGGTCAATTATGCATAGCTAGAGTAATCTAAGATGTTCTTTTGCAAAATATGAGGAACGAAGTCTAATTCACCTAAAGCACAAGGGAACAAGCTAAGTGTTTCAAGCTTATGGTCTCCAAATAACCTAAGCACCTTAACTAACCCCAAGTATTGCATTACAACAGTCAACACCTAAAACCTATCCAAAATCCAACACAATATCACAAATATATTATGAAGTAGTTCAATCTAACCAGGGTATAAACCTAGCCTACCTCGATGCCGGAGAAAGCTCAACGAACTGCTAAACCTTAAATTTTTTCCCTATGAGAAGCCTCCTCAAGATGCTAAGATATCAAAAACACACTCTGCTCATCCATATGGGATTAACGATACAGATATAACACCATAGTGCTTACGGTCCAATAACGACTTTAAAAACCCCAAACGGATCCCACTTAAGGAAATTATGTTTTCAACACCAACCCAACATTCACACATGATCAAGGAATCATAACCCTCAATAATGGATGAAATCAAAGCTAATTTAGAGGTAAAATCAAGTCCTCAAGCTTTTGGGGGGTTTTGAGCAAGAAATCATCATAATCCATAAAGAAAAGGGTGAAATCTTACGTTAAATTGGAAGATAATCGCAAAAATAAATGTTAATCAAGCTTCCCAAGCACCCATAAGCTTTAATTTTAAGTTCTCACACTCTTTAGAGTTTGACTCTCAAGAGACAAGATGGAAAATAAGCTAAAATCGTGAAAATGGGGCTTTATATACCTAATGTAGGTGCTTAGGTCCCAATATTATGGACCCGCAGTATGCAATCACATCATCTTGGTGACTGCATAAGTAGTCAAGATTTCCACCGCTCACTGTGATCGTATCACTTTTCCTAACATGGGTACCATGATCACGGCCCTTGAATGGCAATCTCTGGCACTCCAGATAGCAACTTAAACTTACAAAATTTCCATGTTTCCGTCATGCCCTTGGGATTGATTCAGAATCCCCTATACACCAATGGATTTTGTAACCATACTAAATTCGACATTTGAGCTCAATGTCATGATCAAATTTTCCATCCAAGGTCGTGTCGATCAAATGTGGATTCCACACCCAATTTTCCAATTTCTCCAACTTTCAACCAATCGGTTGAAATGGGCTCGGGTGCATCGGGACCCAAATCAAAGGTCCACCTAGCCTAAAATAGATATTCAAGAGTTGTTGGTATAGTTGGAATTTACATATCAGATTGTTTTACTAATGTTTTTGCCTGGGGGCATTTGGAACCAACGAAGGCTTCAAAATAGAGAATCTGCTCTTAAAACCAAACAAACAACCCAGTAATCAAACGGTTAGTCCCAAAGAGTCATAAATGACTTGGGCAGTTATGGAAAAGCTCTAACAAAGAAAATAAGAAGAAATATGAAAAATAACCTGAAGGGTTATTATAATATCCACTATTAAAGGAACTTTCATCCCTAAAAGTTGAAGCTTAGGATGTACTTCAAGTCTCTACCTGATGACTCAAAAAAGTAAGGATACCAGGTCCGCATTTCGCTTTTCATCTCCTAAGTAGCCTCCTCCTCTAGGTAGTGCCTCTACTGAACCTTAACTATAGAAAACTCTCTATTGTGAAATCGACTCACATCACTAGACAACATAAGTACTGGCTCCTCTACAAAGGTCAAACACTCATCCAACTAGACCAAGTCCATTCTAAGCACATAAGATGAATCAGGAATATATCACCACAACATAGATACATGGAAAACACTCTAGTGGAAAAATAGCCTATGGCAACGGTTCTCATACCGTCTTCATAGCTAACATAACCGTTCCAATAGACCTATAGCGACGGTTAGAGAACAAACACAATTGGAGGTGTTACAACAGACCTATGGTGATGGGTTTTTGCGACGGTTATCAAAACCATCACTACATCTCGGTCTTTCACGATGGTTATTTATATTGACCCTATGACGATGATTTTTGTTATGTTGGGACGATTACAAACCGTTCTACTATATCATCTATGGCGACAGTACGGTTACAAAATCGTTCCACTATATGGTCTATGGCAATAATTTTTGGTATGGTGAGGCCACGGTTATGAGGCTATTGAGATGGTTGAAGACTGTCTTCATATATCTCCCTATCGCGATGGTTTAGTATATTTTAGGACAGTTAAAAACCGTTCCTATATATCATCTACGGCGACGGTTATTTGTTTCATGAGGCTATTGAGATGGTTGTAAACTGTTTTCATTATCGACCTATAACGACAGTTTAGTATATTTTGGGATGGTTGAACTTTTTTTGCGACGATTTTATTATATGTTGGGATGTTTTTCAACCGTCCCAATAAAACTAATTGCGACGGTTTTAAGCTATTGCAACGGTTTGTAGGCTTGATTTATATTAGAACGGCTAGCTATTTATAAACCATCCTAAAAGCTTTATAGGTCAATTATTTTGCAAGCTATTGCAACAGTTATACATGAGCTATAGCAACGATTAATTTTGGCTAAAGGAACAATTATTTTAGACTATTTTGACAATTATTAATAATTATCGTAATAACCCAAAATAGCTGTCCCCATACTCAAAATTTAACCATTCAACAATGCTATATTATGTTATTGCAATGATTATATAAGACTACCATAACACAAATTGTAATTGGGAACCAATAAGAGACCAAATATTTTTTTTGACCATTCAAAAAAATCAAAACACACAAGTTTTGAATGTTCAAAAATAAAAGATGTTTGAAACTACGTATATATACTCTGTCAAATGTGATATATCTGAATCAAAACATATACAAGTTTTTCCAACAACTAGTGTAGCTTGAAGTCAATATGTGATCAATCTCTTAGGTCAAGTCTAGTTCATCAATTTCGTTCCCATCATCTTCTATGCCATGAACACCTACAACAATAAGAAAAACAAAATTGAAGTTTAGCAACAAAGTACACAACAAGAACAACAAAAGTTGGAAAAGATCAAATAGAACTCGATCAATCAAATCAAGGATATATGTGTATCTGTGAATCTAGTAACATTTCAATAAGATAAGTTGCCTTGGGAAAAACTTACCACAAAACTAGATCCATTATCATTAACTTGAGAATTAGATAAGATTAGTAATAGAAGTAGATTATCTAGCAAACTATATTTCTTCAAGAGCGCCGTCTGAGAAATAAGAGACAGTGATTCACAACGATACCGAAACAAATGTATAATGGACCAACAACATCTGAACCCAAAACTAATTGACAAACAACATTTAGTTATACTAAACGTAAAACAAATGGCATTTTAAAATATAACCTGCCATCACATATCTATTTTCCATAACGCCTTTAAAGAGATGAAGATTGAAGAGAGTGTGTGGGAACATGTGAGAAAGATAGTTCTAACACATTTTTCAACATCCAATGGTAAATACAAAACTAAATTTGAACAACCTATCAAAATCTTTTTTCTAAAATGAAGATAGACCAGAAAACTATCCATCTAATCTCTGCCCCAAGGAAAGTTTTGAGCAGATCTCAAAGTGCGGTGGGTAACGAGTTACATGACAAAGTTTAATTTACAAGTACTATATATGCTCATGTAATGCAGGCTATATTGATGCAGAACTTCCGACAACAAAAAATTTCTTTATATAGGGCAACCTGCAGTAAAATCAAAAACAGTTCCATGTATACCAAGTCAAGTCAATATTCGATTGCTTCCCAGTGCTTCATAATTCATACAGGTCCTTAAGCACTGCAAGTCCAATGAAAGATTGATTGTTAATGACACCCTCTCCCTATTACATATAACACAACTAGACTAGCTTCAGTATGGAACTTTGAAAACATATAAATACATCTGATTATAGTACCTCTTTTTTTTTAGAATTGGCATCTAATTTAGTAACTGAAAAACTACATTCTCTCAAGTTTAGTTTTACAATCCAAAATACCTTTAAGCTTAAACAATGAATTGGTGTAACAATGTTCAGAATTAAGCAAATTACAGCAAAGGGGCCACTTAACCAATTCTTCACTACCGTTAAGGCAATAAATAACATGAGCAGTTATAAATTGAACTAGTCAAGAATGATCAAACTAGTTCAGTTGAATGGCAACTGGAACTTGATAGATGAATCAGAATAAAAGAACTAAATCATAACATCTACTTATTAAAGTTAAATCCTCAGGCAACAAGAGCAAATAACCAATTCCAGTAGGATAGAAAAGGTGATAACACGCAAAGCTATTTCGGTATGAGAGCTATCTACAAGGGACTACATATTTAAGAATGAGTGTCCAAGTTCTGTATTTCAGAAAATTTTTTATTCCGAAAAAAGAAATATCAAAGCTACTTTTTCTGCTTTCCTTTTGCACTGACCTCTCTCAAATTTTTAACTTTCCCAATTTCTCCAATAACATCAAAGGTCCATAACCTCTTGTAGCTGGACAGGTTGTAGATATAATATCCGAGGGCATTTCTAATGTTGATTTAAAGCAGTTCAAATTGATTTATTTGCACAAAACAGCAGCTTTATGAGAAGGGTCTATTGTGATCGGGGCTATTTTAGAAGGGGCAGAATGAAGATATGGAGAAGCTAAGAAAGTTTGTAAGATGTATTGGGTTGTTATTTCAAGTTGTGGATGATAGTCTTGATGTCACACGGTCTTCTCAGCAACTGGGGAAAACAACTGGGAAGTACTTAGTTGCTGATAAGGTAATTTATCCAACAAACAACACTCCAACAACCAATTTAGAAATGCACAAGACTCCACTCTACTGACTCCTTTCTCTTAGTTACCAACCACAAATAACACTCCAATACAGTCAGCCACCATATGCCACTACATGAAATGGAGTACAATTCAGAATTCAAATACTAATCTTGACTGTTTTGAGTGCCTGCTAGTGTAGAAGTCGATTCTATTGGTGAAGAGAAGGATAATACTGCCAGTATCTTCGGATCAATTATTCCTGCATTCTGAAATTGAGCAATTACATCTGCAACAACTTCATGTCGAATTGTTCTCTTTTGCTCCTCGATTTGATCCTCCATTTTTTAACATCTTTTCTTGCATTTGTTGGACAACATCACTTATTTCATTTAACGTTTTCTGGAGCTTCAATTTAATATTTTCAAAGAAGTCCTTGTAACTCCCCTCCAAGCAGTCTCACATGTCCCAAATGTTCAACACCCATGACGGTTGAAAATACATCAACGGGTTGTTCATTTGCTCTCTGTTGTGTTTTAAATTCCTCCATTTGAGCCTAATAATCATTTATTCAAAAACACATTCAAGTAATTAAAAATTAATAATTGATTACGTATGTCAATATTAACTTTAAAAAGATAAGTTTCACAAAATTTTACTGGTGGTGTCCTCATTAGACGACTTGTATGTACGATCAGATTTTCTTGCTCTTTTGACCACAAACATCTCCTTTAGAGACAAAGATTCCTCTTTCTCATTTTCCAATTCATATGATATTTAGTGAATATCAAAAACTATTTAAATGAATAGTTATCGCTAAATAATAAACAAGAGAACACACTAATTTGTTGCGAACTAAAGCAAAACTCTTCTTCCCAGTAGTATGTGGATTCACTAGCTTCTTCCAATTTTCCGTATTGGTTTTGGACATTTTTGAAAAAATAAATCAGTAACATTAACTATAGTAATAAAAGGCTCCATCTGTAGCACTAACAGTAATATGATTGCAAATTGTGAAATACGTTTTACCTGGAATTTTTTGGTCTTCCAATACACGAGGAGCTGTTTAATTGAGCAACATCATCATCATATGGATCTTAGTGGTCTCTTTTCAAATAATTTCTATGCTTTCTCCAAGAATCTCGAATATTTCCAAAACCCAATGTTTTGCGGCATCAGGAATATCATATTTTTCCTACAAGTTGGTTCTATTCAGTTAGAAATAATGATATGTATGTTGATATTCAAATGTCAACAACACCACACAAAAAAACCCAGATAAAGCTAGAAAATGTAGCCACCACATTCATAGACACAGAACCACTCAACTAAAAATATATCAATTATTCAGAATACAAACCTGAGTATACTCCCATAACTCCTGTTTAGTATCCATATGCCTCCAATCAAATATATACAATAGGCAAAGGGTCGCTTTCCTTGCCAATGTTCCTAGGAAGCTGCCCAATTCAATTACAATGTCATCTATGGGACCAACAGGTAGGTTGGTTGTTCTGGTTTAATGAGATCAATTTTTTCTCTTACCGACCATGTACCTTGTGCATTTATGTTTTGCCTCTTTCTTTTCTAGGTAAAGGCCCTACAGCTATTAAGAAAATAGAAGAAATTAGAGGTCATGAATAAATTCAATAAATTTCAAAGTTATATATTACCTTGCGCTTTAGAATGTTCAGCTGTTGTAGGAGTGGCTGAATCTGTCATTTGGACCTGATCCTCTACATGTTGCTCATCCTCTGCATGCTGCTCCTCTACCACTATAGATTGTTCAATTTATCTAGATGGTGGTACTGGTGGTGCTACTTGTTGCTGCTCTTGTTCAATTAACTTTAGAATATTCTGTTTCTCCAATTGTATAGCTTGAATAGTTTCCTTTGTTGTCAACATACGTCGGTTTTATTAGCCATGGCTGTTAATGATCCAGGTTTACTAAATGTCCTGTTCCTTGCTCTTTTGTTATTTGTTTAAGGCTCTTGTTGACTCATTTTTATACAATCATGTATATGTATAAATTTAAGATGGAACAAGAAAAATTGATGAACATATAATCAGACATGTATGTTTGTAGGCTTCTCAATAGTCTACTCATCATTCATAAAGAGATAGAATGTATTAATGCAAGAAAACATACTCATCATTCAGAAAGAGAGAATGTATTGATGCAAGAAAACATACAATTTTCCACATTTAGAAGATAGTTATTGCAGCTATCTACACGTGCGTTTGGTTTTTGTAATTTTCTTTTCAAAGTCACATCACATATATACCTATTCTCTTTACAGCCGAACGATATAAGAACTCACTGTTTAGTTTCAGGAGTAAAAAAAATCTGGAATACATATACATATACATATATAATTAACATAAAAACAAGTACTGAAGCATTCAGAAATAATAGGTATTTCAAACACATAACTCGCTATTGAAGAATTCACAAAATGAAATAAAATATACATAAAGGAACTACTGCTAACTGCATCTCAAACGTGATGAACAGTAACTCAGTGAATTTGTAGGCTAAGCATTGAGTCGATAACTTTGAAGCTGAATAAATGTATAGATATAGGAAAATCGATATATAAACACGTGTGAATACATGTGAATAGTTATTGCAGCTATCTACATGTGTGTTTGGTTTTTGTATTTTTCTTTTCAATGTCATATCAGGTATATACCTATTCTCTTTATAGCCAAACGACATACGAACCCACTGTTTAGTTTCAGGAGTAAAATCAATCTGGAATATTCCTCAGTACAAATCAAGAGAGCACAACAACCACATTATGTATAGATTAGACAAGCTTTGGAACTTACAGCTACGAAGAAACTTGAATGATTGGGAGCGGGAAATTATAACCTCCTTCTCCAACACTACGGCAAAGTTAAACAATTTAAATATGGAGAGGGACAGACCGTCATGGAAGGCTAATCGCACTGGTATATTCTCAATAGTACAGCATATAAGGAATTGAATATGCATCTGCAAAGAAAATAGAAACACCAATTAAAAACAGAATAATGTCACGGTTTGTACTTTCAACCAAACCAAGTTGCAGAAAAGAAGAAAGAGATACCAAAAAGAAAGACTTCAAAATGCGTCCAACAACTCTTAGCACTTTAAAGAAAAAACTAAAATATAGAAAACAGAGTCTAATATACTACTTACCACTCCAAAGAAATTTTAAACAAGTTCAAAATATCTTAATTTTGCCAGCTTCCATCCAATCCCAATCGGTATCATCAATGTCATCCTCCTTTTCTGATGTTTCTACATCTTCTAAATGTTGGGCAAGGGAAGGCACATCAATGATATCAACAGGGAGATCATCTCTCGACCATCTGACATCAATATCGACTACTCTTTCTGATGAACCAATGTCATCATTAGGCTCCCTCCAAAATATTTCTTCAATATTAGGACAACTTTCTTCCTCCAGATCATATAAATCAACAGGGACTTTATTTCTTGTATAGTAAATACCTTTCTCAATTGGATCTTCCCCATAAAACACTTGATACACTTGTGAGGATAGTACAAAAGGGTTATCTGTGTTGCATTTTCTATTGAAATTTACGCGAGTCAACGCATATTCATCTACTTCATTATGAAACCAATAACATCTAAATAGTACAACACTAAAGAAACTCCAATAATCTATATCGATGATATCTTCATTAACTCAATAATAGATAACCATTCCATCAACGGGATTTAGGTCTCTAGCACTAGCAAAACTATCTGTTGTTGCTGACAACGTAACTCCACTATATTGACTCTTGCCTGAGATGTCCCATGTCATTGTATGAAATTGATATCCATTAATGAAATATCCAGCATATCTATTAGCCATAAAATTAGGCCTTATAGCTAGCCATCTTAAATGATTTGGCACTTCAACAATTTTAACTTTTTTCTTAAATCAATCACCAAATTCTCGACTATGAATCTGTGCTTTTACCCATGCATTTTCTCTAGTATGATTATCAACTAATTCCTTATGCTCCCTATCGGTATGTATTGCAAATTAAATCAATAACAATATAGATCAATGAAATTTTAACAGATAATGATATCATATAAATGAAGTTAAAATAAAAATAATTATTTTATCTTACTTGATAAGTGTCTCTATTTGTTCATCTCCTGTATTAAACAATGTATATCGATGTGCTTCAAACCACTGATGATTATCCAGATCAAAAGTCTTGCCTTTTCTATTCTATTTACTTCCGATTGGATGACCTGTCTTAGGAAATATCGGTGGAAAAGTAGCTCCCTCTACTTGAATGTCCTCATCATATGTTGTTGGATACCTACTGAATTTTGTCTTCACCCCATCATCTAGGTATCTCGAACAAAAGTTCAAACATTCTTCAGCTAAAAAACTTTCTACTATTGATGCTTCGAGGGTATTTTGATTGCGAACAAATCCCTTGAAGTTACACAGTTTTCTTTCAATAGGATACATATGACGCAAATGATTTGGGCCCCCAAGATTAATTTAATCTACTAAATGGATAGGCAAATGTGTCATTATATCAAAAAAAGGTTGGAGAAAAAATATTTTCAAGCTCACATTCGATATCAATGATTTCAGCATTCATTTTATCAAGATCACTTCTTCTTACAACCTTACTATATATGGCTCTAAAATAATTCTCCAACCTAATCAAGGCCAAAGATACATTCTTCGGTAACACCTTCCTAACTGCAACCTAGACCATGTGATGCATTATGAAATGAGCATCATGACTTTTGTACCTCGATACTTTCATCTTATCTATTTGCACTCGACTTGATATATTAGAGGCAAACCATTTTGGTAATTTGGCATCTTTTAAAATAGTGTAAAACAACCTTTTCTCATCCGGTTTCATGGAGAAACAAGCTTTAGCCAGATGAACTTTTCCACTATTATCATCTTCAATTGATTGAAGCTCTTTGCGTATTCCTATCTCATGCAAGTCATACCGAGAATTTACATGATCTTTGGGACTTTCCAACAATATCCAATAAAGTACCAAGCAAACTGTCACAAAAATTCTTCTCTATGTGCATCGGGTCAAGATTGTGCGGCAATTTATTTGCGGCCAATACGGCAATTCAAAAAATATGGATCTTTTTTTCCAAGGACCAGTATTGTTTCTCATTCTTTTTTGTGGGCCCTTTCCAAAAACATTATTGAATTCACGTACTTCTTCAAGAACTTCTTGACTTGATAAGGGAGTAGGTGTAGCTTTATGCTCCTCTTTACCATTAAATGATTTTTTATCTCTTCGATATGGGTGATCAGAGGGAAAAAATATTCGATGACCCAAGAAACATATCTTACGACTATGTTTGAGATATTGGGAGCAAGTATTATGATTACAAGTGGGGCATGCCCATCTTCTCTAAGTTCTCCATCAAGATAGCATTGCTAGTGCTGGAAAATCACTAACTGTCCATAATAAAGCCGCACGCATATTAAATATTTGGTTAGTTTCAACATCAAATATTTCCACTCCCACGTTCCATAGTTCATTCAACTGTGCAATTAGCGGCTGCAAGTATACATTAGTATCATTTCCAGTAGATGAAGGTCGACCTAGAACAATCATTATAACATAATATACTCTGGCTTCATGCATATCCACGGTGACAAGTTATAGTTCATTAACATAACTGGCCATGTGCTATGAGAAATGCTCATTGTTCTAAATGGATTGAAACCATCACTTGGAAGACCCAATCTAAAATTACAAATATCTTTGGCGAAGTCAGGATACATACAATCAAAATGTTGCCACGCTTCCCTATCGTCAGGATATCTCAAATTTCCATCTTTGGTTCATTCAGTAGCATGCCATCTCATAGCTGTAGATGTTTTAGAACACATTTATATCCTCTGAAGCCTAGGCTTTAAAAGAAAGTACCTTAAGACCTTTGTCAGAACTTTAGTGGTCTTATTATTCATCATGAACGTTCTTCCATCTTGAAGACCCCCCACACAGCGCAATTATCAAGAATTGCATTGTCTTTCCAAAATAACATGCAATCATTAGGGCATTCATGATTTTTTTCATAATTGTGACAAAAATCTCTTATCACCTTTCTTGCTTTATGGAAAGACTCGGGAATCTGAGCGAATAGAAAAGCCTCTTTTATCAAGTCTAGCAAGTCTGAGAAAGATACATTACTAAGCCCGTGAATGCATTTAAACAAGTACAATCGGATGCTGAAACTCAACTTAGAAAAACTCTTACACCCCAGATATATATCTTGTTTTCCTTCCTCTACTAATTTAGAAAATCACTTAACATCTTTAGATAGTCCCCGTCTAAAAGTATCATGAAGTAGTTTATCAATATCATCATGTTGGTCAGCAGATAGACCTTGGCTTACTCCTCCATGCCCTTCATGCCTATGGAATATTTGTTTATGAAACTCCTTCTCTATGGAAAACCCATTGATTGTAGTTAGGAGCAAATCCATGACCAAACAAGTGATCCTCCACCACATCTCGATAATGCCAGTAGCGATTAAAGCACAATTTAAAAGGGCATAATATTTTATTTCCTAGAGAAGCTCGTTCAAATGCCTTATTGAGAAAATACTTGACTCTATTTTCGTACTCATCGGTGGATCTTGAAAGATACATCCAACTTTTAACTCCAATATCCATTAAATAGCCTATGTTACACATTTAAAATATTGACAAAAAAAATGAGTATAGTTAGCATCAACACACAAACAGTATTATTAGGTATGTAAAATAATTTGTATAACATAAATTTAATAAAGAATGAAACAAAGATAATTCCCGTTGTTTAAATAATTTACCCTAACGAAGATACTTTTGTTCCAAACTATATGTTCATGAAAGACTAGTCACAAATAATTAAAGAAGGTCAATTGATAAATTTCTGAATCAAAAATGATTGCTTAGCCTCAATATATGTATAACTTCAATCAATTGACCTCATAAATATTAGCACTATCTAATTTATCCATGAAATAAAGATCATTTATTACCACGTATCAATGCACACAAACATATTCCCAAAATGTAATAGCTAACTTACTATGTACTCAGCATCAAAACTAGGAATTAAGTTTCTCTAGCTTCTAGTATTACATTACATAAACAAGGAATTAAGTTTCTCTAGCTTCTAGTATTACATTACATAAACAAGGAATTAAGTTTCTCTAGCTTCTAGTATTACATTACATAAACAGTAAAAGCACTTACAGCTAGACAGGTGGAGCTACAATCTGAGACACTGTTTTTTAACATAATGACCGAAAACACGCGCCTTTCATGAAAACAAAAACATCCATAAAGATAGTGTATTCAGAACGATTATAGACAAAATGATTCTATCTAAGAGAAAAATTCGCCATATAACAAATTAAAACACAAAATTCTTATCGTAATACAAATGTCAAACTGAATTTCAAACAAAATTCGAATGATGAAAACCAACAACAACAGTATATTTGTACCAAGTGAGGTCTAATAAAATATTGTACCAAAACATCAAGCTAATCTCATCATTAAAAAAATCAATTAAAGTATAAAATTCAAGAATGTCACAAGTAAAACACACTTATGTTTACTCGATTTGTGATGAAAAATTAAAAATTAGATTATTAATTTGTCCTTTTAACATGGATGCTTTAGGATGATATTTTAGTCATTTTCTTTCTAGAACCAAAGCTCTTTACGTCTATGTACACATATTTCAATTTGTTTGGCTTTATTCAGTGGACAGTGGTGCATGAACAATGGTAAACACAGTAGCAGTATCTAACTATTGATCCATATATAGTGAAAAAGAACAAGAATGTATATCTCATGGCCATTCCCAAATGGTAATAGCAATAGCAGATACTCTACTACCCAAGTGATAGGATATGTGAACGCCCCAATCAGATTAAGCAGGATGGAGAATCAACTTGCCATTCAATAAATGGGCCTTTCTCCGTGATGACTTTTTACACGGGTCATACAAGTACCTCAAATAACATTTGTCCCAATTCAATGACAAATCATCACATGAAATAAAAACTAAAGAATACAAAACTCAATTAGTTGTGCAGTAGAATATCAGCCACAATAGGATAGTCTTCACTTGTCAAAATTCAAGAAAAGACTTGAAAGACAATGGTGGCTATATACATGTAGATTATGTTTTATGTTAGGTACTGTTCTTAAATTATCTAAATAGCACATGACCATCAATAAGCATCACAACACAACAGATAAAGAGTGCACATAGATCTTACCCCTATCCCTGCATCACGAGAAAGTATAACAAAGTGTACTAAGATAGTAACAATAATCACTAGAAACTACAATATGACACCTGTAATCACTCAAATGGGGTATACCAAACATAGGATACAATCAGACCTTAAAGAGTCTATTTACGGTAGACCACCGGCCACATATATGAGATCGAAACAGCAAACGAAATAATGGCAAATTGATACACTTCAAGGAATAATACATCCATTCATTCTTACATAAAATAGTGTCGAGATTTGAAAAACAAAACCCATAGAAATAACCACTTTCACAGTAAGAACAACCTACCTTAGAACACCTATCACTGAAAAAGCAGCCTTTATTTGAAATATAGGAAGCTTGGTGTCAAGTTTCTACACCCAAGTTGCAAATTTAATCATTACATCGAAGAATATACAGAAAGCTTTACAGGTGTACCCTTTTCTAGTAGATGTATTAAGAATTAATTTAGAGGCCACCAAACTATAAAACCTCCTAATTTTCTCAAGAATAGGCTTAGAAAAGAGTCTAGGATAATAAAAGTGTAATAATTGACAGTCATTTCCATATTTTACACAAAGGACACTTACGTGGGAATGCTGACATTGAAGTGGACAAACTGATCTCCAAATGAGTAGGAATTCCGTCCTTTTATACCTTCACAAGCACACAGAAGTATTATAAACTTGAATAAAAAGTTTGTAATGTTTTGAGAGTTAAATAAGGTAACTGACTCGGTGCACACTAAAGAAAAATGATTTGAGAAGATGGCAGGCCTTGCGAACTATGTACTAAAAACTGAGATGATAATGTACTGAGCTGGCTGCTCTACAGAAAATGCTGAAGTATTCCACTTGGCGTACATACACAATGAATTAAATTGAAGTTCATGGAACACACTGTTTCTGGATTGCAGGTGAAGTTTGATGAAGGTGGTGAGTGTCACTTCTGAAGGGGATACTGCTAAATGCAACACTAATGATTCTCATTCACCCCATGTCATTCTACCACAGAAGCAACTCAGTCGCAAATCATATATGTATGTTTGTAGGCTTCCCGATAGTCTACTAATTTTACATGTCCTAATCTTAAGTCCCTCAAAATGATAAAAACACCATAAGAATAATGACGTTACCACCTCACTATCAACGAGAGAATTTTACAACACTTCTCGTGTATGAACCAATTACCTTTCGAAAGCAATCTGAAAGAAATAAACTCATCTTTGAGAAAGAGAGAGAATATAATGACGCAAGAAAATATACAATTTTACATATATAGAAGATAGCTATTGCAGCTATCTATATGTACGTTTGGTTTTTGTATTTTTCTTTTCAATGTCACATCAATTTTACACCTGTCCTCTTTACAGCCAAATGACATACAAACCCCCTATTTAGTTTCAGGAATAAAAATGATCTGGAATACGTATACATATATAATTAATCGAAGCACAGTAGTGTTCTCGATTTTGTTTTATTCCCCATCACTGCCTCCTAATAATTTACATAATTCGGAAAGTCTTGATTATGAACGTTAACACTTAAATAGATACAGGAAACTTAAATCCTGAAGAACTACAGGTCAATTTCTCCAACGTTAAAACTTACCAACTTAATGATAACTTTAAAATACAAAATAAAGACGAACAAACTTCGCCTTCAAAATATCTGGTATTTCAAACACATAACTCGCTACTGAATCATCTAGAAATGAAATAAAATACAACTAACGGAACTCCTGCTAACTACAACTCAAACATGAGGAACAACAACTCAGTGGACATAATAGTTTGGGAAAATGGACCTTAAATCAAAGTATAAAATGGTGGAAAAGAGGTTCTTCCACCATTTTCATTACTTACAACTCTATTTGGGTGACAAATTAACTTAGTGAACCCTAAAATCCCATTTTCGTTACTTACAACCCTAGATCCCAGAACAATCCCCAAGAAAACCCTCTTATTCTGCTTCCAATTTTATCTGCAAAGAATCATAAACTTCCAATTTTATCCATACCCTTGAAGCTCAGACAAAAAAAGGGGAAGAAGAAATGGGTTACTTACAACTTAATCCCAAAACAATTGCAAGACGACAATAGCTTGAATTCTGCTGCGAATTTACCCTTTAATTCTGCTGTCAATTTACCCTTTAATTCTGCTGCCAATTTTAGCTGCGAACAAGAGAGAAGGAAATGGCGATGCTAACCCTAAGCTTAGACAATAAGAAGAAGAGAATGAAGATAATAGCTTTTTAGCTTCGAACAAAGGAGAATGAACTGGTGATGCTAAACCTAAGCTTCAGACAATTAGATTTAAGAATAGAATGAAGACACGGTGATTTAAGAAGAGAATGAAGACATGGTTTCTAACCCTAAAGCTTTAACTTTTATCATTCTTTAATTATTTTTAAAATTATTATATAAATTTAAGCGGGTATAATGTGTAGTAGAGGTAAAAGTACGCGGCTTTTTATTTTTGGTACAATATAAACCGTAGCTATATGTGATCTATAGTGATGGTTCTACTAACCGTTACTATAGGTATGTTTATTAGGATGGTTGAAAATAATACGCGATGGTTATCTTAGTTAATTGTTCTGTTAGATATGGATACATATTGGAACGGTTATAACTGTCACCATAGATATTCTATAATGATGGTTCAATAACCATCACTATAGAATTGTTACCGTAGACCTTATTTTCAATAGTGTACAGGGTGAACAACAACAAAATTTGGAGGTAGAGATAACTCTTAAGCCACCTCACCAACTATGCAAAGAATCTCAAAAGGGCTAATATATCAAGGATAAGCTTGCCCTTCCTCCCGAACCTCATCACACCCTTCTTGGGTGATACACAAAGGAATACATGATCACCAACTCTAAATCTCAAGGCATAAAGCCTACGGTCCGTATAAGCTTTATTCCTACTTTGAGCCGCTCTCAACCTATCCTAAATCACCCTGACTCTATCCAATGACTCTTAAAGCAAATCAATACCACAGGGTCTAATATCAAAAGTCTCAAACCATCCAACCAAAAGATGATATCTCCTACCATACAAAGCATTAAAAGTCACCATCTCAATACTCAAATTATAGCTATTGTTATATGCAAACTCAACCAAGGCAAAGTGCTCCACCAACTGGCCTAAAAAATCTATAACACAGGCTCAGAGCATATCCTTAAGTCCCTGAATAGTTTGCTCTGACTAACTATCGATCTATGAATGAAAGGTTGAACTAAGGTCCACCGGAGTACCTAATCCACTTGAAATAATCTCCAAAATCTTGAAGTAAACACCGTGCCACGATTTAAAATAATAGAAATGGGCACCCCATGCAAATAGACTATCTCCAGAACATAGATATAAGCCAACCACTCAGCACTGAAAGACATCTAAATAGAAATGAAATATGCTTACTTGCCACCATAACAACAGGAAGAATAAGGAAAACCACTAACAAAGTCCATGGTAATCCATTCCCATTTCTAGTCGAGAATGGGTAATCTTTGAGTCAAACCACCTGGTTGCTGATGCTCAGCCTTTACCTGCTGACAACATATCTAATAGTTATAAAGTTAGCCACATCTTTCTTCATACCACTCTACCAATAATGTTGTTTCAAATCTCTATACATCTTGGTTGTGCAAGGAATAATGGAATATCTAGAGTTGTGAGCCATATGAAAAATTAACTGAATCAAGTCATCAATCTGCGAAACACAAATACGACCATCAAATATCAAAACACTCTCTAAATCCATACTAACCCTCTTAAAATTATCACTCAACACCTAATCATGACAAAAGTGAAGCTTGTCATCCTTAAACTAGTGATCTCAGATCTGCTCAAATAGTGAAAGCCTCGTCTCCATACTAGCCAAAATCCTGCTAGGGTCTAAACTATCAAAGTGAACCATCAAGTTGACTAAGGACTGAATCTAATATACCAACAGCTTCTAAGCAACTAAAATGCAAGCCCAGCTACTCATACTTATTTCCTTTTAACTGAAGGCATTCGCTACCATATTTTTCTTTCTCGGATAATACAAGATATAAATATCATAGTCCTTAAGAAACTTCATCGATCAACATTATTTATTATTAATATCCCTCTGGGTTATAAGATGCTGAAGGCTGCGATGATCAGTGAAAATCTCATAAAGCACGCCATACAGATAATACCTCTAAATCTTAAGCGTGAATACTACCATCGCCAACTCTAAATCATAAGTGGGGTAGTTGCGCTTGTGCACCTTAAGCTGTGTAGAAGCATAAGCAATAACACAATCCTACTACATTAATACACAACCAAAAGCAATATCAGTAGCATCACAAAACATGGTGAATCGCTCACCCTCAGTAGGAAGTGTTAAAACAAGAGCGAAAGTAAAAAAGTACTTGAGCTTTCAAAAACTTGACACATACTTATAGGACCATAAAAAAGAAACCTTCTTTTGAGTCAATCTAGTCACAGGGTCTTTCCTTGAACAGGGTCTTTCCTCCATCCAGGTATTGCAGCTCAAGGATAAGATTTATAACTTCAGGAAGCTGTAGTCAGTATTTATGTATGAGATATGGTTCAGGTTCAAGAAGAAGCATAGCATGGTGTCCAAATATCTTATTTCAGGGACAAACTTGTTGGAGATCTTCTATAGAGCCTTGACTATTAGTTCTAAAGCAATAGCAGACAATATCTCCGGAGGAGCCTTTATGAGATTATGATGGGAGATAGCTTATTGTATTAAGGATCAAATCTCATTAACTTACATGCCCCAAAACTGGGCTATGTCATGTGGGCATATCTAATGCAACTTGTAATGGAGATCGCCTCATCAACCCAATCTAACCATCTATTCAATTCTTAAGTGTCGGATGACCTCCTACCAAATATCAAAGTAGCGGAAGATAAAGCTAATAGTCAATACTTAGACAATATCTAATATTTCATTAATGACAACAATCTAGAAATTATACCTGATTCCATAGTCATCCATAAAACCTCGACAAATCTGATGTCTAAAACATGTCGGGACATGCCCCTAATAATAGTCAACACAATGTCAAAATAAATCAAGTCTATAACTTAAAGTAAAAGACTATGAATGTATGCCTTTCGGAGAATGGAAGCTCACCACTTTAATGTCAACACACAGTCCACCCGAACACTTAGTCATTGCATAGAAAAATATGAAGAAGTGTCAAATGGGGACATTGCATTCGGTGATGGTTAGTGGTAGGAGCACTAGCATGTATCTTGAGGATAAGGATAAAATAGTAAATTAGTTCAATCTAAGTCAAACCATCATATTAAATCACATTTAAATTAGCATAGGCATATATTAATATACACATACATATGTTTATATATAGCCATACCAAGTCATAGAAAGAGCCATAGAAATTATTCTTAAAGCAATTATTCATGAGACAAGGTGTAAAGAACTTTCAACCTTTCACCTTACAAATTTTAGAACTTCAAACTTCTTTGTTACATTAGTTAAGGGGATCCGAACCTCAAACCAACTCAACTAATTTATCCAATTCAACCGAATCATTAGGCAATGGACTCGAACCACAAACCATCTTATAGGTTATGGGAATCAAACCACAAAACATTTCATTAGACTAGGGACTTGAACCACTAGTCATTTCATTGGGCGAGGGACTCAAACCTCAAATAATATCATTGGACTAAGTACTCGAACCACTAACCATTTCATTGGGCAAGGGACTAAAACTACAAGCCATTTTATTGGACTAGGGACTCGAACCCCTAGTCATTCCATTAGGCGAGGGACTCTAACCACAAGTCATTTCATTGGGCAAGGGACTCGAACTACAAACTATTTTATTGGGCAGAGGACTCAAAACTATAATCCATTTCATTGCCATTGCTAGTCGACATTTAAGCTCTAAACCCATTTTGTTCATGCCTTAACATCTAAACCATTCATTTAAACACTTAAGGACTTGAGCCATTTATCCAAAGCACAACCACATAGGACAATAAGGTCTTTCTGGGAACATTTATTGATTGGACACTTTATTAGGCCAACTTCTTAACTTAAATCATCATTCAATTCATTCAATGGTCATCAAGATCCTTACCAAACCAATCATTCTTCATTAGTATTTCTATACCACACTTTAGTCTACACACAGTTCAAGTTTATGATTAGGGGATTGAACCCCTTACTTAGACATCAAACCAACATGGTAATAATGTAAATAATTACATGGATAACAACATTGTTACAATACCATTTATCAACCATTCATACTTATTGGGACATCACACCACTTAAAGTCATAAATTAATCCATTATATGATTAACAAGATTCTTACCAACCATTTACCAAGCATTCACATTCATCATGCCTCAATACATGGTCAAAGAGGCCTTTACTAATCATTTAGTAAGTACTCAAATTCATTGAAACTATATCTTATATAATTCATATTCACTAGAACAACACTCTAGTTCAACACACCATTAACATGTGACTAAATAATTCATTTTGATATTTTCACAAATACCTTATATGCATACCTTTATCAAGTGAAAATTCATGGTGAAATTCATCATTATTAGGGTTATTTAATACACATATGTTATACCACATACAAAAATTACTCACAAATGCAAGGCACCACTAATAACATATATAATCATAAGCTCAAGCAAGAACAAACATTATTCATCATTGATAACAAAAACACTTTTCATTTGATTTTAAAACCACCATGTACACTCACTAATCCAAATATGAAATACATGGTGTTTGAGTTATTTAATAAGGGAGAGGTTACATGCCATAGACAGCTTGATTCCCTAAGAATCTTGACTTGGCCTTGCTCCTAGATGTACACCTTTGAAACCCTACCCTCTAATTCCTCACAAATGTGTTAAAGAGAGTATTTTGAATGTTTTATCCATAAAATGGATGTTTAGGAGGCTAAAAATACTTATATAGTGAGGGGACTTAGGGTTTCAGGTGTGGGAAATGACAATAAGGTCCTTAACTAAAAGTTGGAAAATAAGCTCGTCCTTGGGTATGACTCATTTAAGGGAACCGTACCCTAAGGTATGAGTGGTACCATAACTCGTACCCTAGGTTTCTCCTAGGTCATCCATACTAGTTAGGGAAAGACTACCCACCACTGGGTCGTATATAAAGGGTATGACTCATGCTCAAACTCATACAATTCACTCGTACCAAAAATAGTTCACTTTTTGATCAATACACATTCTATATGGTTAGGTTGTATATGACTTGTACACTTAGGTACGATTGAAAGGTTGATCACTCGTACCTAGGATAGTTAGTAACCCTCACCACACTTCCTAGCATAGTCGTACCTAGCATAGTGATATCATGCCATTGGTCGTACCTAGCATGGTGATATCAAATGAAGAAATTTTTCTAATGGTTCCAAGCCTAGGTGTTTCATTAACTACTCGAGGGTGGAAACCTCACGAGTTTGAAAGAGATTCTTACACTTATGCCATAGGATCTTCTGGTGAATGAAGAATAGTTGTGGATGATGCAGCTCAGGAGATTCACTATTGAGGATAGACATTAGTGAGTTGGCCAAAAAATTTGCAACAATAAATTCTGCAAAGGTTAATTCCGTAGGGGTAAAACATACATCTTTTAGGATGCATAAGTCAAAGTTAGAGGAGGAGACAAAGTATATGGATCATTACTTGGTGGGTTTCTGATCCTAAGGGCTAGGGAATCAAGGTTAGAACTATGATGATATATAAAAATACATTTCACCTGGCAAACAAGATGTAGAATTGAGAATAGTAGAGATATTGGCTAAGTTAAAGAAGGGTCAAGAGAAGTAGGAAACTTTTCTTAAAGTGCTCAAAGATGATGTTTCAGGATTGACTTAGAAAGTTAAATCACATTTAATGTCTATTAAGCTGTTGGAGCAGCAGTATGGGTATATCTCTGCCACTTTGGCCAAACATTAAATAGGTGCACTTCCTAGTGAAAATATTTTGAATCCTCCAACACTGGTTCATTGTATGGATATTAACCCGAGGAGTGATTCCCTACATTATGAGCATTATTTTCCTACTACTAATGATCCAAAAAAGGAAAATATTTTTGCAAATGAGCTGAATTTAAGAAACTAACCTATCGTGATGATGATTTTGGGAGTGATGAAAATTACGACTGGGTAACAAGAGAGCTCCAAAATATAGTGCATCTATTTAGCATAGTTTTTCATACATATTCCATAGAAAAGAAAGGAGACCCAGGTGCAGTCATCATACTATGTTCTATTAGGCCTTATAGATTAATCAGACTTTATGCGAAATGGGAATAAGAATAAATGTAATGCTATTGGTAATATACAAGGTATTGGGGTTAGGCAAACTCAAGCCTACATCTGCAAGGCTATTAGTGTATGATTCATCTGTTATGAAGCTAGTGGGTATTGTATTTAATGTAGAAGTGAAGGTGGAATTATTTATGTATCCAATAGATTTCCTAATTTTAGACTGTGAAGTGGATGCCCATTCTCTTATTATCTTGATATGACTTTATTATCCACTAGTCGGGTATTGATTGATATGAACTTAGAGAAGATCACTTTAAAATGCAATGATAAGCAAATAGTGTTGAATATATGTATGAGAGTTCAGCAGGCTGATGATATAAGAGTGGTAATAGTGATTAATGCAATGGATGATGATGTAGTTGCAACGGATGTTCTTATTGAGGATAGATTAGGGGTAGAAGCAATTAACAACAGTGATCATGAACTTTTAGAGTGATAGTATAGATGAAATATGATGATCTGGTTTAGGCATTACATAATATAGGTTCTAACAAATATGCCCCTAAGAAGATGGATCTTGACTTGAAGAACAAAACCACACCTCCTACAAGATCATCAATTGAAGAACCACCGATATTGGAATTGAAGGACCTCCTGCTTCACTTGTAGTATGCATTCTTTCGGGGAAACAATACTCTACCAATAATTATTACGGAAGATTTGAAAGGAGCACAAATGGAAGCTTTGTTATCAGTGTTACAAAAGATCTTAAGAGCCATTGTGTGGACTACTATAGACATTGTAGGGATTCCACCTGGTATATGCACATATAAGATACAACTTGAGCTGGACAATATTCCCAGTATTGAGCATCAGAGATGACTAAACCCTTTTATGTATAAGGTGGTAAAAAAGGAGATAATCAAGTGGTTAGATAATGGGGGTGGTTTTTCCTATTATGGATAGAAAGTAGGTAAGCCCGGTTCAATACATGTCAAAAAGAGAAGAAATCACAGTGGTTCCAAATAAGAAGAATGAATAAGTATCAATGAGGCTAGTGATAGATTGGAGAGTATGCATGTACTACAGAAAGCGAAACAAGTGGACACAAAAAGACTACTTTCCTATGCCATTCATGGATCATATGTTGGACAGACTAGTAGACAGTTGTTGGTACTATTTTCTTGATGGGTATTCGGGGTATAATCAAATCATGATTACTCTCGAAGACTAAGAAAAGACTACTTTTATTTACACCCATGGGAACTTTCCATTAAGAGGATACCGTTTGGACTATGCAATGCACTTGCTAATTTTCAAACATATATGATGTCCATATTCTCTGACATGGTGGAAGACAATATTGAAGTATTCTTGGATAAATTTTCAATGGTTGAGGACTCATTTGATGACAGTTTGGCCTATTTGGCTAATGGACTGCAGAAATGTAAAAAGTTAAACTTGGTACTAAATTGAGATTAATGCCACTTCAGGGTGAAAAAAGTATCTTCTAGGGAACAAGATCTCCAAACATGGTATTAAGGTTGACAAAGAAAAGATTGAGGTGATTGAGAAGTTGCCGCTACCAGTGTCAGTTAGAGGCATATAGAGTTTTTTTGGTCATACAGTTTTTTTATAAGAGGCTCATCAAGGACATATCTAAAATTGCAAGTCCTCTATTAAATCTTTTAGAGAAGGGGGTAAAGTTTATGTTTGGTGATGCTTGTCTCAAGGCATTCAAATGACTAAAGGAGATTTTGATTTTAGAACCCATCATTATGTCTCCTAATTGGTCTGCACCTTTTTAAGTAATGTGTTATGCGGGCAGAGTGTCCTTGGGAGATATTTTAGGCCGAGAAGAGAAAAGATACTTTATCCTATCTACTATGCTAGAAAAGCTTTAAACCCCGCACAGATAAATTACATAGTTATAGAGTGGGAGCTACTTGCAGTGGTTTTTTCTTTTGAAAAATGTTGGTATAGTTTTATTGGGACTAAGTTTATAGTGCACACTGATCATGCAACCTTGAGGTACTTGATGTCAAAGAAAGATGCCGAACCAGATTGATTTGTTAGTTTTTTTTGCAATAAGAGTTTGATTTTGAAGTCGAGGACTAAAAAAGGAAAGAGAATCAATTCCCAGAACACTTATCCAGACTTGAGAAGGAGACCATACAAAAATTAGGAGTTAATCTTGAGATAGATAATTTTTTTCCTGATGAGCGAGTATTTGATTCCCTAGTTTGCTGATTTTGCTAACTATTTGGAAAATGATTTTGTCCTAAAAGATATATATTTTCAACAACGATGGAGATTTATGCATGAGGTAAGGAAGTTTTTTTGGGATGATCCATATTTGATTAGGGTTTTCATTGATGGTGTGATTCGAAGATGATGAACTTTCTGGAAGTTTGTCATTCTTCAATAGTTAGGGGTCAACAAAGTGGTACACAGACAACCCACAAATTCTACAATATAGGTTTTACTAGCCTTCAATTTACAATTATGCTCATGATTTTTCAAAAGCCCGTGACCAATGTCAGTGTCAAGGCAATATTTCATAGCACCAGGAACTCCCCATGACACCTATTTTAGGGTTGGAGTTGTTTGATGTATGGGGGATTGATTTCATGGGCCCATTTATAAGCTCCTATGCCATGAGATACATTTTAGTAGTAGTTGCATGAACTAGATAGGTAGTAGTTGGTACTATTAACTCTGTGCCATGTGTGCGTGAGATACTACCTAGTTTTCTTTATGTGTTGAATCCAGAACTTGCTCAGTTACTTTTAGCCTAAATGACCTTCTCAGCGTGAAGTTATATCCCTTGATCCTTGTTTTGATTCCAATAACCTATTTATTTTAGTTCACCTTTTACCTTCCCATTTGTGTTATAATGAAACTATTTTTGCCCTGGTCCTCCTTAGACATTATGCACTTCAACTAACGAAAAATGCCTAAGTTGAGGGTGGCTATCATAGGGGTGTGTAATGTATAGTAGGTATGAAAAAGTATAAAATAAGAGAAAAAAGAGTAAGGTTAGGTGTGGTAGAAAAATAAAAGAAAGATAAAAAGATAAGAAAAATTATGGAAAAGAAAGAATAATGAAAATACACCCAGCCTGAATGTTCTTTAAAATAAAAAAGGAGAAATAAGGGTGGAATAAAAGAAGATTGGTCAATAAGTGAGACCCCAAGGTTAGTGTAGTTCCAAGGAGGCATACTCACTTTAAAAGTCCATGCGTACCAAACCATCCCCAATCGTACATTACAAGTCAAGAGAAGTCCAATAGTGATCCTGACTTGTCTATCTTAATGCAAAGGTAATGAAAATAAGGGAAAGCCTATGGTATTTGGCATGCATTGATTGGAACTTTTTTTCTGTGTGTGAATATCTCTTGACCGTCCCTGCATTGAAATGCATTATTTTATATGAGTGAGTAGGACATCCTTGTTGTGAGGGCACTTGGGTCATATTGCTAGCTATTTGCTTGTTTCAGCTAGTGTAACTTGTAAATATGAGTGGTTGTCTGTTGCTAATGTAATTGTCATACCATGATCCATTATTTCACATTGATGTACTTCTTGATCATACACATTTGGTTTTGAAAAATAAGATTGGAGGGGGGGGGGTGTTGTGTCTTGATCTTTAAGAGATGACTTTCTGCCTTGAATAACTTAGATTCTCCTAGTTAAGCATCGTTTTTGTTTCTGTTGTGTTTTGTTTCCTGAGGAAATGCAAACGTTCTAAGTTGAGGCTGTTGGTGTGCTATAGAAATATAGAACTTTTGATGCTTCAGACAAGGAAAATATGGAAGTTTCTGAGGTCATTTAGTTAGATATAATGCGTTTTGGGTATGTTTTGCAGGAAATCATATTTTGTGATACGAGACAAACTTGGGTGGTATAAAAAAGAAGCGAAAAATAGTCCACAAACAAAGGAAAACCCGAGAGCAACACAAACACAATTCTCGGCTACAACAACAACAAGAAACAAGGAGTAAATGACTAACAACGACAAGGGATAAGCAATATTATAATTAGAAGAACAACACTAGGATAACAACAATCCAATGTTACAAGATTACAAGACACAACAAGAACCAACGGGTTCACTAGACAACACAAACTAAGACATGAAATGTAAAGATAGAAAGTAAGATATACACTATTACAAGATTAGGAACCCAAAGATATATTAAATCTAAGGACCCATAGGACTTACAATAGCAACACCACACCCTTAAAAATACACAAGATCGGAATCCACCCCTCAAGCACCAATTTTCAAAGCAATACACATTCACAAGTGATTCCACACTTGCTCATGTCCTAGTTTCGGCCTATGGAGGCTCTCTCTCCCTAGAGAAATGTTCTTTGTGATCTTACATAAACGTTCAATAACTAATGATCTAAAACCCTAACATGTTCTTTATATAGGCTAATACAAATAATAGATAAAATGACAAAAGTGCTCCTTAGTGTTAAATGGACAAAATGGCGCCCATGGAATATAGGGGCGGCTTTGGAGCCCTTTTCACACTTCAACTCATACACTCCGTAGGTTACATTCAACACACTCAAAAACTTCTATCTTCATGATAGTTCCTGTATCATCGTCTATAGCTTGAGAGGAATTTGACCTCAAATTCACAGCACAACTAAACGAAAATAACCCACAAAATGAGATGAAATGGAGAACATAACAACTTCAAGTCTCGGCCACATCTTTATTTTGCACCTCGACTTCCTCTCTATCTTGAGATTTGCCTTCAATCTTATCCAATTCAATTGAGCTTAGCAAAGAATTTTCACTACAAAACAACAAGTGAGTTAGTTGTAAAAGAAAGGTCCTCACACTCTCTCTTTATTTCTTTGTCCTCGGATTCCTCACACTAAATCTCACAAGTGTTGTACGGTTGCTTGAACTCCATGAGGTGTTGAGAGGTGAACCAAATATTTACAACGACTCCAAAGAATAAGAAAAAAATACACAAGGACATACATACGAAGAACGGTTTCAAAATAAACTCATAATTTAGTAAATGGTCACTAGCTTGTAAGTTAGTATAGGAATCAACAAACGAAACTAAAGAACTCAACAAAATAAAACTAAGAGATAAATATTTGAGCCAACAATTTGTCATGTGAACAGTAGTTTGATGACGTGTCACCTTCTAATTGGCCACAAGTCCCATAGTTTTAATTACCATTCTTGAAATTTTTAATCCTTATAATTTTGGAATGGAAGACAATTAGTATTTGGAGGGAAAGCACAAGTCTTGTAAGTCTTTTCAAATTCAACTCAAAATGTGAGATTTGACTTGTACTAGTTCCACAAAACAAGGCTCCTTGAAATATGAAAAAGTGGTTGAAAAAGTTGATGTCAAGTCTATGAGTGATGTGAACTAGTCCTTTCACCAAAAACTACTACAACTTGTCTATCACCTTTTGTAGATTAAAAATTAACTTTTCTTGTTTTAACAAAAGTTGAATGGGCAAAGAATCAACAAGAACACAACAACAACTTCCAAGAACACCAACAACACAACCAACATCCAACTCCAAATTCCACAATAACAAAGTTAACCATACGACCAAGGCTTCAACTATTTCAACAACAATTTGGTCAAGGATCAAGTTCACTTCAACAACACCAATAAATATAAGCTCAAATCAAGATTGACTCAAAGGTGTTAGTGAATAAGAACTAACACTAGAAACAACTAAACAAAAACAAAGGGACTCTCAGATCTAAGACTCAACATTTTTGGCAAAGATGAAAAACAACAATAACAACAATTTTCCTTGGCCAAGAACAATAATAACAACAAGGAACTATCGGCCAAGAACACTCTTGTCGTCCAAGATCCAAGCTCAAGAACACTTTTTTTTTCAAATTTCAAGCCAAAGAATGATCTTTGTAGAACAAGATCAAGCCACACTCTGATACCAAATGATACGTGACAAACTTGGTTCGTATAAAAAAAAGCCAAAAATAGTCCACAAACAAAGTGAAACCCGAGAGCAACACAAACACATTTCTCGGCTCCAACAACAATAAGAAACAAGGTGTAAATGACTAACGACAATAAGGGTAAACAACATTATAATAAAAAGAACAACACTAGGATCACAAAAATCCAATGTTACAAGATTACAAGACACAACAAGAACTAAAGGGTTCACTGGAAAACACAAACTAAGACATGAAATATAAAGATAAAAAGTAAGACATACACTATTACAAGATTAGGAACCCAAAGTTATATTAAATCTAAGGACCCCTAGGACTTACAATAGCAACACCACACCCTTACGAAGATACAAGATTGGAATCCACCTCTCAACCACCAACGTTTCCAAGCAATACACATTCACAAGTGATTCCACACTTGCTCATGTCTTAGTTTCGGCCTAGGGAGGCTCTCTCTCTCTAGATAGATGTTTTTTATGTTCTTACATCAACATTCAATAACTAATGAGATAAAACCCTAAAATGTTGTTTGTATAGGCTAATACAAATAATAGATAAAATGACAAAAGTGTCCCTTAGTGTTAAATGGATAAAATGGTGCCCATGGAGTGCAATATAGGGCTGGCTTTAGAGCCCTTTTCATATGTCAACTCGCACACTCCGTAGGTTGCATTCAACACACTCAAAAAAGTCTATCTTCATGATCGTTCCCATATTATTTTGGATGCTAAGTTCGTGAAAAAGGTGAAAAATGTGTTTTAGGCTACTTTTTCGAGCTTAAGGATATTCGTTACACTTTCCAACTTGTTCATGCTAAAAGCATGCTCGATATTTAAAGAAGAGCTGATAAGATGACTCCTGACACTTATTAAGTCAACCTATGGGCCGTATGTAAAACCTACGGACCACAAGTAGGCAAAGCAAGTGCCAGAAGTCAAAAATTCCATGATCTGAACTTGAAGGATTTTACCATCCTCTACTTGTTCCCTGTACCTGCGCCCAAGGTCCGTGCGCAAGTACAAACTACATGTGGCTGCCGACCCTGTTTTCTCATATTTCGTTCGGGATTTGGTTTTTGGGTTTCCTCATGTACTATAAATACCCTTTATGTGTTTTTAGCAGGAGTTATACACTTTTGATATTCACAAACATATTTTGATTCCAAGATTTGATTTTGATCATAGGATTATCTTGTATTAACTTTAATTGATTATTTCAATTACGGTGTTGGATTTTTACACTTCTTATCAATTTGATTTCATATATACTTTCAAATATGAATGTTATTAATCTCTTATCAAGCATAAGTTGCTAAAAAACCCATAGCTAGGGTTGTGGAAACCCAAGCGGATTGATGAAGTAAGGGAAGTGTGATTGTTGAATTTAACTGATACCTATGACATGCATTGCATTATCTTTAATATAATAGATTTCTTAGCAGTGGCCAATGTTGAGATCTAACCTAGATTATTTTTATTTACTCCTAAGAGGAGTAGTGACTAGGAAAAGATAATGACAATAGTAATTTGGAGTTTAGTTGTCGATCTATGCTACTAGATATTATCTCAGTATGATGGTTAATTTCATATAATAACTAGAAACTCAAAAGGTAATAGTTAACTGGAATCAAGATAAGGGTTAGTAATGGGACATCCTGATACTCAAAAGGTAAATGGTGAAATCTGTCTACTCATCCAAAAGAGTATAGATGGTAAATAACTTATCAATTCTGCATGCAAGGTATTGGGTTAGTTCAATATAGCATGTAAGCTTATATAGTTATGAAGACAGGGGGAACACAATCCTAGTGTTCACCACTGCTGATCATAACCGAAGTCAATTGCTCTTTGTTCCATATTGACATTTAAACTCCCTATTTACTTTTCCATTTTTTGCCGATTGATTACAATATTTGAAATTCATGAGTCCAAGTATTCCCATGGGATTCAACCCCAATTTTCATTGGTTTATCATATTTGATAATAACCTTTCATCTTCTGGGAGGAGGTGTAGCTTAGACGTCACTAACTACGCTAATAATGAGGATGATAGAGGGGACGCAGAAAAAAATCCCCATGAGAACTACTACCCTGAATCGAGAACTATTATGGCTCCTATAAAAACTTCCCTAAAATCTAGTCCTCTTACCGTTGCCCCTTTGGGCCTCATTATGTATATCCTTCATCACCCTAGCATAATCACAACCCTTAGCAAAAGACCTACCCGCAACAACTAAATTCTTAGTATACATACGAATGGGAAGTTACAACTCTATAACAAAGCAACAAACTCTCTCATACTCAGTATCCAGAATAAAATTCACATGCCTATCCAACTTATGAAAATGAGCCTTATATTCTACAACTGTTATAGAGCCCTACTCGTGAGGCATATAATTCTCCATGAATATCTCATAGAACTGAGTCTAAGACAAAGAAAAAGATCTATCTAGTTTAGAATCCATATAACCCCTCCCTTACCAATGACGAGCAGATAAGTCAAACTAAAATGTAGTGTAATCCACACCACTAGTCTTAACAAGGCCTAAATTATGGAGCCTATCCTCACAAGAAATATGAAATTCATATGCATTCTTGCATGGAGCACTAGAAAATCTAGGCGGAGCCAATCTCAAGACCCACGATTTTGGTACTCATACTACACTTCTATACCTTTTTGGTATAGATCCAAGTACTAGTTGGCGGGATTAATTTGACATTCATGCAGAGTTGATTTGGATATTGGGTGAGCTCTTGGATTCAGATTTACCCCTTTTTGTTCTATTTATTATGTCTATTCTTTCACCTTTGAGAGGGATTGTATTTGACTATTCAGTATTCGTACTTCTTTTGTAGTAGCTCTTGTATTGACATCATCGAGTCTGAGATATTTATTGGTTTCTATCAATATATTAGACCCTTATGATTGTATATTACTATTTATATATTTAATTGTAAATTTTTTGGCTTTTAGGCCATTTTCTACCAAATTAGCCCATTGCATCTAGCTTCGAGCTATGGTTTGGCTTACCTACTAGCAGGATAGTATAGGTGACTTTATGACACGTATATTGGGTTGTGACACATGAATGACCTAAAAAACTATAAAAGGAGCAATTAGTAACAATTTAATCCCATATTTGGATCAATACACAAATTGGAGAGAAGACTTACAAGCAAAGGGCTCAAACTAGGGTTCTTTTTTCTAAAACTTTCCTTTCTCATAGTTTTACTTTATGAACTCGTCTATTGTGATTTTTTGTAAGACTATGAGTGGCTAAATGCCCTAATTCTAAGGTTGAGGCTTCAAATATAAGCATGTAAATATGGTTCCATTGTTGGTTAGTATGTTTATCAAGTATCCAATTGTTCTTACATTCTTGTTATACTATTCTAAAGCATCATGAACTTTCGGATAAATGTAAGTCTCAAAACAAATTGAACATAAGAGCTGAGGGATGGAATAAAGATTTTAAGGACTGTAAATAATTTATTTAATAACTAGAATCTAGTTGTTAAAGGATCATTTTTGGTTAGGATAGAGATATACCTAAACACCCCTCTTCCATTAACAAAATGGGAAGATTTTATAATGCATCAAAGTTAAAAATCCACATCCCTGGTCAACAATGTAGTTGTGAGATTAATTTTGGTATATGAATTAGAGGATGACCATTACCCTGTTATAACATAAAACCCGTAGATCAACAATCACGATAAACACCCACACCATCTATAAACCATAGTTATACATGAATGTGTTGTTTGTCTGAACCGTAGAACTCTTCATATGTTATTTACAATCCTATTTTCAAACCATTGCTCTTTTTTGCTATTTTGTTTATAATTACCAAACTCAATTGCATAATTGGTAACACTTTCACTTAGTCAATCTAATTAGTAACACTATAGTTGGGTAGTTGCTAACCACTAAGTCGTTGTCGGATCAATACTTGGCTTTTATATGCCACTTTAGTACTTGAGTTATCACATACACTTGCGTGTGCACTCAGAAGCAACAATGACTATGAATAAAATATAGAGACAAATTTAAGCAATATGAGAGAGAAGTCGAATACATCAAATGCTAGGAGGTTATCCCAAATCTCTAATCTATAATTGTGCGCATGATGCATACATCAACAATGAGAACTCGTACTATGATATGTAGGGTGTAGAAGTCTAGCATAAGTATGAAACACGTGGTACTCTATAGGAATCTCCTGACTAAGCTCCAATGATAATGCAAGCATAAATAAACGTAAAGTTGGAATATAATCTATAGGCAACTAACTAAGAAAATAAACATGATAATGATTAGGGAGCAATACCGATAACCTTATCCTATTCTAACACTATTATGAACTAAAGTGAAATACCGTATGTCATATGTCAATATACAAAGGAAGAGTGAAAGAAAGTTATATAATAGTATACAAGGACAAAAATGCATAAATGATATGAATAGGCTAGGAAGAGAGGGATACAAGGTACCATACATGTACACACACATGAACACATATATATACGGGTAACTAAAGGTAGTTACCTAAGGGATCCAACCTAGCACATCGAAGGTCACAGCCAGATAGGCAAGCAAAGACTAGCAAACTGAGTGTCCCAACCAAATTATAATTTTACCAATAATAAAGAAAGAAAAGGAACCACAAATGTAATGACAATCTTGGGTACTATTCCATATAAGTGGCTATCTGAACAAAAATTACCGAATAAATCCCCCATAAACTCAAAAGTTTCAATCAAACACTCAACAAATAACAATCATAAACTATACCTATACAATCCTCCATAAGGTCAATACATATAAGCACCAAATAATATACTAGTGATAGGCAATGCATATGAATAAATCAATGTAAAGTAAATCCATAGTACCATATCTGATTTGAGTTAAATAATGTACCAAGTGACACCTCCTCCAACTCACCAACCTGTAAAGGCAATACCTATTATGACTTCTCTTCTCAATCATTGTGGCTTACGAACTAAGGAGCCCCCTAGGGGATTTGGAAATATTAGTATACATTGCTTGTTGCTATTCTGGACTTCCAATAACCATCACTATTAATATACTCCGTACAGTGTCATATAGATGTATATATAATAAGTTCACACACTCAAACTATGACTAAAAGAGTGTAATTTTGTGAATCCATTGCTCAAGATAAACTTTGGGACTCAATCAGCATGAAGCTTAGAAAACATCATAATCTCTCTCGATAAAATTGAATAGTAGTGTCAAAAGATAGGATAGACCACTAACTAAAATCAATTACGATCTAGTTTCCAAAACATCATGTTTAGCTACAAAATTTCATAAATCATTAAATAATGTGGTATAGTTCTCATTATATAAGAATATATTTTAAAACATAAAAGTGGGAATAAATTCCTTTTTGAAATAGTAGTAAAATCAAAGATATGGTTTGAATAGTACCACAAAATAAGAATGAATGAGCCTAAAAGTATGCATGTCATAACTAGTATCTAAATAATAAACCATAAGTATCTCAGCATATATAGACTAAAGCCAGGTCCTTATCAAAGATAAAATACTTACCTGGAGTCCAACTAGTTTCATAACCATGGCCTTGTTCCCAACAGTACATAACTAGTATAATTGTAATTCTTTAATTTGGGAAACTATGATCAAAATCACTATGTCAAATAGAAAACCTTATACAAAAGGATCCTTAGCATCAAACTATGGTCCACTAACTTATAATCTAGGGTGATAGGATTCTATCGCTACAACAAGTATTTTATACAATGTTTCGGGTGACATTTTTACCCAAATTCCCTAAATAGGATAACTCATGATGTACTAGTCATAATTACATCCTATAACCCCTACCTAACATACAATGTACACATACACTACCTCATAGATAAAAGTAATTGAAAACTATCTCGATGCCAAAATTACAAGTCTTAAATCATCCACCAAGAGTTTCTCTACACTCCGTGATCACAAAATAGTGTCGCCCTATAAAAATAATAATCTACGAATCACTAGGAATAAAATAAGACACATTGATATAAAAATATTTACGCCAAAATTTTGGACAAGAACATGATCGCAGTGCTTGCAAAAAAACCCAAAATTGAATTCTTCACGAGGTCCCTCAAAGGGACAAGGAATGTGTGATAAAAAGTAGAGCAAAAATAGAGTAGAAATAAGGGCCTAAATCTACCCTAAAGGCTACAAATTTTGAGACCTAAATTCTAAGTAATTTATAATGAAAAGAATGGAATTTGATGGTAAAATAATGGAAAATGACCAAAGAGTGTTGGGATAACTTATCTTATATTCAATTGATGATTCCCCACACTTTCCCATTTCCCATTCTCTCAAAAATAGAGGGGAAATGTTAAGAATAAGGGAGAAATAAAGAGCAAAGAATGGGATTTAATCACTAGATGATGCCATTAAAATGACCAAATGATCGTTTAAGCAATCACCGCTTAATCGGTCTAATGATTGCTTAAGAGATCCTTTACAAAAATTCGATCTTTGATTAAGAGGACGAGTGTCGCTTGAGCGACCACTGCTTAAGCAATGAGGCCTCCGATTAACCGACTATGCGATGTCCAAGGTTAATTATAAAAGCAATCCCTTTTCTTAAACGACCACCTCTTAAGAGACCAAATGTCTTCTTAAGAGATTATACTAGATGATGACAGGCACCAGATTTTTCTAAGTCTAAGTACGCTCTAAGCAGGTGCTCGAGATTCATTCAAAAACACATGAAATCAATGAACTATGCTACATTAATAAAGTTGACATTATGGACTCAATGGAACCATTAAAACCTTCAATAGAGGTTATTTTGACTCAATATAGGTCCCACAACCATAGACCAAATTGAGTCTGAAAACCTTAGGACCTTAGCTAAGGTCCCCTTAGCCTAAAATTAATGTTTTAGAGCTAATGACGCTGTCAGTATTCTCATCTAATATTAATTACAAGGAGTTTTGGTATGATACCAATCCTTAGTAGTAATAACTCTAAAATAAGGAAATGATTCAAAACCCCAAACAAACAACTTGATAACCAAATCAATAGTTCTACTAAGTCAAAAAGGAACTATTATTGCTATGGAAAGGCTCAAAATGGACAAAATTTGAGGAAATGACCTGAAGGGTCATTATAATATCCACTACTAAAATGACTTGCATCTACAAAAGTAAATGGATAGAAAAATATCAAAAGCTTAAATAGATGATAAACTGGGTTGGTATACGCCATGAATAACTCCCTCGATAACCTCCAAGGAGAAATAATACTTTCAAGGGATTTCACCCAAGGTATCTTTTTTTACACCAACTTTGTTACTTTATTTTCCAAATCACCAAAGACTTAACCTTAACAAATAACTATCCTCCAACAATATCGAGAATAAATAATGCATGTAAATGAAAACCACTATACACTAATATCTTGTCGATACAAGCATAACTACGTTGAAAATCAACCAAGCTAATGAAAATCCAAGGTAATAATCATGGACCAACTCTAATATCCAAATCTAACCTCCTTTGGCCATTATAAACATATTATCTACTCTAAACCACATAAAAATCATTTGATCCCTATTTGTAGAACCCCATCGCACTAATATCAAAGAACTAAAGCTGATCCAACAAAAACACATAATGGTACCTGGACATACAAATGGTAATGACCAATGTCTGCAATCTATGTCAAAGCCACTAACTAATCTAGATGTCCATTATGATTGATAGTCAGGAGTCCGAAGAACAGATACTCAAAGCTCAATGGTTTTCTCAAGGGTGCCCTACTAACTAAGGATTAAAACATGGTAAGTCCAACTTGAGTACACTTCTTTTGTAGAGTAGATATTCAAAATTTTTGGGAAAGACTAAAAACCAAGGTCAAAACATAAAGAAACCATCATTAAGTGTTAAGGGGCTATCGTTCGAACATCTACTAACCACAATCTATCTAAAATAAAAAAGACAGAATAGTTAGATAAAGAGTAGGCTTAGCCATCCTATAGATAAAATCCTAATTATGTCAAACATAAAATAAAGGTTGCAACCAAGTTAGGCAATCCAAAACTATAACTTCATCACCAAAGCCTAACTACTGGATCCCAACTATCCAAACTAATTATATAGATAAGTAAGCATCCATACTCCAAACTCAAACAAAACTTCTAAGTTGTTATTCACCAGAGTAAAAATCAAAAACTTAGGCCAATAAGTCTTAACCAAGTCAAAGTAACCAAATTAACCTTCCTATTATAAATTAAGCATATCTCAAATAGTTTTTGCAAGAGCTGAAACTAAAATATTGCTAAAGAACATTACCACAAGTGGGAAGACAACTTGATCAATACACAAGTAGTAAGCTCCACATCTGCTAAAGGGATAATGCATCAAGGAATAACCAAGAACTCACCAAGGCTGCAAACATTACAAGTGATATCTAAAACTCAACAAACTCGGTGAAATACAACTTTATCTTGAAGTTGGTAAATCTTATACTCAATCTATGAAATGAATACCCATAGGTTTATATCACCAAGGAGTATCACTACATGAAGTCACATCAAGCCAAGCAAATGCCAAAATGAGGGTTTCCTAAATTCACCCATTTACAATAACTTTAACTCGATCGATCCATTAACCATATCATAGAGAGAATGAAATATCCAATACCACACAAATAGAAAAATCAAAGCTATCACCAAGAGATAAATTAAATAACTAAATGTCAAGCCTTAGTCCTCTTAATATTAATATAAAGACTCTTATTGGGCGATGAACTAGTCAAATAAAATTAACAACTCTCAGATTTAACACCCTCATAAATAAGACATAGTGAAGTATAGCCTATGCTAAAATCTTAGCAAACAATAAGGTAAGTCCTAGAGTCTCAAACTCAGAAATATGCAATAATACAAAATAAACAAATCTAGAACCATAATAAAACAATGGATGACCAACCTACCTTCAATTTCATAGCCCACATAACAACAAATCTATCTTTTCTAATAAATGAGGAAAATAACCAACTCACCTTGTTAAAAGAGAGAAAACCATCCAACGAGCTAGCCACCTAGGCCTACAAATAAATCTCTAGGAAGGAAATTCTAACTTGATAATGCTATTGTAGTCATCTATGAAGTAACAATCGATAAACATGAAAATAATAAAAACAATAGCAACTAAAATAGTGTCACCAGTAGAAGGTGTAGCTAGTACCAAAAATAAAAGTCAATAACAAGTACCACTATAGAGCCATAAGAAGGAGAACAATATACCATGGCACACTACAACCAATATAAAATACCAAGTTATAACATCATCCATTTGTATAAAACCCCCAATTTATCTCAAATAGAAAGTAAAAGATAGGAAATTAATGGTGTATATATCACAGTAGAAATCCAAAGTCATAAACCAGCTATGCCTAAAAGAGTACAAATTTGAGCATGTCCAAATATAGACTAAGCATGTGAATCACCAACTGAGGCACTACATACACTACCTCTAACTAAAGATGTCACATATCTATGAGACTAATCTTGATGAGCTGAATAGCTCTTAATTCTATGTAGAGGACACTCTCTATATCATAAAAGACTCCTAAAACCCTAAATTAGTATGAAATGCAAGATAACCTTAACTAGTTGACCAACTCACGCCCAAGGCCCTCTCTAGACCAATGACTATCTTACTATAATTAAAATAGGCTTCTATAATACATTGAGGTATTGTACCTACTAAACTAGAATAGGTTCAACGTCCTAAATATCTAGGTCAAATATTCCAAAAAATCTAACAAGAACTGTACCCACTCTGACCACCATGACTAATCTAAGAGAAGCCTATAGCCTGAGATGCTACTTGTGTAGGATTGACAAACTATAAGTAATACTAATCTCTTTTTTAAGGATCTCTTCTTCTAGATGGAATACCAATAGAATTGTATGGATGACATAACTTTATGATGCTCCGTACAACTTTGTTGATTTTATTTTTGACCCTTCCACATGTGTAATATCAGTTTTTGGCTTTTATTTTGATTAGGAATGGTAAAGAGGTATTTAGGGAAAGTTTTGGATACTTATAAGGGATTTGGTGTTAGTTTGGGACCTCAAGGTAGTAAAGGTCCATGCTAAGATGTTTCAAGGAGGTTAACCTCTGCTATATTAGTATGGTACAAAGGCTAACCTTAGTGATATTGGTGTGCTATGGTGATGTCTTAATTTCATACAGATTTTGTTTTCTCACTTAGGGTGAGGGGGGTTTTGTCTTTTACCCTTTATACGGCCTTTAAACATAAAATTACCCCATTCTCTTTAGTTTTCAAAGATCAAATCATTCTCTTTTTCTCTTAAACTCAAAACCTAAGAACATTCAAGGGTTTTATAGAGAATTCATCATCCGATCTCTAAACTTTAAATTGACTCATATTTTTTATGTATTGCGGGTTTGTTTCTCTTTTCCAAACATAAATTTTACATTGGGGAATTAATTGAAAGGGTTTTCATGTGATTTAAGTTATGGGTTTTAAAATTAGGTTGAGTGATTTTGGTTGTTACTAATTAAATTAATTGTACCATGTTTTAAATTGATAACTTATGTTTTAAATTGGTGATTTTGGGATGAATTAGGGAATTGTGTAAATAATTGGACTAAATGACATGTGTATCCCTAAATTAGATAAATTTTTTCTGGTAATTAGCATTAACCACAACCCAAATTAAAATCTTAATTTTAAATATAGATAATTGCATGGTTTAACTTATTTTGAACCTATTGTATTGCATTAAAGGATAAAAGGATGTGAATATGGTTTTTAATGTCCTTGGTTTTGAATTTTAAATGGAACTTGGGAGTTTAATTTGGTTGTGTGAATTGGTTTTGGATAATTAATTTAGTTTGCAAGCATATTATTATGACAACACCAAGTGGTAAATGCCTTGATGAATGATTCTTGGTTAATGGATTCATTTATGTGCAAACTGATTTAATTTAGGCTTAAAAATTGTGTAGATCACCGTAAAAGTGTATGTCCCATGGGGATGAACAATGGAAACCATGTTTGTCAATGTTGGGGGTCTATATGACCGTGTCCTTGGTGCACATTTGCAATATGTATTTTTGGGATGGCTATTGCCTTGGTGGCTTTAGTTTTTCTCTATTCATATAACTAACATGTACTAGGGCCCTTTCAATTGGGGAAGCTGAACCCATATAGCCTATGGGTTCCTTTAGGATGGTGTAAGCTACACAATTTAGGTTATTGGTTTAAACTCTAATGTTTATGACTTTTTTCCATATCCCAATTTCCTATATATATGTGTGAATGCGTGACCCCGGGAAGATCTTCGTGAAAAACATCAGGAAATTCACATGCTACTAATACTGACTCAAGATTTGGGGTCTCTGAAATATTGTCTTGGACTCGAATGAGATAATATCCCTTAGATATCATTTTTATCGCCCAAAGGTAAGAAACAAGCTGACCCTTAAGTGCTGAAGTACTACCCTTCCATTCAAGGACAGTTTCCTTTGAAAACTAAAAATGGACAATTTGGTTTCTACAGTCAACTGAAGCATAACATGAATGAATCCAATCCATGTCGAGAATGACATCAAAATCTGTCATCTCTAATTTTACTAAGTCTGCTAACATGATTTTATGAGATACCATAATCAGACAGTTCCTGTATACCTATTGGGATATGATAGATTTACCCACTAGGGTAGAGACTAAAAAAGGCTCTGCTAGGATTTTAGGACTGACTCCAAAGTTAACAACTATATAAGGATTTACAAAGAAAAAAAAAGCACTTGGGTCTAGCAAAGCACAAACATGTAAATAATAAAATTATAACATACCAGTGACCATATCAGGAGAATTTTCCTGATTTTATCAGGACTAAAGTGCATAGAGTCTATTTGGGAACTGCCTACTGGTGGCACTGGAAGTGACATCCTGTTGATTTGGGCAACCGAACTGAGCTGAAGGGAGATTATACTGACCTTGAGAATTTGACTGAGGATAATATCTGACTCTATGGCCTGGCTTTCCACATTCAAAACATATATCACTGCCATCCCTGCAAACACCTTAGTGGTTTCTGCCATATTTTTGGTAAATAGAGTTTGTTCGAGCATTGCTAACACTACCTTGAGGTTTAGGGCCCGGTGCCCTATTTTTATTACTATCTCTAAATTTTAGCACTGGACCATTGGCTGAGGATAGAGCTAGAACTGAAGATTTTGGGCAGAACTAAAAATGATTTCCAACCTTTGACTTAGGCTGAGTGAAGTTGAAGCTACCTATTATAGCTCTCTTATTCTCCCTCTCCTTCTCCCTATTCTTAGCCTTCTTTATCTACTGAACATGGACCATGAGCCTGGATATGTCCATCTCCTTAATCAATATTGCAATCCTACACTTCTTGACCACACAACTAGACACCCTAGACATAAACTTACTCATCTTAGATTTGCTATCTGGTACCACATGAGGAGCATATCAGGCTAGTTCAATAAACTTTGAGAGAATAGTCTTTCACTGTCATATTGCCCTGCTTCTGATTTATAAACTCCAACACCTCCGCTTTTCTCAACTCTAGTGGGAAGAACCTATCCAGAAAAGTAGTGGCAAACTTCTTCCATTCTATGGGCCCTGCATCTATGACCCTCTCTGGCTTCCACTGCTTGAACCATGAGTAAGACATATCCTGTAACTGATATACAGGAAACTCATCACTCTCACTAGTTGTCACCCCCATAATATTTGTAACTTTTTACACCTGATCAAGGAATTCCTGTGAGTCTTTATCTGACTTAGACCCGGTAAAAGTTGGAGGGTTCATTCAGGTAAAGTCCCGAATTCTATCTGCAGCAATATTAGCCACTGGATTAGCCTGAACAATATCTAGCCTTTCATTTTGAGCTGCAAAGGAATTGGCTAGGGTAGTGAAAGCGACTCTGAATTCAGCATGAGAGATATGGTCATCTAGGGGATCTTCTTGAACGGGCTGAGGTGGTGGCTAATTTCCTGATCTTCTTCCATTGTTCTTTTTTGGAGGCATGTTCTATACACAGAAGTAAGAAAAGGATTAGACTGAGAGGGAAACTTGAGCTCATGCTCACTCCCATGATATGAACACTGAAAGAAGGGAAACTTTTTCTAAAAATGCCTCGTAGCCTCTCGTCCATAAATGTGGCGCACTACACACCCATGCATAAGACTCTAATATACATGGCTTTCAAACTTTCTAGGACTCTGTTGAACCTTAGGCTTTGATACCAAGTTTGTAACACCCTGGGTTTGTACCCCAGATACTACACGGTGCTTAAAATCCTAAGGGACCACAAGCTAACCCATGACTGGTACCTACTACAATCAATGAATAATAGTACTATATAACACAAAAATTAGGTGGAAATTGCCATACGGTTCAAAGCTAAATCATATACTGATATGTATATACTGAATACTGAATATGTAACAATCATATCTGAAAACGAAATAACTATCTAAAATAATCTAGTCTGAAAAGCCTCTAATTAAACTGTCTAAAAATAGAGTTGATGGGACAAGTCCCCAACTAACTTCAACTACTGATAATATACTAAAAATGTTGAAAATAACAACTCTATCCTCAGAACTATGAGGACTCACCACTAAATCTATTGCTGATAATCTGGGCTGCTGGGTATGGTCAGGAGCTCGTGCGTCTGAACCTATGATATAAAATATCATAGTGTAAAAGAATGGTATGCATCAGTACTTTTAATATACTGGTATGCTAAGTGAGGTAGGCTGATATGTATGGGTTCATGTGCATGAACAATAACTTACTAAATAACATGTATACAACTAAATGAGAGTACATGTATAACTGAAACTGATGAAACACTGATTGTGCAATACTATGCACATATCTACATATACTGTGTCTGAGATCATAGTAACACTGGACACTGAGTTCTGATAACTGAGTGACTGATATATGAGTTTATTAATAATTATATTACAGATAGTTGGGTGACTATTTCTGACAGTCCTAATTTTGTAGAACTAATCTGAGTTTTATACTGAGGTGGGTGACTGTGTTTGACAGTCCTAATTCTGTAGAACTAAATTGAGTTCTATATTGTGACTAAAATTTAAATTGTGGGAGATAATCATCTAATTGACATGCCCCTCCCTTAAACTGATTTAGGGTCCAACCTGTAACCTCAGTTGGAAGGGTGTCGTACTGTGCCACAGGTAAAGACAAGTGCTGAGTCACCCTCACGAGACAGTTCTTTAGATGAGAACAGTGGTACCCTAAACTGGAAGGAAGGACACCTTATCAACCCTCAACTAGTAGGTTGATGTGTCAACCTACGCTAGCTATGTAGTTCGGAAACCCAAAAACTGCTTCTAAGGATCTCACCCTCTACTGGCAGGTTAGTTCCCATCATTGAGTTCACTCGGTGCTGAATCCTACTCCCAACTGAATAGACACTGAAATGATTTCTAAGCTGTTCTAGGCTAGACTGAACTGTTACTGATTGTGTTAACTAACTGAGCTAGACTGAGTTTAACTACTAACTGAACTAGACTGAGTTTACTAAGTACTGTAACTAATTTCATGTTTTGAGTTCTATTTATTGACTGATATATTGAGTTTTGTACTGACTGAATACTACTGTACATGGAATCACTGAGACTATTTTTAAACTACTATAATTCAAGGTAAACAGTTAGATTGTCGGGTATTAGATACCCCTAAGACTCGATAGTATGAAAAGTAATGCATAAAATGATCTTGAAAAGCATTACAATGTTCATAGCTCATTCATCGAGATATTTTATCCAACACTTGTAAGACATAAGCTTGTACATATGCTAACATGTCATGATTAACCCATTTAATCCATACGAGCAATTTATCAAACACTTGGGGAACATAATCTATGCACATAATACTATTCAACATGTAGGCATCATGATTTCCAATCCCAACTTACAAATTCAAGGGCTTTAATATGAATTCACATAATACTATACACATGTCAAAATAAATTTACATGAATTTTGTAATATATCATGAATTAGAAACCCAATTTGCATTATAGTAATGAATACATTCAAGCCCAACATGGAATTCATGAAATAAATAAACTTGAAGTTTTAAAGAGGTTCTTAAATTCCAAGGGTGGAAGGAAACCTTTAGATAAACATCGAACATACCTAAGTGCTTGAATTCCTAAAGATTGATGTTGAATTCCTTGAATCTTGATATTGACTTTGATAGGTTAGGTTTTGTTCTTAAGAGAATTTGAGAGAAAGTGAGTGTATTTTGCTTATTGAGGGTCTTTTGTGTTTTCGGGGATGATTAAGGGTGAAAAATGACCCAAATACCCCTATAGATGCGGGCTTTTAATGACTGAAAGCATTCCCAGTGATGCGCATAACGATGTACCATGTCAATGGGATTGATGTGATGGCCAACACATCGTATCGAGTCTCTATTGATTCACTGTAATTGTACTCTGAAGCTGGAAAGAATATTTGTCGACGCGATAGGTGACGTGTCATATTGAGATTGCATCAACCCACTATTTTGGTCATTAAAACTCAATTCAAAAGTGGTCCAAAAAATTGAAAATGCACCCGAATTGACCTACTGACATTTTTGATCAGGAATAAACCTAAAAATTGTTACTTTAAGGTCATAAGGGTCATCAAATAGGATCGACAACTTATGAAGGCTAAAATACTTCTAAGTATAAACACTAAGCTGAAATTTCTTAGTCTGGGACTTCTTTTCAAGCTTTAACAGACTGAGTTAAGCTTAGAATTTTGCAGGTTCCTACACTTTAATATGGAAAGTTCTTGCAATTAGAATCAAACTTTATTATCTGCGTTTGCACTTGTGAGAGTGGTAAGTAGAAACATTAACGTGTAATAGCTATAAGGTAAAGGCAATATGGAAGGTGTTGCTAAGCGTTAAGATAACCAGTCATATCATTTAAGGTAAAAATACTCCTATTTCTATGACTAAGACACTCATGTATCATGCCATGTAACTTCAGATTGAATAAGGCTTATTTAAAAGTCTTTGTCATGTCATTTATGTACTATCAAAAAAGGTTAAACAACTAAGATACTCAGGTTATGTGGAGATATATATCTAAGATATTCCTTCTGAGTTGTGTCTACAGTTTCCATTAACTCATGTCTTGTATTGTTATATTCAGTTCCATGAAACTAATGTCCTATGTCATGTCTATATCAAATTTCATGTATTGTATGACTCGTGTCTATACATTCCTTTCATGACGTGTTATGAAACTACTTATATTTATGAGGTTCATGTTGGTAAGTGGTAGTTAAAGGAAGAAAAGATTGTGATATGATTTTCGTGTATCTATTTTTTATGTGACCATTATTCGAGGATGAATGATCCCAAGGGGAGATGTTGTAATACCTCAAACTTTTGAATCAATATTTAAACTATTTTATATATGTAGCTAGATCCGAACCCAATAAATTTTATTCATACCTAGGTATTAAGGTCAATTGTTAGGAGTAGAAAGTATAAAGGTGGATTTAAAAATTTCCTTAAAATTGAATACATTTTGTCCTTTAGTAAAAAAAAGAAATAATTATTCATTTACATTGTAGTTCCATTTCTTCATCTTCCACAGTATTTGCACATTTATTTTTGTTCTATATTTCACTCTAGATAAGTACACAATAATATATTGTCTAGATAAGCATACGATAATAAATTGTTTTAATGTAGGCTAATAGTTAGTAATACCATTAATTAGAACCATTTTAGTTTTCTCACTTCAGTGTAAAATCTTTTCACCTTTGATGATAATAAGTAATATTTTTGCAGTCTTCTTATATTCTTTACACGATGATGCACTCTATAAAAAAGCATATCATGTATCATATATTTTCTTGGATATAACTGAATCAACTTCGTTTATCAAGAAAGCATAACCAAAACAAAGAACTCAGATGTCAATTCCTCTTCTCCCTCTTTCACCAAAACTACATAGAGAGAAATCATTATATTTCAAAAAAAGTTCAAGAATTCTTCAAGATTTCCTTCTTCTACTTCTTCAATGTATGTAAGACTATCCTATTAATATAATTTCTTACAGTTCATGCTCAATAAGTTCAGTTGTTCAAGATAAACTAGGTTTGAAGAAATCCCAGACTCACTTTCCTTATTTAGACACACAAGTATATTCCTTAATTTGTTTTTGGGTAACAACTGTTCTTTGTCTGATTTTCATTAGACTATGTCAATTTAAATGATCTTTGCCTAATTTAATTGGTAAAGAATAGTTACTATGTGAATTTCTATAATCCATGAGTTTCTTGAATCTTACAAACAAATTATTTTTTGTGAATTCTGAGATCTAGACTCATATGATTTTCCTGAGCGGTGAAATTACTTAAAAAATGAGTCCTTTTTTTCTCTTTACTTCTCTCATTTTACTGCCTTAATTTTTTTTTTAAAATTTAGTCCACATTTATAATAAAATGCTTCATTATTTTTTTATTGAGGACTCCATTACAGAATTACCCAATACTTCCACAATCCACTACACCAGGCCAACTCATTAAAAAACCCATATATAGTCTTTTGAACACTATGTAAACCAAACTCATAAATTATAATACGACAAAAAATGAAATACCTCTCTTGCCTCTCCAATAATGATGTTAACTCATGATTATGAACCTATTATTATTAACCTTCAGTAGGAGTCCCAAAATCACACTTCATATTTGTGAGCGTGAAAAGGCTCAACTATGAGTATGGGTCTAAAAATTCTAAACTATGAACATAAAACTAATAAGGCTAACATTTTAAACATAAAAGAATAATATAAGTTTATGATCTTAAGAGAGTTGGTTGATTGAATGAGAAAACATAAGTCTAAATGGAAAATGCTCAAAAAATACTTTTGCTGACATAGGATAAAGGCTATTATGCAAGTTGGATGTCTCTTTTTCATGTGTCCCCAAAGAGGCTAATATGGATCCTTTCTAGAAATTCATGTCATTTCATGCCCTATTCCTGATAAGGTATAAATGGCTTAGCTTATCCGACTGAGATCAGACTCTATTCTTTTACATAATTGTTTAGGTCGGTGTACCAATTGCTCCTATAAAGAACAAAAACAATTAGTTCACCTTCTATCACTATTTATTTCAACAATTTATGCTATTTTCCCACCAGGTTATCATTTCTTGGACTATACCTATTACAGGTGTATTTTAATATTCTACTTTTTCCCTTATGTGATTTTACATACCAATACATTCCACATACTACTCATCTTAGATGATGCATCATTTCAAAATACATATTTTGAGATGTATGTTTTTGATTCCATGTAGTACTAGGTCCATTCATATGAACTTTTGGTGAGCCCTCAAACTCTCTAGAAGTCATTGTTTATACATTGTAGGACTAGTTCTATATTTTAAGGTAATGTCGAAGACATGCCCTAGTAGCTATAAACTTATATAATTAGAGGCTTCATAGACTTTTATAGATGATAGTTTTCATAAGTTTTCATCTTCATGTAGAAATTTTAGGGTTTTTCTTATTTATCTTGAAAAGGTTAGAAGTTTATTGTAATTAGGTTTTCTTCCTATATTTATAAATTCTAAAAGATGTTTTACTTTCACTTATTTTATTTCGATGCTCATGATATAAACTAAGTGGTCCTCTTAGGTTAGTAATGGTTTCGAGTGCCTATTACATCCGTGGCCTAGGCTTGAGTTGTGTCAAAGATTATCACCCAGAAAACATTCACAGCATGATAGAGATATCAAGTTTTGGGGTGACTCAAAGGAAATTTTTGGGCTAAAGTAAAATCATAATAAGAGATCTCTAGTATATTCAATAAAATTAACTTATGTGTGCATCAAATATGTATTTCATGTTCCATACATGCATACCATATCATGGGCATCCTATGTATTGACTTGCTTAGTCATTTCCTATATTTTTTGCTTTTTCCACATTTAAAACTTTTCTATAGCTTTCTCAGGTCATTTATGACTTTTGGGATTGGCAGTTCAGTTATCAGGCAGTTCGTTTAGTTTTTAGAGACATTTCTCTATTTTGGATATTTTAAAGTTATGAAATGGGTTTCGGGATAAAACTTTAGGTAAAAAGCCTCGAATTCAATTTTTGACATCTTGAACAGCTTTAGAATATCAATTTTAGGCTTGGAGGACCCTTGGTTTAGGTCTTAAGGCTTTTGAATTGGTTTTGGGATATTGGGTATATTTTTGTGAGACTGGTCCTTACTGTATAGGGCCTACTTTTGATCAAAATAACAATGGCAAAAATTTCATTGACATCATTAAGTGCAATATGTTAATTTGGTAGGGTAGCATAGTTCATTTTCATGCATTAGATTTCAAACTAATCTTGAGAAACTGGTCAGAATCTATTAGGACTTATTGAATTTGGCTAGTTCCATGTTATCTATTACAACCGTTAACCAACCAAGGGACAACTTCAGCGGCTCGGCTTCGCTTAGGTGGCCAGGGGACCGGTTTAGCAGTTGGGCTTCGCTTAAGTGGCCAGGGGGCCACTTTAGTGGCTGGGTGCCACTCTAGTAGACCTTGACTACTATAGTAGAGCTTGTCTAGACTAAGCCTGACTACTTTACCTACCTCCTAGGTTCTTTATCCATGACAACTTTAGCGGTCATTGAGCTGCTAAATCTACCAGTACTGGTATGCTCTAAATAACACTTTCTCCTTTTTATAGCTTAAATTCTAAGTGTTAAAATGCTATTATAGACTAGTACAAGCTTGAATTTTTCTAAAAATTCAATAATTTAAGTTGGTTTTATCTCGGGAAAGTATTTGCGAGTATTTAGCATCGTTCACTCATAAGTAATCACCTCAATTTTTGCTTAATCTAGTAGTTTAATTCCTAATTTCTTGGGATTCATTAGGGCTGAATTACAGACAAATTTGGGTTTGACTTAGCCAAATTTATGTGGAAATTGATCCTTGAGCACATGGGATGCTATAACAAGTTTAAATTTAGGATTATGCAAGTGGGCCTCTTATGGGATTTTTATGCAAGTGGATCCCTCATGGTATTTTTAGTCCAATTTTTAACCCAGAGCAATTATAGGCAATATCAGAATCAATTTTATCATCTTAATATCTATATTGTTATTTTAAAAATGTGGCAGCTCTCGAAGGCTTCTCAAAAGGGGAAAGCTTAAAATTAGAGTATTCAATAAGTATTTGGTGGCATCCAGGTAGGATAGGCTTACCCTTATTTTAGGGTGAGCTTGATTATGATATTAGCATGCTATTGTGATAGTTTTGGGTAGGTAGTTTTAGATCGATTATCATTTAGCATGTTTACACCTTATTATTCCAGTTAGGGCCCCAATTCAGTAGAGTGTAGGCTTGTTCTCCCTTAGGGTAGTGTATATTATCCCTTAGGACTAGAATTAGTGCTTATAGTACCTTGGGGCAAGATTGGGAACTGTAAGACTAGATTTTTGTTGGTTCTTTCCTTAGATCAGATTATTGGAATCTAGTAGTGCACCTCACTACCATTCTAGATAAAATGTGTTGAATGAATCTCTTTTAGACTTAGTTAGATACTTAGCTGCTTTCTTAGTTTATTTTCTACGGTTAGGGTTGGTTTAGAATTAATTTCAGGCATGTTTAGTTTCTTTTCCCATGGTAGAGTATTAACCAAACATGGACCGCACCACCTTGACCTAGTAGATGGGGACCCACCTTACACTTAGTGGACTTAACCACTAGAGATTGGTTATATGACTTTAAAGGTTGGAGATAGCCTAAAAGCCTTGTATTTATTCCTTCTAGCTACTTATGCTTATACACTTGTATATTTCAATTTCAATTTACGCTCGGAGTATACTCTATTGCTACTTTTTATGAGTTCTAGTATGCGACTAGCATCTGTTCATGATTATGGTTTTTTATTTATGAGATTTTATATGAGTATGGATTTAGTCTATGATTGAGGTTGGCTTCTTACAGGATCATATATTTTTGGTCTGACTTGGTTACTCTGAGTTCGGGTTCGAGTTCGGCATCTATAATTGATCATAGTTGGGATATTTTTGTGTTTATTATGGTTGTTACTAGGAGTTTTAGCAATCATACCGGGTTATTTATTACCCAGATCATTCGTCCCCTTATTATGATATACTATTTCTAGTTTGAGCCTAGGGCTGGCCTCTTATTACTATCCATTGATTCCAGTTCAACCTCGATATATGTATATACTTTCCTTATCTATTTAGGGTCAGAAGATTATTGAGACTGGTGAAGTTTATGGATTTTTATATTTCTTACATTAGTTTTTCTTTTCTATACCTATCGACTTTTGGGGGATCAATAGTATTAATTTTCTTGTGTATGCCTTCTAGTCTTATGTGTGCCCTATTAGGTTGTTGATTAGTTATTTGTCGTTACTCTTAAGTTTTTTATTTCATACATCATAATTTCCTAGTTTAGTTTTGAAGACCCTGCAAAATCCTAAGCTCAACTCAATCTTTTATGCTTGCTAAGTGGTCCTAGACTTAGAAAATTCTAGCTAAGTCTTCATACTTAGTATTATTTTGGCCTTTGTAAGTTGACAACTCTATTTCATCTCTTATGACCTTAAAATGTCAATCTTTAGGTTAATTCATGACCAAAAATATCAGTAGGTGTTTCCGAACGAGTTTTGTATTTTTTGGACCTTGTTTTAAACATGTTTTGGAATCCAAAATAGTGCATCAACGCGATCTCGGCATGGTGCATCAGCCATCGCGTCGACCAATATTTTTCCTTATCTCCTAGTAGTAATTTCCAGTGAACTGAAATGGACTCGACACAGAGCGTTGGCTATCGCGTCGATGCCAACGATGCGAGGCATCGTCCTGTGCATCGACAGTTTGGTTTTCAGTCATTAAAAGGCCGCATCCATAGAGGTATTTGGGTCTTTTCCACACCACTATTCAGTCTTAAAACACGAGATTCAGTGTAATGCCCTGAATTTGGTACCCAAAACGCTACACAACGCTCATGACCTGGAAGGACCAGAAACAACCCATGACTGATATCTGTACCTGAACACTGCAAAATATACTGTATAATACAGAAATAAAGGTTGAAAGGCCATAAGGTTCAAAACTGTAACATAACTGATAAAATATAATATCTGGATGGGGTATAAAATACCCAAAACAACTGAAATAAACTGTCTGAACATGGTAGTCTAAAAAGCCTCTAACTGTCTGAATAAGGAGTTAATGGGACATGTCCCCAACTAATTCCATCTATTGAAAGCTAACTGAGATAATGAAATAACTAATAATATTGTCCTCAAATGATGAGGACTCACTGCTAAATCTAGCGGCTACTGATGCTTTGGAGCTCATGCTTCTGAACCTATGCTATAAAATACCATAGCACAAATACATCAATACGATTGAATGTACTGGTATACATGTGAGGTAGGATGAATACAAAGGGTGCATATGCATAAACTGAACTAACTGACTATATAACATGAACGTGAGAATGTATGTATGAATACATAATAACTGTAAGTGAGTTCATGATAACATGATTACTGAACCTGAGTAATGATAGCATGAGATACTGATAAATGTATAACTGAAATAACTGATACTGAGTGACTGTATCTGACAGTCTAGGTTCTAATGAAACTAGCTAAGTTCCGTACTATTCTGAGTTGACTGTACCTGATAGTCCTGAATGCTGTAGATCTATCTGAGTTCTATTACTGAAACTGAGACTAAGACTGTGGGAAGTAGTCATCTAACCGACATGCCCCAAATAATGCATTATAGCTAAGTTGTGGTCCAATCTGTAACCCCAATTGGAAGGGTGTCAATACAGCACCACCGATAAGGACAAGTTGTGAGTGACCCTCATCTGACAGTGTCCCCAAAAGAGAATTATGGGACCCTCATCTGACAGTGTTTATCCACCTCATCAACCCTCATCTTACAGTGTTGATGCCTCAACCTATGCTAGCTACATAGTTTTGGAATACAAGGATGACTTCTAAGAATCACACCCTCATCTGACAGTGTGTGTTTCCATCCTTGGGTTCACTCGGTGCTAATTCCTACAACCATCTGAATAGACACTAAACATGATTAACTGAACTGGACTAAACTGAATTCATGGAGTTCCGTTAACTGATAGAATACTATTGAGATTACTGAATTACTGAGCTTTCCTAAGTCACATGACTGAATGAGTTCTATGGATTATGGCTTGACTGAAGATATCATGAAATATGTCATTGACTCTAGGAACACAACTATATTTTTCGGGTATAAGTACCCCCCAGGACTCGATAGAAGAAAAATGACAAAGCATGACCTTCTTGAATAAATTACCAACATCAACAATCCAGAATATAAGAAGTTGGGGATTTCATAAAGTACATGTTCTAAAGCACCACAATGGAAACACATATATCCATAATTCATTGACTAAGACATTTCATCAAACACAACTAAAGGAACTTTCATTCGCGAAAGTTAAGGATTAGGATATACCTTAATTGTCAAATAAGTGAGAATACTAAGTTTGCATCTCACTCTAGATCTTCGAACTAGCCTCCTCCACTAGGTGGTGACTCTACTAAACCTTAGCTACTGAAATCTCTCTAGTGCGCAGCTGGCTACCATCATAACCAAAAAGATCATAAATCCTCCATAAAGGTCAAAAGCTCATCCAACTGGACTGAGTCTTATGTAAGCACATGATACGGATTAGGAATGTATCGCTACAACATAAAAATATGGAAAACTAGATGAACAGTGGCTAAATTTTAAGGTAGAACTAACTCATATGCTACCTCAAGAACTGTACGGAGGATCTTGAAAGGACCTGAGCCTGCCTTTCTATCTAAACCTTATTACACCCTTTATGGGCGATACATGAGGAATACATGATCACCAACTCAAAATTTCAAGGCACAAAGGCTACAGTCTGCATAGGGCTTCTACATATTCTAAGCTGCTCTCAACCTATCTTGAATTACTCTAAATCTATCCAATGACTCCTAAAGTAAATAAGTACAATGTGGCCTAAAATCGGAAGTCTCAAACTATTCAATCGGTGAACAATATCTCGTACCTTATGAAGCCTTACAAGGCTCCATCTTAATACTCAAATGATATTTGTTATTATATGCAAAATCATCCAAGGTTAAGTACTCCTTTCATTTTTGTTTCCAAAATCCATAACATAGGCACAAAGCATATCCTCAAAAACTTGAATAGTCTGCTTCGACTGACCGTCTATCAGCGGGTAAAAAGTTATACTATGATCCGCCTAAGTGCTAATGTCCTTCTGAAATGCTATCCAAAATATCAAAGTGAACATAGAAACACGGTCCAAAATAATAGAAATAGGAGTACCATGCAAACAAACTATCTCTCAAACATAGATATGGGGTAATCTCTCGCACTGCAGGACATCTAAATAGGAATGAAATATGTTGACCTAGTCAAACAATCTACAATGACCTGAATACCATCAAAACCATGGGAAGTTCTAGGAAAACCACTAATGAAATCCATGGTAATCCACTCCTATTTCAACTCGAGAAATGGCTAACCTTTGAGTCAGACCACCTAGTTGCTGATGCTCAACCTTTAGTTGCTAACAACAAGGCAATGAGCTACAAAGTATGCCACATGTCTTTTCATACCACGCCACTAATAATGTTGTCTCAAATCTCAATACATCGTATCTGTGCTGGGATAAATGGAATATCTAGAGCTGAGAGCCTCAAACAAAATCAACTGAATCAAGTCATCAATCCTAGGAACAGAAATACGACCATCAAATCATAAAACACCCTTAGTATCTATGGTATTCATCTCGTACTCACCATTCAATACATGGTTATGAAGGAAACATAGCTCACTATCCTCAAACTGATGATCTCAAATCTGCTCAATTAGCAAGGACCTCGCCTCCACGCTAACCAAAATCCTCCTAGGATCTGAAATATCAAGGTGAACCATCAAAGTGCCTAAGAACTAGATGTCCTATTCCAACAACCTATGAGAAACTAAAATACAAGCCAAGCTACCCATAATGATTGCCTTCCGACTAAAGGAATTTGATACCACATTTTTCTTACACAGATAATAAATGATGGACATATCATAATCCTTAAGAAACTCCATCCATCTATGTTGTCTAGCAGTAAGCTCTCTCTGGGTCATAAGATTCTGAAGACTATGATGACCGGTGAAAATCTCACAATGCATACCATAAAGATAATGCCTTCAAATTTTAAGCATTAAAACTACTGCTGAATCTCCAAATTATTAGTGGGGTAGTTGCGCTCGTGAACCTTATGCTATCTAGAATCATAAGAAATATCACGACCCTATTGCATTCATACGCAACCCTAATCAACATCAGAAGTGTCACACCCTAAAATTTTAGAGATGCGATTGGCACCTAGTGCCACATTTGACTGGACATATGACTTAAAACCCAATCAAATAACATTAGTGAAATGTCAAGAACAAGTAGAGTTTTAACAGAAAGAAGCATAATAATGGTAATACAAATGCAACAAAAGTGTAACATGAGGACACTTGGACTGTAACTGACCACTTGACCCACAACAACAATTGTCTACAAGCCTCTAAGATGAGAAATATCTAGTTATTAGTCCAGATAGATCCCGTATTACTCATTAAATATACAAACCAAAGTAAACTCTAGACTCAGCAACTCTGGAAAGAATGAAGCATACCAATCATTGGCTAAACTCGATCACTATGTGGCAAAAACCTCTTTCCCTTCTAATAACCAGCAGGCATGAATGCAGTACCCCCCAAGCAATGGGGACATCAGTACGAAAGAATGTACTGAGCATGTAAGGCATAAAGTAACTATACATAACATAAAAGCTCAAATGAAATCAGATATTAATATATATATAGATAAGGATAGAAGACCACCTTTCCTTATAACTATGGAATCATGTACATTACATTTATTACGTTGCTTTACATTTCTTTTTTTTTACAACATTGTAACATATGATATAATGACTAGCTGATTAGTGGTAAATAATAAATCAGGATTGTCCTATGCTAGGTATTGGTATCAGCCCTGTGCTAAGTATAAGAACCCCTTGGGCTAAATAAAGTATTGGGATTGGCCCATGATAGGCTTATGCCCCTGAGCTGCCACCCGTTTTACAAATTTTTGTTACTTTAATTAATCTTTGAGATTGTTACTCTGGTGATCATAATCCTTTTGAACTGTCAGAACCATAAACATGTGATGTAGGCTTATAGGTAAAATACTTGAGGCAACAGTAAGGATATAGGGAGTAAAAAGAGACTTTGATATGGTACTCTGAAACTTATAGGACTAATGAACTTTGTTAGACACAATCAATATACACAGCTAAGCCATGAAGATGTGTGAGAAGTGAAGATTCTAGGTCTATAAATGAGAACCACTATGGTATATAAAACAAAAGGGAGAAAAATAGTTCTATCTAGTACATAGTTCATTAAAACACATTTAGACATTCCAAGTTCGTATTTTAAACGGATGCACATAGCTTTTCAACTAAAAGAGGTTTGGACTATATACTGAATGCTTACTATATGATAACAAATAAAAGGGTACATGAGCATGAGAACTATTGAGGCAAGTGAATAGGTACCACTTAGGAACAAATGCACATTCCAAGTAAGGACATAAAATTGTATGATCAAACCAACAGGGACTCTATAGGTCACATTATCCTAACGTGTTAGAGGTGATATCGAATCAAGAAACATATGATCGTATTAACTAAGTAAAGTATATAATCAAGTAAAAAATTAGTGTGTATAACTTAACAATTATCTCAGATACATTCGTGGGTAACTAGGGTAAAAGTTCAAGTTATAGGCTTAGTCTTTACACATCTACAACTCAACCATAGCTTGGAAAGTTCAAGTCATTACCCAAATAATTATTTCAAGTTCCTCAAATTATAAACAAGTATATTTGATACTTCTTTAATTCTCAGTAACTCCCATACATTTTTATGAATCAAGATTGACATCTAAAGTAACCTTAGTTTGTGCAGATCATACTCAGTCCATAAAACAGTGAATCGAGATAACCCTACAATTTAGTGTTGCAGCTTAGTTTTGAATAGGTAGACGGCAGAATCAGGCTTTATAGCCTTCATGAAAGTTATAGGTATATATCTTGGGGTCGTAAGAAGTCCACAATCATTGAAAAATATATTTTATAGAGAAAGATATCAATGAAATACTAATAGAATCCCATAGAGGGTTTCTAAACTAAAGAATTAGGCAAACCTAGTCCTCTCTTGTGTCCACTATTTTGGAGCCATAAAGGCAGAATCAGCTTTTGATATCAGAACATAAGTTGTAGACTTACGCGTCAGATTTCCAAAACATATTTGTATACTTAGAACAGATCACTATACACCGAGATACGCTAGGTTTACTAAACCCTATACAATTTCACAACGTGCTTAAGTCGCATACAAAGACCATGCCTTCTAGCCATTAACCTACTATGGGATAAGTGGTAAAGATAGTGTTAATAGTTGATGATCCAACAACCTATGTGTAGCTTAACCATTATTTCTCCATACCTACAGAAAATATGGGCCCCAACTCTCACCCTTTGGTTGGGCCCAGTGCGTGTAGCCACACGAACTAGAGAACAATCTTATATATATGCATAGGGGACTCAAACCTCCCAACCATATACTAACATAACTTAAGCATCCGATCATGTAATGTATTATAGGGGACTCAAACCTCCCATTCATAAAATAAGGTGGACTCAAACCACCTGGTGATAAGCAAAGGGACTCAAACCCCAGGCTATTTAGACCTCTGCATCGGCAAATACATTCTTCAGTTATGATCCCTCAGGACTGCCTTTGTTACGGCCCAACTACACAACCCTCTTTAATCCCTATTAAAAGATTTATCACACATCTCTATTCATTGAACCACAATACACATTTAGACATGCACTGTTCGTATCCTCTTACTAACTATATTTGCAAGGTGACATAAATATGCCATAAAAATTCCATTAACTTGGGAAACAACTCCCTGTGTTTATTAATATAAGGTGGGGGAAACTGTCTCCATATGTTCATTAAATCAAACCATCATGTTTCAATAACCTTTTTATATCATGCAATTATTCCAAAAATAGTTCAATGCTGTTTTACTCGTACTCAATTCGATTTTCACAGATTGGGTTGGGGTTATTACCATTCAATTGTCAATATTTAGAAAATTTTGGAAAATTACAATCCCCTAGCTTTTTCACCATACCCATGCATCAAATTGAATTCAAAACTACCATTTAAAGCATAAATAATGCATCTATAAACATAAAACATCAAATAATCAACAATAATTAAAAACCCTCAACCTATGTTCCAAAACTAACATCAAAACAACATGAAGAATTATTTAAGTCATATTCTTTAACAAAGTAATTTTTGGGGAAGAAAAGAATTACTGAAATATCAAGAGTTATGGAGAGTTACTCCAATTTCTTCTTCTCCTCAAATTAGTACAAGTTAAGCTCCAAGCTCCAAAAAAATAAATAAAAACCCTAAGATAAGATAAAGGTCAAATACGAATAATAGTTAATGGATGGATAAAAAGTGAGTTAAAAACCCCTATTTAAGCCTCAATTTAACATTTTCCAAAATATTACAAAAAATGTCCTTGAAACTTTTTTGCTCTACCACGATCGCCATCTTTTGACTGCGATCGTGGTACCGTAGTCGCGGTAGTCATATCATGATTACCCTTTGGTTGTCTTGTTGAGTGACCATGATTGAAACCCTCACTCTGCGATCACTATAACTGATGTTCGACTCCTAGGTCTATAATTTCAAATTTTGTTGTTTTTGCTCACATTTCTTCTCTTTCACCTTCTCCTTAGCTCATTTTTATCAAGTTTTATTGCTCATCATCTCATTTCAACTTATACCGACAAAAATGAGCATTAAGTAAGAAAGTAACAACAAATCAATGAAAAAGAATGATAACTTAGGCTTAAAAAATGCTAGTAAGTTGTCAAATTGATGATTTATCAACATCCCCAAACTTAAATTAATACTTTTCCTCAGGAAACTAAGAACAACTCAATGATAAAGGGTATTTAACTCAAATCCATACAAAAAAACTATACTAAAGGAATAAGCTAACAATTCTCTATAAAGACTTTCAAACCTGTCATGTCAACAAGTGAACCTAAATTTTTCAAGAAGCACGTCTTTATGAAGAAAGGATAAAAGTTTGTATCATATGAACCTTCCAAATCAATAAATCATCTTAAGAGGAGACACAAAATCTTCAATGATTGTCTAAATTATCACAATGCAACTTATTTTACCCATTTACCCAAACCAAGAGTAAGACTTCACCCTCTACCCCAAAGTATCAATGCCGTTCACAAGTAAGAGTTAGATTCACACACAAAAAAGACATTGAAATTTCTAAAGGATCTAAAATAATGAAAGAATTCATACTCAATCTCGCAAAAAAATTCAAGTATAATAAGTAGTACCATCGGCTTTCCCTTTGCGTTTCTCCACTAATATAGACTTACTTAGTTTGGAATCACCAAGGTCTTTCAGGTCAAGATGAGGGTTTAAGGTGTGGGAGGAATATCTATAGATCAAGTGACTAAAATACCTCCTTCAATGCAATTTTTGAACCCTTTCTACCCCCAAAATTTTAAAACTCTACACCTTATTCTCCTTCAAATCATTTCCCAAATTTCCCAACTTTTTTTATATTAGCATTTACCAAACAATTCAAATCCACCACTTTCTTTTTTCATTTGTTTGACTTTTTCAAGAGACTTTCTAACTTTAAGCTCTTCTTAGCCCCCTATTCGTCACATTTTATGGGCTAGGATAAATAACTTTACCATTAAGTATGTCTTTTCTCTCTTAAGCACATGATTTGACCACCTTACCAACTTCTTTCTTGGATTATCTTAGCACATCATACTACCCCAAATTAGAGATTGAACTACCATTATATTATTCTCCCAACTACACACTCCCCCTGAAACTTAGGCTTTCACCTATATTTCATTTCTTAGAATCATGCGATACATCAAAGGATCTTAAGTTTCAAAAGAAAGATTTTTTTAAAAAAGGCTTAAGTGTTTTAGCAAGGTTATTATTACACAAAGAAAGAAAAAATGGGTAGAAGGGTTCAAAAGGGTTAACTAGGGAAAATGTTAAGGTGGGAATTTGGCTACATGATGGGTCAAAAATGAACTTGGGTTATTATCCAATCCAATCTTATCTAGTATTTTTCTTTGAACACACTCGGGGTAAGTTCTAGACTACATATATGTACAAGAATTATTCAAAAATCTCACTACACATGGCACCGTACTCATAGATTAAAAAGTTAATCTCCCAACCAATTTGAGCAATTTGAGCTTAATAATTTACTTTTAAGTCAAGGAATCATCCTTGTAAAGAGAGAGTCAAAAGTTGAATTTAATGGCCTCACTCAAAAGAAAGCTCAAAAACATCCTTGATTACTTTCAAAAAGAAAACTATATATTGTTTTTGTTTTGTTTCTCAAAATCATTTCATTTCTCGCCAATGACATTTCAAAAGTATTTTTGAACTTTTTCCTCTTCCAAAAACAATTAAAGAAAACCTTAGGTGAATTAAAGGCAACATTATCATTACACTTCATGGGATTCTTTCCTCACAACTTCACATGTTTTCCATTTAGCTCATAAAACACTCATGGAACAAATAGAAACATAAATGACCATATACCCTTAAGAAGGGCATCACCCAATCTATCATACGTTAAGGCAAGCATTCATATTTCTCGGGTTACTTAGACTTCAGTTGGAGGTGCTATGATAAAAACTCTAATTAATAACACCATGGACATAACATTCATCATCAACTTCAACTAAAAACCATCGGTTATCCCACTTTTAAGACCAATTGGACTCAAATATATACTCCAAAATGATCACACAATGCCCCAACAAAGTTTACATTAACCTTTATAAGCATATAAAACATTTCTCTCTTATTGACATCTTAACAAATATATGGTGAGCATGTAAAGTAAGAGCTTGAATAGGTAAAATAACAACACACGTGAACAAGGGCAATGCACCAATTCATCACCAAACACATCAATTGTAATCATACTAACCCAATTAAATCACTCACCACTCAATTAAGCAAACAAACCTTAAGTGGGTGTTTCATCAAGAACATGGTATGGTCTAGTGTATAAAAATAAGAATTTTGTAATTTAGTATTTGAGGTAAGCCACACATTAAAAAATCATCATCCCAACAACCACATTCTACCAAATTAAGCTCAAATAAATTAAATTCAAACTAAAAGAAACCATGGAATATGATCATCATTAGTATTTTAAAGATAATACCTTGTAAGCTTACTAAAGAGAGGAAAGTGATGAAAAGAAAGTCCAATATACTTATTCGGAATGTCGTTCTTGAGGTACTCATTCCAATTTGTGCCATCACCTACAAACATCCAAAAATAATCTAAAAATGAATTAAAAACACTAGAAAACATCAAGAAAAATTCCTTAGGTTGCCTTCCAAGAAGTGCCTTAGTGAAAGTCGTAGCATGACATCTTTTACCTATCAAATTTATGTCTTTATTTGGAAGACTTAAAATGGTGGCTCAACTTTAGATCAATACATCTTTGAGGCATTTTGGGCAAAGGTGAGGACACAATGCAATATTTTCTATCTCGCCACTTTGAAGATTTAAATCTTTTAACCAACTTCACATAAAAATTTCTAGTAGACTCATTGGGTAATGGTGAGAGAATAAAATATTCACTTTTTACACGTCGAATTTTACATTTATTGGCCTTCAAGTGAGGTACTTCATTTTTCCCTTTTGGAATGACAAACTCAAAAATAGTAATTTTTCCTCCTCATCTCCAAAATTTATCAGTTGCTTGAGTGGTTTGACTTTTATCACATCCACCAAGCATAGTGTTGAAAAATGGTTTGAGTGATGTCTTATTTTACATTCTCACCACAAAATGGACTAGAGACTTCATAAAGGATTTTCTTGGCTTTTTCTTTCGATTATAGTATCATTTCCTCAATCTTGGCATTATCTCTCATGTTTGGTTTGGTTGTTTGGGAAATCCGCAAGGATTCATCAATATTGAGCTCATTTGTAAGAGTAGGCATACCCATAGTATTTGAAAAATTAGCCTTCATATTCATTTCCTATATTTTTTGATTCTCTTTAAATGCCCTTATTTCTTGATGCATGAGTTGTATCTTATCCCTCATTGTTTCTACCCGATCCAAGATAAGTTGATGCATTGCTTCAACCACGTTGTCTTTGGCACATTGTTCTTTCTTTTTTCTCATCATAAGATCTACCAAAATCATAAGAAGAACTAGAAATTGAGTTAGTATAATAGGGGAAGGGGCATTTGGACAATTGCTCTAATGTCCATTATGACCACCACATAAAAAAAATTCATACTCATGGGTACGAGCTATATGTTGAGGTATGAGTGGTATGGTTCTGTCGTATGATGATTGGTGTTAGTTGGTGGGATGGTTTTGGTCACTGGAATGGATACGACTTAGGTTTATGAGTTATAAGGATTGGTACGGGTCATATCAAGGAATCGTATGGTAGGCAATATTTGATCCTTCTTGTATTTTATTATGCCAGGGAAACATGTCATTGGTATGGATCGTATGCTGTGGTTATGACTTGGTTGGATGAGTCGTATACTAGACAGTGTTTGATCCAAAGGTTGAGGCTTGGATATGAGTGGTGGGTACTAATTTTATAAGAGGGTATAACTAGTATGCGTTAGTCGTATCCCTGTGTTGGGATTTTAAGGGATTTAAGTAGGGGTATTTTGGACATTTCCTTACTTACCATAACTAGGAACAACAACTTCTAACACACTTAGGATGTTATTTACCCTATTATTCTATTCATTAAAACTTAGAAACTATTCCAAATCACTTTATTATTCTCTCATGAGCTTTTGGAGCAAGAAGGCTAGGGTTTCATCTAGAGGATTACTTTGGGGCTTACTTTGGTGATTTTTTGCTGTCAATTCTTCGGTATAAGGAATGATACTCTTCCATTATTGTAATTTCGACTAAAGACATGGTTTATATGATTGATTTCATGGTTTCACTATTTCATGATTATTGTTTCCAACTATTATTTAGGGCTTTGATAGAGGTGTGCATCGGTCGGTTCGGTTCGGTTTTATATATTATCAGTTTGGATTATCAGTTTTCACTTTTGTAATATGCTAAACTAATAACCGAACCAATAAGATATTTTTATCGATTTTTGGTTGATCAGTTTTTAGTCCTTAACGGTTCGATTTTTGATTTAACCGATAAAAAATACTCATAAAATAGAAATAGTAGTAACTAACATGAAAAAAATTAAATCTGTGTTGGAACCATAAATACTGCATCATGTGTTTTAATTTACGAGAATCATCAAGTTTGGATTAAATGTTGTTAGGAGAAATTAAGAGTTTGTATAATTGAAACAATAGGTTTGTTTATTCATAGAAATTAAGAGAAATATATAATAAGTCAATATATATATATATATATATATATTCTTATTGGGTTATTGGTTTACCCAATAACCCAATAAGAATAAATCAAACCAAACCAATAATCCAATAAGTTCTTTTTTTTTTTATAAAACCATTAAAAAACTGTTAACCCAATAACCCAATAATAATAAACTAATAATATTTTTACCGGTTTGGTTTATCGGTCGGTTTGGTTTTTGCACACCCTTAGGCTTTGATGTTAAATGCTTGGTTATGGTTTCCTGTGGTTTAATTATGCTTTTATATGCATTAATGGTGGTTTTGGACAATTGGATTGTATAGTAATGGTTTAATAGTCTTTTGATTTGGTTTTGGTTATATTATTCCCTCAATGTGTTTGATAAAATATTTATAAAGATATGTTCATTGCATTGACTTCTTTTAATTTAATTGTTGCATGTTTTAAACTTGGTAAAGGAATTATACATGGTTTAAATTAATTGAAAAGGCTAAAGGATAAATAGTTATGCTTGTGGAGACATGAATGTCTCCGAAATGGTTTAATATGGTATATGGAAAGGGCATTTGAAAGTCCCGTTAACCTAAATGGTTTGGCTATGGATATTACTTGCAAGTAATGAGGGGGTATGATGATACCACTATTATTGGCCTTGGTTAAGAAAATGGTAAATGGATTGGTTATTTATTTTAAAATGGTTTTAATTGGGCATTAATGGCGGAGTGTGTAGCAAAGTCGTGGAAGGTAGTGGTGCCGAGGGGACAAAAACTGGAAAATCGTATTTTCCAATATGAGGATTGGTCTTAGTGGACCGTATGCATGATGTCACACTATTGGAATGTACTATTCATCCCATGGGATAATTCATCCCGTGGGTGGTTTAGGATGGCCAAGCTACACATCACAGGTAAAGGTTTTCAATGCATGCTAAACCTGGTTCCATTTCCTGGCACTTATATATGTATGGTTGTATGCATTATGGATGGTTTTACTTGGTTTTATAAATGTAATTTTATACTTATCCTTAGATTCATGCTAGCAGTCACTTGCTAACCCCGTCTATTGGCGACTGTATACCCATGCTATGTAGGAACCAGCCATTCTACTCCTTTTGTTAAGTAGGAGGATTCAGTATCAACAATTGGACTAAAGTGGTGAGGTTCCATACTTTCGGAAGAATCATTTCATGTTATGGATTTATTTACTCTTTTCTTTTACTTCAAATATTGGTTTTCGCCATAGTTGGGGGCATGTCCCAACAGGATTTATTTACTCTTTTGGATGGAGGCTTAGTGGTACTTATGGGGGTTGGTATGGGTGGGATCGATATTGATGTTGGCCTTGGCATTGGAATAGGATGGTGGGAAGACACCACACCATAATATTTCTCACTATTCCATTATATTACATTTTGGAATTAATCGTATTATGTTTTGGTATTCTCTTTAGTTATGACCTATGGTTTGGTTTGGTATGGTTGTTCGGTAGGTGTGGTACGATTGGATTCGATTGGGTTGATCACGGTTGTGACCCTATCCTAGAGTCTTAATAAGGACATTTACTCTATCTTGTTATATGTTCGAAATTCAGCCCATCCAAGGCAGGATATAAGTGATTGGGTTGGGTAATAGGGGGTGGTCCCCAGCCCTGGTTTGACATGGGTGCCCATTACGACAAGGCCCAGGGTCGTGTCGTGTCAATACATCTCTTACTATAGAGCATATCTACAATCTTATGAAAAGTGGGGTCCATCATAATATGGATATGAATCATCAAGATATGATTTCCAACTACCAAAATCATAGTAGTCTCGAGATTCCATAGTAATAAGTAAACTAAAATGAAAATCTGTCTAACACAAGAAAAAAAGAAAATCACAAACAAATATTTACAAGTTTGAATTCAAGCAAGTAAGCAAAAATCCAAAACCAACTCAATACATCAAATTGATCCCTAGCAATGGCGCCATTTTTGATAACATTCAACTTACACATTAATTTAAGTGGAAGGCGGTCATTGTCAATATAATTACTCCACAAGAGTAGGGGTCGAATACATGAGGAACAATGTGATTTGCGAATGAGTAAGTTTGAAATAGGAGTTACTTATTAGATTTAAACCTAAGATACAAGTGGTTTGGGGGAATGTTTAGATAATTTTCAAAGTTATAAAACAATTTTAATTTTTTGGGCTTATAGAAAACTAACTTGAGGCTAAGAATAATTAGAGTATAATCAATTAGGAATGGATCTTGGGATTATGTTTTCCTAGGAGAAAATTAGGGTTCATGGATATGTGAAAATAACATCAAATTTTATTTAATATGTGAGTGGGTAGGCTAGGTTCGGTGTTTCGGTGCTAGTTTTTAGACAAAACACCAAAATATCACCCCTGGGTTCTTTAGAATACCTCACGGGTGTTGATATTCTAATCAACCCAAAAACCTCAATTAAACATCCCTATTTCTAGGATGACATTTATGAGATAGCAATCCCACATTTTATCCTTATTTCTAAGACAACAAAACGGGAATAGCTACAATCTACATTATTGTTCACAAATGTTTACGTTACCTACATCCCTCTTTCAAGGATAATGTAGGATCTAGACTACCCATATCACTCTTGCAAGGATGGTATGGAAATTTTAAGGGAATTTAAGGTTCTCGCCACCAAATCCTGTTTTACATTCAAATACTTGTTAAACCCATAAACATTGACCACAAACTGGAGCTAACAATAAATATCCACACACTTGTACCCTACTCAAACATAACCCAAAGAGGGAGACTATAAAATAATAACAACAATAATAAAAGAGGGACCAATGTTTTGATCAAGTAGATTCATGAAAGATAAAGAAAATGCAAACCACACTTTAAATTCCAATGAATCCTATAGACATGAAATTTTATCCCTCTAAAAAATCATTTTTTACTCATTTACCTTACCTTACCATTCACCCCACCCCATTCCATAATTCTTCCATAAAAGACAAAAATAACTAACTCTTAACTAAATTCCTAAGAAATTTCTATCTCATCCTAACCACCCTACTCCACATACCCCTACCCTCACATACCCCTACCCCTAAGTTTTTACCTTTTTAACAAATACAATATCACACCCACTTATCGAAATGGACAGATACACAAACTGATATACATACACCATACTATATAGGAAAAAGCAAACACTCATCCTATATCATTGATATGGAATATGCACATCATCTCACAAAAATGGACACTCAGCTCTCTATAAATAGACAACACACTCGATTTTCTATTAAAATGATACACAACTTCACCTCACCAAAAAATACACACTAACTCTCCCTTTCTATTGAGAATCTCATCTATTCATGTGAACCCACATAGTGAAAAAGGGAGAGTAAATAGAGAAAGTGAATAGAAAAAGGGGGAGAATATCCTTGTTTGGTGATGTTGTCATCGAAATAGTAGCTTCAACAAGATTCTGGACACCCTTCACCAAAATCCATTGAAAAATAACTCTTTCCATCACTGCCGGAGCTCAAAAAAAGCCACCAGATTCACCCATCACCATAAATCAAACAAAATCAGTTAGTCCCTTCAAAATCAGCCTACCACTTTGCCATCTCACCAAAAAAATGCAATTAAATCGACCGGCGGTAGATCTTTTTTTTTAAATGGATAAACAGACCTACTGCACACAAAATCAGTGTAGGTTGTGCACTTTTCTTAAGATTTTGGGTTTGGTTTTGTAATGAAATTGAAACGGGCATATATCGAGGTCGGTTAGATCGTGATTGAGGTTTGAATTAGGATTTTTGGATGCGGTTCTATCTTTGGTATATTAAAAGATCCAATTGAGGTCCATTTTTCTTACTCTCGTTCTTTTCTTTTCTATCAAATTTTTATCATTGTTGTGGGTATAAATAACTTGCATACTTGGCAGTTGGATCTTTATAGTGTGTATGTTATTTATGCTTGATTTGGATTTTGAAATCGAGAGGAGAAAGAATAAATTGATAATCAAAGATTTGGTAAAATTTTAATTTGAGCAGAAATTAAAAATTGATAAAAAGCAAGCGTTAGTTGTTTTTATTTATTGATGTCAATAAATGTGATAATGCCGTGATAGGTCTAGCTGGGTAGGCAAACTGTAGGCTCATGTAGGAAAATTTAGAACTTGTGGATTGTGGAATGTTTGTAATATTTGTTGAATGATTTTGTTTACCACATTTGGATAAATTGTACTCATTTGGATACGGAATGCCCCAAGACATATTGTACTTATTCATTGGGGAATGCCCCAAAGTACCATGTACACAAAAGAGGCTCGTGATCAAGGCCCGAGGAATCAGGAAATCACAGTTAGGATAGTTAGGCTAGCTTAGGTTTTCATTTATGCATTTCTTATTTTGGTATGTAATAAATTGGACTGGACATTATTTTTTTGGATTTTTGACTATATGATTGTTTGTTTTCTCATTATGTATTTTCTTAATTTATACATTTTATAGAGTCATACTAGCTGATATAATTCATGGAGAGACCGTGGTCAAACTGAGGGACCAAGAGGTGCCTAAAACCTTCATTACACTTAATAGAATTCCTTAACTAGATCTCTATTCTCAGTTCAGATTTTAGAGTCAAAACATTTTGAAAAATAATTTCCAAAGGTGACTTGGGACACTCGATTTATGCAAAGTGGGACTCTAAGTTTTGATTGTTAAAAGTACTTTTTGAAACAAATTGTTTTCTTTTGTCAGTTAATAATAAAACCCTTTTGAAACTTAAAATCAATTTCTTTTTTTGTAAAAAAAAAGGGTGTGACATCTACGACGACTCTGCTGGGACTTTTTAGAATTTGAGCTTATTTTTTTAGTTGTGTCATCTTAGTTTGACATTATAAGTGTATTAATATTTTTTCTATGTTATTGTTTTATCATTGTTGGATGAATAGGTGCTATATGTTTACAATTTTGTTTATGTGTTACCATTTTATATCTAGCATTATATATATTACCCCATATCAATTCTTTCACAACAAGTCCTAGAGTACACATCATGTACACGATCTCTAGTTGAGTCACCCCTTTTTAGAAGGAGAGCCGTCATATGTATTGAGTGGGTAGAAAGCTCTCCCAGCCACTAATGACCATACGCTCCCCAGGAAAGCCTTGTTAGTGGACCCCAACCTAGCTTAGCCTTTAAGTCATGCTTATCTGTATCATATTGAGACCTAGAGGGACCTACTTGATCCTTTGTAGGAGGCTCACCCCTAAAGTATCCCTACGTTCTAATTGTTGCATCTTTGATGGTAACAAGGTAATTTGACAAACTAATTTAGGGAAAAGATGTGCTAGAATCAAAAGAAAGCATGTAGGCAAGGAAAGAACAAAAAAAAAGGAAAAAGAAAAGTAAGTGAAAAAAGATTTTCATAGTTTTTTTAGAGTTCTTTATGACTTTTGTTTTTCACAATAAAAAAAGATTTTTACCATTTGAATTCAATTGTCAAAAACAAAAACATCAAAAAAAATTTCCTTTTGTTTCCTTTAGCAAGGATTCATAATTCAAAAATTTCAAAAAGATTTTTTTAATAGGAGATTTTTATAAAAGAAAAATTCAAAAAAGTATGGTAGAAGGTTTGTACATTTCATAATGAAAATATCAAAAAGATTTTTCTTTCATAGTTGTTGGTGTCATTTTTATGTGAAGTGTCAAATTGAAAAAACAAAAAAGAGTTTATTGACGTTTTCATCATCTATCTTTGGTTGTCTCTCAAGTCAGGGTTAAGTTTGTTATTTAATACTTAATTATCCAACCTAGATGAACTAAGCACACCTGATTCTCTTCTCTCAGGAGTGAGATACATAGTCAGCCCTCCTAGGGTTTGGTGATCTTATTTAAAAAATCCACAAAAAAAATTTTCACTCTTCATTAAGAGTAGGTGTCATATACATCTTAAAAGAAAACTACAAGAAAAATTTCTATAATAGTTTAAAAAAAATCCAAAAAGATTTTTCTTCGGTAATCATAGGTCTCATTTTGTATAGGAATTTTAAAGCTAAAACAATCCAAAAAGATTTTTGTCAATTCTCTAGACAATTTGTTTTCTTCTTAAAGTTTCAGGAAAAAGAAAAAGAAAGAGAGTTTGACTGGTCATTTTGTTGGCCAAACTTCATGAACTATGCACACATGATTCTCTCCTTTCAGGAGTGAGGTACGTAGGTGCCCTTCTGGGGCTTGCTGATCTTTTCAAAAAGGAAAAAAAAGGATTTTAAAAAGTGTAAAACTCTAACACATTCATTATCTCTTATTCTGTTTGTTTAAGGTGGTTAGTTTTTGGCATTCCAGCTGGTCCTCCACATCACACTAAATCCAAGGAAGTATTAGTTGTGGCCAATAAGAAAATAGAGAGTGACATCATGGATCAAACAAAGAGTAAGGAAAATAAGAGTTTAAAGAAAGAGATTTTGAGACTAAGGCAACAAAATGAGAAAAATGCACTAAGCTTGGAACAGTAGGTTGCCTCCTCCTCTATTTTCATCTATTGATCCTATAAATACCTTGATTTTTTCACTAAAATCGTAAAGTTAGTTTCCTACTTTTGTTGATGTACCACAGCATGCCTCAGAATTTATTCCACGTCCACTGCTTCCCAATACTTCCACCACTCTTTCTCTAGCTCCTCAGTATAATCCTATTACATTTACAACACTATATATAGTCTATGATTTTGTTGCTCAATCCTCTACTAAGGTTTCTACGTTGGCTATCCTCCCAACGATTGCGCTTCCCCATGCCATTAGTGAACCCATGTTCAATACTATTGATGGTTATTGCTATACTCCTAAATCTACTTTTAAGTTAACTGGACCATAAAAATTTCTTACCAAGAAGCTTGGCATACCAGAAGAGCAAGAGAAAATAGTTGGAAAAATGAAGAGTGTAAAAAAAACTTTGAAAAGTTCCCTAGGACTTGCGGTTAAAGAAGATGTTTCATATAAAGACTGGGGCATATCTTCAAGTGTCAACCTTTCTCCAAGCTTTTAGATAGTGAAATTTAAAGAGCATGATGGACATAAGGATGAAATGAAACATCTGGGATGATATTGCAATCAATTAAGGGAAACTGAAGGGAAGAAGAAGGAAAACGTACCTATTGTTGTTCCAATGGAAAATCAGAGCTAAAGAGGTCCAACTCAACAATATTTTCAGTCTCAATCCCGAGCTTACACATCAAATCCACATACTAAATTGCAATAAGGTTCCTCTTTTCAAAATCCAAGATATTCTATTCTACTTCCTCAGTATCCTTTGAACAATGAACAGTTGTATGCTCATTCATCTTTTTATCCACAATGGCATGCACCAGTCCCTCAACATTGTCTTTCACCCCCACATATTTACCAATGAACTTCTAAGTTCAAGTTTCAATCGAGTTCGGAGTTTGTAAAGTACAGGAAGTCAAAGGATAAATTTACACCAATTAGGAAATCGTATGCCAGTTTATTCCAGAGATTAAGAGAGTTGGGCATGATCACTCCTGTCCTTGGGTGTACTCCTGATCCATATTCAAGAAATTTTGATCCTAATGTATGATTGTATATCATTCTGATGTACAGGATCACAATGTTGAAGGTTGTAGTGCTTTGAAAAGAGAAATAGAACAGATGATTCAAGAAAAACTGATCGTAGTACAAAACATTGAAATTATAAAGGTTGCACAAAATCCTTCATCAACATATAATATGTCTGAAGTAATGAGTTAAGCATGGAGATCCTGAACTTATTTGTTGAAGAGAATGTGTCTGACAGTGGTGGAAGCTCTAGTCATGTTGATATGCAAATCAGTGACTAAGATGTCAGGCTCAACAATTGAGAAGTCACTCCTCTCCCCACTAGAAAGAGGTCAGGTAGTTTTTTTTTCTAGTTATCCCAATTATTTAAGGGTTTTACTTTTGGATCTATCCTGTTTTGTCCCTTTATCATTTATGTTTAAACCCTTCTTTTCATTTTAATTAAATGTAGTGTCCCTTTTCCCTTTGTGTTTTAAGTATGTGTTATTTGTTGTTTTCTTTACATTGTATATTTTATGGTGATTCTAGTGATATGACATGCTGGTGGAATTTTCAGCTAGATCTTCAAATCTAATTTAAGCATGAACTTTGAATCTGAGGGCTAATGTTAGAAAAAGCATCCGAGAAAATAGGTAGAGCATTGAGACATTTGGTGACAAGTTGAAACCTTCTTTGAAAATTAAGGCAATCGCAAGAATAACTTGATCGTCAATTGAAAGGTATATCTTAATTAGGTCAAGTAGTGGATGCATAATTCTATATCAAGAGAAACAAGAAGACAATCAATTCCGTAAAAGCATGAGTCTTTCGATGTGAGGGATGTACAACAAAAGTGGAGTTGTATGCTGGACAAAGTGCAGAAAAAGTAGTGACGCACAGGCTAACTTAAATTTAGTGCTGTAAAAAGTGTCTTAAATAATCTTCATCTTTCACTTTATATTGCATGACATGTACTTGTATTTTCAAGGATTGATATACTGAAGGCAATTCATTATGCTATCCAAATATCGTGTAATCCTTTGTTTACTCCGTTTGAGCTTTAGTTCTATTTTCTTTCATACCCCTCTTTTGGAATCAAGATAGAGTCAGCAAAGTTTAAGAAAAAGTGGTGACTAAAAGAATAGAGTCAGAAAAGTTTCAAAAAAAAAAGAGTAAAAATGTGTCAAAAAGAATGAAAAGTGATGAGTGCCAAGAAAAATAGAGTCAGAAAAAGTTCAAAGAGAAAAGAGTTAATAAAAGAGAAAAAAAAGAAATCTAAGTCAAGAAAAAGAACAAGTTGTCAAAACTATGCGTGACCTGATTCTCCTCTCTCGGAGATGGGAAATGTAGGCTGCCCTACTCTGGGCTCGGTCAAACCAAATAAACAATTTAGAATTACCAGTTAAAGAAATTAGGGCATGGGTTAATTTTCATTGTTTGATTCAATTCCAAAAGTTGTAAGCCCCACCCCACTTCAAGTGTCGTTTGGGTCTCATGCCATCCTTTCTTTCTAACCTTATCCAAAAGCCAAGTTACAACTAAAGAAAGACCTTCTGATAAATCTTTAAGAATATTAAGGCTAAGCATAGGAAATGATGATGCAAATGGGAGCTACTTGTCTTCCTTAGCATAAGAAATCATGAGAGAAATAAAAAATAAGAAAGTCTTTTTAGTGAAAACCCTCACGGGCACCGTAAGGCGATGGTAATTAGAGAGAGATAAAATTAGAGAGTCTTATTGGTGAAAACCCTCACATGCACCATAGATGATTCTGAGAAAAGAGAAATGAATATAAGAGAGTCTCATTTGTGAAAACCCTCACGGAGACCATAGGACAATGGTGCTTTAAGAGAATGAAAATGAGAGAGGATTGTTGGAAAATACCCATCAAGGCGTCACTAGCCGAATGAAGTCGCTGAATGCTATTGGCCCAAGGAAGTAACTCAATTTCAAGGCCATTATCTCAAAAACAATTGGTGAAAGTTTAGATGGAAAGATCAGACAACTTAATCAAAAATGCATGTCATAATTAATAGAGTTGACTGACATTTTCAGATGAATTTTTCCCTTTTATGTTTCAATGGGGGCATTCATTGTCTTTTCTTTCTTCTCTATATTTCTACTTTTGTCTTCTTGAGTTAGTTATTCAAATGAAAAGTCATTTTTCTTGTGTCTTTAAGTCAAATCAATATCGAAGTAAGAGAGAAAAGATTTCAAAACTAGCTACCAACTTCTTTAATTGCACAAAGCAAGACAAAAGGCCAACACATGAAAGAAATAAAATTGTAAGTCAGAACAAGGCTTGCAGAATGTTGTTGTCAATAGATAAATTTAGGGGATTATGAAAATACCAAGGTTTAAAGGGGATTATCTAAGAAACATAGAAAAATAGAGATATTGTGTTTGTTTTAGAGTCACTCTTAATAATCTTAATTTGGAACAATGGTGAAATAAGACCATAGTATGTCAATAGCTGGAAGCAATATTAGAGGTGAAAAGTGCAAGAACAATCTACTCAAAATCTAAACCCGCAAGCCAACCACCTTGGTTTTAAACTCACAAGTTTTCTTTGTACAAAATCGGAACACATGTTACCTTCAAATAAAGGACTTTGGATCCTAAAATATCAAAAGGCACATTGCCTCACTTCTATGAATGCAAGAGGAAGTATTGTTACACAGGTTTGGTAATCAAAACAATGGTAAGAAATCATAATCCAATATTCCTAGGAGACACACTTCCTTGTATGGGTAATTAAGGTTCATTTATTAGATGATGCACTTCTTAAATTGAACCTTCACTCCTAAAAGCTGCACTTTCTAATTGAGTCCTTCCATTTAATCTTTAGGGAAAACATTTCCTTGTTTAGATAATTCAAGCGACATTTGTAAGGAGACACATTTCCTGGTTTGGGTAATTTGAGAAGCATTTTCTTTCCTGGGTAATTTAAGTGGATTTTGTAAGGAGATGCATTTCATTTTTTGGGTAATTCAAGTAATATTTGTAAGGAGACACATTTCCTTGTCTAGGTAATTTAAGTGGAATTTGTAAGGACATGTATTTTCTTGTTTGGATAATTCAAGCGATATTTGTAATGAGACACATTTCCTTGTCTGTCTAATTTAAGTGGAATTTGTAAGGAGATATATTTCATTGTTTTGGGTAATTTAAGCGATATTTGTAAGGAGACATATTTCCTTTTCTGGGTAATTCAAGTGGCATTTTTATGGCGACAGACTTCCTTGTTTGTATTCAATTTTCGCTTGTTAGGTGGTTCACTCCCTAATTTAAGCCTTGACTCGTAGAAAATGAACTTTCTAGTTGAGTCATTCCACTTGACCCTTAGGAGACACACTTCCTTGTTAGTATTCAAGATTTTCTTATTTGGTGGTTCACTTCCTAACTTAATCCTTGACTCCTAGAAAATAAACTTTCTAGTCGAGTAATTCCACTTGACCCTTAGGAGACACATTTCCTTGTTGGTATTCAAGTTTCTCTTGTTAGGTGGTTCACTTCCTAACTTAAGCTTTGAATCCTAGAAAATTAACTTTCTAGTCAAGTCATTCCACTTAACCCTTAGGAGACACACTTCCTTGCTTAAGCCTTGACTCCTATAAAATACACTTTCTAGTCGAGTCATTCAACTTTATCCTTAGGAGACACACTTCCTTGTTTGGGTGTTTCAATTTTCATTTTTCGGGTGACATACTTTCAAACTGAAGGCTTGATTCCTAGAAGCCACACTTTTTAGTCGATTCCTTCCATGTACCTCCTAGGAGACACCCTTCCTTATCCTCAAGAGATGAATTCATTGATCAGGGTTTCGAGCCACCTTTGCATTATGCATTTTGCAAGTAATTGTGATTTTGTTTGATACCCACCAAAAGTTTTTTGATGATAAACTGGGCAAAAAGATTTAATTCATGTTATTGGAAACATCATTTCAAGACTCTCTTGAAAAATGAGATCTCTCTTTATCATAACCTTTGTTTGGGATAATTTTCTTTCTAGTTTTGATGTGATTTCAGGAGCCTGCCTAAAGGATAGGATAAAGATTTTCAAATTCAGGTTCGAATTCAGAAGTACCACCGACAGAACATGGTCAATTTTTGAGTTCATCTCCAACACCAACTTTTGTATGGAGAAAGAATTATTCTTAAGTTCAATCCAAAAAAGATCAGATCATTCATCACTTTTGAAAGCATTGAGGACTCAAGTCAAGAGTTAAGAGAAGCTGCATAGATAGGATTTTTGTAATGTCAGTTATATTTTTAAATTATAATTTCATTTATGATGTAATGATAGAGCCACGTAGCGAAACCTCGATAGGGCCTCACTTAACTCTCTAACTCAGTATCGTCCCTCTCCTTGTCAACTCTGGTACTGCATGTGATTTAATTCCTGCCTAACTTAGGATGGGTAGGATGTCCATAATCAAGACTCGACTGCACTTTATCCTTCTGTTTCTTCATTTGCACAATGGTCGCAACAAAATTTTGTGTCGTTAGTCTACTTCCTTGTCTGAGAACACTTTGTCTTTACATTAAAAAAGGGGCATGATGTAGACACGTAATTTTGTCCCTCTCAAAAATCAATTTTTACTCATTTACCTTACCTTACCACGCACCCCACCCCATTCAATAATTCTACCATAAAAGACAAAAATAACCAACTCTTAAAAAAATCCCTAACAAATTTCTATCTCATCCTAACCACCCTACCCCATATACCCCTACCCTCACATGCCTCTACCCCTACATTTGTACTATTTTCAACAAATACAATATCACACCCACTCATTAGAATGGATAGATACACAAACTAATATACATACTGCTCACTCTATAGGAAAAAACAAACACACACCTGACATCACTGATACAGATTACACACATCACCCTCACAAAAATAGACACTCAACTATCTATACACAGGCGCAACACTCTATTTTTTCATTAAAAAGATACACAACTTCACCTCTCTAAAAAACACATACTAACCCTCCTTTTCTATTGAGAATCTTTTCAATTCACGGACACACAAAGTGAATAAAGGAGAATAAACAGAGACAGTGAATATATAAGGGGGAGAATAACTTTTTTTGGTGATGTTGTCACCGAAATAGTAGCTTCATCAAGATTCTGGCATCCCTTAAGAAAAACCCACCACAAAACGACCCTTTTCATTGCTGTGGGAGCTCAGAAAAAGCCACCAGATTCACCATCATCGAAAATCAAACAAAATCAGCCACCCCCTTCAAAATCGGATCACAAATTTATTGGCTTGCAGAAAAACACCATTAACTCCACCGGCGGTAGCTCCCTTCTTCAAAACGGCTAAACAGACCTACTGCACATGAAATCAGTACGAGTTTTCCTCTTTTCTTAAGATTTTTGGTTAGGATTTGTAACAAAATCAAAACGGGCGTATATCAATGTCATTTAGTTCGTTATTGAGGTTCAAATTGAGATTTTTGCATGGGGTTCTATCTTTGGTATATTGAAAGCTCCAATTGAGGTCCCTTTTTCTTACTCTCGTTCTTTGATTTTATCTTGAATTTTTATCATTGTTGTGGGTTTTAATAAATTGCATGCTTAGCATGATTCAATCTTTGTGATGTGTATCTTATTGATGCTTGATTTGGATTTTGTAATAGAAAGATAAAAGAATAAATTAATAATCGAAGAGTTGGTAAAATTTTAATGGGGGCAGAAATTGAAAAGTGATAACAAACAAACGTTAGTCATTTTGATTTATTGATGTTGTTGAATGTGATAATACCATGATAAGTCGAGCTAGATAGGAAAACAATAGGCTCGAGTAGGCAAATTTAGAACCTGTGGATTGTGGAATGTTTGTTAAATGGTTTTCTTTACCGCATTTGGATCAATTGTACTCATTTGGCCGGGAAATACCCCAAGACACATTGTACTTATTCAATGGGGAATTCCCCGAAGTACCTTGTATGCAAAGAAGGCTCATGATCAAGGCCAGCGGCATCAGGTAAAGTGCAGTTAGGATACTTAGGATAGCTTATGTTTTTATTTTAGCATTTCTTATTTTGGTATTTAATAAATTGGACTGGAGATTATTTTTTTGGATTTTTCATTGTTTGATTGTATTTTTTCTAATTATGTGTTTTATTTATTTATGCATTTCATAGTGTCATACTAGCCGACATAGTCCATGGAGCGACCGTGGTCGAACCACGGGACCGAGGGGTGCTTAAAACCTTTCTTTCAGTCAATAGAATTGCTTAATCGAAATCTCTATTTACAGATCAAATTTTAGAGTCATACCATTTTTAAAAAGTATTTCCAAAGGTGACTTGACACATCCAATTTATGCCAAACGGTGACTCTGAGTTTTGATTTTTAAAAGTCCTTTTCAAAACAAATTGCTTTTTTTGTCAGTTAATAATAGAACCCTTTGGAAAATTAAAATTAATTTCTTTTTGGTAAAAAAAGAAGTGTGACATATCCTCAATGGGATTTGCTAATTTTCCACTTTAGAGGTACTAATATCTTCTTCTCCTCAAATTAGTACAAGTTTAAGTTCCAAGCTCCAAAAAAACCCTAAGCTAAGACAATGATGAAAGATGAATAATAGATAATGGACGGATGAAAATGAGCTAAAAACCCCTATTTAAGCCCCAATTCAACATTTGCCAAATATTAAAAAAATGCCCTTGAAACTTTTTCGCTCTACTGTGATCGCCATCTCTTCACTGCAATTGCAGTACCACAATCATAATAGTCATATTGCTATCTCCCTTTGGTTGACTTGTTTAATGACCATGATCGAAACCCTGATTCCGTGATCATGGTAAATGAGCATCGACTCCTGGGACTGCAATTTTAACTTTTGTTCTTTTTGCTTAAATTTTTTCTCTTTCACCTTATCCTTAGCTTATTTTTATCAAGTTTCCTTGCTCATCTTCTCATTTTAACTTTAACCTATACAAATAAGCACTAAGTATGAAAGTAACAACAAATCAATGAAAAAGCACAATAATTTAGGCTTAAAAAAGGCTTAGTAAGTTGTCAAATTGAGGACTTAGCAGTATTCAACAAAAACTCACACTTAGAGAATTTAGCATACAATTGCTGCTTCTTGAGGGTCTAAAACACTACACAAAGGTGATCGGCACGATCTGCCTTGCTTTTAGAATAAACCAGGATGTCATCAATAAGCACAATGATGAGCAAGTCCAGAAACTGACAGAATACCTGGTTCATAAGATGTATAAATTCCATCAATGCATTAGTCAAATCGAAGGACATCACAAAAACTCAAAATGACCATATCGCATTCAAAAAGCAGTCTTAGGATATTCACCTCTCTAATCTTCAACTGATGATAAACCGACCAAAGGTCAATCTTAGTGAAGCACTTAGCACCCTGAAGCTGGTCAAATAGGTCATTAGTCCTAGGAAGAAGGTATTATTCTTCACCATTACCTGATTCAATATGCGGTAAAAATACACATCCAAAGGGACCCAGCTTCTTAGGCAAGTAGAGCATAGGGGCACCCTACGGGGAAACACTAGGATGAATAAAAATCTTATCAAAAAGGTCTTTGAACAGCTCCATAAGTTCTTTCAACTAAGTTGGAGCCATTCTATAGGGAGGGATAAAGATAGGACAAGTGTTCAAAAAAAGATCAATCTTAAAATCAATTTCCCTATTAGAAGGAACACCAAGAAAATCATTAGAGAAAACTTTGGGAAACTCATACAACACCAGGACAGATTGTAATGAAGGACACTTGGAACTACTATCTTTAACATAAACTAAATGGTATAGATAACCCTTGGAGATCAACCTCTGGGATATAAGATACGAAGTGAATTTCCCCTTAGGCACTAGGGAACTACCTTCCCACTCAATCACCAGCTCACTTAAGAATTAGAAAATAACCCTTTGGGTCTTACAATCAAGAGACGCATAGCACGCGTACAACTAAATCATCCCCAAAATCACATCAGCATCTAACATGTCCAACTCTATCAAATCCACTAACATCTTCCTACCACATATAGATACCACACAACCCCTATAGACTTTTTTATCCGCAATAGAGTCACCCATTGGAGTAGACATAAAAAAGGATCCAGAATACACTCGGGACCAAAACAAAAATAAATATCTATATAGGGGGTCACATAAGAAAGGGTAGACCTCAGATATAGCAGATAATACACATCACGGGTAAGGGGTTTTAATGAATTGATTACAACACCTGGAGAAGCCTTAGCTTCCAAATGAGTGGCAAGAGCATAAAGGTAATTTCAACTAATGTTGAAGCCAAAAGTAACACCCTTTGGTGCAGAAGCTGAAGATGTGGCAACTGGAACCGTATTAGCACCCGTAGAAACCCTAACTAATGGAAAATCCCATTGTAGGTAGCCTAATTACAAAATTCATGATACAACTGCCCACAAAATCTGTATGGGGGATAAGATGGGCTGACTAAGCTCCACTAGCTTGAGATTGGAAACTCTATGCCTTAAATCCACTATTGCTCTGAAGATGATGGTCACTAGACAAATTAGGATATGGAGCACTAGTATTAGAATAGGAACCAAAATTTCCCCACCTCTTCTTAAACCATTGCCTGCCATTACTACCACTATACCAAAATTTCTTACTTTGTGTTTCGGCTTTTTACGAAATATTTTATAGCTTTTAGAAGGGATAATTGGGCATTTTCAAGCAACTTTTGTTGTATTTAACATTGTATTTTAGTGTTTTCAGGACATAGACTTTCATGGAGAAATAATTAGGAGAAAAAAGAGAAAAAGATCTTTTAATAGTCAAACTAATGGATCATCAACCATGTGAAGGACCGTAGGGATGTCCATCAATGACAAGCAGAATAAGCAACATGGCAGACCCTTGTGATGGCCCAAGCAACAGATCGATAGGACACTGATAGGCTATCAACTCAAGGCAGAATGAGTCAACCTTAATGATGAATTAACGGTCTAGGCAATGGACTGTCATCCCAGCGAGGTGCTATCAACCTGGCCGTCGAAGGTGAAACAGGATGCAGTATCACTGAAAGCCTTGCGACAAACCCGACAACAGACCGTCAAAGACTTGACGAATCATTAATTCATCCATCACACTTAAAGCAAAAATTTGAGTTTCATATTTAAAAACCTCAGTTCCTGAAAATAGATAAATACCCTATTTAGGTTATATTTACATATATTTTATCATTTTTCTATTTTTGAAACTTATTATGAGGCATTATTCTCTGAGATTGAAGATACTATTATGGATCTAGCTATTTTATTCATAATTCACTGAAGATTCAAGAACAATTATTGGAACTTATGTAAGTAATTCTTTGAATTTATTTATGCATAACACAATGACTACTTCTTTTTCTTTTGAGATGTATGACTAAGTTTTCTTAACTAGGGTTATGGAAACCTTGAAGTGAATAGCTGATTGGGGTTGTGAAAATATTTAATTTCCCTATTTAATTGAGATTGTATAAATGCTTCTTCATATTAATGACCTTCCTTGGCTGCAAACTTGAAGTGTGATCCTAAGAACATCACTTGTTTGAGTTAAAAAGTACAATATTAGGAAAAAGAGGTTTACATGGCTTGCAAAGGCTTTATCCTTTGGGTTATGGATTGATCCCTTAATGGAATTAATCCACATGAGAAATTAGTTGAATAAACCAACGTATTCTTTAAGTTTAAAGAATTGAAGGGTAAACTATCCATTTAGGTTGAGAAACAAATGGGTTAACTTTAGAATTTAATAACTTTTGCAATTGAAATTATAAATTAGGACCTTATGATACTTCATAACCCCGACTACTTGAACATCTTGGTGAACATAACTCTAGTTTATCTACTCTCACTGAATTAACACTTACAATAAAACTCACTAGCTGGAACAAAATTTCCTACAAACATCTAAATACTGTTGACAAGTTAAAACCCCCTTTACTTCGAACCCTTTGATCAACAAACTATTAATAACCACAACAATTTGTTTGCACAGTATTCCCTGTGGGATTCGATCCCAACCTAGTTGGGTTCTATATTTGAAAGCCACCATTTATACTTTCTAACGAGAGTTGTAATTTGGCCTAACAAATTTTGGCGCCGTTGTCGGGGAATACGAGTATCAATTAAGTTTGTGATTGTTAATTGACCTTTGGTCAAGTTTCCCAAATTATTGCTTTATTTTTTGTTTTTGTTCTTTGTAGGGTAATTATTGTGTATGCCAAGTAGCTCAATTAATTAGCTGAATGGCTGATCAACAAGAAGCAGATAGACTAGCCATCTTGGCTAGAGCTCAACTACATAAACATAATGATGGTCAACCAGTGCGTCATCCTAATCCATATGACGAGGAACTAGGAGATAATGATTTTTTGAATACATCTAACCAAAGACGATTAGACCATGTGGCTGCACCTGTGAATCAAAATATTAAAAAAAATCACCCTTTCAGAGTGAGACTAGATCGCCAAGCTAGAAATTTGATTTAAGAAAGATGAGGAAGATATAGATGGAGTAGGTGCAACTGGAGCTATTATTCCTACATAATTGGCACCCGGAGCTACATTCAAAATCCCAAGCACCATAATTTCACTAATTTATCTGAAGGGGCTATTCGATTGACTTTTGGGTGATGACCCAAATATGTATTTAGTGAACTTCATCTCTATTTGCAAGTTTTTTGATAACCTGGGAGCTTGAAAAAATATTATTCAATTATGGTTATTTTTGTTTTCTCTATCTGGGGAGGCAATATTTTGGTTAAATGGGCTAACTACTGATTCTATAATACACTGGAGGCAGTTGAAACAGGCTTTCCTAGAAAGGTTCTTTACACCATCCAGGATGTTACAGTTAAGGGATGAGATAAGTAACTTCAGTTAGCTTCCGAATGAAGCTCTACATGAGATGTGGGAGAGTTTCATGAAGAAGTTGATATAGTATCATAACCACAAAATGATTTACATACTGTAACACCTTGTATTTTAAAGCTAGAAATCGAACCATCATTCCTACATCTGTAAATTATAATCCCATGATTTATTTAGGATACATGTGTCATGATAATTATCCTAGGGTGTGAAGTGCTCATGAGGTTAAAAATGTTTATAGAAGTTATTTAGAGCCAAGTTAAGCTAAGATCCTTTGATTCACCCAAAGTTTGGAATTTGATTCTACAAGGGTTATCTTTGAACGAGTATAACTTTTTTTATATATAAAATTTGGTAGATTAAGACTAACCAAATTTTAGATAATCGAGTTAGCTTTCCAACGATACCAATTTGGCCAAAATCTATTAACCTAGTGAAAAGTTATGCCATTTTTTTGTGTTAGGAAGTAAGGGGTCATGATAGCCCCGTGACGCGAGGGCTGCTTGACCCAAATAGGAGTCGCGTCATAAGGGCTGGTTGACCCAACTAGGGGTAGCAACGCGGGGGCTATTCCCTTATAGTTTTAGATTCTTAATGGTCATGGGTCACTTTTGTCCTTTCCCCACGACCCTAAATATCTAAAACACCAAATTTCAGCCCTAAAATAGCACTGTAGCCCCAAATTCATATTCTCCCTAAATTGAAATCATCCTCCTTTTCCCAAGAACACAAAAACCCTAACTACTAAGCCAAGATCTCAAGAAAACAGATCAACACTTCGGTCTCATCCTTCAAGATAAGAAACTTAAGATATGTGGGACTACTCTAAAATATCTGGCTATAAGTTTAAATATGTTATCAACATTAAAAATCCCCAATTATGATTTATAATGAAGTATATGAAATGACTTTTGAAGATTATGCATCATGGGATAGTTTTGATGGAAATATATGTTGTCTTGAATTACTTTTTATGAAAATTGAATTGTAACTATATATATATATATATATATATATATATATATATATGAATTTTGTGTACTTTGTAATATTGATTGAGAGTATGAGTATGAATTCCCTCTCCTGTTGCAAACTAAAGTTATATTTTCATGGTGAATGATTTGAAATGGATGCCTTAAGATTTGAAAGTGATCTTCTCAATTTCATCGTGTTTGGCATGGTATATATATGATGAGAAGGAGTTTCTTGCTATAACTACATTCTTTCTTTAAAAGGGAAAGAATTGCATGTGATTGATTAAATTAACATGATCACCACATGTTTTGAATCTTGCAAAGAGATGATAAATGCCTAATTTTTCTTGAGATTTCAATGTGATAACTCTATTGTGACGTTATGAAATTTTGGGTGGTGTTGTGCATGTTTTGAATATGATGGGCTATGAATTTGATATGATACTAACTTTTAAGTCAGGGTATGACGATATCCGGTGATGACATACCCTTATAGAAAAAGTAAGGATTGTTTTAAAAGCGTGAAGCATGGTTTTGAATAATTAAAGTTTGGGCTTAAGAGAGCTAATCGATTACCTAAAGAAGGCATTTAAGTATAAGGGAACATCATTGGAAACCATAGTTGCCTGTACGAGTATTATCTAAAAAGAAGGATAATGTGCATTTCATGTAAGGGTGATGCCATAGTATACTTGTAAGGGGGTATACTATCTTATTAAAACTGTAATTCTTGCGGCACACTTGGATTGGAGACTTGGCATCGGAGTTAATGATAGATTCCATATAGACCATGGAATTATAGATTGTAGGGTGTACTGATTAGCTCAAAAGAATAACAATGAGTGAGTCAAGGCTTTCAAGAACTACTTTGAAATTATTAAATATGCCCACGTATTTTTATTTACATGATGTTCACTATTATTACGTTATACTCTTATCTATTTTGTATAAAAACATGTTATTTTGTGGTTTTTATACATACCAGTACAATTGTATTTACCCCCTATATTTCAGGGTCTGAGGCTCAGTCTAGAGGTCCTACTAAGCTGTAGAATTTTTTTGGTAGAAGTGAAGTGTGCAGTGTGGTAAGCCTTCTCTATTTTGGAAGGCGTATTTCTTTCAGATACTTGTTATTTATCTTGGTTTAGGTCCACTAGGGGCCTTACCCTAGTTTCAGACAACTGTTAATTTCGTATGTAGTAGAGATTTCACAGACAAAAATAGATGTTTTTTAGATTTCGATGGATTTTCTTTCATTTTGATATACTTATCTCAGGACATACTAAAAATAGAAGGGTGCCTAGGCCTCCATGGTTCGAGATTCTCATTAAGGTGAGGGCCCCAGATCGGGTTATGACAAACTTGTTATCAAAGCATGGTTCATGATCCCAGGGTATATACAAAATTAAATTAGGTAGAGTCTTGTGTATGGCTGTGTAGCATACCACACTTATAATTAGGAGGCTACTAGAAGTTTAGGAATGTCTCCCTTTTTGGTGATTTAGTTTGTGCTGTAGACTCTGGATGTACTCTAATCAATGGTCTCTTGTATTTCATAAAAGCTATCATGACTCCACATCGCTCCAACGAACAAAATTCCCAAACTGAAGATGTCCGTCCCACCCATGGGATGAGGACACGTAATAGGGCTCTCAATCCTAAAATTATTGCTACTTCGGGAGTCCCTCCTATTCAGACCAGTTAACCAAGGTCACCTAGGGCTCCCCAATCTGGGACTAACCATACCCAACCTCCCTAGAGAGAAATATCAAATGTTGAGTTAAGACAGTTGATGCATATAATTGTACAGTTGGGGGCTTCACAGACCCGACAGTTGGAGGATCTTGGGTCATCGTCTGGTACATCTGAGACTCCATGGGTGGGTCAGTTTATGAGGTTGAACCCGCCTAAGTTTATGGGTACAAAAGTCGAGGAGGATCCACGAGAGTTTATGGATGAGATGGAGAAAATTTTTTGAGTAATGCATGTGGATGATGTGGAAGGGGTTGAACTAGTGGCTTATCAACTTAAGGAGGTAGAAAATCAGTGGGACAATGAGTGGGAAGATTTGAGGGGTAAAAATGCTGAGCCTTCTATGTGGGGCAAATTTGTTGAAGCTTTCCTAGACCGATTATTTCTGCAGGAGTTGAGGTAGTCTAAGACTGAAGAGTTTATAAATTAGAAACAAGGGAAGATGATCTTCAAAGAGTACACCCTGAAATTTAATCAACTATCCTGTTATGCTCCAAAATTGGTGAGAAATATGAGGGCCCGTATGAGAAAGTTTACATTCATTCTTTTGGATGACTCGATATTAGAGTATAAAAGGGCAATGTTAAATAGAGATATGGACTTCTCCAGATTGTCTGTTCATATGCAGTAAGTTGAGGATCAAAAAAAGAGAGTCGCTGAAGCAAGGGAGAAAGATAGACAGGCTAAGAGGGCCAGACCAGTAGACCAGAATAATAGTTAGCATTAAATGGTAATTGGGATAACAGGTGGCCGAAGAAAAAGTTCTGGAGTAATGCTCAGCCTGAAGCCAGTGTCCCAGCCCCAGACTTCAAAATTTCCAGCCTAGCCATTGGACGAGAGTGTAGGGCACTCAGACATAAGCGAGTGTGGCTCTGTCATAAAGGCAATATACTCGTTACAGTTTCTGTGGGAAGAACCATCTGGGAAGTTATATCTATGGTGAGCACGTACGTTACACTTGTGGTTAGACGGGTCACTTTAAAAGGGATTTCCCAACAATGGGAGGCAATGTTGGGGGTACTAAGTCCCAAGATAATTCTTCAGTGCCACCACCACCTCCCAAGGGTATTACTACCACTATTGGGGAAAGTCACAATAGATTGTATACTTTGTCTAATCTCCAAGAGGCAGAGGCTTAACCAGATATAGTCACGGGTACGTTACAAATTATCTCCCATGATGTATATATGTTACTTGATCCTGAGTCTACCTTGTCTTATGTGACCCCATTTGTGGCAATTATTTTTGGCTTTGAACCTGAAAATATTATGGAACCTTTCTCTATTTCTACCCCTATTAGTGACTCTATTATAGCAAGAAGGGTGTATAAAAATTATGTGGTGTCTGTTTGTAATCATGATACTGTAGCAAAACTTATAGAGCTCGATATGGTTGATTTTGATGCTATCTTAAGGATGGATTGACTTTATTGATGCTATGCCACACTAGACTATAGAAACAAGAAGGTCACTTTCTATTTTGTAAATAAACCAGTAGTGGAGTGAGGGGGTATTCTTTAGCACCTAAAGGGAAATTTATCTCTTATCTTAGAGCTTGCAAACTTATATCTAAGGGTTGTTTGTATTATCTGATTCTGGCAAAAGATTCTAATACTGAAAGTCTTTTCCTCTAATCTGTACCAGTGGTTAATGAATTCTTAGAAGTTTTTCCCGATGATCTTCCAGGAATACTACCCGATAGGGAGATAGATTTTGGTATTGATCTATTGCCTGATACCCGTTCTATCTGTATTCTGCTATATAAAATAGCTCCTACAGAATCGAAAGAGTCGAAAGAGCAGTTAAAAGATCTTTTTGACAAGGGCTTTATCCGTCCTAGTATTTCTCCCTAGGGTGCACCTGTACTCTTCGTGCGTAAGAAATATAGTTCCCTTCGTATTTGTAAAGACTATCGTCAATTAAATAAGGTCACTGTCAAAAACAAATATCCCCTTTCTAGAATTGATGATCGCTTTAACCAACTTCAGGGTGCTATGTGTTTTTTAAAGATAGACCTTCATTCGGGGTATCATCAATTGAATTTTAGGGAGGATGATATTCCCAAAACATTTTTCCAAACCCAATAGGGCCTTTAGAAATTCTTAGTCGTGTCCTTCGGATTGACTAATGCCTCTACAGCCTTCATGGACCTAATGAATAGGGTGTTCTGTCAGTTTCTAGATCTGCTTGTCATAGTTTTCATTGATGACATTTTGATTTATTCTAAGAGTGAGAAGGATCACGCCAGTCACCTCCAAATCATCCTTCAAACTCTCAAGGATCATAGATTGTACGCAAATTTTTTCAATTGTTAATTCTGGTTTAATGTTAATAATTTCTTGGGGCATATTTTGTCTAGTGAGGGAATTACAGTTGATCCCCAAAAGATTAAGGCAGTGAAAAAATGGTCCAGACCCATGACTCTAACCGATATTTGGAGGTTCTTAGGTTTGGTAGGGTATTACAGAAGGTCCGTAGAGAGGTTTTCTTCCATAGTTGCTCCACTTAATAGGTTGACACAGAAAAAGGTGAAATTTTTGTGGTTTGACTCCTATAAGAATAGCTTCGAGAAATTGAAAGACAAGTAGACTACTGCACCTATTTTGACCCTACCTGAGAGTGCAGAGGGTTTTGTTATGTACTGTGATGTGTATCGGGTAGGACTTGGGTGTGTACTTATACAGCATGGGAAAGTGGTAGCTTATGCATCCAGACAGCTAAAGGTGCATGAACAAAATTACCCCACCCCTGAATTGGAGGTAGCGGCTGTGGTATTTTTACTTAAAATCTAGCGACACTATCTTTATGGGGTACATATTGATATATTTACTGACCAAAAAAGTTTATTTCTTTGTAGAAAGAATTAAATTTCAGGCGTAGGCATTGGTTGGAAATATTGAAGGATTATGACATGAGCCTGCACTATCATTCGGGCAAGGCAAATATGGTTGCCGACGCCCTCAACAGATTATCTATGGGGAATTTTTCTCATGCTGAGGAAGGAAAGAGGAAGATGGTGAAAGATATTCACTGGCATACAAATCTAGGGGTGCGACTTCTGGATTTTGAAGATGAAGGAGTAGTTATGCATGAAATAAATAAATATTCCCTATGTACTGAAGTGAAGGAAAAGTAGGCTGAAGACCCCATTTTGATTCAAATTAAGAAAGATGTGGGTCAACAGAAGGTGATGTTTTTTGAAATTGGCAGTGATAATATTTTGAGATATCAAGGTTGGTTATATGTACCGAATGTGGATGGGTTGCGGGAAGGGATCCTTGATGAATGTCACACTCTGAGGTATGTTGTTCACCCAGGCTCTACTAAAATGTATCATGACCTTAAGGAAATATATTGGTGGAACAATATGAAACGTGCTGTTGCTGATTTTGTTTCTAAGTGTTTAAATTGTCAATAAGTCAAAGTAAAACACTTGAGGCCAGGTGGTACTATTCAATAGATAACCTTTCCTATGTGGAAGTGGGAGATGATCAATATTGATTTCATTATGGGACTTCAAAGGTCCTAGAATAAATATGACTCCATTTGGGTGATTGTAGATCGGATGACCAAGTCAGCTCCTTTTTTGCCTGTGAGGACTAACTATTCAGGAGATTATTATGCCAAGCTGTACATTAAGCCAATAGTTTGGTTATATGGGTTATCGGTATCTATTATATTCAACTGAGGTATCTAATTCTCTTCGCAGTTTTGGCGGTCTTTCTAGAGGGGTTTAGGTACCTAAGTGAACCTGACCACTGCATTTCACCCCCAGATGGATGGCAAGATGAATGCACTATCCAGACCCTAGAGGATATGTTGAGGGCCTGTGTAATTGACTTCAAGGGTAGTTGAATAGATCATTTGACATTGATAGAGTTCGCCTATAATAATAGCTACCATGCCAGCATTAAGATGGCTCCTTTTGAAGTATTTTATGGGAGGAGATGTAGATCATCGATTGGGTGGTATGAAGAGGGTCAAACACAGTTACTTAGGCCTGATCTTATTCATCAGGCAATGGACAAGGTGAAGATCATTAGAGAATGACTCAAGACAACTCAGAGTTTCTAGAAATCCTATGCCAATGTTCAAAGAAGAGATTTAGAGTTTGAGGTGGATGATTTGGTATTCCTAAAGGTCTCTCCTAATAAGGGAGGCATGCTATTTGGGAAGAAAGGTAAGCTTAGTTCTCGTTATATAGGACCATACCAAATTTTAAGGAGAATAGGTGGTGTAGCCTATGAATTAGATTTGCCTGCGAGTTTGACTTCCATTCATCCCATATTCCATGTCTCCATGTAACACCCCATATTTTTGAGCTAAAAATAGAACCATCATTCCTACATTCGTAAACTCTAATCCCATGATTTATTTTGAGTATATGTGTCATGATAATTATCCTAGGGTGTGAAGTGCTCATGGGGTTAAAAATGTTCATAAAAATCATTTAGAGCCAAGTTGAGCTAAGATCCTTTGATTTGCCAAAAGTTTGGAATTTGATTCTACAAAGGTCATCTTTGAACAAGTATAACTTTTTGTATATAGAGAATTTGGCATATTAAGACACACCTAATTGTAGATAATCGAGTTACTTTCCAACGATACCAATTTCACCAAAATCCGTTAACCGAGTGAAAAGTTATGCATTTTTTTGTATGAGGCAGTAAGGGGTCACGATAGCCCCACAACACGAGGGTTGCTTAACCCAAATAGGGGTCGCGTCAAGAGGGCTGCTTAACCCAACTAGGGGTCGTGATGCGGGGGCTATTCCCCCATAGTTTTATCTTCTTCATGGTCAAGGGTCACTTTGGTCCCTTCCCTTCGACCCCAAATGTCCAAAACATCAAATGTCAACCCTAAAATAGCACTTTAGCCCCAAATTCATATTCTCCCCAAATTGAAATCATTCTTCATTTCCCAAGAACAGAAAAACCCTAACTCCTAAACCAAGATCTCAATAAAATAAATTAGTATTCGGGTTTCATCCTTCAAGATAAGAAACTTAAGGTATGTGGGACTACTCTAAAAACCTTAGGCATAAGTTTAAATATTTTATCAACATTAAAAATCCCTAATTATGATTTGTAATAAAGTATACGATATGATTTTCGAAGATTATACATCATGGGACTGTTTTGATGGAAATATATATTGTATTGAATTACTTTTCATGAAAACTAACTTATAACTATATACATAAGAATTTCATGTATTTTGTAATATTGATTGAGAGAATGAGTATGAATTCCTTCTCCTGTTGCGAACTAAAGTTTATATTTTCATGGTTAATGATTTGAAATGCATGCCTTATGATTTGAAAGTTTTCTTCTCAATTGCATGGTGTGTGGCATGGTATATCTATGATGAGAGGGAGTTTCTTTCTATAACTTCATTCTTGGTTTAAAAGGGTAAGAATTGCATGTGATTGATTAAATTAACATAACCACCAAATATTTTGAATCTTGCATAGAGATAATAAATGCCTAGTTTTCTTGAGATTTCAATGTGCTGACTCTATTATGACGTTATGAAATTTCGGGTAGTTTTATGCATTTATTGAATATGATGTGCTGTGAATTTAATATGATATTGACTTGCAAGTCAGGGTATGATGATATCCAGTGATGATATCCCCCACATAGATAAAGTAAGGATTGTTTTGAAAACAAGAAGCATGATTTTGAATAATTAAAATTTGGGGTTAAGAGAGATAATTGGTTACCCATAGAAGGCGTTTGAGTGTAAGGGCTCATCGTTGGAAACCGTAGTTGCCGATACGAGTATTATTACAAAAGGGGAATAATATGGACGTCATATAACGGTGATTCCACGGTATACTTGTAAGGGGGTATACCATTTTATGAAAACTCCAATTCTTGTGGCCCACTTGGATTGGAGGCTTGGCCGCCGAGTCAATGGTAGATTCCATATAGCCTATGGAATTATAGATTGTAGGGTGTACTGAATAGCTCAGAAGAATAACAAAGTGTGAGTCAAGGCTTTCAAGAACTGCTTTGAAATTATTAAATATTCCCATCTATTTTTTATTTACTTAATGTTCACTGTTATTATGCTATTCCATCATCGATTTTGTATAAAAACATGTTATGTTGAGTAGTTTCACATACCAGTACAATTGTATTGACTTTCTATATTTTAGGGTCTGAGGCTCAATCTAGAGATCTTGCTAAACCATAGAATTTTTTTTGGACAGAAGTGAAATGTGCAGTTTGGTGGCCTTCTCTATTCCAGAAGGCCTATTTCTTTCAGAAACTTGTTATTTATCTTGGTTTAGGTCCACTGAGGGCCTTGTCCCAATTTTAGATAGTTGTTAATTTCGTATGTAGTAGAGATTTCACAGACAGAAACAGATTTTTTGTAGATATCGAAGGATTTTCTTTTATATTGATAAACTTAACTCAGGACATAACCATGATTATGTAATGATTTTTTTCCACATCTTTCTTTATTATATGAGTATTGTGCATGATTACCAGAAATAAAAGGGCGCTGGGCCTCCATGATTCGGGATACTCATTACGATCAGGGCCCGGCTCAGGTCTTGACACATACACTTCATATAGACTTTATATAGAGCTTTAAACTCTATTACGAAGCTAGTTGTGGATAATTCTGCAGGTGGAGCATTTGTGGATCTCACTTTTTTGGAAGCTTTGAAAATGCTTGATAGGATGACTAAATAGATCAGAGCTTAGCATACTAGGGATTCTAAGGTGGCGAGCTCTACTATGTCTAATGTTATATCTGTAGAGCAATGTCGAAAAGATGAAGAACGTGACTAAGATATGGCACACATAAAGACCCAGATGGATCTGCTTACTACACATTTATTATTTAGGAAGACTGAGAAGGTAAAAGCTGTTGGGTCACAAGGTAGAGCGGACATGGATTCTGAGGAGGAGGCTAATTATTTGAATAACTAGGGGGTTTTCTAGGAAATATCCAAGGAAAATAAGGTCAGAACTATTATGATAAATCTTGGTACAAGGACAATGACCAAGGAAGCTAGAAAAATAATACTGACATGAGTTATTTGTATGTGCTTCCTGGGAACCATGATGTTGCTGCTACTTGTTCAGGAAAGATGTCCATGGAGGACATGATGACAAAATTATTGAAAGGAGTGGAATCAACCAATGCGGGTGTAACTGAAATGAAGAGTGATTTGTCATCGATGAGTCAGTTGGTTGATTCGTACTCCACTTCTATTAAGCAACTGGAGCAACAGATGAATAAGTTATCCACAGTATTTAATCAAAGAAAGAGCAGGACATTGTCGAGTGATATAGCACACAATCATCGGAATAATCGCTCTTGCATGCCAGTTACCACTCAAAGTGGTAAAGTATTAATAGGCCCTTTTGTGGGCAAAGCTGTGATTAATGATATGGTTGAAGAAGATGTGGAAAATAAAAAAAACATCCAGTGGAGTCTGAGAATCTTGATGGTAATGAGATTCCATCTAACCATCAATAGGTTGATCAGTTAGTAAAAGATAAGTGAAAGAAGAAGGAAGCAGTGGTTGCTACTCTCCCAAAACCACTACCTCCCTTCACTCATCAATTGAAAAATAAAGTTGATGACACAAAGTTTAGCAAATTCATGGTGATTCTAAAGCAACTGATGGTAAATGTGACTTTACTAGAGGCACTAGAGAATATGCCTAGATACGCTATATTTGTGAATGACCTTGTGACAAAGAAGAGAATAGTGAGCTATGAATAAGTGGATAATCTTCACCATTGTAGCGCCATTTCAATAAGAACCTACAATCTCAAATATGTGGCTACTGATGGCAGACAGGTCAGTGAAGTGACCATTGGGGATATTGTATGATATGTTAGTTAAGGTAGACTACTTTATATTTCCTGTTGATTTATTTATTCTAGATTATGAGGTAGACTTCAAGGTACCTATAATCTATGGTATACCTTTGCTCGCAAATGAGAGCATGCTTATTGATTGTCGGGCTAATGAGCTACTGTTCAGACTTAATGATGAAGTAGTTCAGTTCGATATGTGCTAGTCTATGAAGCACTACTAAGAGATGAGTGTATTCTTCATTATTGATGTTTATTATGAGGATGAGCGAGAGGCGCTGATTAAGGAGGAATTTTCTGTTGAAACTTTAGCTGCAGTCTTAATGAACTTTGATAACGAAGGTATTACGAAATGTGAGAAGGCAATATATACCTTGACGGGAATGGGATCATATTCATATGCTCCCAAGAAGCTATATTTGGACCTAAAAAATTGCCCAACACCACCGGATAAACAATCTATTGAAGAACCACCACTGTTGGAGTTGAAGGAGTTGCCGGGTCTTCTACGGTATATGTTTCTATACAGTGGAAACACTTTACCTATGATTATTGCAGCAGATTTGGGTGGGCAGTAGGTTGAAGCACTAATCCCTTTGCTTAGGAGATACAAAATAGCTATAGATTGGACTAATGTCGATATTATTAGTATTCCTTTGGGTATTTACACTACCAAGATTTAGCTTAAGGAATATTGAGACCAACCATTGAGCACCAATGTTGCCTTAACCCACTGATGCAAGAAGTAGTTAAGAAGGAGATCAATAAATGGCTCGATGTAGGAGTGGTATACCCCATCTCTGATAGTAAGTAGGTAAGCCCCATCCAATGTAGGCCCAAATAAGGGGGCTGACGGTATTGGAATATGAGAAAAATGATCTGATTCTACTCAAGCCTATGACTGGGAGGAGATTTGGCATGGACTATCATAGGCTTAACTCATGGACTTTAAAGGACCACTTCCCAATGCCTTTTATAGATCAAATACTTGGTCGGTCGGTGGGAAAAGGTTGGTATTGTTTCCTGGATGGGTATTCGCGCTATAACTAGATTTTTATTGCCCTAGAGGATCAGGAGAATATGACGTTCACTTGCCCGTATAGAACTTTTTCTTTCAAACGGATGCCATTTGGTCTGTGTAATGCACCCTCCACCTTTCAATAGTGCATGATGTCTATTTTTCTGATATAGTGGAAAACACCATAGAGGTGTTTATGGATTACTTCTCAGTGGCAGGTGATTCTTTCTAGCTAGCCTTAGTAAATCTGAGTATAGCATTGCAATGATGCAAAGAGTTTAACCTTATACTGAATTGGGAAAAGTGCCATTTCACTTTGAAGGAGGGCATTGTCCTTGGTTATAGAATTTCATCTTAGGGAATTGAAGTCGACCGGCTTGAGTATGGAAACTATGGAAACTATGAACTCACTTTACCAAACTACGCCGTAATCATTGTTGTGCCAAATTGTCAATGTCGTTCAAAATCATGTGTGATGTAAATGGAGTGGCACTTGGGGCTGTGCTTGGCCAAAAGAAAGAAAAGTTGTTTCATCCCATTTATTATGCAAGCAAGACATTGAATGAGGCTAAAAAGAATTAAACTTTTGTTGAGTAGGAACTTCTCGCGGTGGTCTATGCATTTGAGAAGTTCTATGCTTATCTATTGGGAATTAAGGTGGTTGTGCATAAAGACAATGCTGCCTTGAGGTATTTGATGGCAAAAAGTGATGCTAAGCCAGGGCTAATCAGATGGGTGCTGCTTCTTCAACAGTTTGACTTTGAAGTCAAATATCAAAAAGGATGCGAGAATCAATTTGCAGATCACCTGTCCAGACTTGAGAGAGAGCAAGCAGTCAAGGATGAGCTCTAAATTGATAATGCATTTTTGGATGAGAAAATCTTGGCTGCTGTGCTTGAAAGAGTACCTTGGTACACAGACTTTGCAAATTATGTGGTAAGTGAGATTGTCATGGAAAATCTTTATTTTCACCAAAGGAAGAAGTTTCTCCACAATGTTACACACTACTTCTGGGATGAGCCATATTTATTTTGGTGTTTTGTGGATAACATTATTAGGAGGTGTGTCCCAGAGGTGAACATGCTAAGTGTCTTGGAAGCTTGTCATGCTTCCCTAGTTGGGGGACACCATCCAGGTGACCGTAGTGCGAGGAAAGTTCTACAGAGTACCTATTATTGGCCGACCTTATTCAAAGATGCATAAGATTTTGTGAGGAGATATGACCAATGCTAGAGACAAGGGTCAAAATTAAAGCACAATGAGATGCCCATGACAAAAATGATGGAAGTGGATTTGTTCGACGTCTGGGGCATTGACTTCATAGGGCCCTTTGTAAGAACTTATGGGTTGAAATACAACTTGGTTGCCATCGATTATATGTCAAAATAGGTTGAGGTTATTTCCTTGTCCAATAATGAAGGAAAAAGAGTGGTTGCATTCCTTAAAAAGAATATCTTCTCTCGCTTTGGGGTACCATGTACCACTATAAGCGATGATGTATCACATTTTTACAATTGAGTATTTCGGGCGGGCTGCCTTGGCAAAATACGGTGTTAAGCAACAAAGGTGGCAACTCCATATCACCCAAAGAATAGTAGGGAAGTGGATATTTCAAATTAGGATATAAAAGCTATTCTTGCCAATATGGTGAATGCAACTAGACACGATTGGTCTAGGAAGTTGGATGATGCCTTGTGGGCATACAAAATGGCTTTCAAGACACCCATTGGAATGTCACTATACCAATTGGTCTATGGCAAGGCATGTCACTTGCCAATTTAATTGGAGCACAAGGCATTGTGGGCACTCAAGAGGCTAAATTTGGATTGGAATGGGGCAGCAGAATTGCGACTGGGGTAGCTAAATGTGATGGACAAGTTCCTTCTCGGGGCTTATGAAAGAGCATACTTGTACAAGGAAAAGATGAAGAGGTACCAAGATCAAAGGATTACTTAGTGCGACTCTTAGATGGGTGATTGGGTACTCGTCTTCATTTCTAGACTGAAGCTCTTTCAAGGTAAACTTAAGTCAAAATGGTCTGGCCCATTCAAAGCTAACCAAGTTTACTCATCTGGAGTGGTTGAACTTAAAAATGAGAATGGAAGTGTATTCAAGGTGAATGAGCAATCATTAAATTTGTATATCAGTCTAATGGACTTGGTAAAGTGCTTGGTTACCATCTATCTCGATGAAGTTTGAGTAATCAAGATAACTAAGTCGTTCTGCGATAATAAATCAGGCGCTAGTGGGAGCCAACCCACAAAGTGTTGTTGTAAGCATAGTTAGAGTTTATTTGTTGTTTTTGTGAAATTTGATGTGTTGTGTATGTGTACAGGAAGAGAAATATAGGAAAACAGAAGCTAAACAAGGTAAGAGTTGTCTAACGGAAATCTTGACGGGTCATCAAAGGGTTGACGGACAATCGCTGGAGTCGTCAAAAAGAACCCAAAAACCTGAGCTACTGGAATAAGATCGACGGACAACTTGATGGACCATCAAACCCCTGATGGGCCATCGCTATCACCATCGTACCAAGGCAGACTGAATATGGTTCTAGTAAGCCGCGATGGTTTACCTAATGAACCGTCAGACTCCTGATGGACCATCGGGTCGATTGTCAACTTAATCCTAATTTTGATGGGTAGTGTCGGTTAAATTTAATGCTAAATAAGTTTTCCTTATCTAACCTAACCAGTTTTAAATTTATAAAGAGAAGTGGTTGAGTACATTACCAACTCTTTAAATACTGAGACTATATAAATTCCTCTATATTCAAAAAACCTGAGAGCATTAATATCCTCTTAGGACTTTACCTCTTCCCCTTTCTCTCTTATTTAAACAACTCTCTCTTTCTCTTCTTCACATCAAAAATCAACTTAGCAATCACTGATAAAATCTTTAAGTTCCCTTTTATTTTAAGTGTTCAAAGTCAAAGTAGTGAAGTATACTGTAGAAACAAGATATAATTGATGTGTGAGCTAATGCTAATATATTTGAGGCTTTTAACTGAGAATAATGCAAAGTTTTAAGCATCTTTTGTCATTTTTGATTGGTTTATGTTTGATTTTATAGTTTGAGCTGATAGGATAGAGAACCAACAAGAATGGGAGCAAAGAATTTAAAATCTAAAGAAATCTGAAGAAAAGGGTGGCTGACGACATTTGTGATAAGTCATCAACCTGGTAATAAGTTATAAAGTTCAACATCAGTAGTAAAAAGAGAATTTGCCTAAGTGGAAAGATGTGATGAAATTTTGTGATAAGTCGTCAAGGGTATGATAAGCTGTCAAGAATGTTGTCAGCTTGAGGCAGCACAGGAAAACTGAAGCATAGCTTTGATGAAATTTTGTGATAGGCCATCACAAAGATGATAAGTTGTCAAGTTTCTCATTAGCCTTAAAAAGGAAGAGCCAAAACTGAAGAAGGAGCTGATGATATTTGTGATAAGTCGTTAGCCTCCTGATAGGCTATCACAAATGTCTCCACCTAATCTGAGGGATTTTTGAATTCTATTATTTTGTTTCCATAATTAGGGCGAATTATTTAAAGCTTTGTTTTAGGGTTTTCTAGGGAGTTTTGCACATTGAGTTTGACACATTGAGATTTGAGCAATATACTTTGATATTTTCTCTCTCTACTTTTGTCTTGAGAAAGCAATTACTTTGAAGATATTATATTCATTATTTTGGGATTTTCTTTGTGATTTAATATGAAAATATCTAGTTTCTATTCATCTTGTGGTAAGTTTATCTTTAAAATAATGAATTCATCTAGTTGCTTTGATTTTTACGTCGTAAGCGGATAAATTTCTTTAACCTGAATTATGGGATCTAGGGTTAGGTCTTGATAAGGTGCTGAGTGATCAGGATTTGAATGGTGGTAGGACTTCTTAATAATTATGAGGTTTTAATTAACATCCTTTGGTTGCAAACAATAGATAAAACCTACTTTGATTTGCTGGAGAAAGAAATCAAATGTAGTAGGAAGTTAATTATCAACATGGACTTGGAAATAATTCATTTAATAATCAGTTTTGTAACAAGGTTGGTTAACTTGAGGTAAAATCTGGATAGTGAATATAAATTCCCTAAAGTCTGAGAGGACTAGGTAATTAAATGCTTAAGTAGGTCGAGAGACATTTAAGCATAACTTCGATAAAGATAACTTGTTGTCGTACCTACCGTGAGAATCCTGAACCACTAGTAGCATCTGTCAAGTACCAAAATCCCTAGTGAACATAATTTTGTTTTTTCATAAACTCTTGATTATGAACACTTAAACTAACGTAACCAAAAATTGTTTGTTAAACCAAAAACCCCCATTTCTGGAAATATCCAACTATCAGTTGATTAATTTGAAAACGACTTATGTTCACACCGTATTCTATGTGGGATTCAACCCCAACCTAGTTGGGTTTTATACTGACAATTATCGCTTACATTTTCATTGAGAGATCTAGTTTGAGCGTTATCAAAAATGGTGCCGTTACCGAGGAATACGATTGTAAACTGAAGTTTGTGTGCGCAAATTGACTGTTAGTTAAGTTTCCTAGTTTTATGTTTATTTGTTGGTTTTTTTTATTTGCATGATATTTATAGTATATGCAAAGAACCTGAAGTTTGGGAGAACCATTAATACCACTTAATTCGGAACCGCAACGAATTGGAAGAATGGCAGAAAGCAAGAGGCTGACAGACTGACAGCCTTAGCTTGAGCTCAGGTGAATATGCAAAATATCGAGCAACAATCACGACATCCAAACCCTGAGAATAAAGATTTGGGAGATGAGGAGTTGCTGAATCCTAGTAACCCAAGGCGTGCAAAGCAGATAGCTACATAAGTACAGCATAATGTAAACAGGAACCATCTGTTCTGAGAAAGACAAGAGTACTAGCCGGTCCAGTATGATCTCAATGATGATGATGATAGAATGGATGGTTCAGGTGCAACGGGTGCAATTATTCCTCCGCCGTTGGCACTTGGGGCTAAGTTCAACATTATGAGTACTATGATCCAACTCCTCAATCTGAAAGGGTTGTTTGGTAGCCTTCCTAGGGATGACCCAAACCTGTATCTGGTGAATTTTGTCACCATCTATAAATCTTTTGATATCCCAAGAGTGGACCAAAATGCTATCCGGTTGAGATTGTTCCCGTTGTCTCTATCTAGGGAGGCAACTTTTTGGCTAAATGAGCTGACGCCTGATTCGATAACCAACTGGTGGTAGTTGAAAGAAGATTTCCTAGAAAGATTTTTTCCACCTTCTAGGAGGGTACAGTTGAGGGACGAGATCAGTAACTTTAGGCAGCTATCGACTGAAGCCTTGTATGAAACTTGGGAAAGATTCAAGCAGAAGTTGACACAATGTCCGAACCACAACATGACGGACATACATTTGATGGAGACTTTGTACAGGGCTCTTAACTCTGTTACAAAGACAATTGTAGACAATGCCGCTGGTGGTTCATTTTTTTATCTTACATTCCCAGAGGCTTAAGAGAAAATGGACAGAATGACCAAACAGAGTTGGGCATGGCATACCAGAGACTCCGTGGTGGCCAGCCCTACTGCTTTTGTAGGTATTACTCCGGAACAACGCAGAAGAGAAGAGGAGCATGACCAAAACATGGCTCTCCTGAAAACATCGATGCACTTCCTAACCAAGCAATTTTTATCAAGCAAGGTTGAGAAGATAAAAGTTGTGGGATCTCAGGATAGGATTGAGGCTGATACAAAAGAAGAAGCTAACTATGTTAATAATCAGGGGGGTTTCTGAGGCAATAGCCAAGGGAATCAAGGTCGGAACTTTTATGATAAGCCTGGTTATAAAGATAGGGAGCAGGGAAATTGGATGAATAACAATGACAGGAGTGGACTATATGTTCCTCCTAGAAATCGTGAAACTGTTTCATCAAGTTCGAAAAAGATATCTATGGAGGACATGATGGCTAAGTTGTTGAAGGGAGTGGAGGCTACTAACTCTGGTGTGACAACCATGAAGACTGATCTGACATCCATCAGTCAGTTGGTACACTCATACTCCACTGCAATCAAATAGTTGGAGCAGCAGATGAGCCAACTCTCTGCATTATTCAACCAGAGGAAGAGAGAAATGTTACCAAGTGATATGATCCAAAATCTATGGAATGATGGATCATGCATAGATATTACCACTAAAAGTGGTAAGACATTTCCTAGCACTTCTGTGGGCAAACCTATTATTGATGAGGTAGTTGTTGATAAACCAGAAGAAAGAGGTCTAGTGGAGTCTGAGAAGATGGATAATTCTGATGATGTTCCAGATATGGTGAAGAGAAGAAGAAGAAGAAGGTATTACTCAAAACTATCCCAAGATCACCACCTCCCTTTCCTCAATGATTGAAGAAGTAAATTGATGATACAAAATTCAGCAAATTCATGGTAGTACTCAAGCAATTACCAATAAATGTTCCTTTAGTTAAGGCACTTAAGAAAATGCCAGGATCCATGAAATTCATAAAGGATCTTGTGACTAGGAAAATAGAGGTGAGCTACGAATTAAAGGGTAATCTTCATCATTGTAGCGCTATTTCTACAAGGACCTTGGTGCAGAAGAAACTAGACCTAGAAGCATTCACTATTACCTACACAATTAGGACTATGGATGTTGCCAAGGAATTATATGATGGGAGCAAGAATAAATTTGATGCCGTTGGCTATTTATAGAAAGTTGGGTCTGGGAAATCCCACACCCACCAATATGTGACTCTTTATGGCAGATAGATCAGTAAAGCGACCTGTTGACATTTTATATGATGTGTTGGTGAAGGTGTCCAATTTTATATTCCCTGAAGACTTTGTCATTCTGGATTGCGAGGTAGACTTTGAGGTGCCCATAATCTTGGGTCGACCATTTCTCAAAAGCGGAAGTGTGTTGATTAATTTGAGAGCGAATGAGATCTTATTTAGGATGAATGATGAAGTGGTATGATTTGATGTATGTAAATAAATGAAGAATCATGAAGAAATAAGTGTGTTCTGATTAGTTGATGTGTATTATGAGGACGAACAGGAGGTGTCAATAGCTGAGCAACTTGTTGTCGAACCTTTGGCCGCGGTTATGATGAATTTTGATAGTGAAGGCATCAAGGGGTATGAAGAGACTATTTGTGCTTTGGAATAAAGGGGTTCATATACTTACGCTCGTAAAAAGTTATACCTTGACCTTGCTAATCGACCAACACCACCAGCCAAGATATCTATTGAGGAGACACCGGTGTTGGTATTAAAAATACTACTTAGACACTTACGGTATGTGTTTTTGGGCAACAAGAACATGCTACCTGTTATTATTGTTAATGATTTGGGTGAGCAGTAGGTAAACACACTTATTTTAGTACTTCAGAGGCACAAGAGAGCTATAAGATGATCCATCACAAATATTATTGGTATTACCCCTGGAATTTACACACATAAAATTCAACTTCAGGAAGATTTTATTCCAACCATAGAGCATCAGCGTCGTCTTAACCCACCAATGGAAGAGGTGGTTAAGAAAGAGAATATTAAGTGGTTCTATGCAGGAGTGGTTTACCCTATTTCTAAAAACAAATGAGTGAGCCCAGTTCAATGTATGCCCAAAAAATGGGGCATGACTGTGGTTGTAAATAAATGGAATTAGTTGATTACACTTAAGCCTGTGACTGGGTGGAGAGTTAGCATTGACTACCACAAGATGAATTAATGGAATCTAAAAGACCACTTCCCAATGCCCTTTATGGACCAAATGCTTGATTGATTAGTTGGAAGGGGTGGAATTGTTTTTTAGTTGGTTATTCTGGATACAAGCAAATCGGTATTGCTCCTGAAGATTAGGAGAGATGACATTAATATGTCCATATTTTCATTTAAGAGGATGTTGTTTGGGCTATGCAATGCAACTGTCACTTTTCAATGGTGTATGATGTCTATCTTCTCAGATATGATAGAGGACACCATAGAGGTATTCATGAATGATTTCTCAGTGGTGGGAGATTTATTTGAGATATGTTTGGCAAACCTGAGTATAGCCTTGCAATGATATGTTGAATTCAACTTGGTTCTTAACTGGGAAAAATGCCATTTTAAGGTAAAAGAGAGCATCGTTCTCGACCATAAAATTTTAGAAAAAGGGATAGAAGTTGATCGAGCAAAAGTGGAAGGTATTGAGAAACTGCCACCTCCTATTTCAGTAAAGGGATTGCATAATTTTCTTGGACATACAACTTTTATCGAAGGTTTATAAAAAACTTCTCAAAGGTTGCAAGTCCACTTTGCAAACTTTTGGCGAAAGAAGTGATGTTTTCCTTTGATAATTCAATATATTATGCCAGTAAAGCACTGAATGGAGCACAAAATAATTACACCGTCACTGAGCAGGAACTTCTGGCTATTGTGTATGCTTTTGAGAAGTTCATGTCTTATTGTCTTAGGACCAAAGTGGTGGGCTACACTGACCATGTAGCCTTGAGGTACTTGATGGCGAAGAATGATACAAAACCAAGGCTGATTAGATGGGTGTTACATCTATAAGAATTTGACTTTGAGGTCAAAGATCGAAAAGGTTTTGAAAACTAGGTTACAAATCATTTGTCTCGAATGGAAGGTGAACAGGCAATTAGTGCTGAAATGAAAATAAATGATCCATTCCCAGATGAGAAGATCTTGGTGGCTGCTGTGGAATAATTGACTTGGTATGCTGATTATGCAAATTATGTTGTGAGTGATGTCATCCCAAAAAATATTTCTTTCCATCAAAGAAAGAAATTCCTGCATGATGTGACACATTATTCTAGGAAGATCCATATTCTTTTCGGCGATAAGCAAATAATATTATTAGGAGATGCGTGTTGGAAGTAGATGTATGGTGCATATTGGAAGCATGTCATGCTTTCCCAGTTGGAGGTCACTATACAGGTGACTGAACGGCTAGGAGGGTGTTGCAGAGTAGTTACTATTGGCCAACATTATTCAAGGATTCTGATGAGTTTGTCTTGAAATGTGCCCAATGTCAGAGGCAAAGGTCAATCTCCAAAAGACATGAGATGCCTTTGACTACGATGCTTGAAGTGGAATTATTTGATGTATAGGGCATCAATTTCATAGGCCCTTTTGTAAGCTCATATGGGATGAAGTATATTTTAGTTATCGTTAACTATGTATCAAAATTGGTCAAAGCTGTTTCCTTGTCTGATAATGAAGAAAAGAGAGTGTCGCTTTTCTCAAAAAGAATATCTTATGTCGCTTTGGAGTACCACACACTATTATAAGGGATGGAGGATCTCATTTTTCCAATAAAGTGTTTTGAGCAGCTTTAGCAAAATATTAGGCAAAACAGTATAGGGTAGCCACTCCATATCACCCACAAACTAGTGGGCAAGTGGAAGTGTCAAATCGAGAGATTAAAGCCATCCTAGCCAAAATAGTGAATGCTAGTAGGAAAGATTGGTCTCAAAATCTCGATGATGCCTTGTGGGCATATCGAACTACTTTCAAGACACCCATCGGCATGTCACCAATTCAGCTGGCCCATGGAAAAGCTTGCCACCTACCATTAAAGCTGGAGCACAAGGTCTTGTTGGCACTCAAAAGGCTGAATTTGAGTTGGAAAGAGGCAGCAGAGCTGAGACTGGAACAACTAAATAAGATGGATGAATTTCATCTTAGGGCACATGAACGAGCGGATCTATATAAAGAAAATATGAAAAAATACCATGATTGGAGGATAGAGAAACGAGACTTCTAAAAGGGTGACTTGGTGTTCTATTCAATTCCAAACTTAAACTGTTCCTAGGAAAGCTTAAATCCAAGTGGTCAGGCCCATTTAAAGTTAGTCAAGTCTACTCATCTGGAGTAGTAGAACTTGAAAATGAGGATGGCAACGCCTTCAAGGTGAATGGGAAACGAGTCAAGCTTTACATTGGTCTAAATAAATTGATAAAAAATATCACTACTATCTGTCTCGATGAAGTATAAAGTAATTGAGATACCTAAGTTGTTCCACGATGTTAAATTATGCATTGCATGGGAGGCAACCCATGACCCTCGAGATTGATCCATTCCAGGTATACTCTAACCCTTAGTTCAGATTTACTTTGATTTTAAGTTGAGGGTGTAGAGTAAATTATTGTTGTAAAATTTTATAGCCGATTAGGAGAAATACTTGTACTTGAGGAAGTTGAATTGTTTTGTGATTTTTGTACACCTCTTCAAGTGGTCTGCTCCTTTCACTATATGATTTACACTTAAGTGTGACTACTGTGCATCTTTGTATGGCATTAGTTTTAGCAACATAATAATCATTACTAAATAGCTGCATGAACTGAATAAGTCATAGAGTGTGATATACGTGTGTGCCATGTGTGTGTGAGAAACTACTTAGTTTCCTTTGTATGCTGAAACCAGAACTTGCCCGATTAGTCTTACCTAGGTTAAAGGATAAAGGCTAGGAAAGGATCATAGGTCATTTTGATTTTAGCTTACTTTAGTCTAAATGACCTTCCCTATGTGTATAATATCCCTTGATCCCTGTTTTGAGCCTAATTAGCCTATTTCTTTGTATGACACCTGTCACCTTCCTATTTAGATCACATCAAACCTATTTTGCCCTGGTCTTCCTTGGACACTGTGCACCTTGACTTAGGCAAATTGCCTAAGTTGAGGGTGGCTATCATAGGGGTGTGTGATATATAATAGTATAAAGAAAGGTAGCATAAAAGAAAAGAATAAAAAGATAGGTTCAGAGAAAAAGAGCAAGAAAAAGAAAAATTGTGAAAAAGATTAAGTAATTAAGAAAAGATTACACCCATCCTAAATAAGTGTGATCAAGAAAAGAGAAATGCGAAAAAGGCTAATGAGTGAAAGCCCAAAAAGCTATTGTAGTGTCAAGGAGGATTAGTCACTTTAAATACAATCGAGTATCATACCAGCCTCTAGCCTACATTACAACCTAAGAGAAGTCCTATAGTGATCCTAGCTGACCTATCTGAAGATCTGGGTAATGAATATAAGGGCACGCCTATGGTACTTGGTATACACTAATTGGAACTTTGTTTTGAGAGTGAGTGTTTTGATTGTCCCCATAGTTACATATATAATTCCTGATATGAGATGAGGGGGGTGTCTTTGCTGTGAGGGCACACTGGTTACATTGCTAGTTACAAACTTGTTCGGGTAGTGTAATAATGGTCTATGCATGGTTGTTATAACTGAACTGATGTCGTAGCTAGATTCCTCTATGTTGCATTGGTGTTCTTCATTGTTCTTGAATTGAGTGACCTTGGAGATGGTAAAAGTATTTTGAGGTGATATGGATGATTGACTGCCAAAGGTACTTTGTATTTCTTAGTTGTGTTGAGTTGGTTGAGGACAAGCAATTGTTTTAAGTTAAGGGTGTTGATGTGTGAGATAATGCTACCATATTTGAGGCTTTTAACAAAGAATAATTATGAAGTCTTAAGCAACTTTTGTCATTTTTGATTGGTTTCGGTTTGAATTTGTAGTTTGAGCTGATGTGATAGAGAACCAAAAAGAATAGGAGCAAAGAAGTTGAAGTCAAAAGAAATCTGAAGAAAAGAGTGGCTGGCGACATTTTTGATAAGTTGCCAGCCTGGTGATAAGTTATCAAGTTGTCGTCAGTAGTAAATAGAGAATTGGCCTAAGTGGAAAGATATGACGACATTTTGTGATAAGTCGTCAAGGGTCTGATAAGCTATCAAGAATGTCGTCATCCTGAGACACCACAGAAGAACTGAAGCAGAGCTTTAACGACATTTTGTAATTGGCTATCACAAAGCTAATAAGTTGTCAAGTTTATCATCAGCCTTAAACAGGAAGAGCCAAAGCTGAAGAAGGAGCTAACGACATTTGAGATAAGTCATCAGCCTCCTGATAGCCTATCACAAATGTCGTCACCTAATTCGAGGGATTTTTGAATTCTATTATTTTGTTTCCATAATTAGGGTGAACTATTTAAAGTAATTTTTAGGGTTTTCTGGGGAGTTTCGCACATTGAGTTTGACACATTGAGTTTTGAACAATATACTTTGATAATTTCTCTCTACTTTTGTCTTGAGAAAGCAATTACTTTGAAGAAATTACATTCATTATTTTGGGATTTCCTTTGTAATTTAATTTGAGAATCTCTAGTTTCTATTCATCTTGTGGTAAGTTTATATTTCAAAGAATAAATTCATCTAGTTGCTTCGATTTTTACGTCATGAGCGGCTAAATTCCTTTAACTTGAATTATGGGATGTAGGCTTAGGTCTTGATAAGGTACTGAGTGATCATAATTCAAAAGGTGATAGGACTTCTTGATAATTCTGAGGTTGTAATTAACATCTGTTGATTGCAAACAATAGATAAAACCTACTTTGATTTTCTTGTGAAAGAAATCATATATAGTAGGAAGTGAATTATCAACAGGAACTTGGAAATAATCTGTTTAATAATTAGCGCTGTAACAAGGTTGGTTAACCTGAGGTAAAATCTCGGCAGTGAATATAAATTCCCTATGTCTGAGAGGATTAGGTAATTAAATTCATAAGTAGGTCGAGAGACATTTAAGCATAACTTTGATAAAGATAACTTGTTGTCCTATCTACCGTGAGAATCCTGAACCACTAGTAGCATCTGTCAAGTACCAAAATCCCTTGTGAACATAATTCTCATTTTTCATAAAGTCTTGATTAAGAACACTAAAACTAACTAACCAAAAATTAGTTGTTAAACTAAAAACCCCCCATTTTTGGAAACATCCAACTATCAGTTGATTAATTTGTAAATAAATTACGTTTACACCATATTCCCTATGAGATTTGACCCCAACCTAGTTGGGTTTTATATTGACAAGGATCTCTTACATTCTCATTGAGAGGTGTAGTTTGAGTGTTATCAATGATCACAACCTTACTATTCTTTTCAAATTGATGAACATGAGTTGTGTAAGTTGATAAATGTTGAAAGAAATTTCATTTTGTTTTTTGACTTGTTGCGATTCTGATTCTAAGTCAAACTCTGGTGTACACTGTTTTGGGTAAAGTCTGAGTAACCCATAGACCAAAAATGGCAATATTTGTGCTTAAACATTAAATTAATGCCATAATTGTGTGTCAAATAACATAAAGTACACCAGGTGTTTGACGAAATGCCAAAGTGAAATTTAAGGTTGAAAAGTGAGGTTGATGGTCAACTTGATGGACCTCTGACTCTCGATCACTACAAGAAAAAGCTTTATTTATGACCAACATTTAGGGATGGATTAATAATCTCATCTCTAAAAGTACATGTGTTAGGACAAGATTATAAGCCGATCCTTAATATTGTATTTTATTTCAAAGGTACAAAATCTGGTCGCTAACAAAATTTGTAAACGATCTCAAATATTAATTCGGAACTTTGAGAGGGAAAGAGTACCACCAAAATCTAATATTAAAATTTTAGTAATATTTTCTTATTTCACTACAAAAATAATTAGGCGCCCAAACCTTTTCTTTTTTCTGAAAAATGTAATTAAATCTCAACTTATTCCTCAAATAGTAGAGAGGTCACTAATTTTGCCCTAACAACAATAAAAATTGTATGTAATTTACAAATGCACAACATGAGCTTGTGAGGGATCGGATACATAACTTTGCCAATTATACATATATTTGTCAATTGTAAAAGGTTTTCATCTCAACTAATGGGTCTTCTTCTTTGGTTATTGCAGATTTTCCATAATCTCTTTTCATCTCTCTCAAACAGGAATTTGAGGTATGTTTTCTATTCCATGTAGTTTCTTTTTTCTTCCAAAATCGTTCTAAATTTGTTTTATTACTTGATTGTTTGAGCTACTTTTATTCTTTATATTCTCTATTTAGGAATTTGTCATTTCTTTTAATATGTTCGACTAGATAATTTACTATGAAATATATCAATTTGTGGATTGTCAATTATTGTCTCTGTACCTTCGCAAATTAGGGGTAAGGTTATAAGGTGTGTACGTACTACTTGGTATAGAAATGGGGTGGGGTTGGTGCAGAGTGGCATAGGTTTATTACTAACTAGGGCAAGGAAGGGCAGGGTGAGGCGGGGTGGGGCATAGCCTTAGACCAATGCTTAATATCCTTCTTAACTTCACATTGAGTGTAGTTGGTTCCAACATCCATGATTGTTGAAGGCACACACTCATTCTTCAAGTTCTGAAAGTTATGAAGCCATGGCAACTAAAGAATTGGATGAAATGCACAACATATTCTCTAGTAAAGCAATTTGTGCCATTCTAGCATTTGGTGACATTGAAGAAGCCCTGAATGGATAACCACGAATTGTAACTTTGTTTAGAAATTTAATGTACTCTTTCGATTGCAGACATATTATGATCACGTTTGAGTGGAAAGTCAATTCATTTAGAAAACATGGTATCTCTAACACTTGATATAATCATTAATGGTCCATTTCTGCAACTAAGTTGTTAAAAACTAGTAGTATCTTATTTGAATTTTATTGTTTATAAATAGTCAACCCTGTAAACTTTGGCGCTCTAGATTGTTTGATTTGTAAGCTTTGTTGAGTTCTCCAACTTATTAAATCATTTCCAGTGAATACAAATTGTGAAAGAATATTTATGAAACAAATATGTTTGACATTAGCCTTTGAGACGGGCAATCCTCTTATTCAATTTCACAATATCTTTTAACTTTCTTTTCCATGCTTTGGTAAATATAAGATATCAACTTTCCAATATTAGTCAGGTATAGATGATGTTTATACATGTGATTTTACACATATACCAAAAAAATCTATTTTTTTCTTATTTTGCTATAGACTAGCACCCTCTTATACAAATAAGTTTTCATATGGATAGAACTCACCTCAGACTATTTGTACAACCTGTATTTACAAATTTATGTCAAAGATAACAATGGTAAACTAGGAATTGGAAGCAATTGTTTAAGTAACCCCACTTGGTGAGTGTAAAAGTAATGGCTGCTAGCTGGTTCATCTCAGGATCTTGCAACAAGTAATGTTTTTGATTTTATGTTTGTAAGAAAGCAGATCAATCATGGATACCAACTTGGGCTAAAGGGCTTTCATGGGAGGTCCCGTTGAATCTCATGATAGAAAAGAAGGGACATATAATAAAAAGAAAATTGATGATTTATGATATTCCAGTAAAGGTGTGGTTCCTTTTTGAAGTGTTGCTCCAAAATTTTGACTAGCTTGGCTGCATATACACTTAACGAAGTCCTCTAACCATGTTTCCCTTTTTACATTCCTCCAAAAAGTTATATCCCAACCATTTAACCAACTTTTTGCCAAAGTGACTTCAGTATTGCTGCAAAAAGAAAACAAGTTAGGAAAACTGTACATTAAGGTATCCTGTGAAACCTAAACATCTTTCCAAAATAGGATTTTAGCTCCATTTTTTTCAGTTAGATGTTTTCTACAAGTTTAGTCCAGAGGGATATTATTGATATCCAAGCTAAAACTCCATAAGGATTAGTAAATTCGTTTGTACACAATAGGGAGTCTTCTAGTTTGCTAAACTCTTTTCAGTTTTCCCTATTATAGTGTCCCAAATTCCCAAATCTTTGTGTCTGTCTCCTAGAGGCATATCGAGATACTTAGTAGAAAAGATATTAGCTCAACCAAAAATGCTTTCCAAAACCCACACAAGTTCTCAATTAGGCATATAGCTTTTAAATGTATGATTTATTTGTATTTCATGAGTTTGTAAAATGCAATTTATTCATATTTCAGAAGACACGTTATATAAATTGCTGACTTTTGACCATATTGTGCACTGTCTTAGAGTTTATTCCAGTGAACTATGTCGTTAAATTGGCTTCTATTCATGATGATAAACTTCATTCACTCGATTATAAAATTCTCGCTCTTGGTATTGAGTCTTAATCAACAATCTTAATCACTCTTGGACAGGATCATAAAGAAATTTTTGGAATTGTATTTCTTCTTTAGTGTATTACAAAGATACTGTACAATTATTGTATAGAAACTAGCCAGGGACTAAAGTAGATTCACTGTTGAACACTCAAGAGTTAGTTTCACCGAAAATAACTACATAGATTACAACTACTAAGAGGAAAAAATGATCAGATTCATGAAAATTTAAAGTCAGCTCTACATCATTTTATTATAGTAGTACATTTTATGAATCTTGCTCAATTGTTCATTTCAAATATCTAGTCTCTTAGTTCATTGATACGCGTCAGGTTTGTAGCTTAATCTGTATCATCTATGTACCTTATCATTTATACGCGTCAAGTTTGTAGCTCAATCTGTACCATCTATGTACCTCATAATTTATTTCCTTAATGTCACTTTCTTTATTACCATGTTGTCTTGAAATTTTGGAAAATGAATCACGAATTTACATCGACTATTGTGTTGAGAAAAAATGTAAGAAATTATCTTTTCCACCATACTAATTTACTTTATGATGTTGCCATGTGTCAGCTATTGCAGATGTTTGATTGATGCAGGAATGATTTTAAGGAGGTGAACCTATGCTAAAAATTCTCTAGATGAAGCTAGTTGAGGTGCGTACTACTAATGTAATCCTAGATAAATGGTTGACTCTCTCAAATTAATGTACGAAATTTATTAGATTAATGTAAGTTACCAAATTGTAGGAACCAAAAAAGTTTAACTCACCACTTTTGAGAGAGTCAAACTAGGTTAATGCATTTTATTTTGAAGTTTTCCTTTTGGGTTTGTGAACGTGTTGACTACATTAGCTGTCTTTGGTACGTCAGTGGAACTGACTTATTTGAATTGTTATGGAATTTCTACAAAAAGAAATTTGCAAAAAGGTGGTGTCTGCTTGCTGAGAGAGTCCTTGAAGTTTGATGGCTGCCAAAGGATTGAGTCAGTTGTAGTTGCAACTATAAAGCTGCTGTCTGAAAGCTTGCAGTTTGACTTGTCTTAGAGGTGGTGGTAATCCTGACTTTCTTGTACTATTTCTTAGCTTATTCTAAACAAAATCATGTGTATAAAGACAATTTATTTTGACTTTTCTTCTCTCAAAGTACAAAATTTCTACACAACTGATCTATTTGAATTAGATAAAACAACTGATCTACACTAGAACATTTAAGAAATCAATTGTACCACCATAAAGTTGTGATACTATTAAATTAAAATTGTATTAAGATCTTCTATACTTAATATATCATATGTTCTCTCTATAAGTTGAAATTGAAAGCTTGAAGTCCCATGGAGTAGCCTTCCACTTATTTAGAATTCTTATCGAATCTCTGCAACGAAAAAGCTCTTTGATACTTGTATATGTACTTGGGTGTAAAGTTTTGATAAGAAGTTTCTTCTTATAATTTTTCTTGGAAATTTCAAGTCAGTTCAAGTCCTTGTGTTCTGGACAATTAAACTTCTTGTAATCTAAGTAAGGATAGAGTAGTTAGTAGAGCAGGGCAGATTTAAAAAGCATAAGGTTCAAAATTGTTGTTTTCGTTTGGTTCTTGGAGATTTTGGGTGTTGCTTATTTTTATAATCTCTAACTAGTGTTTCCTGAACTTGGTTTCTGCTTATGCAAATTATGAAAGGCATTAGAACATTATGTCTTAGATAGTAAGGTTGCATTTATTTTTAGATATGAAATTTTGCTGATTTTTTATAGGCTATCAGTCACTGTGGACAAGATTAGAATTCTTATTGGCATCCTGCAAAGGCTTCCTTGTATTGTATATGAGCAATATCAGATTATGTTTCTGATACTATAGTCGAAGTGATGCCACAGGTTTGAATGATGAATGAAAATTTATCCATTCAACTTTGTTTTACTTGAGATATTGTGTTAACTTGTTTGTTTTCTTTGCTTCCTTACTATTTTAAATTGTAGATTATATCTTTGCTTCCTAAGCTGCCTCATCTGTCCCAGCTACTTCAGACAGGTTGTTAATTTTTTCCATGAAATTGAGAGGTGATGGGATTCATGGATATTGGTAGGGTAGGGGATTTGCATTAGGCCAGATATTAATCTGTAATTTGGTTTAGTTTATTATTTTACATGTGAGATTGTTTTGATGAAATTTACCTATTGTGGTATCCTGGCTAATTCCCCTCCCCATTTTGTGGCCTCAAAATAGTCACAAACCTATAGAGGGTATTAACAATCCAAGTAGTGGCTGGATTCTAATTGATATTAGCGCCACAATCATTTTTTGATTTCTCCTTACTCTTCATAACCGACTGTATAAATAGAATACAGCGAGGAGATGATGTGATTTAGTAATTATTATCCCATATTTGGTCTAGTAGTTAGGTATAGAGTTCTAGTTAAATTTCATATGATTGTAATTAAATGGATAAACCTAATCGACAATAAGTAAATTGATAAATGAACAGGGAGTAGTGTAAAAACCATACGACATTCTCTTAAGTACAACATTGGAGACAAATGAATGTCATCATCTTTATCCGTCCTGCTATCCAATATTGACCTACCAAGCATTCCTTAAGATTTTCCAATCTCCACCCTCTCCTTTTTGTCTCACTTGTTAGTAATCTAATATATAAAGTCATTTTCTGCCAAATATTTCTATAGATATCTTTCAACTGCTGAAGAGCTATTGATTTGGCTATTCTCATTTGTATTTGATTTACTAATTTCCAATGTGTTTAACGATCGGAGCTTATTCAAGGTGGGTTAATACTGCATCGAGTGGACTCTCATTCTTGCCCATGTTCATTGATATTCTTGTGAGTGGAATGAGCATATGTAAAGATTCCATAGCAGCTGCTGCTTTAGCTTTCAGACACATATATAATGGTAAATACTATGATATCATCAATTTTATATGGGATGATTGTCGTACCTTTAAGTCCCAACAAATCCACAATATGAGTATCACATAAATACCAACGTTAAGATGGATATGTAATTGATTTTTCTTATGAGGTGAAGTGATGTACTAAATTTCTTCTTTATTGTTGCAGGAGTTACTTGATTTAGGTAAAACAGTAGGAACTAAAGGTTGAGGACTTGATTATTTTTTGGTCCTGTAAAGGAAGATGGTGATTCGATCTGAAAGTCGATGTCTTAAACAGTAGAAATAGGAGTTACTTGATTATCTTTTTTGTTATGTATTCAAATATTATGGAAAATTTGATATCATACTCTAGCCCAATCGGGATGGTAACTATGTTTTTTGTGAAACAAATATTATGTGATGTTAACTAAGTCTTCTGGTCTCTGATTATATCATGTTTTTGTATTGATATTCTTGATAGCAATTTGGTATTTATTTGATGAAATTTATTATTTTGTGATATTAGGCTCATTTCTGGTCAATTAGAGACTAGAAATATTGCTCGTCTTTAAATGTTTATCTAGGATGAGATGTTGCTCGTCTTTAAAGGTTGATCTACGACTAGAATGTGGCTAGTCTTTAAAGATTGATCTAGGACAAATATGTTGTTCATCCTTAAAGGTTGATCTAGGAAAAGAATTTTGCTTGTCACTAAAGGATAATTATGACCAGGTAGTTAGTCTATTTGGAACGCGAAATACCATCGCGAAAGATAATTATGATAAGGTAGTTATTCTATTTGAGACAAGCTATACCATCGCTAAAAGATAATTATGACGAGGTAGTTAGTCTATCTGGGATGAGATTGCTCATTGCAAATGAATAATTAAGACCAGGTAGTTAGTCGATTGAGATAAGATATACCGTCGCTAAAAGATAATTACGATTAGATTTTTTGTCATCTCAAAAGGGTTTTAAGGACCGTCTTTTTAGACTGGTTGCTAAAGATCTTTTGTGGTAGAGCCTATTAGGACGGGATGCGACCAGATTATTCTAATCCTAAAAGAACAATTGGGACAAGATTTGGAATTTTTGGGAACATATTTCCCTTCCTTTTAGGTTGTTTATCTTGTAGTGGACGGACTATCAGATAGATCATCGCAATGTTATTGAATATGATGCTTACTGGTTCAGCCGCGATGGATAACCCAGAGAACCCTCAGAACCATGACGGACCATTGGGTCGATCATCGTAAGTATATTTGATAAAATACTCACTAGTTTGAGGCTTGACGGTGAGGGCAATGAACTATCGCAGTCTTAATGGACCGCCTGACCTTCCTTCAAGTCAAGTTTTCACTATCTTTGTATGGTTCTAAATTACAAACTAATTATTTGTTCTATTTTTAGGTGATATAGCATGAAAAATTCCCCTTACCAGAGGTGGTGGTAGAAGACAATGGAGAAGAGGCGAGCCAACAAGGAGTAAAGAGGCACCTACCTTCAACAGTCTATAATAAGACAGGGTACCCCTGATACCCTCGCAATTTGAGGAGGAGGGTGAAAGTAGAAACAACAGTACAATTTCCAGTCCTGGTGAGAAAAGGGTTGAAACCTCTAACCTTGACCAAGTCGAGGCATCGGAACATAAGGATCCAAATGTCATAATGTACAAGGACCCGTGAGTGCGGGAGGGAGTTTAATGGAAAATAGAGGGAGTACGGGAGCACGTCCTGGATGGGCTGGAACCAACAGCAAGCAGACTAATAAGTAGGCCCATCTATGAAGAGTATCAAATTGTCACCATCGAACTGAATGAGTATCCAGAGTTGGAGAGAAGATTCAAAGAATATGAGTTACCTTGGATAAGCAGAACGCTTGGGACGTACCAACCAAATCTTGTTTGTGAGTTATTTACCAACTATATGGCATTGATAGAGAAAGATTGCCCCCAGGATGGGAAGATCAATAACATGGGAAACTGGTATGTGGTTATGGTGCGTGGAGTGAACATAGATATTTTAAAATGCTCCTTAAACAGATTCCTGTTTGTTCCTGAGTATGAGATACCTGGTACAACCCAGATATGGAGCACCAAATGTTTAGACAATCTAACAAAGACCCTAGTTGGCCCGAGTATTGACAGATGATGGAAATCCAGTGTGGTTGCATAAACCTCATGAGCGGATAGCTGAATGGTCCCTAAGTCTTAGGCTAAAATTCTGGTGGCCAATTGTGAGGTTGAGAATGATGCCAAAAAGCGGTGATGCTAACTTGGAGATTCAGCGAGCAGTAATAGTTGATGCCTTGATTGAGGGGAGGAAGGTAGACTTCAATGATACTATCGCCAATAAGTTGTTTGCCCATACACACAAGACGTCTAGTGCTCTACAATTTTCATGCCTTATCACGGAGTTCTGCAGATGGGCAAATATGCCTTTGATCAACGGGGTTTATAATGAGGTTCGTGCAAGTCACAAGCAGGATATCGAGAAAACAAAAAATAACTCAAAGTACAAAAATGTGAGTCAACAATCCTCTTGCCTTTCAGAATCAGTCAGCTCTAGACGTTGGGACTTTGAATGTTCCCTCAAGTATGCTGTTTCCTATCACTACATATTTACTGTAGGATTTTGTACCACCTACCACTTTATAGGTTCAGCCTCTATGTCGCCAATGGCTAGGACTACAAATTTTGCATCTATCCTACCTCAATATTCTTAGTACAGGCTGACATAAGAGAATTTTGCCAATTCTATTAAAGCATAAAAGAGGTTCAAGAAGCATCTAAACACATGGGCTACACAGTTTAAGTCTTTTGTTAAGCGTATTATAGCTGAGGCAATCCGTCCTTTTCAGAATATTCATATCAGGATGGACCATATGAAGGAGTGTGTCAACAAATGGCTGGATGCAATCTCTATTCTAGATTTTTCTCAGTTCATGGTTGAATTCAGAAAAGCACAGACGGATATAGTAGAGCTAAAAAGATAACCACAATAGCCCGCTTTTGAACCTGCTCTAATTATTAGTGATGAGGGCGAGGGCATGTAGAATTGATGTGTATGCTTCTCACAGATAAGCATAAGCAGGTGGACAAAAGTGTTGACAGGAAAGCTGCAAAAAGAAGAAGGCAAAAAGAAATGACTTCTGAAGAAAGTTATTAGAGAGACTTGAGGAAGGTTGCAAAGAGATCAAAGAAAGATGATGAATTGAAGAAGAAGAAGAAGAAAGTTGTACATGAAGGCAAAGGAGTGTCGACCAATTCTTCCCCACCTAGGGGGCCAATTTCAGACTCGATTTTAGTTGAGATACCTCTGATTCAGGAGGATGATATTGTGAATGGTACTACCATAGGGGTCAAGGTTGCTACACCTGAGCTAAAGAAGCCTCACCGCATTTGACTGATGCCTCATCATACCAAGATGCCTTACAAGTATTTCCCCTTTTTGTACTTTATTTTAATGCATTAAGGACAAAGAATTCCTTTTTAGTGGGGGCGTATATACTTGTACCAAAGGGGTCTTTGTTTTCTATGTTCCTTTCCTCCCGTGTGTTATCTAGTAGAACTGGCATGTTTAGGTTGCATATTTTTCATGTGATGTACATATCGTGTCATTATTATAAATATGTTATTTATGTTATGTTTTTCTGTTTTAGCACCATTTTGTATGTATGAATGAAAAATAAATGTGGCAAAGTACTTTGAACATGATTGTATGACTATTCGTTCTTGTCACTTAGTAAATATGTTGAACAATAGTTTTTGATTCTGTAATTAGCATTAGGTTTTAAAGTGTGCATGGCCATGTGGTGTAAATCCCAAGAGTTGGTAGAATAAGCGTTAACTTATTGTGTGTGTGAGAGAGTGCTTGTTATAGTTCTTACATAGTGTTACACCTAGAACTTTCCGAGTTCATTGATGTTGTTTTGTGATTGATTCAATAAGATAGGATAGAAGACATCTTTGTAATTTTAGTCTACTTAGCCAAAAAGTATGACCTACCAAAGAGTTTTTTTTTTTCATTTTTGAACCCCTTTTGAGCTTATATTAGTTTTTTATTCATTCCCAACAACGCTGATTAACTCTCTTTAGGATATTAACACCTAACTTTGGCCCTGGTCCAATATTGGACATTGTTCACCTTAACTTAGGCAAAACGCCTATTGAGTGTGGCTACTATCACGCCGTTAGCAGATTGATGAAGGTGGTATATAATTGAAATGAATTATCACATCCGGCCCTGATCTAGTTAGATATTATGCACCTCAACTGGATGCATCAGCATAAGTTGAGGGTGGCTGATGCTGGCTCTAAAAGAATGGGTTTATGACAAAAGAGTGGATGAATAATCGAGATTGTAAGTGAGTTAGAAAAGCAGTAGTCTTTGTGAGTAGAAAGAAAGGGCAAAGAGAGTGAAGTCTGAAATTTAAGTCACTTTTCCCAAAATTTGTGCTCACCTAGCCCCGAAACCTTATTACAAGCCTTATAAAGAGATTCTTGATCTTCGAAAATCAAAATTAAGGGAGAATTAGATGATAAGGGCAAGCCTATGGGTATGTATGCTATGTTTGCAACTTTATTTGAGAGAGTGAGAGTCTTAGTTTCGTCCATAGGTTAAATGACTAGAGTGCAGTGGACTTCTTTGACTGTGAGGGAATATTGAGTTATACTTAGTTTTTCTAATTTCCTTGGGATGTTATGTTTATGGTTGTGTTCGTGTTGAATAGTAAATAATGCCAGTTATGGATCCTGATGTGTTGAGACCACATAAGCAAGATGACAGTTAAATGGTTGTATGGAGTTTGGTTTAATAGTTAAATGCTTGTCACTATGTTTATTCATGATGCTATTTAGAGTTGAGTTACTTGAGGACAAACAAGTGTCTTAAGTTGAGGGTGTTGATGTTTCATCTTTTGATTGACTATTTTATTCCATTTACAAGGGATAATTGAGTGTTTTCAAGCAACTATTGTTGTATTTGACACTGGATTTTAGTGTTTTTAGGACAGAGACTTAGATGGTTAAATAACTAGGAGAAGCAAGAGAAAAAAGGCTTTTGATTGTCAAACTGATAGACTATCATCTATGTGACAGAACGTTGGGATTTCATCAACGGAAAGCATAATGAGCAGCATGGTAGACCCTTGCGACGACCCAAGTGATGGACCGTCAGGAAATTGATGGGCTGTCAACTTGGTCGTCAACTCGAGACAGAATGAGTCAACCTTGATAATGAAGTGACGGTCCAGGCGATAGACCGTCAACCTGGCCGTCGGAGGTGAAATGGGATGCAACGTCACTAAAAGCCTTATGACGAACCCGGCGACGGAACGTCAAGGACTTGACGGGCCATCAATTCATTCGTCACACTTAAAACGGCAATTCGAGTTTCAAGTTTCAAAACCCAAGTCCCTGGAAACCCTATAATTACCCTGTTTAGGTTTAATTTACATATCTTGAATCATGTTTCTATTTTTTAAAACTGATTGTAAGGCATTATTCTCTGAGATTGAAGCTACTATTCTGGATCTAGCTATTTTATTCATATTTCATTAAATATTCAAGAAAAATTATTAGAACTTTTGTCAGTAATTCTCTGAATTTATTTATGAATAACATAATGACTATTTCTTCTTGTCTTAAGATGTGTTGCTAAGCTCCCATAACTAGGGTTATGGGTGCCTTGAAGTGAATAGCTGATTGGGGTTGTGAGAATGCTTAATTTCCCTATTTAATTGAGATTGTATAACCCCTTTTTCATATGAATGACCATACTCGGTTGCAAACTTGAAGGTTGAGCCCAAGAACATCACTTGTTTGAGTAGAAAAGTGCAATATTGGGAAAAGAAGAGATTTACATGGAATTAAAAGGCTTTAACCTTTAGGTTATGGGTCGATGCCTTAATGGGAATAAACCACGTGAGATATTAGTTGAATAAACCAACGTATTCTTTAAGTTTGAAAGAATTAAACAGTAAACTATCCATTTAGGTTGAGAAACAAATGGGTAAACTTAAGAATTCAATATCTTTTGTAATTTAAATTATAAATCGGGAAATTATGATACCTCACTACCCCGACTACTTGAAGATTTTGTAAACATAACTATAGTTTGTCTACTCTCATTGAATTAACACTTGCAATAAATTGCACTAGTTGGAACGAAATTTGCTAGAAACATCTAAATATTGTTGACTAGTCAAAACCCCCTTTACTCTGGAACCTTTAATCAACAGCTTATTAATAACCATAATACTTAGTTTTCATAGTATACCCTGTGGGATTCAACTCCAACCTAGTTGGGTTCTATATTTGACAGCGATTGCTTACACTTTCTAACGAGAGTTATAATTTTTGCATATAACTTTACCTCTTCCCCATTTTTGCTTGTTTTTTCTTCTCATCCTCCATTTGTTTCATGTACACCACCAACCTAGAAATGTTTATTTCCTTGTTCAAAAAGGAGGCCTTGCATCCAACACCAAGTCACGGGACAACCCAGAAGCAAAATTTCTCATCCTCGCTCTCATGGAAGACACTAACTCAGGAGCATAATGGGAAAACTAGTGAAACATCAAGGCATAGTCCTTGAAAGTCATCTTGCCTTAGGCCTTTGCTTCCCTGAACTCCTGAGGAAAGAAATGGTCAAGGAAGATACTATAGAAATCATCCCATAAGGCTACCTCAAGATCATCACCTCTCAACTAATCCCACTCCTCATACCACTGATATGTCACATCTTTCAACTGATATGTGGCAAATTCCACACCTTCAGAGTCGGAAATATACATAACTTAGAAGATCTTCTCTATTTCATCTAGGAATCTTTTAGGATCTTCCACAACCTTAGATCCAATAAAGGTACGAGGGTTAAGCCACATAAAATGCCCGACTCGAGCAACCTAAAAAGAACTCATAGTAGTACCAGCAGGACCTAACTGACATGACTCAAATGTCACCAACTGGGACAATAGATGAATAGATCAGCGAAAATCAACATTAGAAATGTCTCTTTGGGGTGGTGGGGCATGATTATCATCAGCCCAAAGGGCTCGAGGAGGAATGGTACGGATCGGTGGAACTCCATGTGGGGCAATATAATTAGGAGCTGGAGCCCTAGATCAGGTATGTACTTCATAAGTAGAACGAACTACATCAACATTGCCCTTAGATGGGGCAAAAAGATTTCAACCTGCATTAGATACTCTTAGAGGCATTATCTGAAATGTAAAAAAATAGGGATTAGAGGAGATTCAAGACATTAGACTTGATATCCTGAAATAGAAAAACAAGAAAGAAAAATATCCCTAAATGTCTCATAACATCCCCCTTTTTAGTATGGCACACTACACACCCATAAAAGAGACTCTACTTAATACAACTTGGTGGACACCCAATGACACCAAACCTAGGCTTTAATACCATCTTTGTCACGACTGAAACTAGGGTATGCCCGTGATGGGCATCTCAAGTCCATCGGAGATCGGAGACCTCCCCCTTTGTCTATCCAAATAGGTTATAAAACACCTAGCAGTGGCTAAAATTTGAATATGTAACAAGATAGAAAGAAACTGAATGACATCTAAGAATGTTACAATAATAGCCATTCCACAGTAGTAACTACAAAACTTTTACTAATCCAAAAATGATCAACCTTAGGACATGCCCCCAACCCTAATAATGACAATGTTAATGTAAGATCTTTAGTTCTAGTTTATAAGAGGAAACCAATGGAATGATCAACTCATCCACAGAATGTAAGATCAACACTTCACCGTAAATGACCGACGAATCGAGCCAATCTACATAACACTCACAGGAAAAGTAGGATTTTCTTGAGACCCTGTATCATGTGGGGATACAATATTCAGAGATGGTTAGTGGGTTGAGCACTAAAAAGTAACTTAGGGATAAGGATAAAGTAATAACCATTCAAAATTCAGTTCAACTCAATGTTCAAGTTCACATACATGTGTGCATACATATATAATTATATAAATGCTTGAATAGGAAACAAGGCTTAACATGAAATTTAAAACTTTAGCCCAGGTTGTGTAGCTTAACCATCATATATCAATACCCACACGCTATTTGGGCCACAACTCTCACCTCCTGGTCGAGCACCAATGCATGTTGATGCACCAATCAGAGAACAATCTTATATATATGCATGGGGCACTAGAACCTCCCAACCATATACTAAGGTGACTTAAGAACCCGATCATGTAATGTATTATGGGGGACTCGAACCTCCCAATCATATAATAAAATGTACTCATACCACTGGTTCATAAGCAAGGGCACTAAAACCCCATTCCATTTAGACCCCCACACCGACGAACTTGATTTCCAATGTTGGTCCCTTGAGATCGCCACTTTCATGGCCAATCTACACAACCTTCTTTAAGCCCCATTAAAATATTTTATCATATATTTCCATTCATTGAACCACAATAAACATTTAGGCATACACTATTGGTATCGTCATTCCAACTACACTAGCAAGGTAATATCAACATGCCATCATAATTCCATTAACTTGGAAAAACAACTCCTTTTGTTCATTAATACAAGGTAGGAGAAACCGACTCCCTTTGTTTATTAAATCAAACCATCATTTTTAATAACCTCTTTACATTATGCGATTGTTTTGAAAATAGTTAAATGTAATTTTACTCGTACTCCAAACCACTTTCACAAAATTGAGTTGGGGTTATTTTATGTGCTATAGAAACATAGCACTTTCAACACTTAAAACTAGGAAAATATGTAAGTTTCTGAGGTTGTTTTGTTAGATATGCAGTATTTTAGGAATGTTTTGCAAGAAACTAGGTTTTGGATGCCATGTTCATGAAAAGGGTGAAAAATGGTATTTTTGGCCACTTAATTGATCATTTTGGGATGTTCTTGACCAATTCATGTGATTAAATTGAAAAAATTGATGTTTAGTTGCAAGGATTGGAAGGTGCTACATTTCTAAGTCTACATATGGACATAAGTAGCACTTATGTTTGGTATGTGATGAAGCTAAGTGTATTAGTTTAAGAGTTGAAGATCCAAAGTGTAAAATAGTTGAAAAATTGATGCCTGACACTTTCTAAGTCAACATATGGACCGCAAGTACCACTTATGGACTGCATATGGGCAAAGCAAGTGCCAGAGAACCAAAATCTAGAGAGCTAGGATGTAGAACTTGTACCTTTGGTATGCACATGTGCTCACCTCGTAGGCTGCAAGTACCACTAACGCCCCAGGGTAGACCCCAAGTGCAGTGCGCAAGTGGACACCAACTCCACTTTTTCTTTTTCCTTTGGTCTTTGATTTTAGGGTTTCCTTATGTACTATAAATAACCTTTATGTGTTTTTTTAGTTAACGTTATGCACTCTTTATACTTAGAAATGTATTTTGATTACGAGATCTAACTTTGGTCTTGGAATTATTTTGTATTAACTTCAGTTGATTAATTTATTTATGATTGTGGGTTTTCTACTTCTTATTATTGTGATTTCATCTATGCTTTCAATCATAAATGTTGTTGATTACTTTACAAGCATGAGCGGCTAAAAACCCATAGCTAGGGTTATGAAAACCCTGGTGGATTGCTGAAGTAGGGGAAGTGCTATTGTTGTTCTTAATTGATACCCATGCATGCATTGTATTATATCCACTTTAATAGTTGTTTTAGTTGTGTCCAACGTTAAGATGCCGCCTAGATTATTTATACTTACTAAAAAAGAGGAGTAGTGACTAGGAAAAGATAATTACAATGGTAATTTGAAGTTTAACTATCGACTATGCTTCTAGGTATTATCTAAGTAAGCTGGTTAGCTATTATCTAATACCTAGAGACTCAAAAGGTAATAGTTAACAGGGATTAAGATAAGGGTTAGTAAGGCAACATCCTAAGACTCAAAAGGTAAAGGGTGAAATCCATCTGCTCGTCAAAAAGATTGTAAATGGTACATAACTTATCATATTCTGCATGCAAGGTATTGGGTTGGTTCAACAAAGCACGATAAGCCTACGGAGTTGAGAAGCCAGGGGGGACACAATCCTAGTATTCATAATACTGATTATAATTGAAGTTGATATTTGCTCCTTGTTCGATATCTCCATTCAAATCCCACATTTATTTTTCCCATTTTTGCCTATAGATTAAAGCATCTGAGATCCACAAGTCCATATATTCCCTTGGGATTGGCACTAAACTTTGTTGGGTTACCATATTTTACAACGATCGTATCATCTTTTGAGAGGAGGTGTAGCTTGGACATTACCATTATTACCAATTCAATTTGTCAATATTCATAAAATTTGTGGAAATCACAATCCCCTAATTTATTCACAATACCCATTAATCAAATTGATTTCAAAACCTCCATTTAAATAATAAACAATGCATACGTAAACATGAAACATCACATAAACACTAATCATTCAAAACCCTCAACACATGTTCCAATACCAACACTAAATCAACTTGGAGAATTGTTTAGAAAATATGCTTTAATAAAGTAATAGTTGGGAAAGAGTAACATGCAAAAAATATCAAGAGTTATGGAAAGAATTTTCCTTTGGGAGCTCTAGTTGGTCAAATTCTTGGAAAACCTAAGTATTTTGCTTACGAGAATTTAAGAGAGATTGAGAAATTATTTCAATTTGTTTTGGAGTGCTAATGACACCCTAAAGGGGTTTTAAGTTGTGGGTCATGATCAAGGGAAAAGGGAAAATATCCAAAATACCCTTAATTAAAAGCTAAAAAATTATCGTCACTGACTACGAGTCACTATACGACTCGTAAGGACACTCTACGGCTCGTCACCATGAGTCACAGTCTGAACAGTAGCTGAAGGGCCCTTCTCTAGTGACCCTACGATTCACAGTATATGACTCATTGTGTAACCCTACAACTCGCAGGGTCCAAGTCATAATTAGTAAAAAAACACTTGAGTCATACACTGGTTTTGATATAGATGGACCATATGACTCATTTATAGTCTTTACGACTCGTTAGGAGCCACTACTAGTCAAGACAGTGACTTGGGCTACCTTGACTGGACACCATACGATTGGGGTCCTATGACCCATAATGACACGTTACAACTCGTATGGTGAGTTGTAGTCAGGATAGTGAGTTCAAGAACTCAAAATTTTTTAGTGCCCAACAACTGGGGCATCACAGAAACAGTAGCAAAACCCTTAATAGAGCGTCTATAATAATTTGCCAAACCAATGAAGCTATGAACCTCATTCGGTGATATAGGTCTAGCATAATCACTAATCCACTCAGTCTTGGATGGGACTACCATAACACCATTCTTAGACACCACATGTATGAAGAGTGTCACCGACTCAAGCCAAAATGTACACTTAGAGAATTTGAAAAAAAGCACATGATCTCTTAAAGTTTTGAGCACATCCTAGTTGGGCATGATCTTCTCTTCTCCTCGAAAACACAAGGATGCCATCAATGAAAATAATCATGAAGAAATCCAAATAAGGACTGATTTTTCAATTTATCAAATTCATGAATGTGGCTGGGGCATTGTCAACCAAAAAGACACCACAAGGAGCTCATAATGACCATATCGGGTCCTAAAATGTGTCTTTGGGATATCCTCAACCTGAATCCTTAATTGATGGTAACCAGATCTCAAATCAATCTTAGAAGACATTGTTGCACCTTGAAGCTTGTTTAACAAATCATCACTATGATTCATAGGATAATGATTCTTCGCCATCACCTTACTAAGTTGCCTATAATCAATATACGTACGCATAATTCCATCTTTCTTCTTTACAAACAATATAGGAGCTCCCTAAGAAGACACACTCGATCTAATAAAACCCTTACTACGAAGATCATGAAGCTAAGAATTCATCTCCTTAAGCGTGGTAGGAGACATATTATAAGGTGCCATAGAAATAAGTTAGGTGCCAGGCGCGAGATCAATAGCAAACTCAATCTCACAAACAAGGGAAATACCAGGTAGATTGGTAGGGAATGCATTAGGAAAATCACAAACAATAAAAATAGAGTCAAGCAACAGAATCTCCATAGTAGCATCACAAATATAAGTTAGATAAGAATTCTAAACCCTCAAAATAACCCTCTTAGGAAGAACATAAGAAATAATCCCCATTGGATCATATCAAACCACTCTGTGCCATATGATTAGGGGTATACCGGACAGGGCTAAGGTAACGGTTTTGGAAAAACTATCCATGGCCACATGATAGTGGGATAACTAGTCCATCCCTAGAATTCTATCAAAATCCACCATATCAAGAATAATCAAATCAACGTAAGTATCAACATCTTTAACAGCCATAACATATGATTTGAAAACTCGACCCACTACTAAAGAATCACCCACGGGAGTAGGTATATGCAATGAAACACATAATAAGTCATAACACAACTTCAATTGCGTCACATAATAAGCAGATATATAAGAATAAGTAGATGTTGGATCAAATAAAGAAAGGGATGACAAGCTGAACACCATAATCATACCTATAACAATAACATTCAAAGTCTCAGCCTTGGGACTAATAGCTAGTACATACAACTTACCATGCCCACTACCGGTCTGGGATCCTGGCCTACCTCCTATCCTGCATGCTTAAGAACCTCTTTAAGTACCCTAAAACCACCCTTGTGAAATGAGAACCACCCCTAGATGAGGAATGACCAACTCTAATAGGGGGACACTCTTAGCTAAAGCAACTAACGCTCTACAACTAGGGAAATCTTACAAATAGTGACCAGGAGCTCCATAACTATAACATGACACCTAACTTGAACCAGAACCAATAGATTCGGATGACCCAAAATAACTGCCACATCTAGAATGACCATATGAAGAACCTCTAAAAGATTGACCATTTCCCTTACCAAGGAGATCATTTGTATTAGACTAAACTCCTTCAGTAATCTAAAGTACTACCTGAATAGGTCAATTAAGCTGACTCTGAGACTGATAGGATGGATGTGGAGGATACCTACTCTAAGAACTATTATCTCTGTGTCGGGAACTATGACAGCTCTCTATGAATATGCCCTGAAACCTAGGACTCTTAATATAGACCTCAAAACCCTCATGATGCATCTCCTTCATCATCTGAGCATGATCTGACACATAAGAAAAAAAACTATCTACAGTAACTATACTCTAAGTAGACATAAAAATGAGGATTCAAAACTTTCTAACAAAGCATCAAACCCTCCCATACTCAGTATCAAGAATAGAAGTTGCATGCCTAGTAAACTCATGAAAATAAGCCTTATAATCCGCAACTGTCATGGAGAACTGCTCCAATCTAGAGAACTAATCCCTCAAATGATCTCTAAGGCTGCAATGTATATACTTTTACAAGAATATCTCAAAGAACTGAGTCTAAGTCAAGAGAGATGATCCAGCTGGTCTAGAATCTACATAACCTCTCCATCAATGTTGAGCATCTAAGTCCAAATGAAATATAGTGTAATCGATACCACAAGTCTGAATAAGTCCCAAATTATGGAGCCTATCCTTACTAACACTTAGAAACTCATATGCATCCTTGCCCATAGCACCAAAAAATTTACGCAAAGCTAATTTCAAGAATCTTCCCAATATTTTTTTCTCCTCAGAAGACATAGCAGGCTGAGCAACCACTGGATAAGTAACTACTAGCTGAGAAACTACCAATATAGGAGAAACCGCAACTCTGGGAGTTGCAGTTACAAGCTACGCCCCTGCCTCAATACCACTCTCATCTATAGACTATGCACCATCTGACGATATACAAACCACTAAAACTAAAAGCTGAACCCACAAATATCTGAGCACTGGAAATAAAATAAACCCTGGTGAAGCCAAGGCTAGTCCCTGACCCACTACTAGCTAAGGTGAAAGAATCTCTGGCTCAGGAGTGGGAATAGTTCCTAGGGAAGGCAACCTATCTTGGCCCCTAGCAGGGACATATCACTCTGAAAATGCCCAATCATAGGTGGAAATGAACAACACACTTATAAATAAGTAAAGTGTTCTAAATAGATAAAAACAGTCAGTCCAAGATACCATCCCATAACCTGGTAGAGCCAGTACAGGAGCATCTAATAGTATTATAACTTAATACTTAGAATAGTTAATAATATTTGTTTCGATAACAAAAGACTAAATATCTAAAGAAAATAGGTGACTCCGACTTAAAGAGCTCACCCCATATACAGAAAATCAACACAACCGATCAATGATCAATAACAACAACAACTAGTACTCAAATTAACACCAAAAAAGAATAAAAGTGTAGTGCAAGTACCAAAACAATCGATACTTAATAGGGATCATTGTCCGACTAAGATAAATCATGATATAAGTATAATAAAATGCAAGATAAGATAGCTAAGTCTAGGTAAAAAAAATGAACCTGAATCATCTCAAATACTATTGTACATAATAATTAATTTAGCCAAAATAACAATTTACTACAAGGCATCAATACATGACAATATCACTACGTAATATAAGTAAATAAATCCAAATAATAAGGCATCACAAGGCATCATACAAGAAATCACAAAGTTCAAAATTAGCTCCCATACACTAATTGGTGTGGAAAGTAAATAACTCATCATAGACTCCCATACTCTAATTAGAGTGGAAATTAAATAACTTAGCACAGACTACCATACGCCCAGAGAGTACACTCAAATACATAATAAGGAAACCTTTCATCGCTTACGGAAACCAACTCATTTTTAACCATTATTCTACAATTTATCATCAAACGATTATTTAAAAGCATTTGACAAAGTGGCCATATTCCATAATATTACCATCATTTAATAACTATTCACCACATTTCCATTAATCATTAGTTATGAACTAGCAAATATTTATCAACTAACCAATATTTAGCAACTTGCCAATATTTATCAACTAATTATCCATTATTAATAAATCCTCTTTTATAAGCTAGTCATGATTGGTCACTTAAACAGTATCCACCACTAATCCTTATTTATCACTGATCGTCAACTATACAACTTATAATTATTTATCATTAATCCAAAATTATCACTAATCCTCATAAGTTTGCTAATTATAATTTTTACCACTTTTAAGCTATAATTAGCATTTCGAATATCAGTATTATACCCAACTATTAAAAGGATATATATATACATAGTATCCATACATAGGGCATATCCTAACTCAATACGATAGATGGATGTATAGGCACATCAATATAATCATCCTTTGGCTATGTTGTGCATCAAAATATCATCATAATAATCCTCTGGCATTGACAGGTATTAATATATTATTATAATCATCCTCTGGCCTTACAGTGTATTAATATATAATCATAATCATCCTTACCTTTTTGGATATCAATATATCATCATAATTATCCTCTGTATTTGTCGAGTATTAATATATCATCAAAGTAATCCTTCAGACTTTCCAGGTATTAATATATCATCATAATCATCCTCCATCCTTGTTGAGTATCAATGTATCATCATAATCATCCTCTAAAATTGAACCGGCTATAAATATATCATTATAATGTCCTCCGGCCTTGTCGGGTATCAATATATCATCATAATAACCTTCAGCCTTGTCGGGCTTTAATATATTATCGTAATATCCTATGACCTTTTCAGGTATTAATATATCATTATAATATCCTTTGGGTTTGTCGGATATCAATATATCACTATAATACCCTCCAACCTTGCTGGGTATCAATATATCATCATAATACTCTATGGCCTTGCCACATATAAATATATCATCATAATATCCTATGGCCTTGTTGGGTATACATATATCATAATATCTGGACTCAGATCAGTAGCCACATCATCATAGTTGGTAGCAAAATCAATGGCATAAGTTATCATATAATCAAGTATCATGATTTCAATCATAATTAATATCATAACTTCCCATATAATCAATAAGCATGACTTCTAACATAATTCATGGCACAATTTCTAATATCATTAGTAGGGATGTTTTCTAGCATAATTTCTTAGCATGATCATAATCATAAGTAATATCATGAGAAATAACTTATCAATAGCATATGCAGTGGTTTATTATTAACATAAAAGGTAGCTTATCAATAGGTTGAGTAATAGCTAATCCATGGCATAATCTATAGTTTATTCATAGCATAGTCAATGTAATAATTTGAGGCTTAGACAATATCATAGTCAAGGGCTCATTCAATGATATATTCGATAGTTCAATCAATAGCCAAAATAATAGCATAATTAGTATCTCATCGTAAGCTTAACCAATACATCATACATATGGTATAATCATTTAGGCATTACTTCCAGCATCATTAATCATAACTCATAAATACCAAAATTTCTTAATATTGTCTAAAAAGGCATTCTCTAGGCATTTAATAAGCGTAAAAGGGTTTCAAGAGAACAAATCATTAATCTTGACTTGAGCTGAGTTAAAGAACGTACTTCTAAATCCCCAAAATACATTCAAAGTCATGTTCTACCCCAAACTATGGTAAGGTGTCTAAATCCACTCTTAGATATGTATGAAGCCTCAATTATCACTAAGGTAGAGATTCTTTATAAGCACCTTAACTAATTCAATTAGGCACTAAGGCAACCTCCATTAATGTAAGTAACTAAGGCCAATTTACCCTAAGCATGAGTAGCTAGAGCATTTTACCTAACTTGAGTAATCTAAGGAATTCTCATTCTAAGAATGAGTGGTGAAGTCCAATTCACCTAAGGCATAAGGAAAAATGTCAAGTGTTTTAACTCTATGGTTTCAAAATAGCCAAAACGGTCCCAAGTCTTGCATTTTATCAATCCAACATCCAAAACCATATCATTCTAACATAGTATCATAAGAATACTATAAGATAGCTCAACTTAAATAAAAGTAAACATATTCTACCTCGACGCCGAAGAAAGCTCAACAAACCACTAAACCATCGCTTTTCCCTTTTGAGATGACTCCTCAAGATGCCAAGCTATCAAAAACATATTATAATTATCAATATTAGAATATTGACACCTATATATAACTATAGTGCTTTGGGTTCAAAAATCATATCAAAACCCCATATGGGTCCCACTTATGAAAATCATGTTTCTGAACTCAACCCAATAATTTTTCAAGCTCAAGGAGTCCTCACCCTAAAAACGGCTGAAAACCAAGATAAATTAGGGCTATAATTAGGCCTGAAGGTTTTGGGGTTTGAGCAAGAAATCAAGAAATTTCAGCAAGAAAAGGGTGAACTCTTACCTTAAATCAAAAGATAATCGCAAAAATAGATATTAATTAAGCTTCCCAATCACCAATATGCTTCAATTTTAAGTTCTCCCACTATTTAAAGTTTTTTATATCAAGAAAGTGATGAAGAATGGATAAAATCATGAAAAAAAGGGTCCTTTTATACCTAGTCGAGGTACTCGGGAGTCGCTATCGTGACCTCAAGATTGGTGATTGAAACATCCCCCTTTTTCTAGGCAAGTTGCAATCACAACCATCATTGGGAACTCGTGGCATCTAGTCCTATACGAATGAGTTATGATCACGACCAATATTATTGCTATTGCGGTGCACTAAAAACATTATGCACTCGATTTTTTAAGTCTAAAATGGGCTCGATTGGGTGCTCATGATTAGTTCAAAATCTCGTATACTCAAATGAACTATGTAAATATACCAAATTCAACATTCCTGACTTAGTGGCACAATTAGATTTTCCATCTAAGGTCATCTCGACCAAAAATGGGTTCCACACCCATATTTTATTTTTTTAACTTTTCGACCAATAGGTCAAGATGAGCTCAGACATATTTGTACCCAAACCAAGAGTCTACCTAGCCTAATATCAATATTCTGGAGTTGTTGGTGCTGTCAGAATTTGCATACAATGTCATTTTATTAAAGTTTTCTCCTAGTGGGCAGTTCTAGAACTAGCGAAGACTTCAAAATAGAAAATTAGCTTTAAAAATAAATTGAACTATTCAGTAACTGAACTGCCAGCTCCAGCAAGTCATAAATGAATTGGGGCAAGTATGAAAAGCTCTAACGCTGAAAATAAGAAGAAATATGAAAAATAACCTAAAGGCTCATTACAACTATTGAAATCATTCATAATAACTTTTAGTAGGAATCATAATAATAAATAACATGAGGGTATTAAGATTCAAAAATATTGAATAATTGGGTGTGAACCATAGATCATAAGTTTTCAAAAATTTGTATTATAAAATTAGGTTTTGGGCATAAGGGTAAAAAGAATCCTTTATTGAATACCCACATACTTGACTTGAAAAAATCTCGAACTGAAGCCTTGAGATTCTGGCTTTTAGAAAAACCTAGGCTTAGGCTTGATTGAGGGTTGACTTGCTTATTTTTCTGACTTAGTATGGGCTTAGGTAAAACAATAAGGGATTTGTTATGATAAAATAGAATTTTAGTGGGCTTTAATCCCTATTTAGGAAAAATAGTAGTAGAATCATATTTTAGTTGTTATTGTACTATTTACCATAAATAAGGATAATGATTTTAGTGAATCTATGCATTCCATCACCAGTATTCAAATAATGGAACCATACGAATTAATATATCTATAAACTACAGCCACATCCTTTGCAAGGATAAACACTTCCCGAATGTCCAACTGATATCATAACATTAGGCACAATAATGGGTACGGAATATTTAAAACATCATAATCACAACCTTAGTCCCATATACATATCCGGAATCCATATCAATAATTGTATCATAAGCCATCTTTTATCTATAAGCCATAATTAACCCTACGATAGGAATTTCACCTAGAATATGAGCAAAAAGTCAACTCCACCTAAATTATGGTTTCAAGGTAGGTAAATAGTCCAAAGAAGGATATTCATATTAATCATTCTTCCAACACTTAAAATACATCCCAAATCGGTCACAATCATTCTAGGATTAGCTCAATCTATGAAGAAAGCGATAGGATTTCTAAAAGTGTAATAAGCATTTCACCTTATAGATCAAATCCCTCATCTAATCCCCAAGAATTCAATAATCAAGACAAAATCCTGGTATTTTACCCATAATCAATATAAACATTAACATTCACATACAATATGTAAAACACATTATCTTGTAAAGGAAAGTAGATAGAAGCCTACCTTAAAGCTGATCCATAAATCCTTAAATGATCCATAAAATATCTGTCTTAACTCCATGGTCTCAAAATGCTACTATGCTATTAAAATCATAAAAAAATGCATCATTAGGATTCAAATGAGACCCATATTACCATATATTGGGTAGGATCAAATTTCGAGTCAAGAATGGACTTACGGGGCCTACAAACCGAATAAGAAATTGAACATGTTAGGAGGTCTCTCTAAGGATAAAGAAGTTGTGTTCAAAAGTTGAGCACAAATTAGGTCTCAAATCAACCATTAAAGTTTAGAAATTTAAATCCATATTTTCTAAAAATTTATGAATAAATTGGAGAAATCTTACCATGAATTTGAAGTGAAATCACGAAATAATCATTAATCAAGCTCCCCATAATATCTAGAATATTTAATCCCATATTATCTCACATCTAGGGTTTTTAGATCTCAAGAAATGGGTGGAGAATGGCTAATTTTGCAATGTAAGGGGTCTATTTATACTCATAATAGGTCCTCACTTATCGTTATTATGACTTGAGCTTCGCGATTACCACATCTTATGGATATATATGCTAATTGAGATTGCAAACAGAGCCTCACAATCACAACATATGGTTCCTGACAAGACTTGTCGTGATCACGACATATATGTCGTGAATACAAACAGAGCCTCACGATCGCAATATATGGGGCCTGATTAGACTTGTTGCAATCATGACATATTTAATGCAATTGAAATATCTTTGTAACTTACAAGGGTATCATGATTGTGATCCTTGGCACCACGATAGTGATGCACCAAATATAGAAATTTCCTTGGAAAGTCTCCCAAGTTTTTGCCAAGCCCGCATGATTCATTTGAAATCCCATATATGCAAACAAACTATGTAACCACACTAAATTCAACGTTCCAGACTTAATGGCGTAGTCAAAATTTCCATCAAAGGTCATTTCGATGAAATGTGAGTCCTACACACAATTTCTAAGTTCTTAACTTTTTGACAAATAGCTCAATGAGTCTGGGTGCCTCGGGGACCCAAATCAAGAGTATCTAGCCTAAAATCAATGTTATGGAGCTAAGAAAACTATCAGAATTCTCATCAGAGGTCATCCACTAGGAGTTTTGGCATGAGACTAAATCCAAAATAGTGGAAGATCCATATTAGGGAAATGTGTCTAAAATCTAAAAGAATTGTCCAATCATCGAACCGATGGTTTAACTAAGTCATAAATGACTTGTAGCTACTGAAGGAAGGCTCAAAATACTGGAAATATATGCAAATTAAGGAAATAACCTCAAGGATCATTAAAATAAGTCATATCATATCTATAAGTCGTTAATCATTAGTAATATCAATACTTTGTATCAATAAGCATGTCTTCTGTCCTTATTACTAATCATATCCGAGATCCATATCACTAACACAACTTCTTTTTATGCTCAATGAACATTTATCTTAAAAAATAGGTGAATTTTGAGTTAAAATGGTGCTAAAATTAGGTCACCAAGCTTTAGGAATTTTAGAAAAAGTATGGAGAAATCAATGATGAAAATAATGGAATATTACCATATATTCAATGGGAAATAACATTAATTAATGATACTAAAGCTCCAATATAACCCACAATTGATTCTCCTAAGAACTCTCTTTTTAGGGTTTTACATTTTGGAGAATGGATAAAGATGGTGAAAAATCAGGCTAAGTGGGAATTTATACAATTCCCAGGTGCACAGGTATCGCTTACGAAAACTTTGGGTTTCTTAAAAATACTTGTTCTTTGGTACGCCTTTCCCGTACATAATTAGCATATCACATACGTGATATCTGGATGCCTGAACCAATGTCACATATAAGACATTATTATCACTTACATAATAGCTATGCCACTTCCAAGCCAATCGCTTAAGACAAAAAATGAGTCACTTAAGCAATACTTTCTAGGGTTTGCCAGATCGCTCAAGCGGTCAAAAACATCTCTAAGTGACGCACTAGCACCATTTGGGAGTTAGAGAAATTCCTAGCCTCCACTAACCCCTCGAGATTCATCTGGAATCCCATATATGCAAATGGACTATGCTACCCTATAAAATTTGACTCTTTGGACTCAATGGCGCATATAAAGTTTCCATTTAAGGTTGTTTCTATGATAAGTAGGTCCCAAACCCACTTTCAATTTTTCTTAACTTCTATCTAATAGCCTAAAATGAGTTCAGGAGCCTTGAAACCCATACCAAAGGTCCACCCAACTTAAAATTGACATTCTGGAGATGTTGGAATTGTCAAAATTAGTATACAAGCGTGTTTAACCACCTAACCACCTAACATCACTAGCCAAAATAAGTGCAGGCTCCTCTACAAGGGCCAATCGCTCATTAAAATAAACTAAGTTCGATCTAAGCACATGATATGGGTTACGAATATACCACTGCATCATAAAAACATGGAAAAATGAGTGGACAATATAAAAATCTAGGTAAGTCTAACTCATAAGCCACCTTACAAACTGTGCAAAGAATCAAAAGGGTCTAATATATTTGGGGTTGGTCTTGCCTTTCCTCCAGAACCTCATCATGCCCTTCATGGGGGATACATGGTGGAAGACCTAATAACCAACTCCCAATCTCAAGGCACGAAGTCTATGATCTGCATAATCCTTCTACCTAGTCTGGGCTGCCCTCGACCTATCCTGAATCATCCTAACTCTATCCAATAACTCCTGAAGCAAGTCAGTACCACGGGGGTGTACCTCAAAAATCTCAAACCTTTTGTTTAGAGAACGACATCTCCTTCCATATAAAGCTTCAAAAAGCATTATCTTAACACTAAAATTATAACTATTATTATACGCAAACTCTGCCAAGTTTAAGCGCTTTTGCCACTGACCTCCAAAATATATAACACAAGCTTAGAGCATATCCTCAATAACCTGAATAGTCTGCTCCAACATTATATTGATTTGGGGATGAAAATTTGTACTAAGATCCACCTGAGTACCCAAGTCTTCCTGAATCACTCTCTAAAATCTAGAAGTGAAAACTGAATCCCAATGTGAAATGGTAAATTTAAGAACAACATGCAAACGAACTATCTCACTAATATAGATACGGGCCAACCTTTCCATACTAAAGGACATCTAATAGGAATGAAATTAAATTAAGGAGGGGGGGTCAATTGAATTTTTTTCTTCTATGAGTTAATTACTGACACTTCACAGTCGACTCACCTACAAATTAGAACACTTCACAAACTGTATAAATTCAAAATGGTTCATCAAGAAAATAATAAGAATTAAAGTAGCAACAAAAGGATTTATCCTAGTCCGGCACACCAATGTAGTGCCTACGTCCAGCCTCCTTGAGTTTCAAAGTTTCCTTAGATCGTTGAAAGTTTGGCTCGAGTACAATGATAGTAAAAAGGTTTTGAAGACTTATTTTGCTCTTCAGATATTGTGATACAGCTTCAGTTGATGTTATAAAGTAGAATCAATCTACTCTATATATAACAATTGTAAGCTAAAGTTGCAGAGCTTTGTAAGACTAAGAATGAGACACTTTAAATTTTCTCCTTAAAGTTGCGTAAGAAATGTCTGTCTTCGTTCTTCATCTTTTATAGTCTTTGGTTTCTACTCTTCATAAGGAAACCCAAGAGATTTCTTCTAAATCAATGATGTAAATTAATTCCTTGATTGTGGAATATAGTCATATGATATGTCTATATCATATATGTCCATATGTGGACTTGGATTACATACATATTAGATATGTCCGTGATGTATGTTTCTTTTTGATTTTTTAGAGATTGATTTCTTTCTAAATGTGCTTGTGATATTTTATTCCCGATTGATGTGGTCTACCTTGATTTTGGGATTGTGATCCTTCTTCTATTTCCATGATATTTTATTGATCTGCTTGCCATATTTTTGAATTATTTTTTTGGTTCTATTTGCTATACCGTGATCTTCCACATCTTCCAATATTTTTAGATGATTTTGAGCTGAGATTCTCCTTCCATTTGTTCTTGTTGTGTTTGATTTTCCTTGTATACTTGGATGTCCTTCCATTCTTTATTTTCTTCTACTTCAGAGGCCGACTTTCATTATCTTTAGCAGTTGTACATATACACTTGTTAGTTTGTAATTGTTAAAACATAAACTTAGGAGACTAATAATCTCCCTCTTTTTGATAATGACAACAAGAGTAAACATCAGTTAATTTTCCTGTTTGTTTTCTTGTTCCCTCTTACTTGATTAAGTATTAGCTGACTTGTTAATTTACTTTGATCCCCCTGACTGGTAGGATACCAGGCTACTCTGATATTCTTGCCTTTTTCCCCTTTTGACATAATAAAAAAGAAATAATACACAAGCAATATGTAAACAGAGAAATGCATAAAAATGAAGTAGTTTTTCTTTTGTTAAGTATCATGAATGCTAAGAATACCAAGACTTTTTTTATAGAGATCAAAATCATTCTTCTAGCAGAGGTTTTGTAAAGATATATTCTAGTTGATTCTTAGAGTCAACAAATTTTAGGCAAAAGTCACAATTTTTGACATGGTCTTAAATGAAATGATGCTTGAAATCAATTAGTGTTATCACACATAATAGGAATAGATTCAAAAGATAAATCAAATCAACAAGATGATGCATAATCCATAGGACTTGAATTCCACAACTTCCGAAAACTATGTATTCAGCTTCTATAGTCGAGATAGAAATAGAAGTTTATTTCATACTATACCATGAAATAACAGCATCGCCAAGAATTTGACATGTTATACTGGTGCTCTTCCTATCACTCTTGTCTCCTGTAAAATCAACATCTGAATATACAATTAAATTAAAGTATGAGGAACAGGGATACCATAGACCAAGGTCTTAAGTTCCTATTAAATATTGGATGACTTATTTGACGACAGTGAGATGAGATTCCTTAGGATTTGATTGGAATCTGGCATATTTATACATACTGAACATAATAACTGTCTAACTTGTAGTTAAGTAGAGTAGAGATTGGATCATTCCCAGTACATCTTTTCATCAGCATCTTTTCCAGCCAGGTCTGAATCAATACATACGGATTAACTCATGGGTGTTCCATAGGCCTTTCCCTTTTCTATGTTGAATTTTTTATGTGTTGTTTCGTATATTTGGCTTGACTGAAGAAGGTGACCTTGGGATTTTTCTTGATTTGTAGTCCCAGAAAGAATGTGTGCTCACCTATAAGACTCATTTCAAATTCTTCTTTCTTCAAATTAGCAAAATTCTCACATATGGAGATGTCATAACTATCAAAGATTATATCATCAATATAAATTTGCACAATGAAGAGATTTAAATCAATATTTTAAATGAAAAGAGCAGTGTCAATTTTACCTCTTTGAAAATTAATTTTTAATAAAAAAGTACTAAATCTCTCATATAAGATTTTGGAGCTGTTTGAGGCCGTAGACTGCTTTTGATAACTTGAAAACATGATTTACAAATGAAGGATCTTCAAATCTAGGAGGTTATTTTACAAAAGCTTCCTCATGAACAAATCCATTTAAGAAAGCACTTTTTACATCCATTGATATACCTTAAAATATTTGAATGCGGTAAAAACTAATAAGATTTGTATTGACTATAACCTTGCCATGGGGGCAAAGGTCTCATCATAGCCAACACCTTCCTACTAAGGGTATCCTTGAGCTACAATCCTAGCATTATTTCTAATAACTTTACCTTCTTTATTTACCTTATTTCTGTAGACCTATTGGTTCTAATTACTAAGCAGTTTCTTGGTCTTTCAACTAAAGTCTGAACCTGATTTTGTCAAATTGTTCTAGTTCTTCCTTCATAGCTTGAACACATGATTCATCATTAATAGCTTTATCTATTTTATTCATTTTAATTTGGGACACAAGGGAAATGAATGCTTGTCTCTTTAATAATGCTCTGGTTTGCACTCTATATTCTGGATTTCCTATGATGAGTTTTTTTAGATGGATGGCATCATTCTTTTATTCTTTTGGAATATTTGGCTTCACTATTTCTTCTATGGGAGATGACTCTGTTGCAAATGTAGTCAACTTATCTTGGGAGGGCTCTAGAGTTATGTTGTGATTTTCTCTAGTCTTTATAGTACTCACCTTCTCTTCATCAACACTTATAATCATAGAGAGGTGGTTAGATTTATCAAAAAACAATGTGTGAAGATTCCTCAACATATAGAGTTTATTTATTAAAAGCCCTATAAGCACAACTAGTGGGAGAGTACCTATGGAAATATATTTGTCACTTTGTGGATCAAATTTCCCTAGGGTATTCTTACCATTATTGTGAATAAAGCATTTACTGCCTAATAGATGAAAGTAGATGATGTTGGGCTTCGTTAATATCCAAAGTTCATAGGGAGTTTTTTTCAAAATAGGTCTGATCAGACACCTGTTGATGATATGGCATTCTATACTGACTGCTTCTGCCAAAAAGTGATCTGGGAGATTATGTTCTAACAAACTTGTCTTGGCAGTTTCCTATTAGGACCGGCTCCTCCATTCAACTACACCATTTTGTTAAGAAGATCATGGTGAAGAGAAGTTTTGAGAGTATCCATTCTATTGAAAATACTCTTCAAATGCCTTATTTTCAAATTCTCCACTATATTACTCTAAACGTAAGTGATGAAGTGCCCAACTTCTCTCTGTATTTTTCTACAAAAAATTTTAAAGTTTTTGAAAGATTTATGTTTATGTGCAAGAAACATAACCCAAGTAAATTGTGAGTAATCATCAACTATGACAAAGACATATCTTTTTCCACCAATGCTTGCGGTCATGGTGGGACCAAACAAATATATTTGGATTGTTTGAAGAGGCCTGGTAGTAGAGACAATGTCTTTGGCTTTGAAAGATATTCTGGTTTGTTTACCCAGTTGGCAGGGATCACTGATGTGATCCTTTTCAAACTTGATTTTTGGCAGACCTTTCACCAAATCAAGCTTAAACAATTTCTAAATAATGTGCATTCTATCATGCCCAAGCTTTCCATGCCACAACTAAGTATCATTGGTTTGCACAGCAAGGAAGATTAAGGTGAAAAAATTAGGACTATTTAAAACATAAATGTTATCAATGTGTTCACCGACAAAGGAGATATTTTTTTTGTTATGTTTGATAGAGCAACTTTTAGCTTTAGTGAGGAATCCAAATTTAGCATAACATAGTTGACTGATGCTGAGCAGGTTGTGTTTGAATCATCTAGTAGGCATACATCGGTGAATTCACATGAGGAAATGAGTCTCTTTGAGCTAATTCTAAGGAAATTGCCCCTGGTATTGTAACCAAATCTTACTGACCCCCACATCTACTTTTTATAGAGAGGAAAAATTATCCTTCTTTCCGGTCATATGTCTAGAACATCCATTGTCCATGGCCCACATTCCCTTTTTTATAGCTCTTGCAAACCTATTCCTCACTAGGTTTACCTGTCATCATAAATAACATATTGGAAGCATCTATTTCTTCTTTGGCTTCATCTTCATCACTCTAGGCTCCAAAATTTTGATTTTTCTGGACGATCATCGTCTTAATTCTTGATAGTTTTGTTTGAAGTGTCCAGGCCTTCCACAGTAGTAACATAGATCATTGTTTTTAGTGGATTCATTGTTTTTTCCTCCTTGGGATCTTTGTTGTCTCTATCTCATTATCTTTCTTATCCCACTATTGATGAGGGTCATTCCTTCATAATTGGCATCTTCCAAAATATCCTCATCTTCAATTGTTGCAGCATTGAAAGCTACTGGTTTCTTCTTCTCATCCTTGTGAAACCTATTGATATAATTTTTCTTATATGTAATAAGGTTACGTTACAGTTCATCATATGTTATGTTATGTTATGAAGATCTCCGTCTTCCGAAATGGAAACCTTGATTTTCCATGTTTTTGGAAGACTTCGAACCAGATTCTAGACTTGCAGGATGTAAGGATAAATCATTCCCAGTAATTTTAGTTTGTACATAATTTTACTGAATCTGGCGAACACTATTTAGATATCCTTATTTTTTTTCCATTTTGAATAGCTCATATTCATTAACAAGAGCAGTAATTTTTGGCTTTTTGACTGTAGTGGTTCCATCATAGGTTAATTCAAGTTTGTCCCATATTTATTTTGCTATTACATACGTTGAGATCTTGTTGTATTCTTCTCCACTAACTGTACAGAAAAGCAAACTTATAGCACGTGCGTTAATTTGAATTACCTCTTGTTGTTCTTTGATGACCTCAAAGCTTTCAAGATCTTCAATGTTAGAATTGCTAGATTCTTTCTCTTTGTCTGTTGACTTTACCTTGAGTCCTGGCATCAGTTTTGGACCCTTCTTGATAACAATAGAGTCTTGGAAGTCATTTGATTGGACAAAGATCCTGAACCTATTCTTCCAGTAAGAGTAATGATGTCCATTAAAGTACGGTGGTCTTGTGGAGGAATGACCATCCTAAAGAATAGCACCAAAAATATGATAACAAGCCATTTGATCTTTGCTCACTTATGGTTAAACAATGCTATCTGTGAGACCTGCTCTAATACCAATTGAAATCAAGAGGAGGGGTGAATTGAATTTTTTTTTCTTTTGTGAGTTGACTACTAAACCTTCATAGTTGACTCGCCTGCATATGAGAACACTTCACAAATAGATTAAATTCAAAATAGTTAAGCAAGAAAATAATAAGAAGTAAACAATTGAAGGATTTATTCTGGTTTGGCACACCAATGTAGTGCCTACGTCCAGTCCCCTCGGGTTTTGAAGTTTCCTAAGATCTTTGAAATTTTGGCTTGAGTACAATTAAAGGAAACAAGTTCTAAGACTTATTTTTCTTTTCGTATCTTGTGACATAGTGTCAGTTGATGTTTCAAAGTTTTCTCAATCCTACTCTTTATATAACAATTGTAAACTAAAGTTACAGAGCTTTGAAAGACTAAGAGTGAGAAACTTTGAATTTTCTCCTTGAAGTTGCGTAAGAAATATCTATCTTCGATCTTCATCTTTTATAGTCTTCGGCTACTATTCTTCACAAGGAAACCCAAGAGATTTCTTCTCAATCAAGGATTTAAATTGATTCTTTGATTAAGGAATATAGTCGTATGATATGTCCATATCAGATATGTCCATATGTTGCTTTGGATCATGTCCATATTAGATATGTCCGTGATCTATTTTTATTTTTGGTTTTGTAGGGATTGATTTCTTTACAAATATGCTTGTGATATTTTGTTTCTGATTTATGTGGTTTTCCTTGAATTTGAGATTGTGATCCTTCTTTTATTTCCATGATATTTTATTGATCTGCTTGCCATATTTTTGAATTTTTTTCGATTCCATTTGCCATGCCGTGATTTTCCATATCGTCCAATATTTTGAGATGATTCGGAGCTGCGATTCTCCTTTTATTTCTTCTTGTTGTGATTGGTTTTCCTTGGATACGTGGATGTCTTTCCTTTCTTTATGTCCTTCTACTTCTAGGGCCTACTTCCATTATCTTTAGTAGCAGCACAGATACACTTGTTAATTTGTCATTATTAAAACATAAACTTAGGAGACTAACATGAAATGTGCTAACTTTGTCAATGGCTCCATAATGACCCAAATACAATCAGAACCACGGGAATTACAAGGAAACCCACTAACAAAATCCATGGTACTCCGCTTCCATTTCTACTTAGGAATGGGCAAACTCTAATTCAAACCACTAGGCCTCTAATGCTCAGCATTCACCTACTGAAAACATTAGCAATGAGCTATAGAGTATGCCCCATCTCTCTTTATACTACTCCACCAGTAATGTTTTTAAAAATTTCTATATATATTAGTTGTACCCGGATGAATAGAATATCTAAATTGTGAGCCTCATGCAAAATAGACTAAATCAAGTCATCAACCCTTAAAAAAACAAATACGGATATCAAATCTCAAGACACCTTCAGAATCTATGGTATCCCTTTTGGACTTACCACTCATAACCTGATCATGGATGATGCGAAATCTCTTATCGTCAAACTAGCAATCTTGAATCTTCTTATATAGAATGGAAATCACCTCAACACTAGTAAAAATCCTCCTAGGGTTTGACATATCAAGTTGTACTACTAAGTTAGCTAAGGACTGACTGTCCTATGCTAAGCCTCTAAGAAACTTAAATATAAGACACGATACCCATACTCACTTTCTTCCCACTTAAGGCGTCCATGACCACATTAGCATTGCTCAAATGATACAACAGTGAGATATCATAATCCTTTAGCAATCCATCCATCTATGTTTCCTAGAATTAAGCTCTCTCTAGGTCATAAGATGTTGAAGACTACAATGATCGGTGAAAATATCACAATGCACACCATAAAGATAATGCTTCAAATTCTTAAGAAAAAAACTACCGCCGCCAACTCCAAATCATAAGTAGGGTAGTTGCACTCAAGAAAGTTTAGCTATCTAAATGCATAAGTAATAACAAAACTCTTCTACATCAATAAACAACCCAAACTAATACCAGAAGAATCAAAATACATAGTGAATCCCTTTCCCCTCAATAAGAAGAGATAAAATAGGAGTTAGAGCGAGAAATTCCTTGAGCTTTCCAATGCTTGACACACACTCTTCAAACCATGTGAAAGGAACCTCTTTCCGTGTCAATCTAGTTATCACTGCCGCAATAGTAGCTAAGCTCTAAATAAATCGTCTACAATATCTAGCCAAACCAATGATCTAAAAACTAAGTCAGAAATATAGGTCTAGAAAAAACTCACACTTAGAGAACTTGGCAAAAAATATATGATCTCTCAAAGTCTGGAGCACAGTCCTCAAGTGTTGCATATGCTCCTCTCTACTCCTTGAATACAAAAGGATGTCGTCAATGAACATGATTTTAAAAGAATCTAAATAAGGCTTCAACACACTATTGATCGAATCCAAAAATGCGACCAAGGCCTTAGTCAACACAAAAGATATCACTAGGAACTCACAATGACCATAATGGGTCCTAAAGGATAGCGTTAGGATATCCTCAGCTAGGATCATCAGCTGATGGTAACCAGACATTAAATCAATCTTAGAGAACATTATTGCTCCCTGAATCTAGTCAAATAAATCATCAATATCGGACATAGGAAAATAGTTCTTCATTGTCACCTTATAAAGTTGTCTATAATCAATACACATATGCATGTAGCCATCTTTATTCTTCTCAAACAACATAGGAGATACCCAAGGAAACACACTAAGTCTAATGAAACCCTTAAATAGAAGATCTAAAAATTGAGAATTCAATTCCTTAAGCTCAGTAGAAGCCATATGGTAAGGTGCAATAGAAATAGGTTGGGTTCCCAGCTCAAGGTCAATAAGAAACTCAATACTAGGCTTGGGAGGAAGGTCAAGTAGATGAGTTAGGAAAACATTAGGAAAATCACAAACTATAGGAATAGAGTCAAGTGACAGACTCTTCACACTAACATCACGAATATAAGAGAGATAAGACATGCAACCCCTAAAAATAAGCCTCCTAGAATGAATATAATAAATAATTCCTATCATCTTGCAGCTAGTAGCTCCTTGCAACAGGATCACATGTATGCTTGGCATGGCTATGGTAATGCATTTGGCAAAATAATCTAGGACCGCATTATAGTAGGATAACAAGTCCATTCCCACAGTCACATCATAATCCACCATGTCGAAAACAATAAGATCAATGTGAATATCAATCTCTCAAATAGTTACAACATATGATTTGAAAACCCAGTCAATTATTAATGAATCACCTATAAGAGTAGATACATGTAATGGCATGGATAATGAATCCCAAGATAACTCTAGCCATGGAGAATGATTAAAAAACACATAAGATTAAGTGGATCTCAGAACAAACTAAGCAAAAGCCAATTGATGTCACACAAAAATCATACTTGTTATAACAACGTTCTAAGACACAGCCTTGGGTCTTGCAGGTACTGCATATAACTGACAATGCTAGCAACCTAGCTAAGATCCTGACCGATATCCTGTCCTATATGTTTGAAAACCTCCACGAGAACCCTGGGGACCACTTTTATAACCACGCATACCACTTTTAACTAAAGAATGAATTGCCCTAATAGGTGAAACACTTTCAGATGAAGGAACAATCACTTCCCAATTTAGGCAATAATCAAAAGTTTTACAACCATAACATGACCCAGGAATTGGACTAAAACTAGAAGTTCTTACTGACCCATTGTAAACACCACGAATAGAATAGAAAAAAAAATAAACCCCTTGAAGATAGACCATGACCCTAGCTAGGATGATCACTAGAGATACATTGGTCTTATTTGATAATCTGAAGCACAGTCTAAAAAGGTCATCTAGACTGGCACTAATGTTGATACGGCTAATGTGTAAGATACCTACCCTAAGTATCATGACCTAATTTCTTAGGTCATGATGCTGCCTACTATAACCCACCACTAGGCAAGCCAAACTTGTAGTCTGAAACGGCTAGTAACAGACTACCCAAATATATATAGAAAGGAATGTGGTATAGATGAAGTAAGAGAAACAAATACTTAATAAAGTCTCAAAACCTTGTGGTATTCGTAGAGGAGTTGCTAATATAACATGAGTACAAGAATGGAATAGATAGTAAATATTACACTGATATAACTTATCTTCACATACAACATAGAGACTAGTGTATTACATATGAGCAAGGTAAGTAGTACTCTGAACATTAGGATCTCACTCTAATTCTTCAAATCATGGCTGCTCCACATGATGCAACATCAAAGGTGATAACTTGTACTATGATCTGCAGATTGTAGAAGCATAGTATGAGTACCAAATGAATAGTCCTTAGTAGACAACTATCAACTGATCTCCATAGATAAAGTAGATATATATAACATATAAATAGAATGAAAACGACACCTAAATATACAACAACCTCAAAAAATGGCTAATAAGATAGTACAGATAACCTATCCTATTCATGTCCAAGAGACTAACATAATAAGGCTATGAAAGTATCAAGGATGAACTATCCTATTTCAGCCATACTTAGAAATCTCAAAACTATAATGTATATCCCTGACCAATATACGAATGAAGGGCAAAAGAAAATCATATTAATATATAAAAAAACAATGAATGAATATGCAAATGAACAGATAAAGGAAGAGGTATACAGTAATACCATAGCTAGATATACACATTTATAATTATGAGGTCAACTCAATGTATAACCTAGATCATCATATTTTCATTTAAGTCCTTACTATAATCCTATCAGGACTAAGTACTAACAACTCTGAGTTTCTAATCCATTTAATATCATCATGAAATATCATGCATGATAATGAAATCATAAGATAGGAGAGGCCAAAATCATACCTCAAATATTGACACTAAATTAATTACCAATCTGTCATAAGCTAGACATAACAATGATAATAACATTATTAATAACAACGTGAGTAATCAGCTCTTCTGAATAACCAAATACCTATCTGATCTTATGCATGGCCTCACTTCCCCAGGCTCGCAAGGATTAATCAGCATACAACAACACAAGGCATAGTCATCACATATATCTATGCTACCTTCCCGTACGAGCTCATAGATATAGGTACATACTAGTGATAAGTGATGTGCATGCAAGCATGAATACAATAGAATTCACAATACCATAACCATTATCATCATCATTCTCAAGCTTTGCTGGGTATATATATTCCATACATAGGGCTACCTGGACTCAAATCGGTAGATGTGCACATAGGCACATCAATATAATCATCCTCCGACCTTTCCAGGTATCAATGTATCATCACAATATCCTCTGGCCTTGTTGGGTATCATCACATCATCATAATATCATCTGGCCTTGCCAAGTATCATCATACCATTATAATATCCTCTGGCTTTTTGGGGTATCATCATAATATCCTCCGGCCTTGTTGTGTATCATCACATAATTATAACATCCAAATCAATATCAATAATAGAGAGTGAGCACCATAAGGGCTAAAGTAAAGTGCAAGCTACATGAGGGCTAAAGTAAAGAACAAGCCACATGGGGACTGAAGTAAATAAACATAAAAAGAGAAGCAAAGTAGAGTATATTTCCATAATTCATCGTTCTTCATCAATATCATATTGTTATAGTCATATATACATAAAATAAATATTATAAATTTTATTAGGTTGCACCCAAAGTTTATATTTTTAATTTATCATCTACCTCTGTCCCATACTGGAGAGACGTGTATCTGGATATAATAGGTGCACAGGCTCAAGCCATCGCTAAAAGAGTATATATCTAAAAGTTTGTTTCCTAGAGTGAACTTCTGGACTAAATCATTATAAAAGTATAAAAAGGACCAGAATCCTTCATGACTAGATTAATTAGTAGTATCAAATTATGGACCAAAACTTATCTCGATTTTAAACATCGTTATTTGCCTCTTTCACATATAAGTAATTCATTAAAATAGGTATTTATTATTATGAACAAATCTATTTTTAAGGTAGAATATGGGATTTAACCCTTAGTAAAAATAATAATAATATTATAATCTCATCGAAATCATATCAATCATTAATGGACTGATCATGAATGTATCAAATCTATGCATTCCATCACCAGTATTCATACAATGAAACAATAAGCATTAATATGTCAAAAAACTACAATCATAATCTTTACAAAGATAGACACTTCCCGGATGGTCAACTAATATCAAAATATGGCCTTGGGCCCAATAATGTGTTCAAAATAATTATAACATCATAATCACAAGCTTTGACCCACATACATAACCAAAATCTGTATAAAAATTAAATTTATAAATCATCTCATTTTAAATAAACTATAGTATATTTATGAGGCATATCATCTTTATAAATCATAAAGCGTATCCATAATCATCTCACACATAATAGGCATCTCACATCTGGGAGGCATAATGAATCAATAATGCATGACTCATAACTATGAGGTACATCACATCTATAAAACATCTTATATCTAAAGGTCATGTATCAAGACTATGAGGTATATCATCTCAATAGTCCAACTATCATATCAAAGAGGAAATAGCATCTCTAAAGGCCCAAAAATCATAATCAGAAAAAGTCATCACAATTTACTAAGGCACAAAGTAAACTTATTCTAAATGATCATTAGTCTAAACTAGGCCTAACATCCGCAACTAAGTCCACAAGGGCTAACGCAAGTCTTGGCCAAGGTGGGCCAAAAAAACCCACTTCTAATCCTCAGTGTCGATATTAAGGCAACTTATACCCCAAACTAGGATAAGGTATCTAGTTCATCTTCAAGATGTGAAGTAACCTATAACAAATCCTAGGATAGGAATTTTATCTAGAAATAAGGGCATTTAAGTCAACTCTACTCAATTTAAGGTTTTAAGATCACTAGACTAGCCTAACTAAGGTTAATCATATGAACCAAGATTCCAACGCTTAAACCACATACCAAACCTTAGAATCATATTGTATCCATGCTATAAGTTAGTTCAATCTAAGGAGAAGGAAATAGGATTCAAAAAGGATATTAGTCATTTCAACTTACAGGTCAAAACCCTCATCTAATCCCCAAATTTAATATTCAATACTAAGTCATTCTACATTTTAATCAAACTTAACATTCTCACTCATATGCAATATATAACATGAATCATCTTATGTAGAAGAGTAGAAAAAAACTTACCTCAAAGATAAACTGTGAATCTTTACATCATTTACCAAAAGCTCATCTTTATTTCACAATCCCAAAAATGACATCACACTATCAAAATCATGATCTACCAATCAATACGAGAATAATGATACCCATAATGCACCATTGTGCTTTGAGTCAAAAAATAACACCAAAAATCCCAAGTGGGTCCTAGTTATAGAAATCACATTTTCAAGGTCAACCTAATGTGTTATCAAGCTTGTGGAATTAAAACCCTAAAAATAGGTTAAATCCAAGAAAAGTTTGGGATAAAATCAAACCTAAAATGTTTTGGGGTTTTGGATCAAAAACCAAGAAATTGAAGCATAAATTTGAAGGATTCTTCCCTTAAATCTGAAGATATTCATGAAAAAAAGATATTAATCAAGCTCCCAAGTCACCCCAAAGACTCAATTTTGAGTGATCACACACATTTAGGGTTTCTAGGTCTCAAGGATAAGTCAAAAAATGGTGAAAACACGGCCTAAATAGTCCTTTTATACCTATTTCGGGTATGGAGATGTTGCTCTCACAATCTAGGGATGGAAATCTCACTAGGGAAATCGCAATAACCCTATGGTGGTTGTGGTATCCCCCATGTGCACCAGATATCAGTAAAGTTAAAATCTTATTTTTGATCCTCAAAACTCATTTAGAACCCTCTAAACATAATATAATAATAAAATTTATCTGTAAACCATATTTCATATACAACGGAATCATCAAAACTTTCATTAGAGATCATTTAAGCAAAAAGTAGGCCCCATACCTATAGTTCCATTTTTTATAAAATCCATTCAATATCCCAAAAAAAGTTTGAAAGCCTTGGTATCTAAACCAAGGCTCCCTAACCTAAAATAGACATTCTAGATGCGATGGAGAAGTCAGGTTTTCCATCCAAGGTCATTTCAACCAAATGTGGACCCACACGTATATTTCTAATTTTCCAACTTTTTGACCAATAGGTCAAAATGAGCTCAGGTGCATTGAGACCCAAACCAAAGGTCTAACTAGATTAAAATTGATATTTTGTATCTACTAGTGTAGTTGTAATTTTCATCCAAGATTATTTTACTGAAGTTTTTGCCCGGTGGCCATTTGGAATCAGCAAAGACTTCCATTCATGGAATTGACTCTAAAACCCAAACGAATTACCTAGTAGTCAAACTGTCAGTCCCAAGAATTCATAAATTACTCGGGGCAGCTATGAAGAAACTTAAATAAAAAAAATAATTTGAATTATGAAAAATCACCTGAAGGGTCATTATACTGAGAAACACTGATACTGAATCGAGAGCTATTATGACTCCCATTAAACCTGCCCTAATATCGCGGCCTCTTATCGCTGCCCCCTTAGGCCTTGTGATGCATCTCCTCCATAAGCTAAGAATGATAAAAACCTTAGAAAAATACCTAGACATAACAACTAAACTATGCGTAGACATATGGAGAGGGAGTCTCTATCTTTGAATAAAGCAGTGAATCATCTCATACTCAATAAATAGAGTAAAAGTCGCATGTCAAGCCAAATCATGTGAGCCTCATACTCCATAACAATTACGGAGCCCGTCTCCATCCTTGAGAACTTATCCTTGAAGCAATCCCTACGACTTTTGGGCATATACTTCTCCAAAAAGATCTCGAAAAACTAGATCTACGTCAAAGGGGGAGATCCAGTTTTCCTGGAATCTAGATAACCTCTCCATTAATGTCAAGCTGCTAAGTCCAACTAAAAAGTAGTGCAATAAACACCACGAGTATCAACTAGGCCAAAATTACGGAGCCTATCCTCACAAGCAATCAAGAACTTATACGCATCCTCACCCGTTGCACTAGAAAACCTAGGCGAAGCCAATCTCAAGAATCTACCCAACATCTTTTTCTCCTAAGTAGACTTAGGAATCTATACAACTACTGGTTGAGAAACCACCTGCATAGAAGGGACCTCAACTCTAGGAGTCACAGCTATAGGTTGTGTCGCTACTTAAATACTACTCTGATCTATAGAATGTGCACTGTCGGATGGTACACCACTAACTAATCAAAAAAGTTAAACCAAAGAATCCCTGACCACTAAAGAAGAAATAAATCTTGGTAGAACCTAGGATGTTCTTTTGTCCATCGCTCATTGGGGTGGAAAAATTTTTGTTATGGGAGTGGGAATAGGGTTTGGGAAGTCCGCTATCCTTGACCAATGTTATGGACACATCCCTAGGTTGTGCGTGACTTCTAGGTTGTCCAAGAACAGCGACAGTATCCCTAGGCTTAATCTTGAGACCCTCATCTCATGTTGCAGTAGCACGTGCACTAGCCATCTGGAAAAGTGTGAACCCAAAGAAATTATTTAGAAACCAACTTAGAATTTTAGTAGAAAATTAGTAAAAGAAGTGAATAACGCCTAAAAGTGGCTTATATCCTCCCAAAGATAAGAAATATACATCATCATTCCGATCCGTGGAATTCTACTAGACACTTGCTCTTGTACCAACAATACCAGTGAAACCTAAGCTCTGATTCCAATTTATCACGACCCAATTTATGAGTCATGATGGCACATACTCTATCCCTTTAGTAGGTAAGTCAAACCATAGGTAGAAGCTAGATGCAATAGACTAACTTTTTGGAAAATTTCCTAAAAGCCAAAAATTAACAACTAACGACTTAAGTGGCTATAATACAACCATAATGGTCTAGTAGATAGATAGGAAGTCAAAAACTACCCCAAGACTTAGTAATATTGGTACAAGAGCTACTACAAATGAACTATGAGTACTGAATAGTCAAATATAATCTCTCTTAAAGATAAAAGACTAGACATAGATAAATATAAGGAAAAAGGGTAACTCCGACTCTAAGAGCTCACCCGATTTATAAAATTGATCCTAAACGAACGTGGAATAAGTGATGGCAACTAGTACTCGGATGTGCACCAGAAATGTACAAAAGTGGTGTATGAGTACCTAAACCATGGATACTTAGTAGGCATTGTTTATTCCTTTTGGGTTCCATTTGGCGAGAAAATGGTTTTGATTTTAAAACTATTTCAACAAAATAGTTTAGAAAATTTGAAAATAATTTTAAGAAAATTTGAAAGAGTCGCCACTTAATTTTTATAGAAAAAATCAAGAAAAAATTTAAAAGAGTTTCAAAGGTTCAAAAATATAATTAAACCTTTAAAACTAGAGATTCTAGGTAAGGGTTCAATTAACGCCCTAAGAAGGTTTTTAAAACACTTAGGAGTGTCCATTTAAAATGGTTTACCAAAAGAATTAACTTAACTAACTAAAAGTGGCTAATTTTTACAAAGACTTGATTTTACAAAAACTATTACCTTTAATCATTTAAACATTTAAAAATGATATTTATTTATTCAAACAAGAAATGGTATACTTGAGTTAGAAAAAAAGTTGCAACATGTTCTAATTAATTCGATATTGATTTTGAGAAAAAATAATTACTTAATTTATAATTAATCACAAAAAATTAGAATTTTGTGAAAAAGATCAAGGGGTATTATAATTGAGAAACTATTCTACTTAATTCATTATTATATCTAGAGAAATTAATATTTTACTAGAATTATAAAGGAATCTGCGTAAACTAGGCCGCACATTTGAATTTAAAGAGGAAATGAGTTGTTTTTATGGAAAAAGGGAGGACTATAATTATTTGTTATTTATATTGTCATAATAATGGTCATTTTGTTTTAAATAATACTTTTTGAAAAAAAAATATTAAGAGAATGTCAAGTTAAAAGTATTCTATCAATTATGAAAAACTAGGATTTACGAGAAAAATTAGTTTTCTCGGTTTGAAGTAAATTACTCTAACCCAACTAGGCCATTAGTCAGATGAACAAAACAAACTCCATATAAAAAAAATAATAAATAGATAAATAAATAAATAAAATGCTTGACAATTTTATTTCTTCTTTTAAGATTAGTTTTAGGAAAAAGAATTGATAGAACCGCGTTGATTCATTTATGCGAGATAAGTTAGGTAAGAATAAAACGGTGAAGCTTTTTGGGAGTTTATCTAGGTTAATTAGTTAGTGTCTAAATAAATACAAATAAGTAAGAATAGAAAATAAAGAAAGAGTAAAAATTAGGCCCTTTTGGACCATTGCTGGGCTTCCCAGCTCTTAGGCCTAAATCCCATAAATTTCAGTCCATTATTTTAGTGTATATCATCTGTATACTATGGCCCTTCGTCCTTTGCGTTTTTGTATATAGACAATGTATATATGACTGTATTTCAGTCATTTATACAAACCTTTAGTCCCCCAACTGTATCACCAGCTTTCTTTGCCTATGTTCAACGTATATCACCCATATACCAGCCCTCACACTGCGTATATCGCTGCATACCAATGCAAAAATAGTTCTCTTGGGACTTGGTCTTAAGGTTTTAACTCATGAGAGTGGGGGCTTGGCCTCCAAAATGCAAGGGGAGGGTCTCGTTGATCCACATAGTTCATGCATTGCTAAGAAAAGAAAAAGATCAGTACGTGATGCAATGAAGATCAAACCTTGGATGGAAAAATAGAACAAAGAAACACATCTAATTATATGGTTTTAACATTCTGTCCAAGACAGCCTCCATGGAGTTCATTCTCATCAAAGAAGATAAATTCTAGCAGGAACATGAATCACGAGAAGAAAACCATACAAAGTAAAACATGATCTCGGATTGAAGCCACGGTACAATACTATGACTAATAATTAATTAATTCCACTTTGTATATTAAAAGAAAGGGTAATAAACTTAGTTATCACGTATAACAAACCAAATTAGAATAACACCGCTATGCTAATAATATTTGGAAAGTCAAAAAGGGGGTTTTAATAATTAAACATAAAGTCTTAGGCATTTTTTATTGAACCTAGCAGAGGGGAGCAACCAAAGTCAGGATAACGTTCAAACAGTATAAGAACCCCTTCCTTTTCTTTAGAATTCCAACAAAGAAAACAAAGAGAATATTCCAGATTAGATAATGTCTCATACTTCCGATGACCACAAGGCAGAATAACATTGACAAGAGAACAATTTTATAGGCTTGATTTTCCATAGGAATAGTCGAATAAACATGCTGAAGTATGGGTTTGAATAATCGAAATCATTCCAACTTCTACGCAAATAACAAAATCAAAAAAATTTCATATTAATAAATCATGCACTATGAAGATTAACAAAAAGGAACTACCTTATCCTGGGTAGCGAACAGAATAGGACGAGCTCTAAGTGATCGAAATTACATCAAAATTTATATTGTTTCCGCCGGTGTTTCAATTTCAACATCAACTTGTTGAAATTTCAACTTTTCATCGGGATTGATTTTTTGATGAAATTTCTTCTTTAATTCTTTGGTCACGATGGATTAGAAGAACGTTCCTCCTGAATCCACAATTTTATCCCAAAGAATCCTCCTTTTTTTTCTCTTCCTTCAACCTCTATTTATAGGGAAAAAGTTTAGGGAATTTCGGACATAAAAAGTGAAATTCAAGTGATTTCTTCAGAAATTTTAAAATCTACCTTGGGAGAAAAAGAAGAGTCGTTGGGCATTAATTGCTTACCCAAAATGGTGAATTAAAGACTGAGAAAGACAAAAATTATCAGATTTTAGCCATAGATGGTTGTACAATGAGTGTAAAATGGTAAAAAAGGCGTCTAGGGTTTTTCTATGGTTGACTGGCCGTTACACTATTTTTGGTTGTTGGTTAGGGACATTTGGTCTCTATTTTGATTTTGCACGTCGTTATTGTACTATTGTCATTGTTTGATAATGAGGAAAAAATGGAAAGAAAAAAGGTGGGATGGGTTGATTATTATATTATTTGGCTAGGCTGAAATAGAGTGGGTTGGTGGATGTTTGTGGAGCTGGTTGGGTTGTTAAGGTGCTATTGGGTCAGCTAGGGAGTAATTGGGCTGGGAAGTTATTATTTTTTGGGCCTGGGCAAGCAATTTGGTTAAAAGGGAAATGGGTTGGTTAGGGAACCCAATTAAAAATTGTAACCATTCCATATAAATAAGAATGACCACAATTGAATTGATTGGACGAAAATGAGATGAAATTAACTTTTAATTAATTTAATAAATTTCTCAAATTTAATAACTTCAAAATAAATATCAAATAAAACACAATTTTTTCAAAGATAATAATAATAATAATAAATAAATAAATAAATAAAAATTAAGAAACTAATTATGTCATGAATTTCTTATTTTTAATCGATCTTGAGAAAAGTAGAATATTTGTACTTTGATCAAATTTTCACTCTAAAAAAATTCTAAAACATTTTCTTTAACTGATAATTATATAACCATGTATAATTAAACACAAAATATATTAATTTCACCTATATTTAAAAGGCAGGGTTGAAATTTATTTTAAAATAACTAAAAATAAATATTTTAAAACTATTTAAAATTGAGAAATTCAAAAATTAATTCGACATTTGGAGGAAAAAAATTAGGTGTCAACAATTGCCCTTCTCCTTGGTTAGGGTGGATGCAAGTAACTCTTGACAAAGGGAGTTTGACACTCCCAATTCTATCCGACCATAAATTCGTTTCTCTGATGAGATTGGTTTTCGCCAGAATTCTGGGAGTTATGTGACAGCGCCCAAGCGCAGACGCAAGTGTACGTGGTCTTATCAAGTAGTAAAGTGGCTTCAAGTAAGCCCAAGTGTCAATCGCTTAGGGACTTGCGTTCACCGCCTATCTAATTCTAGTTTAACTAATTGAGGAGAGTAGCAAATAAAGTTGTAATTTTGTAAATTAAAACTAATCTAAACTAATGCGTAAAATAAAATACTTGGGACAATCAATGGAAGAAAGCCCAGGGTTGAGGCATTTCAAACAATTATACAAATCTCTATTCCTATCGTAGTTTAGTTGGTTAGCGGATTGATGATTTGCAAGGGTTATGCCATGATCTTGGTCTCCCGACCTCAAATCTTCTATCTATTGAATGTTGCAACTACAACTCCCACAGAGATACAACAATTATTCAAGATTCAATAAGTTATCTTCTTGCAATTGAACCAAACAAGGCTTCTAGATATATCCCTATCCTAGAGGCTAATTCAAATTCCTTTTTTCATAAAAGAATAAGAACCTTGTTCCCTACTTTCTTCATTCTATCTTATGATTCTTCTCCCGGATTCACATAAATATATATATATATTCTAATGGTAGATAATCATTAAAATAGTAGGCTCAAGAAATTAAGAACAACCCAAATGATAATTCAATATTAAACTACAGTAAAGAATATTAAAAAGTATTCATGTTCTTGGCCTCAACCCCGGAAAGAGGGTTTTAGTCTTTAATGGAAATATTCATCATCCAATTCCTTGGAATGATGATACAAACCATAAATAAAAACTATATAAAAGAATGAAAAAACCTAAAAAGAATTTGTGGTATCCTCCAATGATGTTCCAAGTTGATCTTGGGTTTCCAAGAGGTCCCAAGACGATCAAAACGGAGTTTGATACGTTATATTAATAGTATACAAGTCAGAAATTGACTTGTATTTGGTTTCCACGCTATTTTACATCAGATGGGAAGAATTATCCCGATTTTGGGCATCGGTGCAATACGGAGACATGCAAATTCACAATTGTCAAAAAATTTGTCAAATTTCAGTAGTTGTTCATGATTGCAATGCATCACGGGGCCTCTGAAAACTCCTAATTAAGCTACACGCATCATATTTTCAAAACCTTGGGCCTCTTCTGAATCTATTGATGTTTTTAACTCCTCCATTATCCATCTGTAAAGTGTACACTCTCCCAATACTTTTCAGGGGTCCAACTTGCGTCTTGTGCTTTTGTTGAGCATTCAGAGCATTATTGAGTTGTTTACACTTGATTTGAAGCTTTTATATCCTTAATATATCATAATAATCCATGTACAAAGCATCCTAAATCATTAAACAAATCAATTAAGAGCTTAAAACAACACAACATCCTCACCAATGAACTAGAAACACGAGGTAACCGTAGGCTAAATTCATATTGAGCTTTAACTCATTGTTTTCACTCTTTTCTTGATCCAATTGACCCTTGAACATTATAACTAAGTTTTTTCATATATAAATACATAATAACAACCTTATGAACTCATTATAACACATTAAACCAATACAAGAGACTAGACAACACCTAGCTCAAGCTAGTCACACTAGCTTTCTTGGTTGAACTTTAAATGGTCGAATTAAATCAAAACTTGTGTGGAAAAACCATTAAAAATTATGAACACATAATTGGACACATAATTTCTCATTTATATCACTATTAATACATATATCATAATAATCATCCTCAAAACAAGGCTAAATAAGCTAGAATAGTAGTGCTATAATGCATAAATTCACCTAACATCATTATGGTCGGACACTGGTATCATGTTTCCTACATATATCAGGTTACATGATAATTCAGGCCACTTGTAGTTCATAAATCTTGATTTTAATTCACAATTTTTAAAAAAATCATAAGCTATTTCGAGTTTCGCATTTTGGTGAAATTGAAGAGCCGTGGAATAACAGGATTGGGGGAGGTTGGAATGCAGTCGAGTTTTCTCGATTTTATAAAAAATATTAACTTTACTCATTTGAACATATAAAAATGACATTTATTTATTCAAACGAGAAATCGTCTACATGAGTTAAAAAAAGTTACATGTTCTAATTAATTCGATATTAATTTTGAGAAAAAGTAATTAGTTAATTTATAATTATTCACAAAAAATTAGAATTTTGATAAAAAGATCAATAGGTATTATAGTTGAAAAACTATTCTGCTTAATTCATTATTATTTCTAGAGAAATTAATAATTTACTAGAATTAAAAAGGAATCTACATAAACTAGGCTACACATTTGAATTTAAAGATCAAATGAGTTGTTTTTATGTAAAAAAGGAGGATTATAATTATTTATAATTTATATCGTCATAAAAAAGGTCATTTCGTTGTAAATAACACTTCTTGAAAAAAAATGTTAAGAGAATGCCATGTTAAAAGTATTCTATCAATTATGAAAAATTAGGATTTATGAGAAAAATTAGTTTTCTTGGTTTGATTTAAATTACTCTAACCCAAGTAGGCCATTAGTCACATGAACAAAACAAATGCCATATAAAAAAAATAAAAAAATAAATAACTAAAATGCTTGACAATTTTATTTCTTTTCTTTTAAGATTAGTTTTAAGAAAAAGAATTGAAAGAACTGCTTTAATTCATTTAGGCGAGATAAGTTAGGTAAGAAAATTACTAATCGACCAAAAACCGTGATAAAAATAAAATGGTGATGCGTTTGGGGAGTTTATCTAGGTTAATTAGTTAGTGTCTAAATAAATACAAATAAGTAAGCATAGAAAATAAAGAAAGAGTATAAATTTGGCCTTTTTAGACCCTTGTTGGGCTGCCCAGCTTTTGGGCCTAAATCCCATAAATTTCAGTCCATTATTTCAGTGTATATCATCTGTATACTAAGGCCCTTCGTCATTTGCGTTTTTGTATATATACAGTGTATATATGATTGTATTTTAGTCAATTATACATAAATTTAGTCCCCAACCATATCACCATCTTTCTTTGCTCATTTTCACCGTATACCACCCGTATACAAGCCCTCACACTGCCTATATCGCTTTATACCAATGCAAAAATAGTCCTCTTGGGACTTGGTCTTGAGGTTTGACTCGAGGAAGTAGGGGTTTGTCCTCCGAAATGTAATGGGGAAGGTCCCGTTGGTCCACGTATGCATTGCAAAGAAAAGAAAAGGATTAGTACGTGATGCAATGAAGATCAAACCTTGGAAGGACAAATATAACAAAGAAACATGTCTAATTATATGGTTTTAACATTCCATCCAAGACAGCCTCCATGGAGTGCATTCTCATCAAAGAAAATAAATTCAAGCAGGAACGTGAATCACAAAAATAAAACCAAATAAAGTGAAACCTGACCTGAGATTGAAGCCATGACACAATACTATGAACAATAATTAATTAATGCCACTTTTCTTATAAAAAGAAAGGGTAATAAACTTAGTCATCACGCATAACATACCAAATTAGAATAGCATGGCTATGTTAATAATATTTGGAAAGTCAAGAGGGGGTTTTAATAATTAAACAAAAAGTCTTAGGCATTTTTTATTGAACCTAGCAGAGGGGAGTGACCAAAGTCAGGATACACTTCAAACAAGATAAGAACCCCTTCCCTTTTTTTAGAATTCCAACAAAGAAAATAAAGAGAATATTCCAGATTAGATAACGTCTCATTCTTCCGACGACTACAAGGAAGAATAACATCGACAAAAAACAATTTTATTGGCTCGAGTTTCTAGAGGAATAGTCGAATAAGCATGCTAATGTATGGGTTTTAATAATCAAAATCATTGCAACTTCTACGCAAATTAACAAAACAAGAAAATTTCATATGAATAAATCATGCACTTTGTAGATTGACAGAAAGGAACTACCTTTTCCTGGGCAGCAAACTACATTTATGAGCCATATCATAGATATATGTCATATCATCATTCATATATCTAAAAATCGTATCAGTAGTCATTCCCAGAAGCTATCTCAATAATTATATATATATGCCATATTATTAATCAATACTTGAAATTAGCATCAATCTTTTAATATCAAACCATAACCTCATTCTATATACTCAATCTCCTCAAGTCTTAAACCTAACATTTATAAGGGTATAACATGTGTGAACAAGTCTACAAAAGTAACACCAGTTTTGTCCTAAGATGGGTCGAAGGGCGGCCCCAATCTACTCCTTAAAATCTATTATAGCAAACTTCTACCCCAGACTAGGCTAAGATATCTAAGTTCATTTCTTGATGTTAAGTTAGACATAAATAGCCCCAAGATAGTAATCCTTCCCAAACATGAACAGATTTTATTTTACATAACCTTACAAGACATTTCGAGATAGCAGTATGGTCTGTATACATCTTACCCTCCCCAGACCCCACTTTGTAGGAATATACTAGGTTAGTTGTTGTTGTTGTTGTTGTTAAGTGACTAAGGAAAATTCCACCCTAAACATCAATGATTAAGTCACTTTCACCTAACTTGATTTTATAAGGAATTTTCATTATAAACATAATCCATGATACCTAAATCACCTAGGACATGAATAACTATACTAATTCCTCCAAATCTATTATTTCAAGATAGCCTAAATGGTCCAACTAAACCAAATATTCTCATTCTTAATTCTAACACCTAAATCACACCCCATATCTAGTATAATATCATAAGCATACTACAAGATAGCTTAATCTATAAAGACGGTAAGCCTAGCCTACCTGAACACCGAAGAAAACCTAAAGAATCTGCTAAATAACTAATTTCTCTTTCCAACAAGATTTCACAAGGTGCCAAGCTATGAAAATCATAATCTACTTATCAAAACAAGAACAACGATGTCCATATTTCACTAATGTTCTTCATATCTGAAATTACATAAAAATCCCATTTAGGTCCTAGTTATGGAATCACACATTCAAAATCAACACAACGTCCTTCTATTATCGAGCAACATTTATCCAAAAAAATTGGTGGATTTTGAGCTATAATAGTGATAAAATTAAGTTTCCAAGCTTTTAGGGATTTTAGAAAAAGTATGGAAAAATTGATCATGGAAATAATCAAATCTTACTACAAATTCAATGAAAAATCGTGTATATTAATGAAACTAAAGCTCCACAATTTCCCATAATTGATTCTCTAAAGAACTCCCATTTTTTAGGATTTTAGGTACTAGATAATGGATGAAGATGGTGAAAAAATTAGGCTAAGCTGGTATTTATACCATTCCCAGGTTCAAGGGTATCACTTAAGCAAACTTGGGGTCACTTAAGCAATACTTGTGCTCTAGCACGCCTGTCGTTGATGAAATCAGTAGATTACTTATGCGATATCTAGCTGTTGATACTTGTTGGGGTTTATTAGATTGCTTAAGTGATCAAAGTCATCGCTGAAGCGATGCACCAGCACAAGCTCTACCAACTCTTCAGGATTCATCCGGAATCCCGTATACGTAAATGGACTATTATATTCTATCAAATTTGATGTTCTATACTTAATGATGCAGTTGAAATTTCCATCCGAGTTCGTTGCAATGAAAAGTGGGTCCTACACCCACTTGTCATTTTTCTTAACTTTTGGCCAATAAATCAAAATGAATCTTGGAGCCTCGAGACCTAAAGCAAGGGTTCACCTAACCTAAAATTGACATTTTAGAGCTGTTGGAACTATTAGAATTAGCATACAAGGTTGTTTAACTAATTTTTTTCTAGTAGCCAATTTGAAGTAGGGAAGGGTTTAAAATAGGGAATTGGCTCTAAAAACTAAATAAACTGTCAGTTTTGGCATGTCATAAATGACGTGGGGAAGATATAGGAAATCTTTAAATGGAGGAAATGAGCATAAATATAGAAGATGACCTAGAGGGTCATTGGATTTCTCATACTACTAAATCAAGGTGTTTGATTCGAAATGTACTTGAAGCATGATTCTAATCTTTACCTAGATTTTATGGGTGTTACACCATCACACCTACTGAAGCTCTAACAGATGTATATCATGGAAATATCCCCAAATAATGATATAGTAAATATAGTATTAGTACAAATAGATCTTATTGGTACCATTAGCCAACCAGGGTTAGAAACTATATTACAACAAAGAGTAATCAATAAGTGATCATGACATTATAACTTATCATACTTAACTTACTTCCACCACCTTACCACTTTTCTCATTAAAGCATTAAAATTTATGCATAGAGAGTGACTAACTATCATAATTCAAACCCAACCCACTTATTTTATGTACTTATAGAGCGTGACAAACTGTCACAATTCAAACCCAACCCATATATTTTATGCACTCACTTATTTGATATAACTTTATACTTCTCTCTCTCTCTCTCATTAATTCTTTTTTCACAACCTCCCCCGATCCTTATTTTATTTCCATTAACCATTTGAACTACACTAACCAAGATAATTAATAAAACATCAGTAGCTTCACACAAAGGGATAATATAATACAAATCAAGTATATAACATGACACATGAAAGAATAAGACTTATACAAAATCTAGGACATACCTTATATTTAATCTTTACTAAAATGCATATTCCAAACAATCAAATTAAAAACCACCGGTTATCATTTTTATATCATTGCATCAAAAGTTATTTATACGTTATGACTTGATTTCCAAGTCATGATGGAACCAACTTTACTCCATTAGAAAGTAAGCCAAACAATAGCCTGAAACTATAAGTAATGGGCTAATTGGTGGAAAAATTGAAGAAATGACAGAAAATTACAAGTAAAAGAATTACAAGCCATGAATAATACAATAATAATATAACACAAGAGAAATAATAACATCCCATAACTTACTATTGTAGGTGCAAGATCCTCCAATACCAATGAATACAATTATTATCAAGTAAATACATAACAGTCTAGCAAATGGAATGTCTAGCAAAAATAAAAGAAGGAAAAAAGGCTAACTCCATCTCCAAAAGCTCAACCTGTCTCCAAACTTTGACTAGCATGATCTCGGTGTCAACGACAATAACTAGTACTCTAATAGACACAAAAAGGTACAAAGTGTAGTATGAGTACAAAAGTCATAGGTACTCAGTAGGCATCATCAGATCATTGAGCTAAATCATAATATAAATATAATAACATACGAGTTAAATAAGTTAGGTCAAGGGAACAAGGAAAAATTTGGAATAATGCTCCAAATTTTGAAATTAGACAACCGTAATAATAATAATAAAGATAAGCACAACTACCTATACATAATTGGCCCTCATATGCCAGAAGGTGTGAATAAAATAAGTAACCTAATGCGGGCCCTCATTAGCCCTGAGGATGTATCAAGAGAAGTAATAACAATAATTAAACCAAGTATCCATATCTTAAAACCATAACTATAGATCTTGTCATATTGTCAAACACCACTTAAATTGGTTCCGTAACCATCATAATTTATCTCTTAATGTTGGACTTTAACTGGAACTCATATCATCATTTATAGGACTTAAATCAAAACAAATATCATGAATAATATCAGAATTAAATTTTTCTTAAGATTATAAATCAATAAACTCAAACTAAAACTTATATCATCTCCCAAGTATCAATGTAGGATAAAATATCATGCATCTAAACCTCCTCGGCAAGGTAAAATTATAGTAATACACAAAGCCTATTGAGTCTATAAGAAACTAATAACAATCTTTACCTAAGGTGGTCCAGAGGGCCCACTTCTAACCTCAAAATATGTTCTAGGAAAATTCTACCTTGAACTAGTCTAAGGTACCTAATTTCACTACTAGATATTAAATAAGCCATATTTTAGTCTTAAGATAATAATTCTACCTAAATAACAAGTAATTAAGTTAATTATGCCTAATTTCGATTCCATAACTAGATAAAAGATCCAAATAAAACTAAATTGTAATGACCCTTCATGTGATTTTTCAAATTACTTCTTATTTATAGTGCTAGAGCTTTTCCATAGCCGTCCCAAGTCATATATGGGTATTGGTACTAGTAGTTTAATTACTAGGTAATATTTTTGGTTTTTAGATCCAATTCCCTATTTTGATGTCTTCGTTGGCTCCAAATGACCATTGTGTAAAAACTATAGTAAAATAGTCTCGTATGCAAATTCTAAGCACCAATAGCTTAAGAATATCGATTTCAGGCTAGGTAGACCTTTGATTCATATCTTGAGGCACTTGAGGTCATTTTTACCTATTGGTCAGAAAGTTAAGAAAATAAAATATGGGTGTAAAAATAAAAAATCTAAGTGCGCGATCGCATTTGGAATGTTGAATTTGGTATGGTATTATAGTTTATTTGCATATAAGGTATTCTAACTAAATCCTAAGGGAATGATGAATACCTAAAAATTTTGTAAGTTTTTAACTTCTATCTGGTGTGCCGAAGATCGCCAGCCATAGCCGTAATTGTGACTCATCATGTAGTGGAGATAGTGTAATCACTAGGGCTTATCATGATTGTGTTCAACGTGTATAGGGTAGTGAGATCGCACCCTACTGGTCACGATAGATGCTTATAAAGGCCTTGATTAGGTATTAGAGGACCCCTTAGTCCACAATTTTTCCTATTTTCACTCTTGTCTTGAGAGCCAAAATCCCTAAAACTGTATGTTAACTTAGAATTGAAGCTTGTGGCTACTTGGGAAGATAAATTAACATATATTTATTGATTCTACTATGGATTTAAGCTAATAATCCTTTAAATTCATGGTTGAATTTCTTGATTATTTGATCAAAATCCTACAACCTTTATGGCTTGATTTTAGCCCCAAATTAGCTTAGTTTTTGCCTACTCTTGAGGGTAATGATTCCATGAGCTTGATATTATGTTAAGTTGGTTTTAGAAACATTATTTTTGCGAGTGGGATTACTTTATGAACTAGTATATAGTAAATAGTTATAATACTATGAGTGACTAAACACCCTCATTCTAGGGAGCCTATGAATATGAATACTTAGCTTATAATTGGGTTGGTTTATTGTTGATTAGAATGTTTGGTTGTTAATATATTCTAGTAAGTTGAGACCTCTAGGATAAAATTATATACCTATTGTTAGCCGAGAAGAAAGAACAATAGATTAGATCATGGGATGTATGGAGTGGGATCTTATACTTTAAATGAATTAATGATAGAATTTACAGTTAGGATAGGATTATACATAATTCACCCATTTGATTCGTATATGGGATGAACTACAAATGTATTTAAGTTAGTTCTCACATCCCCACTCAGCGATATAGTTGTGGGGATAACTTAGACGATTTAGAGGATGACCGTTCCTGAATCATTTTATCAACCCCATGAATCAACTACCTAGATAGTTAACTTAACTAAGGAGATTGTATAGCTTAGTAGGATTGTTCACAAAGCCTTGACCCTATATTTCTCCCCATTGGTGTTCCAAAAACTTTATATTTTGTATTATTTATTGTTACCTTTTAATTTTCAAACCTGAATTCTCTTTGGTTACACTTCGCACTTGTTTAATCTCATTAGTAAAGCTAGATTTGGATCGTTGTTAAACCAAGTCCTTGTGGGTTTATTCGGCTTGAAAGAGCTCTTTTATTACTTGCATGTGAACGTACACTTTCGTATGCTCTAGAATGCTATAAAGGCCAAAGTAGGAATAATGCTCGGTCACAAAATTTTGAACAATGGGATAGAGGTTGACAAGGCAAAGATCAAGGTGATTAAGAAATTACCTCCAACAATTACTATAACAAGTATTCCATGCTTTTTAGGGCATGTTTGATTTTATTGTATATTTATCAAAGATATCTTTTTAGTTACACATCCCTTGTGCATGTTATTGGTGAAGAAGGAAAATTTCATTTTTTATGATGTGTGTATGAAGGCGTGTGAAAAAGAAGTTGATTTCATCCGCTATTATTGTATCACCTAATTTGTCCATATAGTTTGAAGTTATATGTGATGCTAGTGGTGTGGCGCTAAGAGCATGTCATGCCTCAAATCCCATTCGGGGTGGACAGGCACCTATAGCTATAAGGCCCAATAGAACTAACCTCTAACCCCGTACATCTCATGCATAATATGATAACCAAAAGTTCTACCAAATATGATACAATGCATCAATGAGAACAATCAGGTGGGCAAGTACAAAATTATAAATACAAGACTTGGTTATTGGGGACACCATATCTAAGAGACAAGACACTACCATGCTTAATTTCACACTGGTCTACAAAGCCTCTAAAAGATACATAGAAACTTAGTTAAGGTTGAGACACACACTGTACAATACCAAAATATATAAAATAGACTCGAAAAGTCCCGAATCAAAGTGGAGCTAACCAATTGTCAATGGATATGTCGTGCTCCTACTATCGATGTTTATTAGCTGAAGTACTTGTTCCTACAACATAAAATATAGATCCCCATGTGGGACGTTAGTATGAAAATATGTACAGAATATACAAGGCTGAAGGTAACAACACATGATACCAAGCTCAATATAAATCAGATACAAGTGTATAAGTAGTTCTAGCAGACCACCTTTATATATACTTATGGGACTAGGTACATTACATTCTTTTCTTAATTTTTACCTTTCTTACTTCATAATCTTTGTAAGACATATAATGTAAATGACCAGTAGATTAGTGGTAAATAGACAAATCAAGACCGATTCATGACCATGCTAGGATTTTACCCCTGAGCTTCTACCCACATATAAAGGTATCGAGATCGGCCCATGCTAGGCTTATTCCCTGAGCTACCACCTATTTTATAGATTACGTTACTTACTTTATTTAGCCTTTGAGATTGTTACCTTTGTGGTCATAACATTATGGTACCTTGAAATAATAATCTACCAATAAGAGACATATGAATAATCACTTAATTCAATGTCAAAGAAGAATGGGATAAATCATACTCGAATTAGACGTTTAGAAGCTGAAAATAACATACGAGTCTTATTTGATTTAAAGGAGAACTCTAGAGACTTGCTAGTGAATGTAAGAATACAGACTTAATAATAAGTATATGGTGAGGTATTTTAACACATTAGGGAGTGGGAACAAGGTTGTTAGCTAGATGGGAGATCATATGTTGCCACTGGGTATTACTTACCATAGGAAAGCTATAGATGCTTACATTGTACCAAAACTGCTAGATTTCATGCCAAAGAATATGACATAGAGTAGTCTTACATACTTGGTTGTATAACTTCAAAACTAACCCAACTTGACTTCCCGCCTTGTATATTACTTATCTATAATAAAATATATGGTTAACTAATATTAGCAACCAACCAACATATTTGAGCTACTTAACTATACCAAAACAGTAGTCAGGTAGTAAGCCCTTAATTTATCATCAATCAAGGGTGTTATTTTAACCCTTTTCTCCTCCAATTACATCCACATACCATACAAATTTTTCTAAGATCCCCCAAAAATTTTTTGGCTTGATTACACCCTCCAAATAATACATAAAATAGAATGTACAATAAATGTATACAACAATTAGCTCGGTGGTGTCCCACCCCACCCTTCTTCTATATTTCAATACAAATTAATTACATATTTTCCCAACATCAACTAGCATCTCCCAACATACACACATAAAATAGTTCACAAAACATCCCCAAATTTTCCTTTGTCGCAACAACAAAATATTGAACACATCACCCATTGAGTTCTTAATAACAACATATCCATAATTCTTTCCCAAATTAATATATTAGAAGGAAAAAATGGAGGAGTCACCTTACCTTAATCTTCTAAAATTAATCTTTTTAACTTGAACTCTTCAAGAACATAAACTTTCCTTCACACTTTAAACCAAAGAAGAAAAGAAAAGTCTCTAACAAAGAAAAGTGAGAAGGCAGCTTGTTCTATATTCTTCCATGTATTAATAATTAAGCACTTATAGCATGTTTTCCTAATCATCCATGAGATAACCAAGATAAACTTTAAGTTTTTTCACTTACCTTAGCTTACAAAGATGAGGGTTTCTCAAAGAAACCTAGAAGAAATTTTAGGGTTGTTGTTCTTATCCTTGTTAGGAAAGGGAGAAAGCTAAAAATAAAAGGATGAATATTGTATTTAAAATTAGTAAAATGAGCAGGTATATTGGTCATTTATTAATACCTCTAGAACCTCTCTTATTGATCCCATTTTCAGCCACAAATTAGTCCAAGTAGGTGATGCACCTACTTGCTTAAATTCTTATTTAGGATCAATAACTTAGGAATTTGGAAGATTTAAGTGTTGGTCCATTTTTTTCATTTTTTTTCTTTTACTTGAGTTAGGCCTAAATAAGTATCTTATGGTCTATTTTTTCATTTTTTTTCTTTTACTTGAGTTAGGCCTAAATAAGTATCTTAACATAGGACTAAATATGTTCCATAACCTTGGGTCCATTAACTTGGTCCATATAGATCAAGTAGGTGACTCATTAACGAGCTTAATTAAGTCAAGCAAGCACCTCAATAAAATAGTCCATTTTCAATTATTAACCCCTATAATCTAACTTAAAACTTGTATATACTTGGTCACTTAAAACTTTAGATTCAAGTACCATCTTATGATCCCAAGTTTAAATAGTTGTATCGATGTTAACTTGGTTGCATCGCATTAAAACATATGGGCAACATCTATAATTCCATCTATGCCATTAGTAATCATGTAGAAAATCTCGTCCATTATCTATCCATAAAGCTATACAAAGTTCCATATTAATAGAACCAGAATATGTAAAATACAAGGTGTTACATCCTCCCCCCCCCCTTAGGAACATTCATCCTCGAATATTAGCAAAAATGTCCAACCAAAATAAGTTCAAGCCTAAGTTTAATATTCCTATTATCACATAGTACTTGTATATTATACTTACTTGTTATTTCTCCAATTTAAAATCTTGAAATTTCTCTTTGTATTCAAATAAAAGGGGGTACTTGGATTTCATCGCTTCTTTAGCTTTCCATGTTATCTATTCTACTTGCTGGTTTCTATAAAGTACTTTTACAGAGGCTATTTATTTATTCCTTAACTTCTTAACTTGTCAATCTATAATACAAATAGGTATTTCTTAATTTGTGAGACGGATCTCTGATGCACTTTTGAAGCATTGAGATGTGAAACATTGGGTGGACCATTGAGATCTCTTGGGGTAGCTTTAACTCATAGGAGACTTTGCCAATCCTTCAAATAATCCTATATGGGTCTATATAACATGGACTTAGTTTTCCTTTCTTACCAAATCTCATTACCCATTTCATTGGTGATACCTTCAAGAAAACCCAATCACCGATAACAAACTCTAGCCCCTTTCTTCTGATATCCGCATATGACTTGTGTTGACTTTGGGCTATTTTTAGATGCTATAGGATCACTTTAAACTTTTCCATAGCCTAATGAGTAATATTTGGCCCAAATAAGGCAGTTTCACCCACTTCAAACCATCCAATTGGTAATCTACCCCTTTTTCCATATAAAGCTTCATATGGTGCCATTTTAATACTTGAATGATAGCTATTGTTGCAGGAGAACTCGATGAGAGGTAAATGATCATCCCAACTACATTTAAAGTTCAATACATAAGCTCATAGCATATCTTTAAGTGTTTGAATGGTTCGTTCTGCTTGTCCATCTATTTAAGGGTGGAAAGTTGCACTTGAATTAACTTTTGTTCCCAAATTTCTCTGAAAAGATATACAAAAATTTGAAGTAAATTGAGCTCCCTGATCTTATATAATAGAGATTGGAACTCAGTGTAGCTGAAGTATCTCTTTAATATATAATTTTGCATACTCTTCAACTGTATAAATGGTTCTAACCAGCATGAAGTGTGCTGATTTTGTAAGCCTATCAACTATTACCCATATGGAATCAAACCTTTAAGTTGTACGAGGCAAACCAACGATGAAATCCATGTTGATCATGTCCCACTTATATATTAGAAGATCTATACATTGCATATAACCCTCGAGCTTTTGGTACTCTACTTTAACTCTTTGACAATTTGGATATTCAGCTATATTTTTCTCAATGTTCTTCTTCATGTCACCCTACCAATACATTTCTTTCAAATATTGATATATTTTAGTTGACCCTAGATGGATGGAATACCTTGAATGATGTTCCTCTATCATAATCCTTTTTATTAGCCCATCTATATTAGGCACACGATCTGTTTTAGCATCGAAGTACTCCCTTTTGGATAAGTTCAAATGCCTTTGTCACACCACATTGTAAATTTTCCTTAAGCTGTAATAGAATAGGATCTGTATATTGCTTCTCTTTCACTTTAGCTGCTAATGAAGATTCTACCGCATTACGCACAACAAGCCCCTTATTTGGAGTTTCAAGAAGGCATACCCCTAAATTGTCTAGTTGGTGTAGATCTTTAGAAATCTCTTTTTTTTGGTTGACTGCCGATAAATGCCCTTCATAGCCTTACAACTTAATGCATTAACTACCATATTTTCTTTCCCTGGATATACACGATATCAATATCATAGTCTTTTAATAGTTCAAGACACCTTTTCTGCCTCAAGTTTAGATCTTTTTAGCTAAAGATATATTACAAGCTCTTACGGTCAGGATATATGTCAACATGAATCCCATACAGTTAGTGGCGCTATATCTTTTAGGCAAATATAACCGCTGCTATCTCAAGATCATTCATTGGAAAATTTTTCTCCAGTGACCGCAATTTTCTTGAGGCATATGCTATTACTTTACCATGCTGTATCAACACACATCCTAAGCCAATTCTTAAAGCATCATAATACACTACATACCCTTTTGTGCTTTATGGAAGTACCAATATGGATGTAGAAGTCAACTTATTCTTTAGATCTTGTAAAACTCCTTTCACATGCATCATTCCATTGAAACTTCGATGCATTGTGTGTTAGATTTGTTAAAGGTTCAGAAATTGAAGAAAACTCTTCAAAAACCCTCCTATAATAACCTGCCAAACTAAGGAAACTATGAATGTCCGTAGGTGTTATAGGTCTTGGCCAGTTCTTCACAGCTTCTCTCTTTTGAGTATCAACATTGAGTAGGTCATTATATACAATATGACCTAAGAATACCACAAAATTTAACCAAAACTCACATTTAGATAACTTTACATATAGATTGCGATTAAGAAAAATCTGTAATACCTTTTGTAAGTAACTGGCATAGTCCTCATTTGATATCGAATAAACCAAAATATCATTTATAAAAAATATCACAAACACATGTAAGAATGGTTTGAACACCCTATTCATCAAATCCATAAAAGTTGTGGGTGCATTAGTTATCCCAAAGGACATGACTAGAAACTTGTAATGACCGTACCGTGTTAGAGCTTGAGTAGTTTGACTTATTAGGTATCGATTTCATAGGTTCATTTATAAGTTCATAAGGTGTGAAGTATATTATGGCAGCTGTTAATTATTTTTTGAAGTGGGTGGAAATAGTTGCACTTCGAAAAATGGCGGGAAGAGTGTTACAAAATTTTTGAGAAAGAATATATTTTCCTGATTTAGCATACCAAAAACCCATTATTATTGAAGGGGATTCGCATTTTTGCAGTCATCTATTCGAAGCCCTACTTGAAAAAGATGGTGTGAAATATAGGGTGGAAAGACTTACTATCCTCAGTCATGTAGGCAAGTTGATATCTCTAATCAAGATATTAAGTCCATTTTGGTGAAAAACGTGATTGTCAATAGAAAAAACTAGGCAAGGAAGTTGGATGAAGCATTATGGGCTTATAGTACAATATTTAAGACTCATATTGGGGCTCTCCTTATTAGTTTATGTTTAGTAAGGAGTGTCACTTTTATGATAAACTTGATCATAACACATTGTGGACATTGAAGAGATTAAATCTTATGTGGAATAAAGCGACCAAGTTGAGACTTTAGTAGTTGACCAAGATGGATGAATTTTGCCTAAGGACATAGGAAAGTTTAGCTTTGTACAAAGACAAGATGAAGGGTACCAAGACTCGAAGACATAAAAGAGAGAGTTCACCACTGGTGATAGGGTCTTCTATTAGAGTTCAAGCTTTACTTGTTTTATGGAAAGTTGAAGTTAACGTAGAGGGGGCATATCGAGTGGTGACAGTGTTTCCCAATGGAGAAATTGTGATTGAAAATATCGACGGCATAAAGTTTAAGGTGAATGGTCAATGGGTAAAGAACAATCTCAATAATGTTGAAGAGGTCAAGTTTATTATATGATATGGTTATTGATGAAGTCTGAGTAAGTAAGAACACTCAAGTCAGGCCATGATCTGAAATTACGCACTGCAGGTAAAACATGAGTAGCCAAACTATCCACATCGTGCTTCTACATGAAATAAAGTGTTGCCTTGGAGGAAACCTAAGGATTATGTTATTGTTTACTTTTATTTGTAGTATGTAATAGGGAAATATATGTTGAAGTATGTAGGGCATCGTGAACTAAAATAGAACAAAAATAGTTTCTAGTGCCCAAGCCCAACGGGCCACCTAACTACTCGTAGGGTAAGTCATGACCACTGTAAAGGAGTGGCTGATGTGTCATGGTTTCATTGCACATTTGACGCTTAAAACAATGAAATTATGTGTTGACTTAGGTTGGTTGATCGGATATGATGTGAGTTTTATATTTATTGCGGGTAAATTAAGTTAGAAGTGGTGTTTGACTTAAAAATAATAAAAAACCCTTAATTGTTAAAGTACTAATTAGGCTACGAGTTGTTAAGTCACTTTATGACTCATATAAAGAATTATGAGGTTAACAGTGGCTGGAGCTGAGCTGAGGGAGTAAAGTATAAACTGACCACGACTCATAAGCAGTGACTATGAGTCGTGATGAACAACTGTACTAAGCATAGTGACCAAAATTCCTAAAGATTAGTGAAAGAAGTCCTAGTACGTGGTAATAAGTGAGGACCATAAGTCATTAGGATTGACTACGACTCAATGTAAGGAGTCATGATGATAACAGACTCAGATACCCTAAAAGAGAAAACTCACTAGAGTGACTACAACTAGAAGCCTACCACTCGTAAGGACACATAATAAGTCATGACCATTGAATAAAGAAAAGACCTATGATAGTAAGCAATGAGTGGTGACCAGTTCTAAAGACTGGTTGCTAGAGGTGTGACCACTACCGACATGGTTTCCTATTTTGTTTTAGTTAGGTTTTCTTTATTATCTTGGGATACTATAAATATACTTGGGTTATGCTTTTATTATTTTACGCACTTTTGGTATTTTTTCACATACATTGACTTTTTTCTACTCGATACTTTTTTCTTGGGTTTCTGGTTTCGTAGTAAATTGATGAATTTAAATATAATTCATTTTATTCATGTGCAATTAATTCTATGTCTTCTTAATTGATTGTTATGGATTGTTGCATTACCATGAGCGATTAACTTCATTTATTAAGATTGTGGGAACCCTGGAGGATTAATAATGTAAGGGTTCATTTGGTGGAGTGTATAAGTAATGCTTGTATTATTAATTCAAGTAGTAGCAATTCTGGTATTAGTTACACAACCATTTTCTTACACATTGTTTGGTTTGATATATTAAAGATAATATATATTTATATAATTTTTGTAAAAAAATATTTTTTTACCAAATTATCCTTCCTTAATCATAGAACCATTCAACCATCATCAAATTTTTACCAATATAAGCACAAGACAACTCATTAATAAGTGTAGGTTCAAAGCAAATTAATCAGTTTCTGGAAATATGCTATGAAAAAATTGTAATAAAATAACAATTTTTCGTTGATATGATTGTACCGTTGAACAAGATCTGGAGTAATTGCATTACCAACGTAACCTCAACCAAATTATGCCTATGTCCAAGATTATCCAGCTCTTTTTCTCCCCAACGAACATTTATAAAGGGATACAGACCAAAACGTTGTCCTGTAAGATATATTCTTTTCATAGGCTTTACGATTTACATCATAGGTATAAGGATTTGCATACAATGGAAAATCAAATTTGGGAATATATATTTGATAGAATTACTAACCTTGTGAGAAAATCAAATGTTGATTAAGAAAGAAGAAGGAGATGCAGTAAGAAGAGGAAGATGCAGTAACCTTTTCTTTTCACAAAAATAAAGATTAATTTTTATGGTTGGAATGGAAAGGGGAGTGTGATATGGTGTAAAAAAAGGAGGGAAAATAATTTAAGGGGTAATAATATCATTTAATAAATTAATACATATGTTGAAGGTCTTGCATTACTAATACATGGAAAATGGTGTGTATTATTAATACACACCTCAATACACAATACAATGTATAATTAGTACAAGTATTATTTATGCATAGTAAAAATATGGAACCAAGCAATGTATTACTAATGCTCATTAATTAATGTATGCATTAGTTTTTCCAATAGACTCTACCAAACGACCCCTAAGAGAAGTGGGAGGTTTATCTAGATTGTTGTGACTGTGTGTACTGTAATCATCTTTGGATAAATTACTTCCTAAACTACTACATAATCTTGGTAATTGCTTGTATTCTATATCATTTTCACAAGGGTGTTTGAGATTTGAAAAGTAGGTTATGATAGTGATTCAAGAATGTCAAGCCTCGTCTGATAAACTTTAGACTCAAAAGGTGATACTTGTACTTAGTTCACGAACAAGGGATGTTTATGGTGATGCCTTGACACTTAAAAGGTGAATGGTGAGATTTATCAATGCATTCACAAGACAGTAGATAATACATAGCTTGTCAGACTTTGTATGCAGAGCTATGGTATAGGTGAACCAAACCTGAGAAACTTATAGAGTTATTGTCCCAGGGGAACACAGTCCTAGTGTCTGTCTCTAATTACTTAAAAACCTTAATCACTCAAGTTTAGTCACGTGTTATTGTGACTCTCCAATTCCCCATTTACTTTTCCACACTACTCCTAATTTCATTAAGTTTGAGATATAATTGCATGCATTCCCTGTGGGTTTGAACCCAACCTAGTTTGGGTAAATATATTTGACATCGACCATTGCATACTTCTTTGGAGTTTAGTTTTGGGTGACTTCAAATTTTAGCGTTGTTTTCGAGGAATATGATATTGAGTTATCAATTGGATTTACTATAGTCTTGGGTTTTTTTTTTTAGTTTGGTATACACCAGTGTATGACTAACACAGAGTCGAGGCAATCCCTTGCACCTATTAAATTCTAAACTAGAAAAACTACTACAACCTAATCATACGATGAGCAAACTAATATGGGCAGACGATTTAGAAGGGGTTCAGGATAACCCTCATGCTATACCCCCTCCATCTCCTAAAAAACCATAAAATATTATTGATAGATAGATAAAGTTGATATTAGCAGAAGCTACTAACCAGAGAAGGAAGGCTGAGAAATCTCGATTGGCTCGGTAGGCTGAGTTATGGTTTTTTTAGCAGCACTCAACATTAATCGAGATAGAGCATGAGGTAGAAGATCTTAAGTAATCCCACATATCAATATCTACTATCGTATTATGAATATGTGGATATGGGATATGTTGAGCCTATTGAGATAGGAGCCATTATTCCTTCTACTTTACCCAAAATATTAAGTTTGATATTACTAGAGCAATGATCCAACTATTGAATATAAAGGGTGTATTTTTGGGGTTGTCAACAGATGATGTGAACATGCATCTTTCCAATGTTACTGGGATCTGTGATTTATATACCATTTTAGGGGTGGATCAGGAAACATTGAGATTTAGGTTGTTCTCATTCTCATTGATAGGAGAAGCATCATTATGGTTGGGGAAAATTCCTAGAGGCTCAATCATGACTTAGAACGTGTTGCATATATAGTTTCTAAACCACTTCTTTCCTCTTTCTACAATTTTAAAGCTCAAAGAGTAAATTTAAAACTTCAAGCAGTTACCAGCCGAGTCCATGTATGAGGCATGGTTCTGGTTAAAAAAGAAGTTAAAGTATTGTACCTAATAAACCAGATTCTAGTGTCTAATTAGTTGGAGATACTCTACATTTCCCTGAATATCAATTCTAGAGCAATAGTAGATACAATATCTGAAGGCACGTTTATGCGTCTTTGTTATAACTAACTAAGGATGGAACACTTAAGACGCTGATTATGGTGCTGGTACATATTCCATTGGAGCTACTAGTGACTATAGAGTCAGTGATGATTCAGTAGCATAAATTAGGAAGAGATTGGGTTGCTAACAAATAGTTTGCAATAGTGAATTCTGAAAAAGTGAATGCAGTAGGGACATAGACGTCTACTTTAAGAGCTTATAAATCTAATGCGGATGAGGAGCTAAGTATTTATATTAAGAAGTGGCAGGTTTTTTAGCCAAAGGTGCAGGGAAATAAGGTTGGAATTACTATGGTGATAGATTTCAAGACAGAACAAAAATGTGAGATGGTTATTAGTGGCATAAAGATAACAATAAAGAGATGAGTGGTAGATATGTTTCACTAGGAAGTTGAGATACCGACTCAATAATGGAAGCAATATTGTCCAAGTAAGTGAAAGGCCAAAAGAGTCAAGAAAGTTGTCTTATGGAGATTAAGGCGAACATATTATGTTTGAACCAGAAAAATTAAGTCGCATCCTACTGTGATAAAACTACTAGTGCAGCAGTTTGAAAAAATGTTAGCCATATTGAATTAGAGGAAACGTGGCACTCTTTCCAGCAATACAATGCAAAATCAAAAAATTAATACTCATTGTCATGTTATTACCACTCGGAGTGGTAAAAACACCATGGATCCCCCCATGCCTACTGTGGAATCACAATAATGCCTAGTGAGAAGAATGAACTTATCCATATAAGATCGGTCTTAGGATGGCGAGTACGCATAGACTATAGAAAGATAAATACATAGACTCAGAAGGACCATTTTCCCATACTATTTATGGATCATATACTAGACAATTTAGCAGGCAGGGGTTGGTATTGTTTTTTTGATGGGTATTTGAGATTCAATCAAATAGCTATTGCTCACAAAGGCTAAGAAAAGACAACCTTTACTTTCCCATATAGGATTTTTGGATTCAAAATGATGACATTTGGTCTATGCAATGCTCCCACCACTTTTCAGAGATGTATGATGTCGATATTCTCTAACAAGTTGAAAGATACTATCGAGGTGTGCATAGATTAATTTTTTGTGCTTGGGGACTCTTTCGATAATTGTCTGGCTAATTTAGCTAATGCTCTCCATAGATGTGAGGAATGCAACTTGGTAATAAATTGGGATAAATGTCATTTCATGGTAAAAGAAGGGGAATTTGGGTAGATAAAGCAAAAATAGAAGTTATTGAGAATCTTTCACCTCCAGTTTTGGTGAAGGGCATTCAGAGTTTTTTGGGACATGTTGTTTTTTACAGGCATTTCATCAAGGACTTCTCAAATATTATGAACCCTTTATGTAAGATTCTTGAAAAAGAGGTGAAGTATGATTTTGATGAGGTATGTCTGAAGGCTTTTGAGTGCTTGAAGGAGCGGTTGGTATCAACCCCTATCATTGTGTCCCTTGAATGGTCTTTATCATTTGGAATCATGCATGATATGAGCAGTGTGGCCTTGGGTTTTGTCCTAGGCCAATGGAGGGAAAGGGTCCTACACCTAATTTATTATGCCCATAAGGCACTAAAACCTGCACAAAAGAAGTATACTATTCCTAAGCAGGAGCTGCTTGAAGTGGTTATTACTTTAAAAATATTCTAGTACTATTTGATTTGGACTAAAGTCATAGTCCACACTAATCATTCAGCTTCCAGATACCTAATGGTGAATAAAGATGCAAAGTCGTGATTGATTTGTTTGGTTGTCCGATTGCAAGAGTTTGATTTTGACTTGAAGGTTTGAAAAGGCACAAAAATTATGTTGCAGATAACTTTTGTAGACTTGAATAAGAAGAAATAAAGAAAGTAGGGGATGGGATTGAAATCGATGATCCTTTTCCAGACAAGCATATTTTTGCAAAATCTTAAGACCTAATCTCCTGGTTTTCTGATTTTGCCAACTACTTTGTGAGTGATCTTGTCCTAGAAGACTGGTCCATCTAGTAATGAAAGAGATTTATGCTTGAGGTAAGGAAGTTTTTCTTGGATGAGCTTTACTTATTCCAGATTTGTGCTGATGGTGTCATTCATAGATACATCCCGGATGTAGAGATGATAGGTATTCTTGAGGCTTGTCATGTTTTAACTTTTGGGGACGCCATGGAGGAACCCACACCGCCCATAAAATCTTATAATATGGGTAAAACTGCCCTACAATCTACAGGGATACTCACAACTTTGTACTCGCCAGTGACCAATGTAAACATCAAGGAAATATTTCAAGATGCCATCAACTCCCCTTGATCCCTATTCTAGAGTTAGAGTTATTTGATGTATGGGGGATTTACTTTAGAGGTCCGTTCATGAGCTCTTATGTTATGAAATATATTTTGGTGGTGGTGGAATATGTATCAAAATGGGTGGAAGTGGTTGCGCTCCCCAATAATTATGGTAGAAGTGTCACCACCTTTCTGTATAAATATATCTTTTCTCTATTTGCCACTCCATGTGAAATTATTAGGGACGATGGTTCGAATTTATATTATCATTTTTTCAAGAGTCTTCTTGAAAAATATGGTGTGAAGCATAAGGTGGAAAAACCTTACAATCCTCACATTAGCAAACATGTTAAGGTCTCCAATAGAGATATCAAGTCCATATTGGTGAAGATTGGGAATACTAATTGTATTGATTGGTCAAAAAAGCTAGATGATGCATTATGGGCTTACCGGATAGGTTACAAGACACCCATAGATTCCTCTCGATATCATCTTATGTATGTAAAGGTATGCCACTTTCATGTTGAACTTGAGCACAAGGCACTATAGGTGCTAAAAAAGCTAAATTTTGAGAGGCATGATACAGCTAAGTTGAGGATGAGCAAGGTGAATGAGTTGAATGATTTTTGAATTCGTACTTATGAAGGTTCTTCTCTATATATGGAGAAGATAAAGCTATATCAGGATAAAAAAATTGAGAAAAGATTGTTTGAGCCTAGTGATCTGGTCTTGTTGTATAATTATTAATTTTGCTTCTTTTAAGGAAAGTTGAAGTCTAGGTGGTATGAACCATTCACCATGGTGAGGGTGTTCCTATTTAGGGTTATAGAGTTGAAGCATGATGCTAAATCCCCATACAAGGTGAATGTCCAAATGGGTGAAGCACTACATAGGAAGAACTGAAGAGGTGAAAGTGGTTAATAATTTGAGCGTTGCCAATGTCTTAGTAACCAAGGCAACTATGTTGTGCCGTGATGTTAAATCTAGCGCTGCATAGGAAACAACCCATGTTTTGTACTTATTTGATTATAGGGTAACTTGTGTGTTCCGTGTACAGTACGGGAGATTGTAGGAAAAGAGCAGGAAATTTTTTGGTGCCAATCCCTACTACCCACTTCACGATTAGTGGTCACACTTTGCGACTCATCACTAGAGCCATAGGGTGCTGGAACTGGGGCATATTAAGGTATTTGGTATTTGGAGTCATTACGACACTTAAAATAAGTCATATTCAGTGACTACAACTCATCACCTTCAGTCGTGATGATAGTAAACCCAGCTAAGGTTCCAATTATTACTGGGAAAGTCCTAGACCCATAGTCAATGGTAACAAGTAATAAAGATGACTCATGAACAGGTTCGATAATATGGGCCTAATGTATCAACCTGGTTAGATCTAAATGGTTTAATTAAGGGAATCCAATCCAAATGATTGGAATTCCCGCTTTCAAAACAAGTGACACCCCGTATTACTATAACCAAACAAACCCTTTAAAAAATACTTCATTTTCATCTCCCAACATCACAACTGACATCAACAACTCTCCCAAAGTAAGAAATTACAAGTACTAGGGATCAAAACTCTAAAGCATTGTTTCTAGGAACTAAAGAAATTAAATCAAGTATGGTTTTTGTTTAATTATTTATCTATGAAAGGATTGATTCAATGTTTTACTATTTCTTTGGTTACTTGATTGGAATATGTGCATAAATACACCATGATCCTTGTTCTTGAAATAAATTTGTAATGAACTGAATGAATGAGAGTAAAACAACATAATTTATGCTAATTATTGTTGTTGGGGAAGAATTTTGAATTGTTTATGTTGTTTAAGTGTAGATTGTTTAGTTTGACTTTAAAATTAAAACCAACCCCTATAAACACTCATGTTACAATAGCTACGAGTCTTTTAACGACTCGTAGGGTCACCTAACAAATTGCTACTTGAATTGTAACCACCGAAAAAATGGTTGGTTAGAGGAGTTGAGGTTCTATTAATATTACAACTTATCTCACGAGTCATAGTCACACTATACGACTCAGAGTGAGGAATCATAATTACTGGAAAGGGTCAAATATAAAGGGAATTATTCTGGTCAGATAACAAGGTTTGGTAGCGAGTCTTTGTCTAACATAATGACTAATTATGAGGAATCTTTACTTGACCAGTGACCATTCCTTATGCATAGCCTTACCTTACGAGTCCCATCACGACTTTTTACCAGAGGTCATGACTTGTATCCTGATTCATAGGGTAACCAGTCCTAGCAACAATGACATAAAATTTTTTTGTTTTCCTTTCCTTTTCTTAGGAATCCCTAATGGGATTTTTTCAGCAGGAACAATGGATCGAAAATCTGATTCAACAAAGAAGCAATCATCCAAGAGGAAAACCTCCAAAAAGCCTGCCCCAAAAGCTAATCTCAAGCATATAGATGAGGACACTAAGTCATTAAGCGACTCAATAGAGGAATGTCAAATAAAGTCTGATGGAGCAATGAGACAAGTGACCTTGGGGTGACAAAACAACCTTAAAAGAGGTCACATTACCCAAGACTATTTTAAGGTTAAGTAAATATAGCACCTTACCACCCTATTAACCATCCCAGTCTGTGAAGAGTGGTGATGATGATGATAAAGAAGATGATGGTGAGGATGATGCTGAGGGGAATCTAGCTTCAACAAAGAGAACAATGAGAAGAAAGTTGACAATAATGACGAGTCTGAATATGGATATGAGAGTGAGAGTGAGAAGATAAATACCTTAGCTTATCCACAACGACCACCTCCCACTCCACTATCCATTAAGACTACTCCGATACCCATTATTGAATGGCAGGGGTGCCTAGAGTGTAGGCCCTATATAACCAAGATATCTCCATAAGACCCTCCACTGGAAAACCACTTAGGGGAATTTATCTGGAGAGAAAGCTGACTACAAAATGAATGAATGAGATGTTTACATTTGATACCAGGTTCAGACAATATAGCTTTGAGTGGATGACTAAATTCTAGGACAGTACAATGAAACTTTGGTAAATGTGTTTTATGTTGCATATCAAATGGATCTAAAGTGATTAAATCTTTAGGTGCAACTATGGAAGGGTGCAGACCCATTGTCAAACTTGGTAATTTGAGGTGTTTAGGTGAACATCTCAGCTCAGATTATTTGTAGAGTTCTGAATGGGCTAGAGTTCTTACCTCTGGCCAACATATTTGAGATTAACTTCTAGATTGATGAGATGGAAAAAGTAAAGGTGAAATAGATAAGATCAGTGGATAATCTTATTCTTTTTTGGTGGATAGTCATACTCTTTACTACAAACTGGTAAGAGTCTTCCAGGGTAGTTGTATGTGTTGGAATCTCATTGTCTATCACAAAGGGCAGCCTGGAATTTTAGAAAAAGGCTTGGTGGACCCTGGTACAACACAAATTGAGTCCCACCATAAGGGAAAATGTATTGAGTCCTGGTAAAGTAGCCCTAGTTATAGGAATTATGGAAAGCTACTAGATATATGTAGCCAAATAGATATCTAAAGAAATAAGAGATCAGGCGATGAGTATTGACACTATTATGGACTTTTTCTTTTTTCTTACATAGATTTACTTAGATGAAGGAGTACAAGAACTCCCATATATTGATCAGATTATCAGGATGTGCACTACTACAGACTTAGGTTAGATAATATATATTGATAAATTGATATGTTGATAACCCTATCTCTAAGGCGGTAAAGATAGGAGTCACAATGATTAAAGAATCATACGAGGATAGAGTGCATGGGGTTGATACTATAGTGATCAATGACATGGGTGAGACCTTTATGTAGACTGACTAGTCTGAGCTTTAGATCTCTACTGATGCAACATAAACCTCCCAGACTCCAACTCCGCTACCTACTGCAACACCACGATCATTCACTTCCATATCGAGGTAATGCTTTGGTTCCATAGTTATTCCTAATGGAAGTAATAAAGAGTTGGGGTACAATGAAGATAAATATGAGACTAATAGAGAAAGGGGTAAAGCCTTAGGTGGACAGAAAGATTAGAGAGAAGATAAGGATGACATAGACCTAATTTGATAGTTTTAAGTAATGTATCATCCAAAGGTTGGCGTTTATCCAGTATCTAGATTTAGTAGTTGTATAAGATAGTTGGCCTTAGTCAACAAGGCATTTAAGGATTTATAAGATAGACCAATCCGTCGATGCCTATTATAGAAAAAAACCACAAAAAGGAAAAGATCTAAGATATTTGGGGTGTTATAGATTTAACCCCCATGAATGATATTAATACTGGTGACAAAGAAAAGAATAAAAATAAAATAAAAAGAACAGAGAGGGATAAAGTGGAAGCTATAAATGAATCCAATATTTAGAGTGAGTTAGACTGACATGCTAGGGTCTGCCAGATAGTGAAGGGAGATAGCAGTTCCCGACCTATTGATATTGCTGATATGAGTAGCAGTGTAACTCCACTGCCTGATCCACCAATGAGCACACTGGTCACTACTAGTGCCACTATTGATGAGAGTGTCCCAGCTGCTATTGGGAACATTGATGCTGAGAGTGGGACCTGCTCTGAAGCCCTTCATAATGATAATGTTTGTACTGGGACTTAGCCCACCTAGGTATATATTTTCCCATTATTTTATGTTTTACGTGAACTGGGGATAGTGCATATGATTGTAGTTAGGGTTGGGGGTGTACCGCATAGCCGCCGTAGGTTGTTGTTGTCGTGTTTCTTTTCTCGCCGATTGCATTTTAAATATAGAACCGACATGTCTAGTTTAAATATGTGTTTTATTTTTTTTCATGTTTTTTGATGTTTAATTAGGAATAAAATCTGTACCTAAGACAGTTGACATGTTTTGAATAAATATGCTGAATTTGCTGAAGTTGTTTTAAGAGAATGATACCCCTCCTAAAATTTTGACAATTGTGTGATTTATGTAGGCTTGTGACTATTGTGAATCTAGTAATGGCATTAGAATTACGAAACTAATAACTATGACAAAAATTTCATTAACTAGATAGGGATTAACTAGCAATGTGACCTATACAATTAGTGAGTGAGGTGTACCTAGTTCCTTGTGTGTACGGAATCTGAAATTTGCCCCATTTTTCTTGCCTAGGTTGTAAGGTAATCAATTAGGAAAGGATCATAGGACATTTATCAAAACAATCCACATTATCCTAAAATAACTAGTAAAATGTAATAAGATCCCTTGAACTCAGATCTAAGCCTTAATAGATTTATTTTTTGTTTACATCGATTCACCTTCCCATTTTAACTATAATGAACCTATTTTTGGCTCTTGTTCTTCATGGACAATATGCATCTCAACTCAGGAAAATCGTCTAAGTTGAGAGTGGCTATCATATGGGTGAGTAGTTTAAAGTGGAACGAAAAAAGTGTGTAGATAGAATAAGAGAAGGGTTTAGAGAGGAAAAGAAGAAAAAAAAGAAACCACACCCAACCTAAATAAATAAAAAAGGAATAAAAAGGGAGAAATAAGGGTGGGCTAAAAGAAAAGTTGGTTAGCTAAGTAGACACCAAAGTAATCATAGTACCAAAGAGGTTAAGTCGCTACAAATTCCAAATATACCATACCAACCCCAAGCCTATGTTACAAGCCATATTAAGTCCTATAGTGATCCTAACCCGACTTTTTGAAAACTTAGGTAAAGAAAATAAAGACAAGCCTATGTTATTCTGTACGTACTTATTAGAACTTTTTTATGACTTCTAGTATCTTTTTACCATACTTGTAAGAATATGTTGATCTAATAAAGTGATTGGGACTTCTTTAACTATGAGGGTACATGAGTTGCATTGTTAGATAGCTTACCTATTCAGGTAGTGTAACTTGGATATGCCTAGTTTTTCATTGCTAATGTAATGCCATCACTTGATTCCTTTTCCTTACATTGTTGTACCTGATCATATACATAGCCGACTCCTTGAAAAAGTAAAATAAGAGGTGGTAATGTGTTATGAGCAAGGATTGATAAGTCGACTGCCAAAAGTTTATCGGATATTCCCAATTAAGAATCATTTGTATTTTTGTTTTATGTTTTTACCTGAGGACATGCAAACATTTTAAGTTGAGGATTTTATTGTGTCGTGATTTCATGGCACATTCAATGCTTAAAACGGTAAAATTATGCATTGACTTAGGTTATTTCATTGAATATGATATGTGTTTTATATTTATTGTAGGTAGATTAGGTTGAAAGTGTTGTTTGACTGAAAAAATTGAAAAAAGCTCTATAAGGTTGAAGTACTGGTCAGGCAATGAGTCATTACGCCACTTTATGACTCGTAGCCAGACTCATGAGGTTACAACGGTAGAACCTGAGCCAAAGAAGTGAAGTATAAATTTACCACGACTCATAAGCAGTTACTACAAGTCATGATGAGCAACCGTACTGAGCATAGTTACCTGAACTTCTAAATTTTGATGAAAGAGGTCCTAGTGGTAATGAATGAACACCACGAGTCGTAAGGACTGATTATGACTCTTGGTGAGGAGTCAAACAGATAATACACTTAGATTCCTTGAAAGAAGAAGCTCACTGGAGTGACTATGACTCATAAGGACACATGATGAGTAATGACCACTGAAGATAGAAAAGAAATACAACAGCAGGCAATGAGTAATGACCATTCCAAATGACTCGTTGCTAGAGGTGTGACCACAGTCGACATATTTTTTCTAATTAGTTTTAATTTGGTTTCCTTTATTATTTTTGGAATACTATAAATACCCTTGGGTTATGGTTTTATTATGTTACACACTTGATATTTTCTTACATACATTGACTTCTTGCTACTCGATACTTTTGTTTTTGGGTTTTTGGTTTTGTATTCTATTGAAGAATTTGGATTTTATTCTTTTAATTCTTGTGCAATTAATTCTTTGTCATCTTCATTCATTTTCATGGATTGTTGCTTAACTATGAGTGGATAAATTCCTTAGATAGGGTTATGGGAACCCTAATGCATTAACAACATAAGGGAAGTGTGAGATTCACCTAGGTTGTTGTGACAACGTGTATTGTAATCTTATTTAGATAAGTTGCCTCATAAGCTACTGCAGAAGCTTAGGAATTTCCTGTATTCAAGATCAACCTCACAGAGGTGTTTGAGATTGGGAAAAGGAGGTTACGATAGTGATTTGAGGCTCTCAACCCTATCTAATCAACTTGAGACTCAAAAGGTGATAGTTGTAATAGGTCAAGAACAAGGGATTGTAAAGGCGATGACCTGAGACTCAAAAGATGAAGGTTGAGATTTATCAACTCATTCCCAAAATGATTGATAATACATAGCTTGTCAAACATTGCATGCAGAGTAGTGGGATAGGTGAATTGACCATGAGAAAATTATAAAGTTAGAAGATAGGGGGAACACAGTCCTAGTGCTCGTCTCCTATTTTTTACAACCTAAATCAGTTAAATTTGGTTACATATTATTGTGACTCTTAAATGCCCAACTTACTTTTCCGCACTGCCCTTGATTTCATCAAGTTCGAGATATAATTCTATGCATTCCCTATGGGCTCGACCCCAACCTTGTTTGGGTTACTATATGTTACATCTATGGCAACTTACTTCTTTGGTGGTTAGTTTTGGGTGACATCAGTGGATAACACCGAAAGTCTATTGTACTTTAACCGTACAACTCTCAGAATAAGTGGTAGATGATAATACTAAAAATACACCTCATGATTTATGCAGTATTTAACAATATAATTTTTACCCAACTTAGAGTTGGGTTGATTCCATAGGAAATAAAGGTGATAGGTTCACCCTTAAGTGTCTCAAGTGACTTTGAGTTGACATGCAATGATACAAATAAACCGATAAAGTAAATGAGGGGTTTAATTAAAAAATAATTCATTTTTAAGTTGTCAGTTTCAACTTTGCATTGTCAAACGAAGTCTAGAGAATGTAATAGATAGGTAGAAGCCCTTGGGGTTATGCCCTCTTAAGAGTGATTATAATTATGGGTAAGTGAAAATGCACCTAAAATTTAATCAATATTTATACCTAAGCTTGGTCTTTAATGTTAGAGGTAATCTTACACTATAACTCTAAATTTCATTAGGATTTCTTTTTAACACCCATATGTGCATAATAACAAGTCGCCAATGACCTCAAAATAGGTGGTCAATTCTAAGAACCACTTCTTAAATGAGTTTTACTCAAGTTTTGTCAACTAAATTTCATCACACATGTCTCTTATTTCACGTAAGACAAGAGATATCAACATAAACCAAGTTTGTAAGCTCAATCAATAAATTAATACATAGATATTTAGCTAAAATTATAATTCAATAAAATATAAAGATAAATATTCACTACCATATTCGAATAAACACTAAATAATGCATGGCCACAAGCTTAGGAAATTAGCTAGTCACGCCAAGAGAAATTGGAAATATACATATATTTTAGTTCAAATCTGCCAGAGAATCCAAAGATTTCCAAGTAAATTTAAGAGATAAGTATCTCGTACCCCCTCGAACTATGGTCAAAGTTGCTACGACACACTTCAACTTCACATGTGTCCTATTACCCCCTAAATGCAATTTTGGCATATTTTTGTCAGTCTTTTATGTTGACAAGGAACCTTTATTACATAAAAATAAGGCCCACACCAAAGGTGCCAAATCAGCTAAAAAGGTCCCACATCAGGTAAAATCATGACAAAAATACACTAAAATTGAGTTTGGGGGTAATAGGACCCTTGTAAAGTTGGAGAGTGTCGTAGCAAATTTAGTCATAGTTCAGGGGGGTACTAGATGCTTTACTCTAAATTCAAAATATAAAAAAAAGAAATTTACAATAAATAACTAAGATTCAAACTAGGGTTCAATCTTTAGATTTAAGATATGACTAATGATAGGGTTCCAAGCTACTAAAATGGCCTAAATAGTATTAGAAAAATGAGCTTCAAAATTATAAAATTGCTACTACATTCAAATTGCTTGAAGAAATGTACATCGCCAAACAATTTATTGATAAACTAAAGTAAACTATTGTCATCATGACATTGAACTTAAACTCCAGCGGTTGGCATCTATTAGTGTTGGTGATAGATCATGGCTTTCCTGATCAATTGGAGATGCGCCAAATCATATCCTTCATTGCCGTTTTGTCAGAAGTTGACTTGGCTTGGACTGTTAGAGTGGCCATTGGAAGCTTTCTTTTGGAGATATACAGACGGGTTTAGTGATGCACTAATTTTCCCTTGCGATGCTCTTGTGTATTTTTATCTCCAATCTTCCATGTTTTTTCTATTTCAACTATTTCTTGGCCTTAACCTTGCATTAAACCAAATTAACATTGAAATACATTCAAGTTAGCATTTAGAACATAATTTCTTACCATTTTTAGTCCAAATTAGTCGCAATTTACCGACTTATTAACACCCCTACTTAAATCTTTGTTCATCCTTAAGTAAATCAATGCACATATAAAAAAATCAATAATGCCTACAAAAGGTACTACTTAGGAGCTTAATTATATGCTTATTTTATGAAAACACGTTGCCCTCTTGGTTTTGAAAATAATGGCACCTGTCTCTCCCATTAAATTCTCATAATGTGAACAATGACCCTCAAATATTGACTAAATATTACCATACCTTACACATGCTCATAGACTCCAACAATGATCAAAAAGTGATCAAGTAATGCAATCAAGTGCCCTCAAACAGAGAAGTCCTTTACCTCAAGAACCAATTAACATCAAAACAAAGGACTATCACAAATCACTCACAATCTAAAAGATGATCATACACACAATAACCACACCATAGGATTGTCCATAAGTTCCACTTCACCATGTACAAGCATGTTACATTAGAGATCTCTAAGGTCTTGCTTCGACTTGTAGTATAGATATCGGGTAAGATACAGAAGGTTAAGGTTATAGTCACTCTACCCCCTCATAGTATCTAACTAACCTCATTCATACTTATTTTCCAAAGCTTATTCTAAGTCATTTCAAGGACCAATTCTCATATGTTTTCTTGCTATCTTTTCCCTTTTATCCTTTTCACACAAAAACTTCTTATTAACATGATAACATAATTTCCACTATTTTTTCAAATCATTTTCATGTTTTTTCTCTTTCTTTCTTATTTAATATTCATGAGAAATACTAGGATAACTAAGAGAGAAGGAGGTGAAAGGTTCTCAAAATCATGAACATCCTGCCATAAATTCTAACTAGGATCTCTACCTCCTGGTTTTCAATCTTACCTAAACTCTTTAAGAAGGCTTACATTCAAATGATTGGTCTTTGAAAAATGGGTTCTGGCTTGTAATATGGTTATCAAATAAAAAGAGTTCCAAGGTTTGAATTAGGGATAAAATTGGTCACTCAATTCACAATGGGGTGGCTATTTTTTTCAAATTGGAGGTTCACTCTCAATCAACGACCTAAGGTAACTTCATCAGTAACTAAGGCCAACTTACTCTGAGTATGAACAACTAGAGAATTTTACCTAAGGTTGAGTATTCTATGTCATTCTCATTCTACACATGAATTATGAAGTTTATCCTATATATGATAAAGGGTAACAAGTCAAGCTTTTCAACTTTATGATTAGCTTAGCTTAGCTTAAATGGTCCAACTAACCTAAGTCTTGCATTTCATCCAAATCTAATAAGATATCACAATTATATTATGACATAGCTCAATTTAACAAGGAATAAACCTAGCCTACCTCAAATGGGGCGAATGCTCAACAATCTGCTAGAACTTCGCTTTTTCCCTTACGAGAAGTTTCTTCATGATTTTAAGCTATAAAAAACACATTCTACACATCATTATGAGAATATCTATACCTATATTGCACCATTGTGCTTTGGATCTAGAAACAATACCAAAAACCTTAAGTGGCTCCCACGTATGGAAAATACATTTTCGAGACCAACCCAATGTTCATTCATAGGGGTGGCAACAGGGTGATGAGGTTCTTAAATAAGACTCATGATACACCACCATCAGATACATAAATACCTATACATAACTCTTAAGTGTTAATATCGTAGAGATACATAAGTCTTATGTACAGTAGTACAAAAATATCCTGATACATGATTTTTGTATATTTTCAATCAAACATATATTTCTTATATATATGTAACCTAAAATTCAGTAAGATACATATTTTTTATATATTTGGTAGAGGATCACGTGATATATATTCTTGTTCTTTTCTACCAGATACATCATTCTTATGTACCTTCAAACTCTCTTAACAGATTTATCATTTTATGTATCTTCATTAACATCATCACCTTCAACCTCCATTGATGAACTAAATTTTAAAAATTCTCATGGCTTGAATTGTTTAGTAAGCCACCATGGATTCGAGATGTGATGGTGCAAGACGCCATGAATTCAAGATCTGATGGAGTGAATTTGGGATTTGTATATGAATTTTGTACGAATCATCGAGATCTATATATATATTTGTCGTGGATGAGATCCCCGTGGTGTTGGTTGATTTGAGTTAGTCAAAGCTCGGGTGATTTAATTTATTGTTGTTGAGTTGTGGTTTACTACGATTCATCAAAGATAGAGATCCTCACTGGAGCTACGACTTGAATGGGCTGGAGGGGTTGATGGAGCTACTAGTGGTAGTTGGGTACATGAGGTGAGCGGTGGGGTTTGGATGGTGGTGGTCACCAACGAGGAGAAGGGAGAAAGAGGGGTCAACTATGTTGAGCAAAGAGCTATTTTTCTTTTGTGATATTTTTTGAATTTGGAATTTTGGAGTAATGCATCCGATCCTTTTAGAGAGAGAAAGAGAAATTAGAGATTTTTATGATTATTTTATGAGGTTGAAATTTTAAGAATAATGATAAGTTAAGGTATAGTATTATCTAATCTTTTGTATCATTATTAGTTGACAGTGTATAGTTGCTTTGCTTTCTTATTCGTCTTGGATATATATCCAAGACAAAATAGTTTTCTCTATTTGGGAATAATTCTCTCACAATCAATATTTGTTCACAATGTTAGCAAATTTTATTTTCGTTAATCACTGTCTTGTAGTGTTTTATAAGGCGGGAGGCATGAGATGATACATTTTACATAGCAAGAATTGAAGTGTAAGCCTCGAGGCATGGGGTGTAAGCCCGTTCTTTAATTTTAAATTCATAATATAGTAAAATAATATAATAACACCAAACTAATAATATATATATATATATAGATATATATATAATATTCTAAAATTTAGAACATGATTAAAAAATTCATAAAAAATAATTTTTTTAACATTATTTTACAAGTAAAAATAATGCAATGATATTAAAGGTATTATGAGATCCAAATCAACGTCAATATCTCTAACTCTCAAACAATAAAAAAACTCACAATTTCTTAAAATATATAACAATCGTGTTATGCAAGTTACTTGGGGTTTTTTTGGTTAAAAGTGACAAAGGAGTTTAGAAATGAGGTGTAGGTGACTCATGTTTTAAAAATTGAGTGTAGGTGACAATTACTTTATTAAAGATTAAGAAAGTTGAAAATATTTGAGAATAGCTCACAAGTTTTTTAATTTACACTTTGATCCTATTAAAACCTAATATAACTAGAAACAGAGAAAACAATGTGTGTTTCTCTCTCTTCCCATTTATTATTATTTTCTCTTTCTCTTTACAATTTTGTTCATTCTTGTTGTTGATTTATTCATCATCTTCTACTTCATTACATCATTTTCTTATTATTATCATCATCATCATCTTCTTCTTCATGTTGACCATTGTTGTTGTTGTTACCGCTACTGCTGCTACTTGACTAATTTTTTAGGTCAAATTTAGTTTTGTACATCACTTTGGCATTACTTCATAGGTGACTTTGGTAAATAAATTATAATTTTTAGTTGAATTTCTCATTTGGGTACACTGCTACTGCAGTTTTTTCAACAATGGATATAACTCAAACTTGAATCCAACATAAGATTAATCCTTTTCAATTAATGACTCTTCTATTGTGACAGATGAGTCATTTGTTATAACGGAAGACTTATATGTTGGATTCATGATTATGGTTCTATAGTTCTGTAACATAAATCGAATAGATGGGTTATCTGTTGCAACAGACGAGTTATCTGTTGCAATAGAGGAGTCATCTATTGAAATATATTACTCACCTTTTGCAATAGAACCTAAAGTTGATTCCAACAGATGACTCACCTGTTGGTATTCATGTTGCAGAATATATAAACTGAAGCCAAATCCAACATATGTGTTATCTGTTATAGCAGGTGAGCAGTCTATTACAATAAGTTAGTGATCTTTTGCAACAGGTGACTCATTTGCTGAAATCAGCTTCAAAGGTTCTGTAGTACATCCAAATAGGTGAGTCATTCATTGCAACAGATGTATAATCTATTGCAATAAATGAGTCACTTATTCAAATAGATTTCTCATCTATTGGAATCATCTTCAGGTTTTATAGTACCGTAACATGAATACCAATAGGTGAGTGATCTGTTGCAACCTATAACTTATTTGTTGCATCATGTTATTTAACTGTTGCAATCGATTATTCATCTATTGGGGTTCATGTTATAGTACTATACAATCACTATTAATTTTATTATCATGTCATTATTAATTTTTTTTTAACAAATGTTTTTATTTAGATACCACTAATAAAGGGATCAATAACAACATGAGTGAATTGTCATGGTGAAAAGATCGAGAAGAGCAATCGATATGTTTGGTGTTGGAAGAAGGGTGAAATGTTAGAGACGTTAGCTATGATAGTCCAAAGTAATGTTTTATATGATAATTTTATTAACTTAATCATGAGCTATTATGAACTGAATTATTAACTGCAAGAACTCGTCATTAGCTGCATGCACAGTTCCTTTGAAAATCAAGATAACTGATTAGGTTTGATTATGTTCTTATCTGAGTGATTCAACTAGGCCGGTGTCAAGGGTGTACGTGGTTGAAAAATCTAGAGAGAATAAGAACCAGAATGTAGTAGAAGAACAAAAAGACATGTTTGATGATAAATTGGATTAATTTCATAATCTAGACATGAATATTCCAGATGATAATCAAACACCTACGCCCATTGTTGCGAGCAATACGGTGGGCAATTATTCTTAATCAACACAGTCGAGCAATCATCAAGATGACGAGACTTGTTTTTAAAATGGATTTTTATTCAAAAATAATATAGAATTATCTACTTCTTTGTTTATTGCTTTCTTAGAAAAAGATTTCAAACTAAAGATGGTTATTAATTTGAGAAAAGTCTTTTTTCTTCGATATGCTAATCCGAACTGCAAGTGGTGGTTGAGGGATGTGAAATACCTAAGTTCTGATAATTTGTCATTAATGTTTATCAAAAGTATCACACGTGTGGTTTGGAGCATATTACAATCAAAAATTCTCACGCTACGACAAAGGTCCTCATAATTATTTCCAAAATAGATTCTCCAATGGAAAACTCCCTTCTACAACTGATATGGTCAATCAACTTTATACAGAATTGGGCGTTATGGTCTGTTATTAGAATATTTATATGGCTATGGAGATTTCCAAGGACTTGGTTAGGGGGACACATGAGCACGGGTATGCAGTTCTCGATGCCTACTATTACATGCTTGAGTCCACAAATCCCAAAAATAAGACGACATTGCATGATGATAAAAATGGAAGGTTCAAGTACCTTTTGTATCCTATGGTTCTTGGATTCTTAGTTTTAAACAATTGAGAAAAGTCATAGCCGTCGACGGAACTTTCTTAAGGATAAAGTATAATGGAGTTTTGATAGTGGTGGTGACACAAGATGCCGAGAGTCATATATTTTTCATTGCTTTTTATGTAGTGGACAAGGAATGTGATGCCTCGTATGCATATTTTTTAAAAAAAATTATGAAGCTGTGTTGACGATATCAAAGAGTTATGTATAATTTTGGATAGGCATCCAAGTATTCAAAAGATAAGTTCAATTTTCTTCAATCTAACGTACTTTGGTTGTTGCATGAGGCATCTTGGAGAAAATATTTGAAATAACTTTCACAATGAAAGAATCATGACTCTTTCATAGAGCAGCTAAAGCATTTAATAGAGCTGAGTTTTTTGACCATTTCAATCAAATAAAGGATATGCATCCCACGGCATCACAACATCTCAAATGTGTCGGTTTCGAGAGATGGAGTTGGGCATTTTATTAGGAAAATAGGTACATTCTGATGAATTTAATATCTTTTTGAGTTACGACTTTGTAATACTTATTGTATGATGTCGTACTAAGTGATTTTTTTTGTATAGGTATAATATTATGATGTCAAAAATAGACGAATCATTGAATGCAATGTATGGCATTGAAAGAGAGTTTCCCATTGTAGCTATGTTTAAGGAAATAAATAAGAGGTATACAAAATTATTTCATGAAAGGCATATGCAGTATGCAGACACAAGGCCTAGATTTATTCTAGAAGAAGAAAAACAAATATCAATGAACATCAGTTTGGGGAATAGGTTATTTGCTCATAAAATAGCAGATTACAAGTTCAGTGTCGACGGTCATGGCGATGTTATCACAGCCGATCTTCAAATAAGGCCTTGTACATGTAGAGTTTTTGACTTAGCTAAAATTCCTTATCCACATGTTATGGTAGCGCTTCGAGCCCAATATGGTGCACAATATAGAACTAAAACTTATGAGTACTTGTCTCTATATTAATCGGTGGAAAGATATGTAATAGCATATAGTGAGAATATTAATCTGGTGCCTCTTGAAGAATCTTTGTTTGTTCCTGTAGAGATTTTAAAGAGGTTAATACCTCCTCCATATATTAACCCAAGCACTATCAAACTGGAAAGAAGGAGATATAAAAAGAGGCGTGGAGTCAGAGAATTATTTTCATCAAGAAAAAATAAGTGCTCTGTATGTAAGAACGCTGGCCACAAAAGAACTATATGCTTGGATAGTAATGTACCATGATAGCGTAATAGTAAAACTTATATTATTGTTTGTTATGGACTTTGATATTTTAACTCATTATTGTGAATATAAATGTTATTATTTATTATATAAAATATCTTTTTATTAACTTGTGCATCAATAAAAAGAGATAAAATAGAAACTAAATACAACTAACTAAAAAAATATTTTTAGCAGATTATCCATCTGTTGTAACAGATGAACATTTGCTGAAAGAAGACAATACAGTTCACCAAGCTAGAATGTGTTTCTCCAACAGATGACCAAGATGTTACAATGGATGGGTAATCTGTTGGAACAACACAATACAGTTCTTGCCACTAGTTTGTGTTTTTCCAACAGATGACCAATTTGTTTCAACAGATAGTCCATCTGTTAAAAGAACTCAAAACTATTACTATTGCTACTGGATTCAAAATTATTTTTTACCTCCAACTATCGACATGTTGATAAGAAGAAATAGACAGAATGAAAATTAAATAAGAATTAAAAAGTCAAAGTCGACCAAAAATATTTTTTTTTTCATTAAACAAAAATAAATTACATTAGGTAGGTACATCCGATATAAAAAAAAACATACACTAAAAAAATATAACCTAATTATTATTATTATTATCATTATTATTATTATTATTATTATTATTATTATTATTCTCAGCCGGCCAATCATCAACCGGTAGCAGCAGGAACTCCTCAGTTTGCGAATCTCTCGGAGCATCCTTGCTCTCAATCTGAAGTTCTCGCACGGTATCATGTAGAATAGAAATGTACTAAACAGGATCAACCATATCTAGAACACGCATGAATTAGCAAAAAATATAAACACAAAAGTAAAAAAAAGTCAAATGTAGTATAATGTATACCACCAACTGGTAGATTTACACACACAAAATAAACTTACCTCAACTAAAAAGGAATTTACTCTTTGAATAGAAGTGGTTAAAATTGTAATATGAAAGAGTAGATGCAAAAGATAAATAAAATGAAGTAGAATGAACTAGTAAGGAAGGACCTATTTATAGAGGATTAAATTTGAACGTGTTAGGCAAAAATCCATAACTGTTCACCTCCATTTTGTTAATTATATTCAAATTGATGACTTTTTTATTACTATGAAAAGTCATGACTTAATTAAATCAAAGTGGTGATTTTTTTATTATTGTGAAAAGTCATGATTTTTCAGATTCTTCATATTAATTAGTTTTAAAAATTAAATACCATTTTTCTCAGTTAAATAATTGAAGACTCCTCACCTTTTCCATAACTGTTTCTTTTAATAATAACTATTTTTATTGAGTTGTTGCAATAGATGGACCATATGTTGCAACAGATGGACCATCTGTAGCAACAGTTTACCATCTATTGTAACAAATTGTCCATGTGTGTAACAGATGAGTTATCTGGTGCAACAGATAAGTTATATATTGCAACAGATGGGTTATCTATTGCGACAGCTGGACCATCTGTTGGAGGAGCTATTTTAATTTCTTCTAACAGCTGATTCATTAGTTACAAAAGATAGAGAATTTGATTCATCGACTATTTTGAATGTATCATAAAAAAACTCATGACTATTCACCTCTTTTTTAATAATCATATATATTAGTTACTCCAAATAGGTAACTTTTCAATTATTTAAATTAAAAAAATAAATTTAAAAACAAAAAAGGTAAAAAAATCACAAATTTTTGCCTATTTAATAATAATATCAGTTATTAAAATTAAATAACTATTTTTTACGTTTTAAAATTGTATTTATCATTTATTTTCTTATTATTTATTTACGAACCATTTTCTTTATTAAATAATCGAATAGTCATGACTTTTCACCCTTTCAATAACCTCATTTTTTATTAATAATCAGTTTAGTCAGTTTTTTCCAACAGATGGACCATCTGTTAAAATAGATTTATCATCTGTTCAAAGAACCAAAACCAGTGGCAAAAATCGCATTGTGTTCTTCCAGCAGATCTGTTGCAACAGGTGTACCATTTGTTGCAAGAAGAGGGTTTTAAGTTTTTTCAGTAGATGACCCATTTTTTACAAAATATTGGTCATCTGTTGGTTGAATGCAATCCAGACTAATGAACTGTATTGTGTTTTTCAGCCAATGTCCATCTGTTGCAACACATGGGTAATCTGCTGAAAATATTTTTTGTAGTCTGTTGAATCTAATTACTGTTTTATCTCTTTTTATTGATGCACAAGTTAATAAAAACATATTTTATATAATAGATAATAACATTTACATCCCTAACAATGAGTTAAAATTATCAAAGTCCATATCAAACAACAGAAGTTTACTATTACAACGATCATGGTGCATTACATACATAGAACTTGTTTTTTCTTAATGAGGATGTAGTCCTTTGACACTGAAGATGGTTACCCTTTGAGCCTACATAGTTTTGTACACTACTTCGTGATGGTAACTAAAGATTAAACACTGTTTGAGATTGGTGGGGTAGGAAGAATAAGGTGTGTGCAGATGGATGGATCCACTTTCATGTGTGGGAGTTATTTATTACTCATCAGGTTATCGTGACAACATACACAAAGTACAATGATTTTATGAGTGTAATTTTTTATTGATTAGGTATTGATCCTTCAAACAAGATCCCGCATTTTATAGCTAAGTATGATAAGTGCAAATTGATAATGCCGAAGGGTCCCAAGAAGGTGGTGTCGATACCCTATTACAATTTAATGACAGTTTTGCTCATGTTTATGCATCAAGTTCCGAGAAGGGATCAATATTTGATGGTATTGTGGATATTTAATAGTGAATGGACTGGTTTTAATGGTGAAATGAACTTTGAGAAGACCTTCAAAGTCTCCTGGTGTAGCGAAACAAGAATGAAAAAATAATAGAAATTTCCCTGATCTAAAATTATATGGATGGGTTGCTGGTATATACATGAAGAAAGTACAAAATCGAAAACTAAACTATGATACGAATATGAAAGATAAAGATAGATAAAGAAGCAATAAGATAGACACAATGCAAGAAATTGAAAGAAAATAAAGGGTGTATCAAACCCTAAACCCTCAATCAATTAAACCAAACAAAGCCCCTAAATCTTACGTAGACCTCAAGGGAATCGATTCCCAAGCAACCTATGTTTCTAAACAAAAGATTAATGCAAGAGAATCTATACTTTCCTCACACTCTCGCAAGTGTTCAAAGTAATAATTCAACATAAACTACCTACTAAAATGAAAAGAAGTCCTATTCATAGTATAGTATAGGTTATTACATCATCTAGGCCTAAAACTGACCCATTTAGGAAAGACAAACACATAGAAGCCCATTAGGCATTTGCTTGAGCATATGGGGAGCACATGGGGAACATCCCAAAATGGTATAGTGGGTTGTTTGGACCCACACTAGCAGATCTAGAGAGGGTTGGGTGCACCTCCAAAGCGGATGGGGCGTATCTCCTCTTTCGAGGGATTTCTAGCCCCGTTTGGTCTTCCATTTTTCTCTCTAATGTCCCTTGAGTCTCCTTGGTCATAATAATTATCCAATGGATGCCTTTATATATCCCTCAAGAAGTCTTCAAGTATCATTTGACCCGTAAGAATCCTTTCTAGCAACCCGAAGGCCATTTGTTTATATCATCCTCTCCTTCTTGAAAAGGATTCGACCTTGAATCCAAATCTTACAACACCAAAGTAAGGAAAAACAAACACGGTATCCTCATAGCATGAGGGTTAGAACTAGAATATTCAATCATACCATCATGCCAAGGTTCCACATACTTATGATATAACCAAGCATCAAAATGATCTACAAAGGGTATATAACCCCACAAAGTAAGAGCTACTTGGTAATTCAAGAGATTTGGACAAAGGGGTATGTTAAAGGAACCCTAGTAATCAATCAACCACTCATGAAGGTTCACATGGGTTCCAAATCTCAATAATCACAAAGCCCCTCTATGACTCTCATTTTTGTTGGAGACCCTCCCTTTACAGAACTTTGGTCCCTCAAGTAGATTACAAATCTTTAAAAAAGACACTCCATCATAAGATAAGTTCCAACAACTTCACCCATGGTTGGTGTGACTTATTTCCCAAGCACTAAGTTGTGTGGAGAAGAACCATCACATTTAAAATGATCACCGGGGTCAAATAGGTAGAGTGTCCATGGACATGAATTTAGGAAACACTTCTTTCCCCCATGATTACCGCCAATACAATCATTTGTATCCTCTATACTAGCGTGATCATCAACAAAGGCAATTAGAGGGTCATTCCTATTCAATAGACCAACAATATCAATATCACCATTCACTTAAGGTCCTTTAAACACTTCACAAACATTCCCAAGTGATAGTCTAGGTCCACACACAAGTCGGTCCTTATGACTTCCACAAGAAAATATAATATCACTTATCTCAATGGCTTCAACACTAGGTGGACACAAATCGCTCTTACTAGAAGAGAAAATTTTGTTATCATAAGGATCAACTAATGTTTCCATGCTTTCAAGTTTTACATTATCATGATGAAGTAAGGATACATTAGGCTCACTTAAAGATAAATTATCTTTCACACTTAGTTGGATACTAGCCTCATTTACTAGAGTGCAAGAGTTAGTTTGATTACCTCGAAGTTTGTTTGGAGCATGTCCACTCAAAGAAGCTCGAGAATTTGGTAGATTGGATAGGATGATATTGGGGGAGTGTAGGTGATCTATTATTTTATCCATCCTTCTTGAGAGTGAAATTTCCATGCTTTCCATTCTTTAATTTACATCTTGTTTCACACTCATTATAGCTTCCATTATAGCTTTCATGGTTACCTTTACTGATGCCATATTACCTAGAAAATAAACACTAAAACAAAAACAAATACAACAAATAAGTTAAATTTAAGAGATCAACCTCACAAGCTCTCAAAGTTCACACCTTTGTTTGTTACTCAATTGGCGTCGCAAGAGTTGATAGGTTGTTTGTACTCCAATGAGAATGCTTGGTACCAATTATGGATTGAGTTCGGGATAGATTCTTGTTTTAAATTGAAAAGAAAAAACTCAAAAACAACTAACGTACTTGAATCAAGAAGGTTCAACAAAAACCAAAGAGAAAAGCACATAACAACGGATAAGAAAGAATCAGACTTTAGAACCAATTAATCAACTAGTAGATCAATTATTAGTTGTTAATTAGTGTTAAGTTAGATTGATGGAACCTTGTAAAAAATGTGTTGAAAAGGGTGATCTGCGCTTGGAATAAGCTGAAGCGGATCGGGAGCATACCTAGCGCATATGGGGGCATCACCAATGCATAAGCTAGTGTTTTGGGCTGCCCTGACCTACTTTAGCAGGTTGACACACATCCAAGGCACCTCCAAGGAAGGTCATCCGAAATGCTTGCACAAGGGGCCAAAATGTACTTGTTGTGGTCCCTTTTTATCTTCTTCTCTTAGAATATTCTTTGAATCTTCAAAGGTGCTCTTGTACTAACACTTCTGTACACTTTTTTTAATCCTTTTTGGATCAAACAACAACTTTTTGATGAAGATTCAACTTGAATATATGAATCATCTCAAGAACACCAAGAACAATTTTGAAAATCCAAAATGCACAACTTCTTTGTTTTGGCTCGAAATTCCTCAAAATTTTAACCTTAGGCCCTCATAAACATAAGAAACACCTTACATGCATCATTAGACTTCAAAAATTCACCAAAAATTCCATATTTTCAAATCCACTTGTATTTCGTTCAATCTTCAAAACTGTAAAAATGGTGGATTTTTCAAACTTCTCCAAATGACACCATTTTTTAACCGTAAGATTCTTTCAACCATGGAAAAACGTTTTCAACTTCTTCGACCTCAAATTCCAACCAAAAATTTGTAGATCTAATAACCCATTTCTTTAAATTCAAGAAAACAATGTTGGGTTCTTCCAAATGCACTTTCAAGCACACTAAATGACCAAGTTCCAATCTAAATATCACAAGATGAAACAAATCTAGTGTAGAAACAACAAGGACTCAAGAAAATAATTTATTTTATTTTTTTTGGAGGGGGGGGTCTTAAAAACAATGTTGACATAATTTTTTTAAATAACAAACCCAAGATTGACTTCATGGAAACGAAATCAAGCTCGACTCTAATATCAAATAATACGAGATGTAAAACATGAAAATGGAAACAAACACGAAACAAAAACAAACATAGGAAAATAAAACAATAATGTAAAGGATATATAGATTGACATAAACCGATAATAATAGGACAACCAAGGGTATACTAAACCGTAGACCTTCCTATCAATCATCGGCAACACCAACCTCTTATGTGGGAACAAATGAGAACGGGCTCCCGAGCACCCACATGTCTAAACAACCAAAGAAACTCCCAACAAGTTTCTACAAAACACTCTCAAGTGTATTCAAAACATATCCAAAATCATATAACTCTAAATGAAAATACTCCTACCTAATTATAGGCACATAGGCCACTTATTACAATTTGGGCCCAAAAGTGACCCTAAATGCACTTGGGCCAAAAAGTGACCCAAGGACCAAAATATAACAAATTAGTCTTCATTTTTCCGATCTCCTTATGGGGGATCACAATATTCCTCTTCGCCCCTAAACCATGGCCATGATGTACTCTCACTTGTATCATTAATGGAACAAAATGTAAAACACAAAAATGGAAATAAACACAAAACAAGAACAAACAAATGAAAATGAAACAATAATGTAAAGGATATATATATTGACATAAACCGATAACGAGAGGACAACCAAGGGTATACTAAAACCTAGACCTTCCTATCAATCACTGACAACACCAACCTCTTACGAGGACATAAACAAGAATAGATTCCCAAGCACCCACATTTCTAAATAACCAAAGAAACTCCTAACAAGTTTCTAAAAAACACTCTCAAGTGTATTCAAAACATATCCAAAATCATCTAAATCTAAATGACAAGACTCCTGCCTATTTATATGCCCATAGGCCACTTATTACAATTTGGGCTCAAAAGTGACCCTAAATGCACTTGGTCCCAAAAGTGACCCAAGGCCAAAAAATAACAAAGTAGTCTTCATTCTTTTGATCTCCTCATGGGGGATCACAATATTCCTCTTTGTCCCTAAATCATGGCCATGAGGCACACTTACTTGTATCATCAATGATATGAGACGTAAAATATGAAAATTGAAATAAAAACTAAACAAGAACAGACAAAGGAAAATGAAACAATAACATAAAGGATAGATATATTGACATAAACCGATAATGAGAGGACAACCAAGGGTATACTAAACCCTAGACCTTCCTATCAATAACCATCAACACCAACCTCTTATGAAGACACAAATGAAAATGGATTCTCGAGCACCTACATTTCTAAACAATCAAATAAACTCCCAATAAGTTTCTACAAAACACTCTCAGGTGTATTTAAAACATATCCAAAATTATCTAAATCTAAATAACAAGACTCCTAGCTATTTATAGGCCTATAGGCCACTTATTACAATTTGGGCCCAAAAGTGACCCTAAATATACTTGGGCCCAAAAGTGACCTAAGGCCCAAAATATAATAAAGTAGTTTTTATTCTTTCAATCTCCTCATGGGGGATCACAATATTCCTCTTTGTCTCTAAACCATGGACATGAGGCAATATCACTTATATCATCCTCTCTTTCTTGAAGAGAATTTGTCCTTAAATTGAAGATTTCACCATGTTCAAGATAAAGGAATTCCAGGGAGTTCTTAGAAGTGGTAAAGAGTATAGCATGTGTATCCAAGTAAAGTGGAGTGCTAATCTCTCCTTATTGAGGCCAAACTTCCTCAATCGGCACTTTGTTGGATAACAAATTTGAAACGGTAATATCCCCATAACATGGATTCACATCAACCTCCACATTTTCATTAAGATCACCAACTCCTTCCTCATGCTCTAATTTATGTTTATAGTATGGATCGCCTTCTCGAAGTATAATGGCTTTTCTTATTGAACACTCACTCATTCGGTGACCCCATCCTTGAAATTTAAAGCATTGAGTACCCTTAATATTAGGATTACCTACTTCTCTAGGAAGATATATTGGAGCACTCTTCTCAATGGTCTTATTCTCAAAAGTCTTCTTTAAATTAGAGCCTTGACTCCAATTAGAGGACCATTGATTCCCCATCGTAGGATTAGTTTCCTCCTTATCCAATTTGATATCTCTCTCAACATCAATAGCCACTTCCTAAAGATCATCCATCTGAGCAAACTTATGTATTAACATTTGAGAGGTAATTTCTTGATTTAATCCTACCATAAACCAGATCTTGGTGTGCTTATTATCTTCTTTGTAATCTAGTTTTAAGAGTATATTTTAAAATTCATCATAGTATGCTTCAACACTTTTGTTTTATTTTCTCAAACTGTACAAATTAGCAAAAAACCCTTGTATATGTCTCTTCAGTACATACTTAGCTCTCATAATGGCCTTTATAACATCTCATGGTAGAAATTGACCTCTATGAAGGATCCCTTATGTTCTATTAGCCAATTTCTACCAAGTCATAGAATATCCTTCAAATTGAGAAATTACATAGGTCATCTTCTTAATATCGAAAAAATCATTAGCTTGGAAGATCTTATCACATTACGACTCCTATTTGAGGTACCCTTCGGGATCACTACCTCCATGAAGCTATACGAAGTTACCTTGGTAGAATTAAGACCCATATAATGAACTCCATATCCACCTTGATCTCTTGGGACATACGCTTGTGCACCATATCTATAACCTCCTTATATATGTCCTACAAACTCTTCTTGAACTCCAATAGCTTGGTTTTGTGGCATTTGGTTAGATAGATTTTGGTAGGGAGGATTAGGATTTGGTGGCCTTTGGTAGTGTGGTATTTGGATATAAGGTACTTGATAGGGTGAGTATTAGGATATATTGAGGCCTTGTGGGTTCAATCCCTAGGGAATTTGGTAGTTTGGAGCTTGATTTGGGGGTAGTTGATAGGGTGGAGTGAGAATTTGGGGAGCTTGGGTGTTGTTTTGGGGAATTTGTTGGTTGAATTGTAGTGGTAGGGATACATGTTGTGGATTTTTGTTGGTAGTAGTAGTGGTAGGCAAGGGAGCACTTGTGGGGAAGGATAGAACATATGGTGGAGAGTTCTAGGAGAGATGTTATCCAAAATCTCTTGAACTTGCGCACTTGAGGATGCCTGGAGGTGAAGTTAAGGAGTAGCATTTGAATAATTATGGTTTCCTTCCACACTCACCATCCTTCCATCTAAATTCATCACTCTCTCCTCTAAAATAGACAACTTCTCATTCATACCTTCCGCATTCCCATGATTGTCTCGACCAAGGTGTCAAAGCTTGCCCCACTTGATGTAGGTTGGATTTCATCTTCCGCTTCCATGGTAACTAACAACAAGACACTCAAACACAACTAGCAATAAGGTTAAAGTTAGTGGAATTAACACTCTCAATCCAAGTGTTTGGTTTGGCTCACAATTTAGCTCAACTTATTGGTCTTGGTTGCTTAACGTATTTGACTCTATTAAGAAGTAAAGGACTTTGAAGAACTGGAATTCAAGTGTTAAATTAAGAAAACAAAAAGGTAAAATAAGGAAAAGAAACAAGAAATAAAGACACAAAGAAGAATGAATCAAGAACTAATTAGACAACTAAATAGCTTATGGTTTAGTTGTTAATTAGTTTCAAGAATCAAAGAAATGAAAGGAGGAATTAAGAGATGAAATTGATGTGTTTGAAACTGGTTTAATGGAGTTTTGAAGTGATAATAAGTGTTTTAGAAGTTGAATTGATGTTTGAGAAGTGTTGAATTGTGTTCGAGATGCGTTGGGGCTGATTTGCCCTCAATTTAAGGTATTCTGTGTTGAGGTGCGTTTGGGGAGTTGCTGCAGAAGGTAGGGCGCATGTACAGCACACCCTGGACATAGGATGACCTCCCCCTACTGTTTTGAGGTGCGTTGGACCTGCTGGAGCAGACCAAGACCACCTTGGGCGCAGATGCAAGGCAGGTCACCCGCCCTTCTCTCTTGAAATGGCCCTTTTGCCCTCTAAATTGTCCCCCTTGTACTCTCTTGTGGAATATACTTTGGAATATTATTTTATGCTTTAGGACAAACAATTTTTCCAAACTTTTATTCATCCTTTTTAGATCAAACACCACCTTTTGAATAAAATTCAAGATGGAGATTTGAATCTTCCTCAAGAACAATCAAGAACACCAAAACTTCAAAATTCTCTATCTCTTAAACCGTTGATCGAAATGTGACAAAATTTTGAACGAAGGATATTTTTAACCTTTTAAACACATTTCAAGACTTAATTTCCTCAGATTATCAACCAAAAATTTCTGATTTCAACTCCACTTTGAACCTTTAAACTTGAGCTCCCAACAACGGTAGACCCTCCGATTGAGCTCAAATTCAAGGGTTAGACACTAATAGTGTTAGAAAACAAGAATATGACACTAAAACACAGGAAAAACAAAAAAATCAAAGACTCAAAATTTGACCTATGGTCAAAAATGTGAATAGTAATTTTTTGGGGGGTTTTTAATTTTTCAACACACAATAGACCGAAGATTGACTTCAAGGGAATGAAATCATGCTCAGCTCTAATACTGAATGATACACGAATAAAGTTTGGAATGGAAAAATGAATTACGATATGAATACGAAAGCTAATGATAGATACAAAAGCAATAAGATAGACACAATGCAAGGAATTGAAAGCAAATAGAGGTTGTATCAAACCCTAAACCCTCAATCAAATAAACCAAACAAAGCACCTAAATATTAAGTAGACCTCAAGGGAATTGATTCCCAAGCAACCCACATTTCTAAACAAAAGATCAACATAAGAAAATCCACACTTTCCTCACACTCTGACAAGTTTTCAAATTCATAATTCAACATAAACTACCTTCTAACATGAAAACAAGTCCTATTCATAGTCAAGGATAAGTTATTACATCATATGGGCTCAAATGTGACCCATTTAGGAAAGATAAACACATAGAGGCCTATTAGGCATTTGCTAGAGCATATGAGGCGCACATGGGGCACATCCTAAGGATATAGTAGGCTATTTTGACGCTCTATAGTGGATCTGGAATGGGTTGGGCACACCTCCAAAGTGGATGGGGCACATCTCCTCTTTTGGGGGCTTCCTAGCCCCGTTTGGTCTTTTATTTTCCTCTCTAACGTCCCTTGAGTCTCCTTGATCATCATAATCATCAAATAGATGCCTTTAGATATCCCTCAAGAAGTCTTCAAGTGTCATTTGGCCCATAAGCATCCTCTCTAGCAACCCAAAGGCCATTTAGCTTGTATCACTCAGGGAGACTATTATACAGTAGAAGGTTCTTGGGAGAATACCTATACGTGAAAGGGGAGGTGGAGAATACCATATATCAACTCAAATCTTGTTAAAGAGGAAACACGTGGGAGTTAGCAAGGAACTTCTAGCCAATCTGACCAATGAAATTGACTTGAAAGATGAAAAATTTAAATGAGGTGCAAATGTGAAAATGTATCTAAAAATTAAAATCTGTTAGTTGTTGTTGCAAAAAAATGGTAAAGTGAATTGGATTTGGACACTTTTCTAGGAAACTGTGACTAATTAGCGTGGCCTGAATGTTGACCCATAAATCGAAGGACCAGAAATCCAAGGAAATAGCTTGGCGAGCACCAAGGATTGAAAAATGGTTAGTCAAGAATATTACAAAAACCAAGAACTTCTAAAGTAAAAATAAGGCAAGCCAAGGAATCAATTTGTGAAGTCTAACTTGCATCCCATGTCTTCTGTTTGTGGTTCTGATCAGGTCAATGGAAGTAGAAATAAAAAGGTCTAAAGTTGGGCATAAATCCTATGCCTTTTTGTTTCCACTGCCTTTGACCTAACCAGAACCATAAGCAGAAGGCCTAGGATACAATTTTAACTTCAGAAATTGCCACCTTGGCTTGATCCCTTATTTTTACTTCAGGAGTTATTGGTTGAATTTACGTTCCTGAGTGACCATCTTACCACCCCTCGGTGCTTGCTAAGACAGTTCCTTTGAGTTTTGATTGTGTGCTTTGTGGATCATCATTCAGGACAGGCTAACTAGTCTTAGTTACCTAGAAAAGTGTCCATCTCCAGTCTACTTCACCATTTTTCTTTTCAATAATTAGTTATGTACTTTTATTTTTAGATACACTTTTATTTTTTCTGCTCATTCAAATTTTTCATTTTTCATGTTAATTTACATCGGCCATATTCACTACACATTCCTTGCTACACTGTGTTTCTTCTTTAATAAGGTATGAGTTGATATATAGTCTTATTACCTCCCCTCTTCCTAGAAGATATTCTCCTAATCACTTTCTGTTGTATAATTATTACCTCGAGTAACCCATCCATATAAATTTGGACCAGGGTAATAACTATATTGATTTTCATTCTTGTTTGCTTTAGTATGAGGCTTCAGAGGCCTTTCAAAAGTCCATTGAACCCTTAAAATTAGTCCAATCACTATTGAATCCTTACACTACCACCAAAACTTGATCCCTTATCCAAAATTGACACATAAACATTAAGCAAAACCATCATTAAATCATAACAAGGTATCTATACCACCTACTTGGTCCCTCATCCTTATAAGTTCGAACCTATCAATCTTAACTGTAAAATGCAATATCTTGTTTGAATGATTAATGCCTAATTGGTAAAAAAATTCATTCACAAAATTAGTGTACTCTATATGTGTTTTCACGATAACATGATCAGTAATACATACCTCCCACATATAAAGTGGTTCCATTTGCAAGCAGCTTATTCCTCCAAACCTATCTTAACTCTAGCCTTTTATGTTGGTCGGGCGAAAGTTGATCCGCTTTTAATCTCTTTTCTTTTAGGAGACATCTTTTACCTATACTAAGAGAAAAAAAGTAACATTACAATTTATTCCTACATAATTTTAATAAAAGGGTAATATAAAATTCAATAAATATAATAGATCACCCATCTGTTACAACAGATTCACCATTTGTTCAATAGATGATGTATCTATTGCAACAAGTGACCTATCTGTTACAACAGACGACGAATATGTTGCAACAGATGGGTCATCTATTATAAGAAATCAAACCAGTCTTACTACCAGTTTGATTTATTCTAATAGGTGCTCTATCTGTTGCAACAGATGTGTCATCTGTTGAAATAGCTATTTGGATTTATTCTAATAACTGATTCATCAGTTGCAATAGATGGGGAATTTGCTGGAAAACCTATTTTAATATCATCCACCATATGTTCCACCTGTTGCAACACTAACACCAATAACAACAATAATATCAACAACAAAGAAACAACTAGAAAACAAACAAGAAAAATTGATACTGCCAACAAAGCTTTTTAAGTTCTCCCAATAGATGACTTTTTTTGCATATATTAATAAAAATAGCGATTCATTCATTCAAGACTTAAAAGACACCTTTTTTCAAGTTTCTCGATAAATAGGATATGGGTAATGGATAAATAAATAAAAATAATAGATGTAAATAATTAATTTAAATAACTAATGTAAGAATATGATATTAACAATTTTAATTTTCATCATAGAAAACATGAGAAAATTGATACAATAAGCAAAGAAGAAGACGAGAAGGCAAAAATAATTGTAGCGAGCTCGATCTAATAGATAACCATACCTGCATGACAAAAACAAAGTGATCAAAACACCAATTTCAATTGAGAAGAGATATAGATTGGTTGAGATCCAAAAGGATCCTCAGGCGAAAGACGTGAAAAAAAGAGAAAGAGGAAAAAAGAGAAGACGGTTGGGATTACCTTAAAGAGGAGAAATAAAAAGAAGAGAGAAGAATTATTTTATGGTTAAAGGAGATCATATTTCTAGAGATGGGCTTAAATATTTATTTTATTAATAAAATAATTTTTAGTGGTGAAACTCTTTGAGGAGAACGAGAAGATGGTGACCGTAATATTGAAAAGACAAAATAAGATAACCCAAGAAGGTGATTTTTGAGTTATCCAACAAAACTTTTTACCGCCTTAGTATATTTTTATTTCGGACAAAAAAATACTTTAAAATTAAAAAATGATCTTAAAATAGATAAGTCATATGTTGCAAAAAATGTCTACATATGTTTAAAAATTTCAAACAGATTAGTCATCTGTCACAATAGATAACAATATCTATTTATTAATTTCCAATAGATAATCATCAGTTCTAATAGATTTCATTATCTGTTTGATAATTTCCAATAGATAATTCATCTGTTGCAGCATATAAAATTATCTATTTGATAATGAACAACAGATAAGTCATTTATTTCAACAAGTTGAACATTTATTTTAATAGATATCAATAATTATTTTTATTGGAGTTAAAATAATTCATGTTAAATCAATATTTCAAATATCTAAATTGATTTAGCTAGAATAATAGATGAGTTCATAGGTTAAACTATAATTTTAATTGAGTTGTTGTAATTGAATAATATTTCTATAACGTTTGTCCTGACCAGAGTCATCAATTGATCAATTTGAGTTGAAATAATTCATATCAAGCCATTGTTTGAAATATCTAAATTGATTTATCTAGAATTAGGATTGATTTGATAGGTTCAACTACAATTTCAATTGAATTATTACAATTGCATGATGTTTCTATTGCGTTTATCCTGAACAGAATCATCAATTGATCAAATTGAGTTGAAATGATTCATGTAAAATCATTTTTTGAAATATCTAAATTGATTTATCTAAAATTAAGGTTAAGTTCATAGGTTCAACTACAATTTCAATTGAGTTGTTGTAATTTCATGATGTTGCTATTGCATTTGTCCAGACTTGAGTCATCAATTAATCAATATGAGTTGAAATAATTCATATCAAACCATTTTTTGAAATATCTAATTGGTTTAGCTAGAATTAAGGATGATTTCATATTTTTAACTACAATTTCAATTAAGTAATTACAATTATATGATGTTGCTATTGCGTTCGTCCTGACCTGAGTTATCAATTGATAAATTTGAGTTGAAATGATTTATATCAAGCCATTATTTGAAATATCTAAATTAATTTATCTAGAATTAGAGATGATTTCATAGGTTCTACTATAATTTCAATTGAGTCATTGCAATTGCATGATGTTGCTATTGCATTCATCCTAACATGAGCCATCAATTCATCAATTTGAGTTAAAATGATTCATATTAAGCCACTATTTGAAATATCTAAATTTATTTAGCTAGAATTATGGATGAGTTCATAGGTTCTACTATAATTTCAGTTGAGTCGTTGCAATTGCATGATATTGTTATTATGTTTGTCTTGACCTGAGTCATCACTTAATCAGTTTGAGTTGAAAATATTCATATCAAGCCATTGTTTGAAATATCTAAATTAATTTAGCTAAAATTAGGTATGACTTCATAGGTTCAACTACAATTTCAGTGGAGTTGTTGCAATTTCATGATGTTGCTATTGCATTTGTCCTTACCTAAGTCATCAATTGATCAATTTGAGTTGACATGATTTATATCAAACCATTGTTTGAAATATCTAAATTTATTTAGCTAGAATTAGGGATGAGTTCATAGGTTGTACTATAATTTCAATTGAGTCACTACAATTGCATGGTATTGTTATTGTATTCGTCCTAAACTGAGTCATCAATTGATCAATTTTAATTGAAATGGTTCCTATTAAATTATTATTAAGTTAATTTTAAATTCATTAATGTTTCAATTGAACTTAATAACTGAAATCTAATGTAAGTGAAATTAATACAATTTATTATGAAATAGTAAAAAATTATCTCTATTAAAAAATTAATTAAGATCAAATTGGACCAAATTAACATTTTTAAAACTTTTCATTCTCTTTAAATATACAAATCAACCCATACAAATCATCCATTTGTGGAAAACATATTTAATCATTTTAAATCTCGAGTTCTCTCACTTTTCTTTCTCTCTCAATAATACAAACAACAGATGCTCAACATACTGCTTAACCCTTCACAACAGATCAATTTTCTTCTTATTTCTGACCATATAGTTGTTATTTTTGACTTTCTTCTTACTTGTATCTATCATTTTCTCTCTATTTTCAAGTAACAGAGTTTGAGAAGAGTTCTATATTTATTTTTTATCTAAAAATTAGGGTTTCTTAAATTAATAATGAAAAAAGACTTTTAGTTTTATTATCTTCGAGAATGGGTTAACAATTTTGAGTTTTGATGTTAAAAAATTAGGAGAACCTGAGAAAACCCTAGTTTTATCAAAATATTCTATTGATTGTCATGGTATTATTGGATGTTATTTTTACTATTATTGGTGGCTGTTAGCACTTTTCATATTATTGGTATTCGTGATGTTGGTATTAGTGGTGTTGGTGTTGGTATTGGTATTGGTATTGGTGGTGGTGGTAGT